>NW_027094089.1:80693352-81403717 GCF_029207755.1 Chamaea fasciata
AGGAAAGGAAAGGAAAGGAAAGGAAAGGAAAGGAAAGGAAAGGAAAGGAAAGGAAAGGAAAGGAAGGAAAGGAAAGGAAAGGAAAGGAAAGGAAAGGAAAGGAAAGGAAAGGAAAGGAAAGAAAGGAAAGGAAGAAGGAAAGGAAAGGAAAGGAAAGGAAAGGAAAGGAAAGGACAAAAGAAAAGTAAAAAAACACACACACACAAAACAACAACAACAACAACAGAAACCAAACTGACTATTAGGAAATACTGCGTATATTTGAAGTAGTTGGGCACTGCCATGCTCATTTGTTTAAAAAGAAATCCTCAATGTTTGGAATCTTTGCAAAGATGCCTAAAATCTTCCTTTTTCTCTTTTCAGAGATCTAACCCTGATAAACAGGACCTGCCAAAGAGCTGCTGCTGTGCAGCTGAAGAGACCTCTCAGATTAATACACATTGCCCTCATCTTCCACTTGTGAGTTTGTAAGTTTATGTAGGACTGAAGTAAAGAAAAATAAAAGTAAAGAAAATAAACAAGATGTACATTTAGAAAGAAAGCTATTACACTGCCTAATCATTTTATAAATATAATAATGATATTTAGCAAGGGGTGCCTAAGAAGAACTCAAGACATTTTTAGCCAGGCAAGACTCTTCTGTTGTTCCCTGAGTTTTTCCTCCTGCATAAACTCTAGTGGCAATCACCTGAAACACTCAAATTAGTAAGACAAGAACTTGAGCAGCAAAGGGTGTCGAAAGTAAATGATCATTAAGGTCCTTTCTAAAGCATTCTAAGGTTCTATGATGGGTCATTTTAAATAAAACATTGTAAAGAGTCTCTTTGTAGCAGGGACTCTCACAACCCAGACATGGCACAGATAATGACAAACCCCATCTGTACAGCTTTGAGGTCCCTGTGCTGTCTCATTTTGCTGTAGCTTTCATAAGAAACATAGACCTATAATTAAAACAAGAACTTGGTGGACTGTTTAGAGTCTGGCTTTCCCTTTGTTACCTGCTATTTCATATTTTTCTCTTGTTTGAAGATTGAACAGAAAAGATTATGCTTTAGCCCGCAGGCACTTTCTTTAGATTTTTCTTTCCAAATGAGGGAACAAAATATTTCCCTTTCTCTAGACACTGCCTTTCCACCTGACTCAAATCCTCGTGACCTCAAGCACCTTTTTTTTTTTTTTTTCCCTCTTCTGTTCAAGACTGGATATAAAAGCACTAAGTTAAACACGTGGTCTGTTCATTGTGGAGACAATGCACCTCTTGGTGTGCCTTGTGATCTTCAGAAGGACAGAAGGAAAACTTTGAGAAAACCTGAAGGCTGCAAATCCCTGATGCACTAATGGCAGGCACTGGCCTGTTCCAAATGGAGAGGATAATTTGCCACGGTTCCCAGGCAGTGACACGTCTCCCCTGGAACCTGCAAGGCTCCAAACGTTCCCTGATTCATCAGTGCCTGGGGTTCACTGACTCTCTGCAGGGCTCACATTGCTCTGTTTTTGTCAGGTCACTGCTGTCAGCTATACCCTGCTCCACACAGGGGAAACTGGAGCAAATTCCACAAGAAACCAGGGACATCACGACCCTGATTCTGTGTGATGAACATCTGGGAGAGTTTCAGGGGCATTTGGAAAGAGGAGGGAGCCAAAACCAAGGTTTTTTAATGAGATTAAATTCAAGCAGCTGATTCCCTTTTTCTCTCCCCAGGCACCAAATTTTTTTGGTGCTGTATCATTGCTTCCAGTGAAGATCCCGAATATTTTGCAAGAATATTACAACAAATGACTCAGGCAGATTCTGTGCACTTGTTTAATGCACCAACCCTCAGCCCAATGAAACTGCAGTAGGATGAATTTGGACTCCTCTACTTTAGGGTGTGAGGGGCTTTGCTCCAGATGCAGAATGACAGACTGCTGATAGGCTCTTTACATATATTTTGCAGACTGAGTTACTCATAAATAATTATGTCAGATAAAATGAACTCCCCATAGCCTTTCCAAGGAGGAAACTCTGAGAATATTAAAAAAAACCACCAGAAAGCTACTAGCAGAGGTAGAGAAAGGAAGTAACTGAAAGGTGCTTGTTTCTTTCATTTTTTCTTTCATTTTTTCTTTTTTTTTTCTTTTTTTCTTTTTCTTTTTTTTTTTTTAATTGAGTTAATTTGAGAGGGAGAAAAAAAAATTAGAAGAAAGGCAGCTCCACAGGAGCTTTCCAATAGGTTTTCACCCAGGTGTTGAAAGTTTAAGATTTTTGCATCCTGAGCCAAGTGCAAAAAAAAAATAAATGCCCGTCACAATGTGGAATCAAGAGGATTCCTTTAATCCAGTAAAGCACTAGGTCTATGCATACTAGGAATAATTTATTTTCTATCTGTTTTCAGGAAATATAATGCAACTGGGAGAATGAATTTGACTCAGATTGCATTATTTTTGACCTAACAAATCGGGTAAGGTTCTCTACTCTCTCATAACTAGTATTCTAATGTATAATTATAGGAAGGTTGAAAAGCCTTTTTTCTCAGTTTCAAGCTGTAGGTGACCAGCTGTTTTCCAGGGCACAGGCTGTCCTGGTATCTTGCCACGGTCTCCAAGATGTCTTCAGTATCTCCATTGTTCCTCTTTCCTTAAGCTTTTTTTTTTTTTTTTTTTTTTTTTTTTTTTTTTTTTTTTTTTGTCTTACTGTGATTTTTCTTCCCCTCTTCCCTCTTCTCTTTTTAATTGTCCATTATTCTGCCACATTTCCCCATGGGCTGTGGCTGGCTCTTTCCTTGGATTTCATACTCCTCTCTGCTTTGTCTGCAGCCACCCTCATATTGGAACATAACTGTCCTTATTAGCTGCTTTTCCTGCTCCAGACTGACTTTCCTGTGCTCTGCCTGTTTGACAGTCCCATCACAGCGCCGGTGCTGAGCTGCATGTTCCAAACAGAGCTCCTCATCCCCCAGCAGAACTTCCCTTCTGATCCCCCCACAGACCAGCAGCTCCTCCTGCCTGTCACCTGCACTGAACTACACAGGCAGCAAATCCCACATAAACCCCACTTATTCAGGCTGTATTTTAGGAAATCTCTCTGGTTTTCCCTTCTGCTGGGAGCAGTTGCTTTTCATTTCTGGAACATCGCCTGAGCTACACGCATCCCTGCCACAGATTCAATTCTGTCCTGCCCCACTCCCAGGGAATGGGGAATGTCTCTCATCCTTTACTCCTTACTGAAAAATCAATACCTTAAAATATCCAAACCCACCCTTTTTTTACTGGTTTGGTCTATTTTACTCATCACACTCCTTCTCCTCATTATCTCGTTACATTTTAGATTTTCCCCCTGTTCATCAGTACTTAGAGTTGCCTCCTACTGATAGAAAAAACGGATAACTTCCCTCCTAGCTGGACATTCTTACTGGCTCCATAACTTCAAAATTTTCCATACACAGCCTCAAAATCCCCCTTTCCAGTAAATATTCACTGCTTGTCAAAAACAGGAAACTACAGAAGTGATAACATCATCAAGAAAAAATAAAATTAAATGGAAAATGCACTTTTAACTTTAATGGTAGCTAGAAAACATGAAACTAGCAGTACAGGCTCCTGAGATTCTCAGAGGAGGGTGAATGCTTCCAGAGGGAAACCTGGATCAGCTGCATTACAAGGAATCTGGCTTCTCCTAAGTACACAAGGTTATTGCGGGAATTTCTGTGATTCTGAGGGGGTTTACAGTCTGTGCTTTAGGTTGGTTTTATATATATATATATATATATATATATATATATAAACATCTTCCCAGTGACTGTGAATGAAGTTGTGGAAGTTGGCCTAAATCTGGGAAGTTTGAATAGGGTCCAACTACAGTTGGACTCAGTTATCTTGGAAGTCCTTTCCAACCTTAATGATTCCAGGATTCTGTATGGGGATACCCCAATTAAGTGATTTGTTCTGTGTCTTGAGGGAAGACTCTGGCAAAGTCAAGTACTGATGGTTACCTATTAAAGAACTTCCCCTCAGTATTTCCTTTACTGTAGAAGTAGGAGGAAAGTGCTTAGACTGACTACAAAACTGATTTTAAATACAATGTAAAAATACGTACTTCCGTTAAGTTTGCACACAAAAAATATTAGACTCAAAACTGGTATAAACACATAATAATAAGACCTGCATAAGTAAAATTACAGTTTATAAAAGTTAACATTGCATGTGTGCATCTCTTCCTGAAAATCTAACAGCAGGTATACGTAATTACATTGAATGAAACTTATTGGCAAATATAAAATCTGACTCTAGCAGAAGACCAGTGTGCTGCGAAAGGCAGTAATTCAGCAGCATGAGAGACTTTTACCCACTCTTTTATTATCAGCTGTGTTTCTAACTTGAACAAAAAGCATTATCCATCATCTTGACTCAGAACCCAAAAGCACAGTTTTTATATTTCCAATGAGAGGAGACATACCCAATTTTATCTGGCACTGACTGGAACTGACTTACTGGAATTGTACTAGAAGTTGTGAGCTGAACCGAAAACGGAGGTAAACAATCCAGGTATTAATGCTGTGCTTTTCCATGAGGTGATTGCTCTTACCGTGGCGGACAGCACGAGTAACTTGAGCAAGATCAGAGTTTATTTCATCCAAGGATGACGGCACATTCTTTCCCAAAGAAAAAGTACTTCTAGCTGGAAAGTTTCTTACAGGTCTCACTTAAACAGGGCTGGCTTTAGAAAATCCCTTGCCTTTCTATGCAAAACAACATCATTGACCTTTTGAAAATTCCTTAAAACATGACCAGACTTAGATCAGGTTTGGAATTCCTCGCAAGAAGAAAAATGTTTATTGAATGAACAAGACCATTTCTGAAGCATTCTGTATAACTGAATCATTAGACTTCGGGGTTTAATTAATGGCAAAAGTTGTCTAGATGAGGAAAAGAAATACAAGGTAAGTTATAAAAGACTCTTTTATCATTATATAATTCCTTTTTTTTCTCAGTTAACTAACACATTTGTCTGGGGTGTATAATCTTTAAGTTAACACAACAGTACAGTTTAGATCTCAGCAACTGCTAACGCAGTTACTTTATGTGAGCAAGAAAAGATGTTTTTAATGCTAATCTAACACTTGTTTTTAGACTTCCTCTGTGAGTGATTTTCAGTTAAAGAGGAGATGCTTTTGGTTATATTTTCAGGGGAAGCACCACAATTTCCCTTCATCCTCTTTGCCTTGCAAGGCTTTCCCCCCAGGTGTGCAGTAAGGTACCTAAAGCTCTGCAAGGGTGCACACAGAGGTGGCTGAACATTCCGGATTTGTGGGGTTTTGAAATGCAAATTGGCAGCAACTGTTGTCCAAGGCTGTCACACAATCAGGAGCTCCCAGCTCCTCTGTTCATGAAATACAGCGAGATGCAAGCAAGGACCAGCCAACCCTAATCAAGAGGAATGTTCCTGTAATTAGATGGGATTGTTTGTTAGCCCAAGAAATTAGAGGCAGCTCTTACAGCACAAACAATAACAGAGTTTATTGCCTCTGTAGTAATTTTTTCTCTTCACAGTGTCATGATTTGCAATAACACTCTGATTTTCATTTTAAGCTGTTTGAATTTTGCTGTTCCCTCTGCCTTACTTTTGGGATGTAATGAATGAAGATAATGAAATTATCTTCATAATTTACCATCACAGCTATGATGTGGTAGTTTGGGGGCTGGTGGGGGTTCTATTCCTTTGATTTTTGGGGTTTTTTTGTAAGAAAGCCAAGAGAATCTGCTCTTTTTTGATATGTCACCTTCCCCTTTTTATGTTTGCTTCCTGTTCACCAAGTACAACCATCCCACCATAGGAACACAGTGAACTGAAGAAAGAACTGCAGTAAAATAAAAGAAATATTGGAATTTCCAGGTATTTGAGTATTTAATCTTCCTAAAAGACTGGAACAAAGCAGGTGTCCTTGTACCATTAAGGTCAGACAAAAAAGACAACTGACTCCTTTCTTGCAATGGCTTCAGCATCCTTCCCAAAAGGACACCAAGGCATCACCTCTGGTGGAGGTGGAAAGGATTTGTGTGCCTGAAGTCACATTTTGCACTGGGAGGCAGCCCATGCTCTGCACAGGGATAGATCACCCTGGAAATTGGGACGCCTGCAGAGAAAACCTGTCAGGAGCAGGCAAAACAAAGATAGTTCAGGTTTCTCTCACACTCACTGTATTTTAATGTACTCCTGGAGCGATCTTCTCCGGAAGACTAACTGGCCTTGGGACAACAGTGGGTATGAGAGCTGGAGCTCTGTGGAAAAAGTCAGTTTTGATGACAACTCCGAAATGATTCACCTGGATGAGGAGGAATGGCAGTGTGACATGAAGTCATACAGGTGACCAGGACATCACAAATTATTTCCCCTCCTTCTGTGGCTGCTGGAAGTTTGATGATGCTGAATGTGGGGCTTCATAAATATGTCTAGAGGGATTTTAGAAAAAGTGGCTCCTTGCATCTGTCTTGTTCTTTTCTAGCTGGATTTTTTTTTCCCAGCACCTTATGTTTCAAACTTTTTCTCTGAACATTTTAATGGGATTTGCCCTTTAAATATCACCAAAAATTTTTCAGTAAAGACTAATTATAACCACCTCACACGATTTCAGAACTCACATACATTGTAAAAGACTTACTAAGGAGTTGGTACCTCTCCAGCTATAGGCATTTACACCCTGCAAAATGACACATTTGAATCTCACGCTCTAACAAAAAGAACAATTTATTTTCAGTCGCCTTTGCATAAATTAAAAAAAATATATATATCGAAAAGGGAAGTTGAAACAGAAGTCAAAACTGTGTCTGGAAGTTCTCTAAGATGTTGTGATGTGATGTAAATCTGTGTGTGAGTGGCTGAGAGCCCCACTCTGAGCACTGGAAGCCTGGTGGGCTCAGCCACTTCTGGTTTCCTGCAGCTCCACCTGGGCAGGCTGTGGGTGAAGTTCTTCTCTCAGAGCTGTGTAGATGAAACTGGATTTCTGGAAATGGCACAAGGCTGGCATTAATGAGTAATGCAAGTAACACAGTAATGATGAATAGGTGAACTTCACAGCAGAAATATCCACTGCCAGGCTAGGCCTTGGTCTTTGTGGCCTTGGTGAGAACTTCAGCTGTTGAATTTCTGCTGTGGGAGCAATTTGCAGGAGGATTCTGAAAGATATTATTGAATAACAACTGTTCTTTGTGTTGCTTGGGTTTTGTGGGCATATCCCAGCAGCTACAGAGCAGTCAGCTACGCCATAAAACTGAAAATATGATCAGTACATAAGTGGCCAGCTAAGGATAAAACAGTGTCATACCTGTTCTAAACTAAAACCCACAAGCTAAATCTTCCAGTTAGCACTGTCTACAGGAGAGTCTGAGAGCATGGAATTTCAGCAGTCACCCAGAGACAGGCTGGGCATCAAAGTGGTCAATAAAATATCTATTTCGGTATTATTTCTCCATAACTCATGTATGGCATCTCAAAGAAATAATCTGCCCTGACAGATGGTCCCATGTCTTGTCTCCCAAAACGCTGGTGGGGCCATATCACAGTTTGCAGTGCAAGAAGCACTGCTTTATTCTTCTCTATCACTTCAAATAAAATAACGAATTAAAAATCTTCTTCTCTTACATCTCAAGATATAGTAAGTACAGTTACAATAAAGAAAAGTCCACATAAAATACAGCCATTTTCTTTTCAAAAAGAATTTTTTAAAAAAATAAAAGAAAAAAAAAATAACAGCTTCATTACAGGATCCTGTGAAGTTACACATTTCAGACCAAACTTTTCTAATAGCAAAGCAAACTTAGAGTTCTCTGCAAATAAAACTAAAATTGCTCCTCCACTAATTTAAAATTATCCAGTGCTTTATTAACAATTTATCTGTTTCTAAAAGTAACAGAAAGGTACATTATTGTCTCTGCAAGGTGACAGAAAAATCTTCAAGGTCTTGCAGGAACTTTACCAAGTGGAGAAGAAACCAAATAAATAGAATCTGAATATACATTAAGCGCAGCTTGATTTAAATTCAGACATAAGTTTTATCTCAAGCATGAGAGGACTACAGGTGACAGCATTTGGAATAACCTCATAGAGAAACCAGACTTGAAGCCCTGACTCTGTTTCAGGTATTCAGGCATTCTGGTAGGAGCAAATTTCCTAGCACCACTCAGAACATTACGTAAGAACAAGTGACAGCAGCACTTTGCATATCTTCTAGGAACACACCATTTATTTACGGGCTTAAAGAGAGCCTGGAACATTCATCTAGGCAGCTTGTTATGCAATTTATATGGTACAGTTTGCTTCTAAAATAAAAGAACAGTACAGACTTGCCTTTTATGTCTTTATATAATGTGCCATGTAGGAACTATAGGCATTACACAGATTTGGGGTTGGAATCTATACTTATTTCCAATATAGTTAAGTATAGTCATTAAATTCCAAGCCTGTGTGTCCTTTCCTAATGTTCTTTCATCTAGAAACACCCTCCAAAGAAAACACATAGCACAGCTATTTCAATTCCTTTTTTTTATTTATTTTTTTCCCCTAAATTTTATCCTCCTGCAGCTCAGTATTACAGGCACAAAGAATACACGAAAGGGAGTAATAAACTCTAAAAGGCAGAGTCAATGCAGATGCAAATTTTCCCTCTTCTCAGGCAGAGCAAATGTGATTGTTCCTCTCCATGAATTACAAGAGTAACACAGATTAGGTTTGCTATAAATCTCAGAGAAATCATTTATATGGTTATATTACTGTGTATCAGGGTGATAATTCATGTGACAGTTGCAGAAATCACGTGGACACCCAGCAACAAACTGATTTCTGCCAAACTTTCTTTATTTAGCCATAACATCAATTTGCATATTTCCATTTAGTCAGCATAATTTTTAAACTGTTAAGCTAATGATAAATGGGGCTGTTTATTGCCAAATGAGGAGATTATTGCACAACTGTTGATCCAGTGTCCCTCCTTGTAAGGACAATTATTTATGGGCTGGGATTGCTCCCCCTGCATTAGCTTTGCAGTGTTTCACTGCTTGATAACAAAGCACAAAGGGCCTTGCAAAGCAGACAGATTTCCCTGCTGTGCACGTCCAGCACCCAAGTCTGGTTTTTACAAACTGGTTTGAACATTATACCCCACTTTTCAATTTAAAATGCCCAAATAAGCAAAAAAAAAGATTATCAATGGCCATGTGTCTTCTCGCATAAGCAATTCACTGAAGTGGTTCAGGCACAGTGATAAATATTCTGACATTTCATTCTGAGCCATTTCTGGAGGTGTTTCCACGTTTTAACCGATATATCCCTCCTTGCTCTATGCAATTTGTCCAGTGTATTTACTGACTAAAAGAAAAGCACTAGGCACTGCCATTAAAATATAAAGTTAGTGGAGTCATGGACATCATCAGAAGGGAAGAAAAGCCACCTATCACCCCAGGCATCCCACTGACTGCAATTAAAAGCAGCCCTTGGCATTTATTCATCCTAGTGAGATATTGTTATTGAGGAGTTTCACACGTTGTATTTCATGCAAAATACTCTGTGCAGCAGCAACACACAGTGTGGCTGGACTGTGGCTGGCGGGAAAGCCAGGAAACATTACCTGGAAGCTGGAATTGGAGAAGATTTGGGATGCTATTTAAGAAGTTACTGTGCTACATTAACTGTTCTGAATAGTCCAGAAAGCAAACCCCACCCTGGGCTGCCTCTCCAGAAGCACTGCCTGCAGCCTGAGGGAGATGTTCTCTGAGATAAATAAAATATTATTAACTGAAAAATATTTCTGAATTATATCCAACCCCCCACCCCCCCCTCCTCCCCAGAATATTGATTTGTGGATGTTACTAACAGAAGGAAAAACAAGCCTTGGACTTTTGACACGTGCAGTGGAAGTGGACCTGGGAAATTCCATGAATTCAGTGCAGAAAGGGAGTCGGATTACAAACGTTCATTACAGGCAGTGATAATTTTTTCTGCTGCTGAGTCTTTGTGGGTATCAGCCCAAGTTCCTAGAAGGCCAATATACAATGGAGAGTATGAAATTGTGGTTATGATGTTTCAGAGGCATTCTGATGGCTTTGGAAGGGTGTCCTATGATGTTTAAGCTATGGTCTATTTGTCACCTGCACAGATTAAGGGTGAAAAATGTAATGCCATTAAGTCCATGGAAAAGTTCCACTGGCCTCAGTAGAAATAGGATTTACTAGGAAAGATTCATATAGTATTTCAGACACAAGATGAAATTCAGAGTCTCTCTGGCATTTCCGGTGTATATTAAAAAGCACAACCATTAACAGTTCTACAGAGGAGACCACAAGTGAAGCACCAGCAACGGCGGATTAGGTCAATTACACCAACAAAAAGAAACTTCAGAAAGCTTTAATACAAAGAATATCTATTTGAATAAGCGTTATTGCAGATAACCCTTCGGCCTGCTCAATTCTCCTAAGTGTCACATGCTCCTATTGGTGTTTCCTGAATGGTGACCAAATCTGGTTCTGTAAATGGTTTGATTTAAATGTCAGCCAGAAGCCTGGCAGAGGAATCAGACTGAGCTGCTGTGCAGAATCTCCATTCTGGATCCCGTTCTGGTTTCTGTGCTTTCAAAGATTTGCCATTCAAGAACCAGATAAACATTCATTTCATTTTTTAACATCTTTCTCTCTCCCTGTGTTCTCCATTTCCCCAGTCCTTCTCTTTTCTAAGTATTCTTTCACAAATAAATGGTGTTTATGTCCAACACACAATAACAGTGTTTCTTAAACAGTACCCAGGATGTTGTCTTTGCACATCTCACCTTCCCAGACCTGTGTTGACACCACTGGCAGAAAGAAACAGCATTAGAGAAGCTGAATTCACAGCTGTGATAAAGAAAAATAGGGACCTGCCATAGATTAATCGTTTGGAAAAGGAAAAAATTATAAAATCAAGGAATTAAATAAGAAACAAAGTTTTTGAGCCATGACAAGAAGTTTGGTATAAAAAGACCTTGCCTGACTCCCAGCCCATAATCTAAACTAGGAAAATTCCTAACAAAATGACTTTGGAAAGAGTCTGCCTTGAGGCAAAATTCAAACCAACCAGTAAGATTATGCCAACAGCCTTCTTATCAAAAGAAATCCAATCAGAGACAGAGGTAAAGTCATGCACATTAACCTGAAAATACCAGGAACTCCTATTCAGGATCCCTGCTTTGGACATTGGGTTCTGGAGCTACTCCCAGTTATCCCACAGAGCACAGTCCCTCCTCTGGAGGAGAGCAGCTTCCAGGAGCAGTGGGGTTGCAGTGCTGGTCCAAACCACCTCAGACACAGATGGATTGGGAGGAGAGGCACTGGGACACATCTCTCAAAGGATGTCAGCAATGCACAAAGTCTGCACAGCTGCAGCAGATGAAAAAAAAAAAAAAAAAAAAAAACAAAAAAACAACCAAAAAAACAAAACCAAAAAACCACCAAGGGGCTGGAAACATAGCAATAAATAAATACATATATTCCATCTCTGATGAATTTTCTGCTTCTTGCTTAGTCAGAGCTGCACAGAGTTCACAACAGCCCTGTTGTAGCATTTCAGAACATCCTTCAAGCAGAAACATTTGGTTTCATGGCAGTGCAGTTCTACTGTACCTGGAGAGGTTTCCTTGGATCCTGGAACCAGAGGATAAACATAAACCACTGCAAACAACCTCATGCCTCACCAACAACCTCCATGCCCTGCTTCCTGAAGCAACCTGGAATCACCTGCATCTGTGGCTGGGTTGAATAGCAACAATTTCCTGGGAGTGATTCACTTTTTCACACATTGAGTGCTTCTTCAAATCAAACACCCCCCTCTGTTATGGTAAAAAGCTCTCAACTTTTCTCCAAAAATAAATTAAAAAAAAAAAAAAACAAACTAAAAACCAAACACCAAATCCAAAGGAAATGAAATCGATGTTCAAACATAGAAAGAAGGTATTAATCATCCTGTTCTCGACTGATGTATGCACCCATGCTACAAACTGAGTTTAATATATTGCTG
Source organism: Chamaea fasciata (assembly GCF_029207755.1). NCBI lineage: Eukaryota > Metazoa > Chordata > Aves > Passeriformes > Sylviidae > Chamaea > Chamaea fasciata. Next base: position 80,705,369 of record NW_027094089.1, read on the forward strand.
CATTAAATAAGTAAATATGTAGGGTCTGGCCATGGGGTTAAAATACTTTTATCTGTCAAGAACGGACACACATTTCCTTGACACAGAGGTCACAGTGTCCATGTACCAGATAACACAAAATTCTTCTCCACAAAACCACATTTCTACCTTTTTTTGTCTTTTTCTGTCCTTTCCATTTCCACAGTATTTCAGTTGGAGAACTGTGACACTGCTGTGAGTTTTCTTCTCCAAAGTGAAGTCCATGTCTTTCTCCAGGAAGCTTTGGGAGCTTGACCTCCTTTTGCCTCCACCTTTGTGGGAAGGTCTGCAGATAAAGGAGGAAGCAGCAGAGCCATGGCCTCCCAATTCATTTTTATGTCTCTACCCAACAGAATATCTTTTATTGGAAGAAAGTTTAGTAAGTTCCTACCTCCCCTCACAGTTTGTTCCAGGTGAAAAAGAAGAGAAAAAATTCCAAGGTTTATGTAAGTGTCTATTGCTATTGATCTGGAAAGAAGCTAAAAATTCTAATGAGCTTGTAATTGTAGTTTTACCTCATTTAAAAAATCTCTTTTTCCTGGCTGAGATGGCAGCAACAACGTAAGATCTCACATATGCTGGATCTTCCCAGCTCTTACCAGGCATATCGTTTAATCTAGATACAAGGCTGGATAAAAATAGGGTTTAAAATCCTAGCCAGCCTCTGCCTCAGGTTTTGTATAATCCAGAAATCTATCTACATCCATTCTTTTGATGCCAGTTGAATCCAGAGTGGGACAAACTACTCTTAGCACGGAACAGATTGGATGGATGGAATTTAGTTCAGGTATGAGCAGAATACAGGCTAATAAAACTTTGGGAACTAATCTAAAGAGATATTTAACAGAAAATTTAAAAAAAAATAAAAAATGTTGAAGAAGGATTATTTTCATACTGGTTTTAGTTTCAATTTTAGCTAATTTTAAGGTTCCAGTTCAGCAGGACTTGTAGATGCAGTTATCAAAACACTTGAAAAATTGCTGTGTAAGCTTTTCACTACAACTAAAATGCTTTAACAGAATCGCCAGTTATGACAGGAAATACTGCGCAATCTACTTTTCATTTTACTAGGTTACTTATTTAGTATAAACAAGAACAGAGCTGTGGTTTTAAAATAAATTAGAGGGGATTTTTTAGCTCTGAGCAGTAGTATTTGTATTTCTCAACCTATTAAATTGACTTGGAATGAATATATACCTCCACCTTCAGGAAAAAGAAACAAATTATTATTTAATGTAATTACAGAGACAACAACTGAGGACCATGAGATTATCTTAGGCAAGGATTTTTTAAAAAATCCTTTTGTTCCATCCTTTGCAAATCATTTTCCATGATTCATCACATAACTCATTATTCAAGCCTTTTCCAGAAGAACTATCAAACTTATAAATTATTTAATGGTAACTCTGTGTTGAACATGTTTCTCTCCACTCCATACTACAGTATAATCCCATTTTTGTCTGGAAATAATAACTCAAACCTTCTTTGGCAATCAGAGTAAATCACACTGAGATTTTTAATCAACTAAAAGATGGGAAAAGTTAGAAAGGGAATTAAAACTACATCCAGAACCTACGGAAACAGGGAATCACAGTAGTATTTCTGTTCCTTGTGTTTCCCTTTAAGCTGTACATGTCAATCATGTCTTCAGAATAAAAAGGAAGAGAATTTTAAATAACGAGATTAACAGGTAAGTTCAAGCAACTGCACCATTCTTTTAAATATTTACCAGATGTGTCTTGAATTGGGCTACATTTGAAGCTCAGAAGTGAAGGGAAAAATGCTATTCCTACGGGGCACAGGGAACCCAATAACTTTCTTCTTCATGCTTAATAATCTTGTATGTGAGGGACCAATCTAATTTGTGGAAACGGATTGTACCTTAGGGATATGTTATTTCAACCCAAACTGAATATATTATTCATTCTAAAATGCAGCAATAAAGATTATATAAGATGTAATTCATTATTTTTCTAAATGTTCCACTATTCCATGGGGAGATGAGACTTAAATAGCTTACAGGAAGACTACCTTAATTAGGTTGCTTTTCAAATCAAATATCATATAATTTTAACATTAAAAAAAAAAAATTGTCACTCAAGGGAAGCATTCCATTTAGGAGGATAATTAATGAAATTTAAAGGGGAGAAAACCCACATAGATCCACGGGTAATGAAAGATGTGGAGCAATCTGGGAGAGGGAAGGAGGCACACGTGAATGGACGTGTACAAATATGCTGTGAGCTATATACAGATATCCCTCTCATATTCATGCATCCCTGCACACACTTATGGAGAAAGGCAGTTTGTTACCAGAGCAACCACGGTCAGTTGGCTTTTTTGTCCTCCATCAGAGTTGGTTTGCATTTCTGTTGACTCGTTTTAGCCATAGAAGCTCAGAAAAATTGGTGGTATAGAGGGATTAATTTAAGATTTGTACTCTTGGTTTACATTTGTAGGAATGGGTTTTCCATTTCTATGGAAAAAAAAAAAAGAAAAAGGAAGAAGAGGAGGAAAATTTAATTTTTTTTTTTCAGAGATTTACAGACAGTTCATTGTAAGACAGTGAAGGTATAATTGAGGTACTTCGCCTCAGTGGGGCTATTAAAATACTGATGCATATGCCATAGAAGTACACATTGCTTTCCTGTGCACAGAGTAATGCTTCAGTTTCTCAGATCCCAGAATGCATTAATTTCCATAAATATTGACTTTTAATGAGGGTCGTGGTCAATGATTTAATTTGGGGACTCCAATTCCACTCTCATTTAAGTGGCAACAATAAAACCTGAAACTCAGGTTCTTTAATTCCCGTATCCCTTCCTAAAGACACTCAGTGCTAAGTTTTATAAACCTTCAAATAGCCTTCAAATGAAAGGCTTGAATTAGGCGGCAGAATCTGAAACTTCTGGCCTTACCCTGATGGCAACCCAGTTAACACTGTAGGAAACACTCCAGAAAAATTCAGGTATCGAGGATTTTTACATCACAGGGAGCCATGGTCCAGGGCTGGAAGATGATGGATATAATCCACTTGCAATTCTTTTTTTTTTTTTTCCTATCAGGCAATAAACTCTTTGAAATGAAGAATATTTTGACTAAACAGTGAGTGAGGGAAGGAAAAGCCATGAATTTATTGCTCTTTTTCCCAATCTCTTTGTTTCCTGGTTTGTTTCATTTTTGTTTTGCTATTTTTTTTTTTCTGTTTTGTTTTGTTGTGTTTTACAGTTGTCTGGGCGAGGACCACTCACATGTCCGCTATTAGAAACAGATCCCTCCTGTAAGTCTGGTCTACTCTTTAAACAAAATAGACTAATGTATTTAATTAATTAGGGTCTGTTCATCAGAGACACTTTTCCAGTAAATAAAAATCATATTATCTCCAGAGAAATGACATATATGAAGTGGTTAGGGGCTGCAAACAGTAATTTTCCTCATAAATGACAATAGGGATTTTGTAATGTGATTTCACACAGAGCTCAGATATTTCAGTTTATAATGTTAAGATTTACTTCACTAGGTCTGTGAATAAAATGTTATTAGTTTTTGGCTTGGTGAGAGACTACAATTTTTAATCAATTCTGGGTCAATCAATTCCTAGTTTGCTTAGAACAAACAACAGATGTTGTTTTGAGTCAAATGAACCTTTGTTTTTAGCTATATATTTTAAACTTAAAACCTGCTATTTACTTTTCACCAGCTTTAGATGACATGTTATTTCAAAATAACAATTATTTTTAAAAAAAGCCTCTATGGCTGTTTCTTTTCAAATTTTGAAATGTATTTCTGGAATTTTAGTTGACTTTTTTTTTTGTATGGATGATCCAATCTACTTGCCAAATAAATAAATAAAAAAAAGACTCAAAAGTCTGTGTCTATCTAGACAAAAAATGAAGTCAGCCAGCCTGGACATTTCACTCCACTGCAGACACCTCTGTTTAATCCTCCACAGGTTGGTCTTTCTATCTATACCTTCCAAAAGAAGAGTCTGCAGTAATAAGAAGAGAGAGTATGAAATTTCCAGGATTCTCTTGTTAATGAACAAAAAAAAAAAAAAAAAACCAAAACAAAACAAAAAAAAAGAAAAACCAAAAACCAAAAACAAAAAACCAAAACCAAAACAAAAACAAACAAAAAAAAACACACAAAAAAAATAAATTAATCAGTTCCAGGCAGCAATTTATATGGCAAACAGGCAGAGAGGCATCATGGACCCAGATAGTGACCCCCATGCTTTGGGGTATAATGTTCTCTGTGTGTATTCCTATAAAGATTTAAAATAAATTACAGCACAATTGATGCAGTTAGTGATGTTTCAGAGATGCCAGTCTTTTTCAGATGTGTTTTCACGTATCGCTTCCTCTCCATGTCTATTCCTCAGCCTTCTCCAAACTATTTGTTAAGCAAATACAGAAGTATGGAAAAGCAAATATGGAAAAGGCCAAACTAAGGGCTGCAGCAGTTTGGACACATCCCAGCCACCTCACAGGAAGAGTCCCTGACATCCTCCCACTGCAGGGCTGTCAGCACATGGGAATGGTCCTTTTCTGTGGATCCAGGGAGCTGGGACACAGCACAGCCCCCTGGAGCCCGCCACGAGCCCCTTTCAAGCTTGGAACCCCTGAGAGACATCAGGAGCTCCTCTCCCTGGGCACTGAGTGACTTTATGGCCCTTCAGGAGGAAAAAGGGTTCTGACACCAACACAGAGGGCTCTCCAGCAGCCACCTGAGCTCCTGTGCTGATCACAGGGAGCAAACCAGCTGCTGGCTGAAGGTGCTGCTCCTTCACCCCCCATGGTGACGCCCTCTGTGCCAAGGTGGACACATCTCAAAAGCCATCATGACTTCTCTGGCCCTCCAGCTCCAGGCTTTCTCTGTCCCTCCTGATGTTCTGGAGCTGGCTTCTCCTCTACCTGGAATGCTCTCAGAGGTCTCTGCCCTCTTTTCCAGCTCCGAGCCTGCTGTCAGGGTGACAGTATGACCACTGTGCCTCATGCAGGCATAAGGTTACCGCTTAATAACAACACAGATACTTGACACTAAATATGGGGGTTTCTATTTTCCACCCTCAGATGAATTATTTAGGATTCAGCTGTGGTCACTGCAGTTTAGGTAAGTGGGGGTCACCAAGGGATAAGGAGAGGAAAATAGAAGAGAATTTCTGGAAGAAATGTTTTTCAAAGGAAAGATTTCAGTTGTCGGGGTTTATTTCCTATGATTTTACAGCCTGCTCTTTGATTTTCTGTGCAAGAAACAGTCTGCCTGTCTTATCTGTGAAAGAAGATAAGGGCACATCACATCATAGTGTTTTGAACCAACTCTTAGCCTTAGACTCTGCTCTAAGGTCTCATTATTCCCAGAGGATATAGATAGAAATGCCTGTCTCGGGCACAATTTTTTTCCCCCTTCAAATTATATGACAAGTCTTTAAGAGAAGTTATTTGTCCATTATGCTACAATATGTCTGGAAAAGGTATCCATCATGACTGAGGGAAAAATCATTCATTTTCAGACCTGTCAGTCTGAGTAGACAGAACAGGGAGCATCTCAGCATGGAAAAATAGAGGCAGCTCATCCTCCATGAAAATTTAGCTTTGTGTCAAGGCACCTGTGACATCCAGAGTTGGTTCTTCCTTCCCAGCAGTTCCTTCCACTTTTTCAACAGGAAGTTCTTGCTTCCAGTTGGGAGTGCAGCTGTTTCAACTCTGCCAGGAAATGGGAAAGCTCAAGTGCATCCTCCACCTGACCTTCTGCTGGGCAGGAAAACAAACAGAGAGTTGCACACTCCCAGTTTATCCCAGTTTGTGATATCCCCGTGAGGATGAGGCAGGGAAGGGTCAGCACAAAAATTCAGACTAGAGGTTAATAAAGAGTGTTAGGGAGCTGCAGCAAAATTCTGGTGTTTTAGAAGGTGTAGAGACTTGCCCTACAATGTGATGATGGTATTAAATGCTTCTAACACAGAGGTTTTGCATCAGACTCCAAGAGCTCACAGAAATCACAGCACTGACAGGAAGCAAGCTATGATCACAAAAGCTCCATTAATCCCTTCTGCAATTGAGATTTCTACATGCATCCTCAGATCAGATCACATAGCAAAAAAAGAAACAACAACAACAACTAAAACTACAAACAAATCAAGAAAAACCCTAGAAAATTCTCCAGGTTTTAATAAGAAATCTGGTTGTACAGGTTAGTAAGAAATAGAAATTGTGTTAACATCAGTTAATGGGCAATCACAGTATTTTAAAGTGTTCATTTGCAGATTGTTCCACATATAATGATAAGACAGGAAATAATTATCCAAGTCCTTAATCCTAACCCTTCATAAATTAGGATTCTCTCCCTGCTACAATTCCTTACCCAGTACCACAAGACCACAAAATTCCTATTAATGATGGATTGATTGCACAGTAGGAATAGCTTAAAATAAGAAACCTAAAAGGAATAGAATTAGCAAAACCTGAGTTAGATCTTCCAAACTATAACAGTGGAAACCTCAGCCTTCATGTTTCACTTATTACAGGAATGGAATAATTCCCACTAAAAGGTGTACTGCAATTCATAAATACAACCTAATTTAGCTTATCCTCAAAGTGGTGGACATAAAAAAAAAATCAAGAAAACAAAACAAAAAAGAAAACTTGCATTAAAGCATTTTTGTCACACAAAACCATATACAACAAAACAAATTTTATGTGTAATTGTATTTTGACCATGTTCTTATTATCTATCATAAATCTTGTGTCTGAGTATAGACATCGTACAATTACTTTCAACATTTGGCATAATTGTTTTGTTCTTAACTGTTATTCATTCTGAGAGAAAAATACAGTGGATAATACCAGATAACAAAGGGAGCATTTATGAGTAATGATGCTGCTCAACAAACCCATTGTCATTCTCCCATTTAATGGTTATGTTCTGTGTGTGGCCCAAATTATGTGGCAATTCTTAATATGATGATACAGCTGTGGTAACTCTGCAATCCCTGAAAAGCACAGCAGAGATTTAAATGAAAAAATAAAAATAATAAAAAAACCCAACCCTGCGTGTCACTTGTCTGTATACAAATGTTACATTAGCAATATTTCAAATAGGAAAAAAAAAACCCAACACTATTAAGCTTTTATATCACAGCAGGTGGCATCTAATTCACCTAATTTTAGCCACCAGAAAGTGGAGTCTAATTCTAAAATATCAATTTATTGTACCATCAATTACCAGGAGATAATTAATTCCCTCTTAAAATGTAGAGGCTCTATTATTCTCTGGGGAACACCTTCACTGACTACAGATCACTTCCAGACAGGTTTTGCAGACTTGGCACCAAACAGGAACAAAAATATTTCTGTGATTCTCTCTGTCATTTGACTTCCCTCTAACAAACAGCAACTTCAATTACTCGAAGACTTGGAAGTCTCAGAAAATCCTCTGAAAAATTCCAATTGGATGGGGAAAAAAATCCCAGCAGACCACTGATATCCAGAACAGCATTGATTACAGGCAGTTTTTCTCTTTTAAGTCGTTCATTCTCAGCGCCTGTTTCTCCAGTTAACTCTGAAGTGAATTCAGAACGCTGATATATTCATAATGAGCATTAAAACCCTCCTTAACTCACTGCATTTCTGCACAAGGGCTCCAACTTCCTGAGCACAGTGTGTGGCCTTCACTCTGAAATGTACATCACTGTGCACATCAGTATTCAGTTGTGACCATTTAATTAAGTGCCCCAGGTCATTCCCAAGACCAGACGTGGCAGAAGTAAGGATGAAGATTAATGGAGTTGTGGCTTCTCCCCTGAGGAAGGACGGGCTGGCACAGGAACAGGCTCCCCTGGGTGTTTGCTGCTGAGCAGCCTCTTCACTCAGGCCATCAGCTGAACCCAGCCCTTGCTCTGTGTTAACATCTCATCATTCCCATCATCCCTTAACAGGGAAATATTGCACCATTTGCAAGCCTTGCATATTCCCTGTCTGTCCCCAGCAAACATCCACTATTCACTAAGATCCCACAGCTTTGTCTTCTACCTGTTAGCAAACTTGAATTTTTTTCTACAAGGGAGTTACTTCTAAACTTAATTTTCAAAATATCCTATTATTGCCTTTAATGAGGGTTAAGGAGAAAGAAGCAGGAGAAAAAAGCTGGAGAAACCCAGACATCAAAATGCTGCCTGTCCTGACTAGACCTGCAAGTTTGTCAGGATGGAACAGTACAGAAAAGTTTGAAAAGACAAATTGCACAAAACCAGGCGTGTAATGTAAGATTCAGCATTGTAATAATTAGCTGTCTTAAAGTCCCAACTCAATTGTTCTTTCGTTATGTTTGGAATCAAAATCAATCCAGTTGAACTATAACTCCCAAGTCATGATTTTTACCTTATCCAATACTGGGGCAATTTTATAACTTCCACTTTTTGTGCAACCTTTCTTTTCTTTTAAACGTTGATGTTGTGACTCAGGACACACAGTCAGTTCCTCTCTGCCTGTAGAACTCATGTCCCCCAGACTAGAGGATTACATTTTGTCCTTCTGGTAAATGTAACTTCCTCATCCTCCGCAGTCAGAGCTGACAACATTTGTATTTCTCCAGGGCTGGAAAGAGCTTCTTGATTTTAAATCCTGGCGTGACTTTTATTGCTTACACTGGTCTTACAAAGATATTTTTAACCCAAACACTCTTTATTTTGAAAAACCTTCCTTTTCACTTACTCTATTCACTATTGATATCGCTATTATATTTTTTCTTTCCCTTAGTAACTGCTTAGAACCTTTTAAATAGTAACTTGTGTTTACTACCTGTTTCCTGGTTTTATATTCTTTATCCTGTTTTATTGCTGCTCTCCTGTGTCCTTTTTCACTCAGGTGACTGCTTTTAACACTAGAGCTTTATTTAAGGAACAATACTGGGGATTAAACATGTTAAATTTAATTATTTCCAATCTATATGATTTGCAATATCATAAGTATTATGTATCTTTATCAGAGAAAATATTCCAACTGGTTTAAAAAAATCAGGATTCCTGCTCCTTTTGTTGATTAAGACACAGCAGCCCTCAGTGGCTTAACAGGTACAAAATCAATACAACTTTGCCCAGTTTGGGGGCAGAGTGAGGCTCTTCTATCTGGGTGAAATTATGGGATACCACACATGGCTTCATAGCTGCAGGACTTGCTTTGCAGCATCCATGGGTTTCCTTCATCCTGCTGGAGCTATTTGCTTAAGTATGAGTCTGCAAATAATTCTTGACTTCAGTTTTTAATTTAATTCTTTTAAGAAATCTTGCTTAATAAAGTAGCTGAGATTAAACATATTGGGAAGAGTGATTTTTATGGGAAAAATAAATGCCTCTCGTATAAGTGACAAGCCAGTACGCTGCAAAAATAAGTAAGACTAGAGATAAAAATACTAAGGGGAAAAAAAAAGGATATTTTGCCAGTGGTGAACTAGTCTCTTAAAAAGAGAAATCACTGGGAGAGGAACTGTACATTAATCTGCTTTCCATTGCCATCTGTGTGAGATCTGAGTGGAAGCAAGGGATGCGAGCGCTCTGAGTTCCTGAACTCCCTTCCCTCTTTCCTTCTTTAATACTTCTTTCTCCAGCCACCATTTCTAGCAGAGGTTGGTGTTCTCAGCACATGCTGCTCCCTGGTCCACGCTCACCTGGGTTTAAGTGGTGCTGGAGAGAATGAATGGATGGCAGAGCAGCAGCTGGGGGCAGGGCTGGAGTGAGCAGGCGAGATCCTGGAGGGGAGAGAAGCTTCACAACTGTTAAATTGTTTTTCTCCGTACAGCAGAAGCGATAAGACCTGGCTTTATCTGAATGCTCCCTGGACCAATTGTTTTTCCTCTCACTGTCCTCACAATACCTCTGCACAACTCTCAAGTCAGGCACTTTAAGTCTTAGCAACTTTCTGCCGTTTAAGGCACAGGTGGCTGTGGGGAGGCTGCAAAATAAAATTAAGGGCAGAATTTAACCTTCATTGTTTTGCTCTGTCGTTACCAGGAGCTTTACGGTGCAGTGACCTTTCTATAAATCCAAGGTTTCATTATGTAAAATAACAAGCCACTAACTAACCAGGTTTGACCATCTTCTACATGGCGCAGACAAACTCCTCCACCGAGCTGAAAAAATCCCCAAGCAGTACATACATACGAACAGAGTCGAATTTCTTTAATGTAGGCATCATAATTTAGTTGATATTTTGCTGCAGAACTTTGTGCCAGACATGAAGACATCTTCATCCATAATGATCAACCCCAGAATAAAGGAAGATGAATTGTGTTTGACAATATTAAGCTTGCACACATCTCTCTCTTCCTTGACTCAGTTTAAAAGAGATTCTTTGCACAAGCCTTGCAGTTTCTTTTTCTTGGGAAGAGAGTAGAAAAGATGCAGTGAGGAAGTCATTATATGGAATATCAAGTGTGGGATTCCCATATGTAAAATACTCTGAAATTCAGCTCTTTATGAATCAGAATATCAGTAATTTCTAATTCTTGTTTGGATTTTACCAGAATACATTTCCCGTCCTTCCAATATTTAATGTGGTATAAGCTTTATTAAAGTCACTTCTGGAAGCACTTGAATTTGAACACAAAGTCTCTTAATAATAATTATCTGATACAACACATGAATATTGAATATGAATATGATGCTACTCGATACTTCAGTTGCCTCGTTACTTTAGAAGCCATTTAAATATGATGTAAGCCTTGAAATGAATTAATCATACAGTCATGCTTAGGTAACAACATCTTATATATAAGAAGGCAAGAAAAATCTGCTCTAGAAAGATTAGAGGGCTGAGAGTTAATTGTGCTCCAGTGACTGCTCTGCAACACAGCAATATCCAAACTGATTTTAACCCTTCTTCTTACTGGTAAAACTGTGTAGAGCAGCTTAAACTCAGAAAAGGCTCTTCTATTCTGAAAGATGAGAAATGTTACAACCCCGATCTAACATTTCTAAAATAAAACTTAACCCTTCTTCTTACTGGTAAAACTGTGTAGAGCAGCTTAAACTCAGAAAAGGCTCTTCTATTCTGAAAGATGAGAAATGTTACAACCCCGATCTAACATTTCTAAAATAAAACCATTATTTTTAACCTTTAACAGGAAGACTGGGGGAGTGCATCACTCTGTCCTGTCAGAGCTTGGCTTAGAGGCTGCAGGGTTTGAGGGCACTTTCTTTCCTAGGCCTTTGAAACACAGCAAAAAATGGAAGCAAAAAATGGGTTTTGGGGCATCTTTTTGCTGTCAACTGGAGGACAGACTGGATAAGAATGTCTAGAGTATTTGTAATTTTCTCCTGAAAATCAAGTCCCACAAGTCTATGAGAACTTTGTTTACTCACATAAGTTTATTTCACAGACTCACAGGATGGTTTGGGTTGGAAGGGATCTTAAAAATCATGTAATTCCAAATTTTTTTCTTTTTTTTTGGAAATAATTCTCCACTTTTTGCTTGTGCTGTCAGTGTATGAAAGGCCTGAAAGCTGCCGTGTTTCTGCAGACTTTTTGACAGAGCTGCTCTCTGTAAATCTTTTCAGAGATGGATGGAGGCCTGAGTAAAAGCCAAAGGACATTTAGAAGGATATATCTTATGGAAAAAGACTGTCCAGGCCTGGGATAATGGAAAGAACAATGTGGTTTTGACAACTACAAGGGAAGCAAAGGGGAGAAAAATCAAAAAGAGGTGAAGTGAGTCCTTAGGCAGCTGCTTTTTGTTGTTGTTTTCCATTTTTCCTGAAAGACTGGATTGGCAGGCAGCAGTCAGAGGGCCTTGGTAGGCTGGAAGTCAAGAAATTAACCTCTGATTTTTACTCAGAGTTTCTCTCCTTCCCAGGACACTGATTCCAACTACTCAAAACCAGAACCAAACTCATTTGAACCTTCTGTCAAGGTCTTTCCCTCCGTGCTCTGCATCTGCCAACTCCCCTATTTCAGTGTATCTCAAAACAAATGTTACTTTACATTGAAAACATATCAGTCAAACCAAATGGCTTGCAGGATTATAATAAAATACCTGCTGACATGAAGTCTAACAAAAATGAAAGAATACATCATGTGAAATTCAGCAGCTCGGTTACCTGAACAAACCTATATCACTCAGGGCAACTCACAAAACTGTTTCAAATATTTGTTACAACAAGGTGACAAAAGCATTTAATGAAAAAATTTATATCTCTGATTATATTGTTGCATTTCTTTCTTATATATATATTGCATTATATTGCTTATATTGAATTTCTTTCTTATATATTTCTTTCTTTGCAAATATTTAATCTTTTCACATTCATAGACTATTCAATCCATATTTTCTGCAAGTATAGTGAAAATGAAATAACATTAGGATATACTAATTGTTAAAAGCACAACCACCACTCACCAGGAAATTGTAATTCCCTACACTCATCCTAGCTACAGAATTACATTTTTTAAAAATATTACTGATATCCACGAACTATTTCAAGACAGCAAAATTGTATTTTACAGAGAAATCATTATTTAGCAAGGAAATGTTTGTCTTGATTGAGATACAGGATTTCATTCCCCTGACTAAAGTGCCCAAGTTAGAAAGCTGCTCACACACTTTATATCTAAAAGGAGAAGCTGGGTTTTCTCTGGAGGGCCCAATGCAAAGCACCTAAGTTAAATTCTTACTCTGAATTGCCCTCTGGAGAAATATCTCTCTCTCTTGTCATGAATTTCATTGGAGGCTTAAAAAGATTAGTTTCTGGTTTAGGCGCTAAAAGCTCCTGGAGCTGGACAGTGCAACTCCCCCTTTATGTACCAAACAGGCTGAACCAAACACACTGAACCACACTTTCTTTTCATCTAGAAATGTGGACTCAATGAATTGTAATGAATTTCCAGCATCCAAATAAAATTAAGTCACTATTACTTTTTTGGTTTTTGTTTGTTTGTTGGTTTGTTTTCTGTTCTTTTTTTGGGGGTTTTTTGGTTGTGGGTTTTTTTGTTGTTGTTTTTTTTTTTTTTTTCATAAAATGACAGTCCATGTCTGGATTAAAAAGAAAAGTAAGAGTGCAATTTCCCATCTTTTTAAGCTGTTATCTTCATCACTGAGGCTGGCAAGAGTGTAGGAAGCATTTGGACTATTGAAATCCTTGCCATTTTTCCATATGGATTGCCAGCAGCAGTTACAGCACTCCCGATTCCACTTTACCAAACTGACTCACTGAACAGAATTAAGGGCATTTACCCTCTGGAAGGAATATGAAAACGAGTAGGCAAACACTTGCAAAAATAAAGAAAACACAGAGGAGGCACAGCACCCTGCACCTCGCACTGGGTGACAGAGCAGGTACTGAGTTGAGCAGGGGCTGAGTGGTTTCAGTGGAGAGCAGTATCAACACCACGCAGCTCTGCCTTCCTCACCCAGAGCCTGTCAGCCCCCGGTGAAATTCGCTGTATTTCAGGTGCTGTCTCTGGTTGCCTTGACACAAGCCAATGATTTGTGTCCCGTTCAATTTAGCTCATGTGAGAATACTCCAAGCTGCTCACCATGTGTCAGGGGCTGATAATTGCATTGATCCCCTGGCCGTGGGCTCAGCCAGGGCACTCTGCTGAGGACAGGGGAGCTGGGGACAGGCCTTGTTAGAATTTGTAAATTTGACTCTTTGGCTGGTTTGATTCCAATCAGCCTTGGCAGAGCGATGCATAAAATAGGGAGTTCTAAATGTGCCAATAAGTGAATTACTTTTCAGATTATGTTGCTGGTAGAGATATTGATGAGTGGGCTTTGTGAGCTGAATGCAGCAGTTTGTTACATTCTATTTCCTATTGAACAGGTGAATGTGTTCTGATAAAATGAAAGAAAAACCCCTGCTCATCTGCAGACTTTTTAAAAAAACAAGTTTGTTTCTGGAGCAATTTCTAGCAATAATTTTCACTCTTCTTTTTTAATGTTTTCATCAGGGAAGAGCACTGAGTGAGAACTTTCCTCATGACAATGGACGTTCAAAAACAAAGTTTATAAAACAAAGTTTCTGGAAATACAGCCAAACTTCTATCATTTTGGGGTACAAGATCATTGCTAGCTGATCTTGCATCAGAGCCCTGTTACTATTTTTTTTTTTTTAATCAGTTTTTGAGCTATTCTAGCTATCAATTTCCTGGCTAATTCCCTGAAAATCTTTATTAAAAAGCCCCAAATATCCAAACATAAAGATGTTATCAGCAGGTGATTGAACTGTCTGTGTTCAGTCCCTCATTTATCATATAAGGATCCTCACACTTAAGACCCCAAGTCTGGACAGCGACAACTTTTCATGATTCTCGTGGGCCTCTCTCGTTTCTTTTCCAAAATTCCTCTTTAGCACGCTGCCTCTAAATCTGGGAAAATATAGGTGCAAACTGAGAGATTCACAGCTCCTTTTTACAGCTGTCTCTGAGCACCCAGAGCTCCAAAGAACCTTCTGAAAGGTGCAGATGTTCAGCACCTGTTGGGGAGCACTGCCAGGAGGATCATGTCTGCAGCATGCCAAGCAGCCAAGAGCATTTACAGGACTGACAGAGGTCTTTAAGTCCCTCATGCTTTGCTTCCTCAAGTTTTGGACAAAACCCAGTGTTCTGCATACTAAATATTGCAAGAATCAAATTTTAGTATTAGCCTCGCTGCTGTTTAGCCAAATTTTGCCAGTTGGTTTTGCTTTGCTGAGCACAGCTACAAGGTAATTGCATCGATAGATTGAACGGGGTGGTTTTGAAAGAAAAAAATGTTATTTAAAGTCAGTTTCAGTTTTTGAAAGGGAGGCTACCCATTATCACCTAAACTTGTAAATCATAACTGAAAGCCAAACACATGAGACTATTCCCCACCCACTTATAAATGCATTTTAAAAGAGCTAATGTTTAAGATCTTATTTTTTACTGCAACAAAAACCCCGCATAATTACCCTGTAGGCAGAAAAAGAAATTAAAAACATGTTCAAAATCACTTACGGGCACTTTAACTGCTTTAGTAAAGTTTTTGCTTGATACACTTATTTTATTTTTAAAACTCAGTCAAGGTGACTGGAGGGAAAAAAAATGTGGGTTCTTATATTCTGTTTTTCAGTGGTGAATATACTGTACACTGTCAGGCTATCTATACTCAAATAAGTGAGATTCCAGGATTACAAGAATATCAGAAATATTAATTTGTTGAATTTGCCACTGGGCAGGTGTTTTCAACAAAAATTACATATATGAAAATAATAAAGAACTAGATGCAAATCCTGACGGTTGAAAAACAGGGGAATTAATTAATAAGTTAAGAGCTGTGATCTTCATCTTTGGAAAAAAAAAAAACCAAAAAACAGTGGGAGTATCAGCATGGATTCGTTGGCAGGAAATTACATTTCTAAGAGGAAGAAATTAGGATAACCATCAATCCTATGGTTTGTTAATTCATCAGCACAGCAGGATTAGCTTAAATAGCAACTAGTGAGGATATGTTGAATCAATGAACCTGGGTAAAGAGTTTCAGTGTTTGCTCACCTCCATGTGATATGTGGAAATTTCAGGCAAAAGCCAAGGCAAGTTTCCAGGTGGAGTCCGATGGAACACTAACTGAAATGAGAAGAAAAAAATCAGTTTAAAGTTCCTCCAATACACAGTCACAAATTATAGATCTTACAGTTAGTTGTGGTGAATCAGATGCCTACTTTACCCACAGATTTTAGATTACATGTGGAAATATGGACAATTCTGATGGCAAAGCACAAGATACTGATTTTTTTTTTTTCTCCTTCTTTGGTTCACTTTTTACGTGGTAAGCACACATGCTGTACTGTAGGATTGATTACTGGGCTGAATTCAGTAATTAAAAAAATACACAAAGGTTGCATTGAAACTAAGGTACTTAAGATTCATTGAATTCAGCACTTTGCTCCTCTCACAAAGTCATTGCTGGACAATGAGCAAACCTCAAGAAATTACACCCAGGCTGTGCTCGGGGTAAGGTTTTGACTTATTTTCCCTGCTGGGTGATTTCAGCCATGCCATACAGGTCATTATTCCATGCTCAGGATGGATATTTGGGTTCCCCATCGACTCTCAAGCCTCTGTGTTATTCCACTGCCTGAGGAATCGTGCACAGGCATCTAGTGAGGGCTTCCTCTGCCTGTTGAGTGACTGCTTGGCACAAAGTTCCATCCTGCCCAAATGGTTCCTAGAGAGATGCATCCAATATAGAGCAGTCAGTCAACAGCTCCCAAAATAGCCAGCATAATCAGATCCGCAGCACAAAAGGCAGCCCTGCTCTTGCATCAAATAGATGAGACAAAGAGAGCCTTAATCTATCAGACAAAGAGGAGGAATAAGATCAAGAAATCCTTATGGTCCATCTATACTGGTTTGTCTTTGTATCTTCATGCACATCATTTTACCTTGGTGCGTTAATTTTCCTGAATATATTCTCTCTGTTGCTGGTCTATTCACCAGGCACAACTGATGGCTTCCGCTGCTCCCAATTAAAAAAAGAAAAAAAAAAAAAGTTTTGACTGCTTAAACTTTTAATATGAGAGGAAAGGGAAAAATATATAATTGATAAAAAAGCAGGTTGTGACATGCAGGACTTTGCAGATCTTGTCCTACAACAACCACTTCTGCTTCCAAAGAGCAAATCACTCCCAGAAGGGAAGCACACATGAACAGCAGCTTGGCTCCATTAGGTTGTCTGTCTAAATAAAAATAGTTCCTGTCTTCAAAGGCTTAAAAAATTACTTTGGTAGGGTGTGAATGCAGAAAACCTGTGATCTTTACAAAGAAATGATGGTAACTACTATTGTACAGCATTTTTATGTGTGGAATTCAGAATGTTCCAGTTTTAGAGTCTAAAATGCACATATAAATTATGTACATTTTCTCCAAGGAAGAAGAGAGCTATCCATGAGTAATCTCAAGCACTAAGACTCTTCCTGTTCTAGTATCAAAGCTGGTTTAGAATTTTGAGCTGATGACTGAAAATATGCATCAGTCAGTTTGGAATCTTAAAGACCTCCTATTTATTGCATGTAACTAAATGTCTCCATTATTACTCCATAAGAAAGATCTGTACATTGATACATAGAACAGCTTCAAGTCACTGATCTGAACACACCCACGTGCAGAAATTTATGAAGGAATGCACTGTCTATAACGAAAAATGCTCATTAAGAAAAAAAGAAAAAAAAAAAGGTGGTCCCAGAAGCTCAAAAAGAGTACTTAGTCAAAAATAGCAAGGGACTGTAAAAAACCCATAAATTTAGAAAAATATCTGATACTATCAGTTAAATGTGCTACCCAGCAAACCACAGTGAAACACCACAGACTGCAAATCCTTGAAGGCCCTTGTGCTGGGTCTGCACCATCTTCTCTGATGCTCTTGGTTACCAGCATAGAAAATATTTCCACTTTCACAGCTTCCTGCCAGATGTCTCTCCATTGCAAATGCCACCCTCCTCCAGTCTGGTTGCCCTCCTTATATAACATTTAGCATGTCAGTTTTAAGTGACTGAGTGCAATGTACAGGTCTTTCAGCGCTGCAGCCGGGATAGCACTCAGGAGATAGTGGTGTTCCATGGAAATGCACCAGATATAAGAAATATGACAGATATCACTAGGAACTTCTCTCTTCATGCTGGTCTCAGCTCTCACTGCTTTGGTGGAAAGGAAGGCTGAGAACAGTGGGAATTTCTCATCATTTCACTGGACCAAGAACCAGACCGAGAAGTTGGGGTTTTTTGGTGGTTTTTTTGTTTTGTTTTCTTTGTTTCGGTTTTGGTTTTGGTTTTGTTTTTTCTGTGAACACTCTTGAGGTTTTGCTGCATTCTTACAACTGTATTTAATTTCTGTTATTCATGGTTTTTTTAGGTAAAGAGAAAAACACACTGTTTTTAAAAGCCTTCATTCCTAGTGAGAAACTGCTCTTATAAGAATTAAATTTGAACTTCTACCAGTCTTTGTCCATGCTCAGCTCAGAGAGTAATTTGGATTCTGAGTTACAGAGAGACATGAATTACCATGACCCTCTGGTTCATATTATTTTTTTGAGGATTGAGCTGTGATGAGCTGGGGAGTGAATAATTTATGAGCTCCAGCTTCAATATGAGCTCCAGATTTAACAACCATCTCCAGCCTGATGTGCCTCCTGCCCTGTTGCTGCTGCTTACACCAGTGGCTGTGGGATGGACTTGAAGGCAGCAGCCTCCCCACTTATTAAAGTCAGTCAGCCAGAGCACAATTGCTCCTACCAGGGAACTGAAATAATTTTCAAGTATAAAATCCTTTGTGAGACTTCTCTTGAAAGCTCTGTTTTGGTTTGGGGTTTTTTGGGGTGTTTTTTTGGTTTGTTTTTTTTGGGGGGGGGGGTTTGTTTGTTTGGTTTTGGTTTTTTTTGTTGCTTTTTTTGGTTTGGTTTGGTTTAATTTTTTTGTCTTGTTTCTTTTCACCCTGTTTTATACTCTCCAAATCCCACCTCCCTTTCTGAAGGGGAAAGAATGGGAATAAAAATGATCCTACACACCATACTATGTTGCCAGGAAGAGCTTCAGAGTGGGGAAGACATTGAATCCACATTATTTAAGCTCCCAAGGGCAAGATTTAAGAATACAGACTTGGGATAAGGCAGATCCCTGTTTTCTACGTAGAAATTCCTTCTCTGGGTCTGGAAATATTTCCCTGCATTGACAGAAGCTCACCTGTGTTTGGATTCCACTCTGGAAACCAAGCCATAAAAATGAGGAGCTGCAAGTCTCGCGGGACTCCTGTTGATCAAAATAAGCTTAAAGAGTAAAAATTTGGACACATTTCCATCCAGAGTCAAGGGATGACAAGGAAGACAGCAGAGAGCAAAGGATTTTTGGGGTGTTGGGATTTTGTTTGATTGGGTCAGACCACTTCATTTTTTATGCAATCTAAAATTGTATTTTAATAAATAAATAGATAATAAATAAATAATAATAATAATAATGATTATAAATAATTCTATTATTAGCATATTATACTTATTAAGCATCAAAATTTAGTATAATAAATATTAACTTTTTATAAATTTTTAGCCATCAGCTATTGCTGAAAAAGTGAATTATAAATAGGAGAGGAAAAGGGAATTGTGTATATTGGATAGGCTGAAATGCTGACATTTGTCACTGAATAGTGGCAACTTCTCTTTAGAGAGGGTGGCCATTAGAACAATTACCCAAAGTATGCTTGAAAATGAGAATCTGGAAAGCCCTATTTACATTAAAGCACAGGCACCAAAGAAATCAGATGGAAGTCCAGTAAGGGAAACACAACCAGCAGTCTGAGAAAATAATTGAACTACAATAAGTAAATGTGGCTTTATTGTTTGTGTCTCCTTGAATCTTCCTTCACTCATCTAAGCATTCATTGATTCTTGAATCACAATTAAGTTATAACTAAATCATATTTCTTTAAGAAATTTTCTAAAACCATAGGAGCAGCTCTTCAGTTTTAGTTAGGTTCCATAGAACCCAGATTACTTGGGGCATTTTTTAATGGAAAAAAACTCAATATTTTAAACTGGTTCTGTGATGATTTCACACAGATTAGAACACAGGAAATTCTGCAGTGAAAAATAGAAAGCTAATCAGAAAAATTGTAAGAGAAGGGAAACCAGATTGTCCTTTATCTTACACCAATTTATGCTGCTGAAGTCAAAGAAATCTGAGCAGTGAAATGAAATGATGAATCAGACCCAGTGCTTTTCTCCATTGCAAATTTAATGTTACGGAAAATGATATTAAAGTATAATACCCCTACTTTAGGGCTTACCAGAAAATGACTCATAATAAACAGAGCGCGCTTGCAGAAATGGCATTAAAAAAATAAATTTAGCTTCTCTCTCAGGCTCATTCAATATTTCAGGGTATAATTTAAGTACACATCCTTCATTGTGTTCAAAAATTCTTCTTTGGGAGTGGGAATTCAGAACTTTGATGGTGACTTAGACATTCATGCATAAAGGTATCAACGAAACTTGAAGTTAAACTGAACATTTCTGAATACAGAAGTGAGGTAACACAAGGAAAGGCATGTTTCTCTTTCCCAAATTGCCTTTGAGTAAGGCAATTTAAGCGACATGAAAGATAGTTTAGCTTTTTAAAACCGCATTTAAGTGCCCATTCGCGTTGATATTGAAAGCATTTTTATTGACTTGAACCTGTGCAAGTTCTTTCAGATAAATTACCAAAAGAAATAAATAAATAAACATTAGAATTGCAAAGAATATAACGGGGAGAACTGACCATCAGACAGAATCTTGCCTTGAACAAACCAAGTGGCAATGAGGAGAAATCCAATTTTCTCAGGAAAATATCTAAACTCTCCCAAAACCAAGACAAAACAAAACCCCAAACCCTTTTTGGCTGAAAGCTGCAAGGTTAAGTTGGTCTTCCTGAGTGTTTGAGGATGACATATTCTTTTTATGGCAATGTGCTCTTTTATGGACCTCAGCTAAATGAAGTAATAAAAACTTCTGCTTTCCCAAGCTATCATATCGAGGATGTTACTTTGTACTTACAGCCCTAAGAATACGTATTGCCAAGATTTAGAGTTCAGTACTTTTGTGAAGCCTCTGTCATGATCTGAAAGGAAAAAAACTTAGGTAAAAGTACGAAAAATATTACGCTGAAATCAATACACATTAAATTAACGTCATTCAAAGAGTAGAAATTGTTTTCTTTCTAACATCACTGATGTCTGTTTCAGAAAGATTCTAAGCCTTTTCTCCTTTCTTTTATTTTTTTTTTTCCTTTTAAAGACCAAGTTTATTAATTTGGAGAATGAAATGCTCTTCAGCACTGCACAGTCACAGATCAACTGATACATTCAGGTAAAGTGCTGGAACAGTGGGAATGAAAATCAATCCATGCATAAAGTTGCAGAGGTCACTCCATCCCTCCACTTTCCAAAGCAACTGCCCCACAAACTGTGCTGAAGAAGCATTTCCAGCCGAAGGGAATTTCTCTGGAGGTCACACCCCATCCCAGAGCAGCATTTTGGGGATCTTCCCACTGCCAGTGCAGGCCACAGGAGCAAAAGATTCGCTGCAGGTTTCCTCCTGTGTTTGTCCTTTCCCCTGACCACAACCCCAGGAAACCTCAGGAACAGAGTCAGCCTTCAATGGTGCTTCCAGCCTTGCTGTTGGAACTGTTTCCCCACATAAACTGCACAGATTTTATAAAACAAGCCCACAGCAAGGCATTTCCATGACAACACTCTGCAGCAGCTAAACTCAGACTTGGAACCAGTCCTTGTTTTGGTTCTTAAAATCTAAAAGTGTCTCTAGACTGTGCTGGTCAGACCACCGTCATCAGTGGACCAAGATGCATCGTTAGAAACGACTGAATTGAACATAGCGAGCCATCCCACAGTGCAACAGCTCCAGGACTTTGCAGTTGCTCTTAATTTTGATGTGAATTTTGATCCCTTTTCCTGGAGATCTGACTGACCCAGCCAGCAATGCCACCTGCAGCTGAGCTCTGCTCTGTAGTGCTGGCAGGGACCGGAACCAGCAGAGCTTATTGCTGGATTTCCCTCAATCCATATACACAATTCTTTTTGTTCCTGTGATTCTTCCTCTGCAAGGAGAGAACTCATCTCTCCTGGAGTCAGGTGCAAGGCAATAAAGCATAACTCACCCCTTTGCAGCATTGCACGGGTTCCTTTTGTGTTTCCCTCTCTTGCCAACACCATGCTGGCTCAATGCCACGAAAGGAAAGACAAGAGGAGCAAGTGCTGTCACAGATCTCAGAGCAAGAGCTGGGTGGCTGCAGCCATTCTGCAGGGTGGGAATGTAACAACCACATGATAAACAGAGTGCGTTTGCAGAAACTTTTTAATCAAAAGTATTTAGTTAATGATAAAAGCTGCTGGAATGGCTGAAAGAAGACAAAAGGCACTGGAATGATGAAGAGTTTTGTGCAAATTCTAACAGGATTTTACACCACACTCAGAGGAAGACCTGTTTGGCTGGTATTAAACTGCTACCTAATTTTAAAAAAAGTGCTGAAATAACATTTCTTTTTTTTTTAACATCCAAAACTGCATTTCAGATTTTATAGAAAAGAGGTGGTGTTGCTTTGTGTGAACTCACCGTTCTCTGGGGTCAAACCTTTCCGTACTTCAAATCCTGCCACAGACATCCCAAAGAATTTGTGGTTGGGGTTTCTTATAGGAATTTATTTAGCTCAGCAAAACTTTCCTAAGTGCTAAGAATGCCCCAGACAATGGAAGATGTCCCACAGCACCCAGATACTGAATATACTGACTAATATGGTTAATAGATAGATTTATTTGATTGCAGATTCCATTCAGGACACACAAAGCTTTGAATCCTGATTAAATTGTTAGATTGCTGTACAAAAAGTAGACTGAGAGTTTAAGTGCTTTGTACATTTCTTATAAGAAGTACCCCTTTTTGGTTAATTCACACACTGATCAAACAATTATTTTGTTTCAGTGTAAAAATCACAGAAGTGTTAATCAGAAGTATTTAGTTAATAATAAAAGAGAAGACAAAAGCCACTGGAATGATAAATAGGTTTGTGCAAATTCTAACATGATTTTAAAAGAAGTCAAATGTTTGATGTATTTTTTAAAAAACACCTTTCTTGACTTGAGTCAATATTAATCTCTAATTGATGAAATAAATGCTACTGCTGTTTCTCTTTGAAATGAATGGAACAAAAAATGTTCAAAAGGAATCCTTTATAGACTTCACATGTGGCCACATCAGAAACCTTTGGAAGTTAAACTACATCAGAGTAGGAGCATTAATAGTGGCCTGAAATAGAACCATTGATCTGTTGTAACTGAATGTAGACCAACTACCAAAAGAAAATCATGACAAAATTATTTCCTTTTTGAAAAATCCAATCAATTAATAAAATGAGACTATTCTATTTAAAAAAAAAAAAAGGAATCCTTTTTAGTTTTATTTCTTTAAACTTTCAATTCTCTCAACACTAAAATTCTGCTGTAAGAATATCCTGAGTACTGTTGTAAAATACCAAATAAGCCCTTATTCTAGATGGCAGCAAAAACTTATATTGACAGAAATTGAGATATAGACAAAATTTCTGGTTTTTAAAGTGGCTGCTTTTTGTAAGATACTCAGTATGAGACCAGTTGCATAACCTTAGTTTGTCAAAGTTCTGGAAACGAAAAGATTTTTCTAGTCCAGCACATTCCCTATTCAGCCTCTGAAAAGGCATCCTGAGAGCTTTACTAACATTCACTAACAGACTTGGTCAAGGAGTTGCGAAATCCCATTTCACAGTACAGTCAGGTCTTTCTGAACTCGTGCCCAAAAAAAGCCACACTTGAAAATGTACTGGGCTCCTCTGAGAGCTGCCCACAGAGGCTGCAGCAGGAAGACAGAGCACAGGAGCACTGCAAGGCTTTGCAAACACCGGTGGCTCCATTCCAGTGACAATCTGAGGAATAAAATTACAGAAATGCAGTTTGCTCTTGTCACTATGCATAAATGAGGTATTAAGTTGACAGCAGTATGATATTTTGGAGGTATGAAACAGTACAGGATTGAATTTCATCCGTTTTTACTCACCATTAATCTGAATCAGATCGTACAAATTAGCTGGTGCTTCGGCAGCAGGAACGACATTGGATTGTTATTCCTGTTACTCAAAAAACAACCACCCGAAACTTAACCTTGATCTCTCAGTTCCTAATTTGTGATTTTACCTCATCCCACACAAAACCCTGAAACCCACTTGCCATTTATGCCAGAACCTCCATCTGATTCCAGAAGGGGATGATGCTCCTAACTGAGCACTTGGGATGATATTTCTGTTGATGTCCTCCTACTTGTTCTGTGCTGGGATTTTTTTAATATTATAAACTGTCCACTATTTTAATTGATTTTCTTCAATGCTACCTCTTTCACAAAGACATAAAGAGAAATCATTAAATAAAGTCATCCCAGTTGCATGCATGCTTTTTTCTTGCTTTTAATTTTACAAAGACGTCGGGAAAAGTGAGGCAAAGCTGAAGAATTCCAAAAATTCTGAAGGAATTTGACAGTGAGTTTTTTTCTGAGCCTATTCTAAGGTTGCCAATTTTATCTGTCAGTTTTATCTGTGCAATTGTTTGCAGCCCCTCCAGCAGCTCAGGCACTGCTCTCACACTGTTGGGGCACAGACTGTTCTCCTCTCCAGCAGGCAAATCATTCTGAAAGTTTCAGGATCCTCAGACACAGCTTCTTTCCCATTCTCTTGACACCAACACATTTCACACTTTTAGAAAGTCTTCATTATATTCTGCAAGTCCTTCCTCACACAGACAGCAAAAGGAGGACAACAATACCAGATAGTTTTGAAAAAGTCACTTTAGTGTTCCGGAGTGGGAAGCAATTTATGCAAAACAGTTTTCACTTCCTTTGCTGCCCCGTGTACAGAAGAGGAATAAACACTGGGAAATGTGAATTCTTTGGGAGAATCAGGCCCTTTAACGACACCCACCCATAAAATACCAGCAAAATGAGTTGCTTGGGATTGAAGTTGGTTTAGACCTAGAGTAAAAATGTCATCCTGGATGTGCCAGAGGACCCTGATTAGAAATCCAGAGTAAACACGAGGGACTATTAGGCTGGATAGTTTTTAACAACAAACACCTTTCTGGTAGCCTTAGACTTTTTGCTTTCCTGAGGATAATGAGTCAGTCCAAACCAGTTTTCATTTCTGGTACACAAATCTATTGAGTGGAATACAGAATATTCTCCAGTGAAGCAACTGGTTTCCGTGGATACAGCTAAGATTACACTTCAGCATATTTTTTCTTTCAATTCAAAGTCTAGAGGAGCTCAATTTGCCTTATTAAGGAAAAAAAAATTCTTTAGTAGTCTGTCCAGAATGCAGACAAAGGAAAGCAAATGTAGCTTTCTAAAGCAAGAAGTCTTATGAGGACTGCTGCCCTTTTAGTTAGAGACCATTAAAAAAAGGTTCCATACTTACAGCAATAAATGTAAAAGAAACATATAATTTAAACATTGGGAGGATGTGTGCCAGTCTAATAATTATTTTGAAAGTATAAGATGCATTTAAATGTTTTCTCTCAAACATTTAAAATATTTTTATGGATATCTCCAAAATCCAGAATAATATGCCACGTGGTACATCTACTTTTCTGTGACAAATAGACTGTAACATACCAGAGTAGAAAATCTGTATCTGGGAGACTTTTAATATAACACAGGATCAAAAAAAAAAAAAAAATTAGTTGGAGATTAATTTTTTTTTCTTCATATTCTGTATACAAGAAACCACATAATTTTCATATTCTCTTTAAACCATTTGGTGACCCAGAAAAATTTTTGTCCTTACTCTTGGGTTCACAGACTCCCACATATTTTCGTGTCTCATTATTACTCTAGAATAGAAATGCTTCTTTGGCTACAAATATAACTGATGTTAAATGACTCAGTTGCTACAGCTTCAATTACTGAGTTGCCTACTCCATTATCTGCCTTTCAGCAACCTCTGTTTTCACGGAAATTGTTAAGCTGTAGGTCTTGGCCCCACACAACAGCCACATGTATTCTAGTGATGTCCTAAGGAAATTTCCTATAGATTCTTGAATCAAAACACCACGGTCTAGAATTTTACATAGGTCACAAAAAAAATCCATCATTTTTAGCTGCCAGGGAATCAGTGGAAGACAGACTTCACCAGAGTGTGAAGGAATTCTTACTCCAAAGGTACATTGCAAACATCGAAGAGAAAAAACTCATGACCTCTCATAAGTTTACATCCTCTTAATATGGCTTTTATTGGGATCAATGATATTGATTTACATCAAACAATCACAGCTTTGCTGTTACCTCCCTTGCCTGTTTAAAGAACACACATTGTATTTCTGCTCAACAAGCCTGCAGTGTTGAATACTTTCATGTTTTTACCCACTGAAGGATATTTTCTGCGTTTGCCTGCTTTTCCCTAGCTGAATCCCTACAAAGGCACTCCCAAACTTCCATCCAATTTGCCAGATCTGGCCCAGCTGCTATGACACTGTTCCTTTTTGCCTCTTTGCAGGGCATTGTTTGCTGATTAACACAGGAGACAGCTCTCTGAGGCTCCCCAGCTTCTGAGGGGCTGTCAGAGTTTTTGATCCACATTCCTTATCCCAGACAATGTCATGATAAAATTCAGCAGTGCTCAAATTTCTGTTCTTTCATTAGGGCTCCCTTATCTATATAAACACTTCATGTTCTTTCTTTCACAATGCCTAGAGGTTTGGAATAGTTTTATGCATTTTTTTTTTTGCCACTTCTATCTTTAATCTTGATCCCAGTTAGTTCTTTATCGTTGCCAGAGGCTTGTGCTTTTTTTGTTGTTGTTTTGGTTTGGTTTTGTTTTTTCTTTGTTTTTAACTTCAAACACAACTTTTTGTTATACTTCCTGCACTGAATACTGACAAGTTGAAAGGAAGGAATACAGGAAACACAAGGCAAGACTGCATTAATCTGCAAAACCTATTGCAGATAAGTAAGCTGCTGCTTAATTCATATTCTGCCAAGGTGAGGCCAAACTATGAATTCCAATAAATATCTAAATAATAATAAAAAAAAAAAATACAGGGAACAACTGTTTGAAGACCTCCTTAGATATTTTGTTCACATACCTTCAAGCTGCATTTTTTTAAAAAAATTATCTTCCATGAACACATTTTGGTGAATAGTTTGCAGAAGGTACTTATATCTTAAGAAAAGTTTTGTTTGTTTCAATGGACTCTGTAACATCGTGCAGTTTTACGTGCCTACCTCATGAATATATATGCATATATATCACTTCTATACTTCTCTTTCTGGGAGAAAAAACAGCCAAGAAACATATGGTGTCTATAATTGAATACCAAAGGAGCCTTGTAAAAGACCAAAATTATAACAGTCTATAATGCCTTACACTTTTTTTTACCTGAGAGGAATTTAAAAAAATCCATTGCTTTTAAATTAGACTTTCTAGAATTAAAATAATTCTTCACTTACCATTCCCTTACTTGTAATCACCCATTCCATACTTGTAGATCTGAGAAACATTTATTCCACTGCTTCTGGTAAAAGTGAAATATATACCTTGATTATTAACTTATTCATTCTCGTGCATTTAATTTAATTTTCAACATAACTTATTAATCATATTGCAAGTTAATTTTTAAACAAATAGCACTCCCACTAAAAATGTTGAGATTTGTTACAACTATAAAGATGTTGGTGAAATTGCTGGCAATTCATACAGGGAAGGGGTTTCTACTGTAATCTAATATTCAGGTTGCAGAATGTTAAAAAAGAAAATTCTTTATCTTAAATGAAAATAGTAAGGATACAAATTGGTGAAATATCCTGTTAAATTCAAACAAATATTTGATGACTTTTTACCTCCTGGTATTTTTCATCTCAGATACGAATTTTTATCATCATCACTGTGAAGTTATATCCAATCTGCTACTAAGTCCTGCCTTCCAAAAATAACAAGTTTTTTATTTTCTTACACCCACCAACTCCAATTTTCTGCCAATTGTTAACAAATCTCAAGTCACTGGGAGAATTAAGGTAGCTCATTTTGTAGATTCCATTCCCCCCCCCCCAGCTTCACGCAACTGAAATTACTCTCCATGCCCACAGAAAACTGGTTGTTGCCCATCTTCCATTATTCATATTTTCCATGACCCTCCTGTTTGGATCCAGCTCTGTCTCCACCCCAGGAACTGTCATTTTATTTGCAGCCCCTCATGCAGAGCTTTTTGCACCAGTTTTTCTGCAAGGGGCATCGAGGGGATAAACCAGAACCTGCCAGGTAGGGTTCTCCTGCAGAGCATTAATCTGAGCTCTTCCCCATTCCCTGCACAGCACTTGCCATGAAACTTCCACGAACTTAATTGTCTTGGAGACTTCTGTCCCTTTGTCAAATGGGGTTGAAATTGGCCAGGAAATTCAGCGTTTACCAAAGGGAGCAAGGGAAAGCAGGCAGAGGAGGCTTTCACACCAAAAGCCTTTCCTTAGGACACAAGGCTAAAATACCTGTGCAACAAATGGTTTGGAGGAAACTAGCTCATGAATGTACCAATTAAATCACAGACAAATTATTTCTTTTTGCATTTATTATCATAAGTACTCTGCTTTACCCTTTGCAGAATCTCATTTAACCACATTCATTTTAAAAGAACAGTTTCAGTCAGAGTTTTGTTTTTGTGGAGCACTGAGGGGAAAATGTTCTCTTATCTTCCAATGTTATTAACTGGAAATAAGTGTAACCTACGGTTTGAGGTCCTTATTGCAATTTAGATAGACAATTAGATATCCGACACCAAAAAGAAAGAGAAAACTTTGCAGCAGAGATTTTTCTCTTGGTGCCCCAGGTGACTACAGCAGACTTCCTTCTGTGCTCAAATGATTAAAAACTACAATATCCTTCAAGCCATTTTTAGAAAGCTATTTGTAATTGCACTATCAAGTAATATAACTTTTTCAAAATTAGCTTATGAGATTTACATAGGATTGAGCTTTTAGCAGGAAGGTGAGTTGTATCCTCATTTGCAATAGTTCTGCTCTTTCTTCGAGGCTGGAAACTTTCAATAGAGGAAACCAAATCTTTCCTTCACTTAACTGGATACACAAAGAAAAATTTCAATCTTGGAGACTTTCAGTAGCTTCCACAACAGATACAACATCACTCTAACTAATAAAAATACATGTGTCTGCTCTGTGACAAATCTATCATTCAGGACAGTACTGAGAATGAATTGATTTATGCTGTAAATTTAATTTCTGTTTAAAGAAAGTCTTTCTGGCTAGAACTTTGAAGGGGACAAAGGAATAGTATCTCTGTACTTGCATCCATATGTTGCCAGCAGCTACACTCACAAAGACTTTACAGACAGAAGAAGTTTTAATGATGTCATCACAGGGCATCCATGAGAAAATCCGGGATTTTAGCCACTGTTGTTTTTTGTGGCAGTTTGCATGTTGTAAATGGGAAACAGCACACAGCTTGAACAAATACTTCTTTACAGGAGAAATGATCTCCAAAATCAGAAGCATAAAGCTACATGAAGCTTAGTTCAAAAGAACCTGAAGAATCATCCACTTAGAAAGCTTGATTTAAATGTTATTTTGTCTTACACTTAGGAAACATTGCTGAGAAGGAGCCAGAGTGGAGCAAAGAAGAGAATAAAGAACGTTGGCACTGCCTTGCCAAATAAAAAAAAAATTAAAAAAAAAAATTAAAAAAAAAAGGACAGGAAAAGGAAAAAAACCCACAAATGCAATTGTTTATCTTTCCTCTAATTCGTAACTGCATTTTTGAATCATGAATTTTATCAACTGAAATGTATACCCTATGAGCTTTACAGGAGCCACTCAGAAAATTTCTCCATTTTTCACTCACATATTTGCATCAGCCTCAGATCCTGGGGATCTGCGAGCACATAATGAAAAAATCATATTTTCCTAAGCATTGGAAATCTGCATAATTTCCTTTTGTTAAATGACTACTTCAGCACTCAGTGTGCTGTAGGCAACTCATTGTTCACATTTGATAATTAGCTTTTGTTTGACAGTGCCGTGGTGTGATTTTGTGGAAGTTGTGTTTGGGCAGAAGACCCTGGGTTGAGTGGGGATGACCCTGCAGGATGTCCTTGCTTTAACTGGAACTCCAGAGTCCGGGTATGAATTGGCCATAGAAATGGATAAATGGATAAATTTTTCAGTGAACTGAAAAATTGATGTGGTAATTAAACTCAATTAAGAAGAATAAACATCAATGGCTTTACTAAAATTGGATTGCAAAAATCTAAGCACACCAAGAAACACCTAAAGGTCAGCTTAAGCAAGAATAACCTAGTGTTATCTTTGCCAGGTCAACTCTGAATATATTTTCTTCTTTTCTTTTTTTTTTTTTTCTTTTGTGAAACGATGCTTCTGGGATATTTAAAAATCACTTTTTGGAAGGTGAAGATGAAAACCCACCAGACTAATCAAACAGAAGAAAATGTGCATCTTTTCAGAAATCCAAGATTTCTGGAAACAGAGAGAGGATGTGATATTTTAAAATAAGAAAATTAAAGATAATCAGGAAAACAGGCTGCTTTACTCTAGTGTTTTCTGCTTTAGACCACTGACTTCCTTTTTACCTGCATAACTGATTTATCCATCATCTTAATTTAAAGCTTTCCTCATAGGTTCCAGATTCAAACCTAAAGTACTCATTAAAATACAGGAAATGCTGCCCTCACCTCATGGGTCTCAGTCATTCAAATGTCCCCATTTTGACACACTGGACTTCAGTTTAGCCAAAGAGTGACCTTATTTTCAAACTGAAGAGGGTAAAAAGCAAATATTTTTAAATTAACATTGACTTTTTAATTTATGTGGCTGCTCATTAGAAATCTGAACTCCAGGTATGGATAAACATCACTATCTTTCCGAAGATTTTTCAGCCATCTAAGCTGGCCTGTTACGCAGATGCCGAATTTAAGTATGTGAGAAGTCACTTTTTAACCCTGTTTAAAAAAAAAAAAATCAAAACAAACAAACAAAAAAAAAACCCATCCAAAAAAAACATGATTTGACTGACTGCTGAAAGACAAAGAGAGTCCTTAATGACACTTCAAAATGTGTTAAGAACACAAACATATGGAAAGCTATAAAACAAACCAGAGCTTCCTCACTTGACACAAGCCAAGGGCCCATCTAAATGTCAGTGGAGCTGCTGGCAGACATCAAACCAACCCTCTGATTAACTTCAAAAAGCTTCGCAGGAGGATCCTTGACATTCTCTTTTTCTTTGACCTTCAAAATCATTTGGCCTCCTTGTTTTCCTGATTCCTCACTTCCTCTTCATCCCTCTTTTCTGCAGGAGGCAGTGAAAGGGAAAATGCCTTCCCTATGGGCAGGGACTTGGAGCTCCTTGGATTTCACTTGAGTCAGCCCTGGGAGAGGATTAGAGACTTGGGCAAGAGGGAAATGTTCTTGAGGACTATCCCATGGAGCACATTAAAGGACTCCTCCTCTCCACTCAGCACCACTAATCCTTCCAGCCATTGTTGCGCTTGTGCATAATTCTCTCACCATGACAGAATTTAAATTGCAACGTTAATGTGAGCTCGAGAAATCAATGCAACTTTTAATGACAAAATAGTTTCCTATGAAACATCAAAGAGTTTCTGGCAGAAATGGTGGCAGCTGCCATTTTCCTACCAGGTCATAGGCAAATGTGACTGACAGTACTTTGATTTTAAATTGTGCCATCCTGTCCCTTAGAAAACTATTTACTCACCTAACAGCAGTGCATCACTATCTGAAACTAATCTGAATTTGACTATACAGTTTATTTTTATATTTGTCTCTATATTTTACTATGTTTGAAGGAAAAGAAGAAAAAATATTACCATGGAACTTGCATTTTTTATTCATTTACTCCAGTATTCTTACAGCACCATAAATGTAAATTACAATCTCTTTTTTTATTTACTACTTAAAAACTAATAACAAACTCAAAGAGTAAATGGTTCACAATGGCAGATTTCACGTATTTCAAAAGCAAAAAACCCCGAACTCCAGAACACTGATACGCTGATAAAATAGTGACCAACTTCTAGCAATTAGTAATGAAACTTCAAAAAGAAAAACACGAATTTTCAAAATGGAAGCACATACCTGTGAATAGGGACAGTTTTTATCATGATACTTTCTAACGGCAATCCTTCTCAAAAATCAGAAAACAAGATGTTTCGTAATCCCGATACATTAACTTGTGTTTCCAGTTTGCTGATAGAATTCTTTTTCTTTCCAATTAAAGTAAATGCTGGCAAAATTAAATGTCTCGGAGGAAGACACAGACTATTTGAAACATATATCCTCAGTTTAATGGAGTTGTAAATGCTTTCATGCTACATGGTGGAAGGTCAAGTTCTTTAACATTTCCCTCCACACATAATAGAAATAAATTGTATTCTAGTTAAATCTAGCCAGTCTGAGTTCCTAGAAACTCTTGTATCTAATTTTAGGATCTTTTATTGTCTAATCCTGAAATTTTATGAACTACAAAAGCATTACCTTTAATCATTGTGCCAGATACACTTTAGAGGAGTTCCTTGTGAGATTGTAAATCTGTACATTTTTGTTCTTACCGAAGATTTTTTCCCTGGTGTGACTTCTCACAGCTAAGAACATGTAATTTAATTTTAAAAAGAGACAGCAGTGCATACAGAACCATTAAACTGTATACATAATTATATTAGAAAGCAAACTTCGATGGAATTTATTATGGAGATATTTTAAAATCTTATATTTCTAACACAATAACTTAGTGGTTTTAGAATAACAGGTTAAACTATCTAAGCAATGCATCAACAAACCAGTCATGCAAAGATCAATATGGTTAATATTCAACAGCATAATTTCAATTTAACTTGCTCTTAATGACAACAACAATACATTTAAAATAGAATATTTTAGACTCCTTTTCTGCTGGTATTAGTGGCTGCAGTTATGTAGGAATTCTGAGAAGTCTCAAATAACTTCCTACTACAAAAAATTCCCATTGCACAGGAGCAGACATTTCCAGAAGGGGAGAAATGGATGAATTCTTTCAACTACTTTCAACCTTTAAGGTATTCCATTAATTACTTAGCAAATGATTACAGTGGTATCATAATTCTTGACCAAACTTTGGCAGGTATATAGCTACTATCCCTTAAACTGGGTAGGATTTAAAATTAAAACAAGGGGGAACGAAAAGAAGATGAAAGTCATGCTGAAAGAATAGACAGGGCTTCACTTAGCAGGGGATTTGCAATTTTTTGTTTAATTGAAGAGAATTCCTTAAAAGAAAAACAAGGTCGATGCTTTCAGAAAGCCTTATCCATCTTCTAGGTATTGTTCTGGGTGTGTCTGTGACTTGAGGTTAAGCAGATCCTAAAGAAAACAAATTTCTGCTATCAGAGGTATAAAAGATTGGTTTTTCTGAAGGAAGTTAAGGAGAGGGGCAACATTTCAGGGAGATGAACTTGGGACTCCTGTCAGCAGCTGATTCAGAGCTTCATGCCCATAGAGCAGTCAGCAAGTTTTCCATAATAGGGTTCAACACCTACTCCTATTACAGACAAAGTCAGTTGTCCACAAATGCATTCAAATTGCTGATTTATCCACTTATTCTCTTTAGCTATTTAGTATGTGCATTTCATATGCCAAAAAAGCTCAGTTCAAAAGGGAAAGTTTTAGGCTTACCAGCCTTGGGTGAGCAAGCAGGAGTGAGCAATTCAAACCCATGGAAATCTCTTATGTTAGATTACATAAAAAAACTTTCAAACATTAGAAGGCTTAGTTTACAGTTCTTTTCTCTATAATTAATATATAATCACAAGTATATTTCATAATGTCAACAAGTTATAAAAAGGTTTTATCATATTTACGGAAGATAAAAGTTATGTTGAGCGTTTACTCAGCAATCACTGCAAAGAGAATGTCTCTACATTGGTCCAACATTTCTAATAAATGGCTTGACCTTATTTAGTAGTTCATTTTAAAGAAAGGTCTAATTCTTAAAGATATTCACAATATTTAGGGACAAGGATAAAACATCAGACACACAGAAAATAGAGCCTTCTATCTCTTGATTAAGGAACAGCCACACTTGCAAATATGGTGGTGGTCTTCACAGAAAAAAAGCTTAATCCAGAATGGGGCATTCAGCCTTTATATGGAATGTCAGAAATAACACAAGTAGTCAGCTGCTTCAAATATATAAACATGAAATATTCTAGTTTATTTCCTAAAAAAAGAGTTAAGAAGATGATGTGATCAAAACATAGCAGAACTGAGGTTATGAGTAAGGTGGAAATTATAATCACATTGCAGTTTAGCTGTTTTTGTGATTAATTGTGGGTAAATATAAATATTCATTGTGGAAAGAGTCCTCACAAAAAAAATGTGCTCCTGTGATATAGAGCCAAATGTTATTTCACATGTGAACTTCTGAAAAACATGCCTTCTAAAACTGTGAGTAAAAAACAAAGAGACAAAACACTGCTAAGAGAACAGGGGATGGCACTTAGGCCTTACTATGGAAGACATCAGTATCGTACTACAAAGAAAAGAAGACAGAATTTTCCCTAGAAGTCTTGCAGCATTTTATAAAAGAAAGTGGAAATTATCATTGTGCATAGCATTAAGAGGTCCATCTGGGATAAGCAAACCCATTTAGCAAAAGCAGAGAGGCTGCAGAAAAAAGGAAGAGGAGATTGGGTGTGAAATCCAACCCTCTTTGAAGTCAATGGGAATTTTGCCATTGATTTCACTGGGTCAGGATTTCACTCAAGGTGGATGCAGACTCTGCTCTCTGAGGTCCATATTGAATTAAGGTTTCTGATTTCAAAAGCCATATTAAAGTCACCCTCACATAAAACTAATACAGCAGAATACAGAATAAACTTCATTAATTTTTAATGGGGGAAAACAAAAAGATTACTGTTAAAACCTTGCTGTTAATACAATAAAGAGGATAGAAGGGAGGAATACATATTTTAACATTTGTCTCCTGTGTCTATTTTGTTTTTTCCCTTTTAGTTTTCCTCACTGAACATTCTATGCCTCCCTGCTTCACTCTTTATACTCTCTTCAAGGCTTAACTGCAAATTCCAGTGGCAAAACTGACAAATTCCAGTGACCAACTGACAAAAACCTACTCCCAGTTTTGTACAATCCAGTCACTTAAGCTGCCAGGTTCAAGTTCTGGATAAAGTTAGTTGCACACTGTTTTAAATATATTTTATATACATTTTTCAGTAAGAAAAGAAACCACTCTCAGATCCTTCTTTTGTTATTATAAAGCAAATTCAGATTTGCAAGTAGTGTATGAAAATGTTAGCTTTGAGTGATGTGACATTTGATGTAAATAAGTAATATTACAGTGCTATTTTTACTATTTTGAAAAAGCAATAGTAAGTATAATTTATTAATAATACTATAAATAATAGTCTTTATAAAGGGGTTCTTTCTCATGGAGAGCATTCAAAAGCTACAATCAGTGTCGTGCTTTTAGATAGGTTATCTTTACTCATGGGAAGATGCATTTTCCTTTTCCAAAATTGCACATATCATAACAGCTAATAACTTTCTTAGAAACCATGTCCAATTAAAAGTGAGAACCAAAGAAAGAAAAATAAAATTTTCCATGCTATACAAAAAAGGACCTTCTTTCTAATTAAAATTACTTCTTGAACCTAATGTTAAAAAATGTGTGTTCATTCTATACACGTATCTAATGGAATCAGTGGTGCTATTTAATCAGATGCCGGAGATTTAAGTTGGAAGTATGAATATCAGGCTGGGAAAGTACTCAAATATTCTTTACCTGCTCCTTTCCTGTGGTTTGGTAAAAATACTTTTAATGCAAGTGCATCAGTGCACTTTCATCTCTCTGCTGTCCTTCATAAAGGGAAACCCACAAAGGTGCAGCCCCCACGTCCCTGCCCCTTCCCTGCTGTGCCAAAAGATCAATTAAGTTGTGACCATCATCAATTGAATGATTTCCCACCTAGAGCTGGCAGGTCTATGTCAAACATACTAGAGATTAATTTAAAAATATGCTTGTTTACAGAATGCAGCCGTTCAGAAAACTGTTGTACATATAGCTGAAGATCTCGGGGTTTACTATTTTCAAGGCTCTAGAGAAATATTCCTTCTAAACCTTTTCTTATCTCTACAGGAAGACTGGATTCCTGAAATGAAAAAATCATCCTTTTTCTTTTAATGTTAACAGTGTCAAACATCTACTAGTTCATTGAAAATAAAGGGAAATCTGGCAAGTTTTGAATTTAAAGGATTGAAAAATTGGCTTATTTTTGAAAAAATTTCCCTTGTTTTAGATGAATTTATAAGAACTTGCCTTGCTGATAAAGGAGTACATTCCTTTAAACATTTGATCCTTTTCCTAAATGAGAATTTTTCTGTGTAAAACATACTCCAGTTTCTTCCAATAAAAAGCAAAGGTTCTAAAGTTTATCTTTTCTCTTTTCAAAACCGTTTTGTTTCAAGTGTCCTTGTGAAAGCGATAGCTCTCTCTAAACATTTCCAGAGGCATTTGTCTCTCATTCAGCCTTTAACCATGTTCAGCTTAATGCTGCACATCAGAAATTTAAAAAAAAAAAAATTCAAAAAACACTGCATGCAATGGCAGCTAAGACAAGGCACTTTCTACTAAAGGTTGCACTGAACTTTAGGGTCTAAAATATTTTTCAGAGAGTCTTTTAAGAATAGAATCATGTGTAAAAGGTTGTTGTCTCCAAGTTGCTGAAGACATTTACAAACTAAAATTTATTTTTCTTAGATCTATGAATTTTAGGGTTTAGCATGCTATTAAGAATTAAATTATTAAACTCTTTTGCATCAACTCAACAGAAAAACAGCAAGTTTTTTTCATCTGTTTTGTTTTCTCTCAAACCAGGTTTTCAGCTTTTGTTCAGTGAGAGAGCTGTGTTTTTGAAATATAATTAAATCCTGCTAATAAAGAAAATGTGATTGTGATCAATACTGAGAACCCTGATGGTCACATTTATTGTGTTCTGATCATAGGAGTCACAATTTTCCATAGGCAGCTTCTTGAGGTTTCTCTTGCATGCTTTGGTCCTCTGTCTTGACTCTGTTCGGAGTGCTGGATTCTTTCTAAAGGCTGGAAATATTCTGGGGTGGAGAAGGAGGGATGGGAAAAAGAAATGGTGGTGCTCTATCCAGGATCCCTAACAAGCAGTTTATCTCCCCCTGTCTCAAGGGAATGTGCCTACACATGAGGCTCCAAGCACACTCTTATTTTCAGCAGAGCTTCAGGACCCAAACTCATTTGTTGCTGAGAAATCAAGGCAAAATTTGTTGGCATCCTGGGTTCTAGAATTACTTTCAGCATAAGCTTAAATACACAATAAAGCTAATTTATTGCCTGAACAACTGTAATTTACAAATACTTTAGTGATAGCAACCACTGGGGAGGATAAAAAAAACCCAAACTGTTAAAGCTTCTCAGAGTGTTGTCACATCAGCATTAAAGCAAAGAAGAAACTTAGGCTGCAAACAAGAAACTGGTTTATAACACCCAAAGGGGCGAGATGCTGAAGCAGCCTTCTTGTGGGAGAGGGAGAGGAGGCGCAGAGAAGAAAGCAAAAAATACATTCTCTCTAAAACAAACTTTACAAATTCGAAGAGCCAGCCTCAGCAGAGGAAGGCCTTTCTAGGCCTGTGTTACCAAGATGCTTTAAAGGGATTGTTGGGACAACTTCAGACCCACTGAGGTGGGTAGCTGGAAGAGTTTGAAGGAGCTGAGCAGGATTCAGGAATGGCACAGGACTGCTGGCAGGGCTCTGCAGGTGAGGTCAGGTTTGCCTCTACAGGAGTTAACAAGAAAACTCCACAGTTGTGTGGAAAATGAAACAGCCCCCAGGTTGTACAGCGAATTCAGTGGAAAACACAGGAATGCTCTGTCTCCACAGCAAAAGCTGGAAGCGCACAGACTGGAAAGAAAAATGAGTATCATGAAGGCAAACCCTGTACCAATTCATCAGGTGGTTTGGTTGCCTGCTGTATTTTCTATTTGGTGCTACTCTAGCTCTAAGCATTAAGCCTTTCTACAAACACTGCTCCTCTTAACCAGCAAGGTGTGAATGATGTAGCATTTGTGCTTTAACAACACTGCTCTGGTTTTAACCACTCCAGAGCCTTTTGTGTGATGTTCAACCACAAATGCAGTCTGCTCAGTGTGCCTCAAACAAGCCAAAAATAAAATTACTAGTGAAACTAAGGAAAACTGATTTCTGTTATTGCTGACAAAGACTAAGGCAAATTAAAAAAGGGAAAAAAAAGAAAAAAAAAAAAAAAGAAAAAAAAGAAGAAAAGACTGATGGGCTAAATAATACAAAACATATGCAAGGAATATAATGGAGAAATTAATGTAATCACAACATAATTTATTCCCCACTGGGAAAAACAAAAAAAAAAAACCAAAAAAACCCAGAACAACAAAAAAAAACCAACCAAAGAAAAAAATCCAAAAAACAAACTATTAAGAGTTATCTCATTACAAAACACCAAAGGTCACAGTTAATTGTCACAAATTATCTTTTGCTTTAGCTGCAATGTAAAAGATATCCAGAAATATAAAGTGTGGGTGGCGTTTTCCATGCAAAGGAAGAGCAGGTTGTGGGTTTCACCTGCCAAAGACGAGATGCTCACTGACTGCACTCAGAGCAGGGTGTCTGTGCAGGATTGTCCCCTCCACCACGTGCCTGACACCGGGATCAAAGCAGATCCTGAGCACCACGGGGTTCAACATCAGACAGGCCTGTTGGGCTTGTGAGGAGGGTGTTTTATGCAGCAAGTTGCCATGGTAACCCCCAGATTTACATAGTGAAGAGCTGCATGAGTTAATGTGACTCAGTACCAGCATTCGCTGCCGGAGGAAGGTTTCAGCTTATTAGCAAAGACAGAGCTCCTGTGTGCAGGTTGGAAGTTGAAACTCTCAGGCAAAGCCTTTTGAGCTGCCCACCCCATCCTCCCCACACAGGGTGTCCTCTCCCTGCAGTTTGTAACTTGTGTTGCTCCCTGACCTTTGCCCAACTGGTCACTCAAAACACAGATTGCACGCATGGAATTTTTTATTTATTTATTTTTTTTTTTTTTTTTTTAAGTGAACTTAACCTGCTGCACAATTAAACATAAACTTTGAATTGTTGAACGGTTTGGGTTGAAGGACTTTGAATTGTTGCCATCCCCTGCCATGGGCAGGGACACCTTCCACTGTCCCAGGGTGCTCCAAGCCCCATCCAGCCTGGCCTTGGACACTGCCAGGGATCCAGGGGAAGCCACAGCTCCTCTGGGCACCCTGTGCCAGGGTCTCCCCACCCTCACAGGGGAGAATTGGTTCCTAATATCTAATTAAACCAGCCTTCTCTCAGTTCATCCTTGTCCAAAGTCCCTCTCTCGCTCTCTTGTAGAGCCTTTAGATCCTAGAAGGGGGTCTAAGGCTTCCCTAGAGCCCTCTCTTCTCCAGGCTCAACCAACTCACTCTTCCTCCTACGCCAACCAAAACCCAACAATTTCTTGCACAGAGCTTGAAACCAAAATTAAGTTTCTTGTGCAGGAGCCTTGGGTCTGCTTCTGTCCTTAATTACTTAATTCAGCCTGACATTGCAACTTCAGAGTCTGACTTCTGGGAGCATTTCAGGCATTTAACTGAGCTAAGGGCAAGACACAAAAACTCACAGACTCCCCAACAATATTTATTAGCATTGTGACTAGTCTTAATCAAGAGCTACTGCTAACATTCATTAATTCCACATCCATGCTTTTGTAATCTTACATGCACCTACACACACACACTTCTAAAAGCAAATTTCAACGTATGAAGGAACTACTGGAGCAGGGATAATCAGTTTTGCAAATACATAAAAAAGGATCAAGATCAGATGGAAGTTCTTCAGAAAAAAGTCTAGGGAGTGTTTGAGTCTGGGCAAAGCACGAGTCAGTGTCATGACACTGGTGAAGGCAAATATCACACTGGGATCTACAAACAGGAATTCATAGTTGCAAGAGACATGAGTTGATCCCTGTTTACACAGCACGCAGAGAATTTCTGCTAAAACAAGAGTTTTAGACAATGTGTTCCAAGACATATGTGGAGAAAAGTGGTGGCAGGGATGAGAGGTCAAGAGAAATATGTCCTAGGAAAGACAGAGTTAAGTACTGTTTGGCTGGGAGGAAATTCTGAGTTCTTCATGAGTTTAAGAGGACCTTGTTAAGAGGAAGGATATCATCTGTTCCTCATGGTTCTTTCTGAAAAGAAAAATGTCCATGGAATAAATAAAAGTATTGAGGTTATTCTAAGAGTAATTTCTGCCTGTGGAATTTTAACTTCAGGAAAGACCAATGGAGAATATTGCAGCTGTCTCTGCTTTTCAATTGAAAAAAAAAAAGAAAATTAAAGTCAGAAATAGTTTGGTGAAATAAAAAGTAAGAAAAAGAATCTGGGTTTCTGAAAAATTAGCCAGAGGCTATTTAAACATGAGATGTTTATTTTCTAACTCCAGGTAAGCAATTTCTGGAATTTAATCATAAAATTTCCAAGTCTAAAGGTTCCAAAACCTTCTGGAAAAAATAACAGCTCTCATTTTATACATATATATACATGTGTGTGTGTGTGTGTGTGTATAGATATAGATATAGATATAGATATAGATATAGATATAGATATAGATAGATATAGATATAGTATTGAAACAATTACACTTCATTTAGAATTTTTCATATCTATTGATTCTAATTATTAATAAAACAATATTGATTGGGGTTGCATGTCAACACACATAAAATACGGGGGCTCTTTTTCCAAAGAAAGAGGCCTTTTGACTTGCCCTTCTTTTCAAGAAGCTCTGCACAAGTACTCTTAGGCACAAATTGTCTTGTTATCCACAGATAACATATTAAGTTCTACATTAGACCTCTGGAAAAAGAACCTGTTCTTCTCTTCTCAACCTTCTTCTAATAAATACTTTATGTATAGCTGGAAGGTGTGTGGGCAGGAGCCTGTCCACTGTCTGGTCTCCTGAAAGTCTGATTCAATAACTGACTCAACCAAAAACCCTAAAGGACGCTGAAAATATATGCACCATGTACTGGGAAGTGTGATGCTTAATAGAATTGTGCTCTCTTTTCAGTTCTGCTGAAACAAACATGCCAAGATTTAGTGCTGGGGAGCAGACATGACAGAAAGCATTCTGTCTTCGAGGAGCTTTAGTGCAAGAAGAAAAGGCTGAAATAGCTGTGGCTTATTACCAACTTAATAAGATTCAGATTGTTACATGTCTTAGAAAGAGAAAAAAAGAAAGATTTCCAAATTGCACATTTTTTTTTCCAGAATACAGGTACAGTTCCTGGTATATCAATAGCCCAAGGGTGTAACGTATTGAATGACTTATTAAAGATTCATGATACAAATTTATTTCCTAACAACACTGTAGGAATGTGTTGTTTTCCATTACAGGAAGCAATGCTTCTCAAAAGTGTTTACAAGTCTCAAATTGCAAAATTTAATTTTCAAATCAAATGAAGCACAATGAGCTTCACGAGCTCCTCATTCTTCACTCCAGGTTTAGCTACAAACACAGCACAGCAAAACAGATTAGAGCGAGCAAAGAAGGTGTAACAATGAACTCTGATGGAGCATCTTCCTCTTGACCAATGACAGCCAAAAGCATTGTGTAAAGAACAGAGCATGGCCAAGCCAACCACCTACCTTCACCTCTGAGACAACAACAACAACAAAAATATATTTTTTTAAACATCATCTCATATAAAAGCAGCCCATTGTGAAATGTGTATCTATGTCTA
This sequence comes from Chamaea fasciata, assembly GCF_029207755.1. Lineage (NCBI taxonomy): Eukaryota > Metazoa > Chordata > Aves > Passeriformes > Sylviidae > Chamaea > Chamaea fasciata. The sequence goes on from NW_027094089.1 coordinate 80,746,784, forward strand.
ACCTGTATCTAAAATCTTTACAAATTACTTTTATTCTACTATAAATTCAAGCTCTTCTTATATGACAGTACCTGCTGGGAAGGGAAAACTGAAGGGAAATTTTTAGCATAATAAGAATAAGAAGCACAAAACAAATTACAGGTAGATAAAGGGGATAATTACTAAAGCTAAGCTTCTGAGCATAATTTTACAAGAAGTGAGACTGATATTCTAGAACAACCAAACTTCTGTGCGGGTATCACTGATTGGAAATTTTGAAACCTGATTAATTCTATTGATCCAGACAAAGGGAATTAAAATAGGAGCACCACTACACTTTTCAGTGAACTACTCTGAAAGGTGTTTTTGTTTAACAAAGAAACCTGACAAACCAACCAAATTCCTGAATGTGTGTAAAAAATAGACATAAATGAAAATTTTTAGCCTTACATGTTTGTATATATTAATGACTTAATAAAATAATACAGCACAAATTCTTAAATCAATTTTGAATTAGTTTTCCTTCATTATAAATCATGTCAACAGATATTTGTTCCAAGAAAAAAAACTCACAACAATTTGATTCTAAATTACTCATTCTTCTCAAGTAGCTTTGCCTTGATATTGTTCAAAAAAGACCAAAAGACATTTAAATCAAAAACTAGCTTTCATCACAAAATAATTTAAAATATTTGAGGGTTTTTTTTTTTTTTTGGTAGACAACATTCAAAATAGCCAAGCAACCCTAGGCAAAAACACAAAACCAACTTAAAAACAAGTGCCAAGATAAATCCCTGCCTCCAGGTGAGCCTATCATGCACCTTTCTGAAGAGTGGCAAAATCTTAATAATCCCTGCTGATAAAGGAAGGTTATTCAGAAGGATGTCAAGGTCTGGAAATCTGTTCCCTGCACAGTTTAGCCCCAGATCCCCTGTGAGTGTCCAGCCTGCTGCTCTGACCCTGTCCCTCTCTCCTGCCTGGCACAACTCCCCAGACCCCAGGACTGACACATCTCTAGGCACTGTCACCTTGCCTAATCACTCCCTTACACAAGAAATAAGATGCAAATTCAGAACAAAGAACTCAACTCAATTCAACTCAAATGTTGTCTGGCATACAGGCAAATTGACAGATTCACCAATAAACCAAGAAAAATAGACGAGGTACATGATTTTTGGTGGAGCTGGGAATCCAACTGCACAAGTAAGTTGTAACTTTTTCAAAGTGCTATTAAAACAAAAAAAAAAAAAAAAAAAAAAAAAACACATACAAAAAAAACCACCAACCTCTGAAAAACTCCCTACCAGATACATTTGCATAAAACTTCATAAATGTCAATAAGTGTCTCGCCTGTGACACACCAATGTATAATTGAAGAGAGGCCCAGGAGAGGCAAGAGCTGTTTTCCCATGGTACTCATTTCCTTCTGGTTATGCCGTGACAGCTGGAGAGTGAGCCTTAATATTTTTCAGAAGTGAATTTAATTGCTTTAGAGAGTCAGTTTAGCATATCACTTCAGAAATACCCCAAAGCTACAAGCAAACCCGTTGTTAGCCAAATAGCTCCTTATTTGCGAGATTCGTAGTTTACGAGTGTAGTTACCAAATTATGTTTTCAACACCTTACTGGGTATTCCACAGGTGGCCTCCAAATCTAATCCCTGCTGGAATATTTTCAATTAAAAGTTTTATGATAAGAATCCATGATAGTCTGAGAAGGGCTTATGATAGATAATGAATGGGCTATAATCCAACAAATTCGGGAAGAGGAGGCTTAAAGGCTACCCTGCTAACAAGAATAATCCACTGGGCCTAAGGAGTTCTAAGGAAATAATGGTTTAAAATGTGATAATTTGGGAAGGAGTGGTTCCTTTTCTGAAAATGATAATGATTCTCAGATTGAAAGTAGCTTATGTCAAATGAGACACATATGGTTGATAATGAACAGTCATTTACCTCAGCTGAGAATACCAAACAAACAAACAAACACCCCCCCCAAAAAAAAAAAAAAAACACAAAAAAAAACTAAACAAAACAAAAAACCCCAGAATTTCTGGTTGAATTGTAGAAAGTTCTTTAATCATTCAAATATCTCAGCTATGTATTTTCAACTATTTGCAGTTCTGGCATAAATGTGTGATAAATACTTTTCATTAGCAGATCAGTTGTCTCAACAGACACCTTTGCCATCTGGAGACATTGATTTCCAAAAACACCCATAAGAAAATCATTATGGTATATTTAAAGAAAATACTGTAAGGTGACATAAAGTAGCGATATGGTATTTTTCTGCATTTTTTCTCTGGATATATAATAATTCTTAAATTTAATAATCATCTTGGGCCCATAATTAAAATCATATTGATGTTTTTGACAGTGACAAGAAGTTTCTTATTATTGGCTTTAACATTTCTCATCCTTTCTGTCCTTTAAATTTTAGAAAAGAAATTCAATGTGTAGAATTTTTTTCAGTAATAATAACCAAAAAAACAAGAAAGCTCCCCCAGTATTATTCTAAACCTATAAACTGTGATGACTGAAATTTTCACAGTCACTTTTTTTACCTCCAAATAAAGTATGCTTAAAGGGCACATGAACAATTCTGCTGACGTGTGCAGTGTGATATTTAGACCCCATTTATTAATTTGTATTTTGCATATGGGAATTTAGTAACTAGCTGTGAAATATAACTGCATTGAAATGTTACATTTGTTAGGTACAGGCAGTCTCTTTACAGCTATTTATAGAGGACATCATTCTAATAATCTCATTTGCCTTTAACTCAGTGTAGAGCACCCTTAAGTCTTTTAGACAGGAGAAGGTTATTCAGATTGCATTTTTGTGAATTTGGACCTTTACGTTTCTGTGTCCTGGGTCAGCTGGACTGGTAGGACTCTGTGGGCAAACACCCTCTGCTGTGATCATCAGAATTCAGTCAAAAGAACCACCAGAATCTCGCAAATCAAGGTCACCTTATTACAGCCCTACCAGTGGAAAACACCTGGTAAATGCAGCATGCAATGAAAATGACACCATGATACTTTCATTTTCTTCCAGGCACGAAGGGCTCTCTGCACTACATTTAACTGTCATTTTAGCAGATTTCAAGTACTGAAAGCAGATTAGTGAACACAATTGCTTCGATACTTTTCTATCTGTTCTACAGAATTATGGCACTCCTTGTTTCTACAGCCCAGGTGAGGAAAAATTACTATTTCACCTCAGAGAAACAGTCTAGACTTACTATCCAAACATTTAAGAAAATGAACAAAACCATTTTACAGGACAGCTGATGAACTCTTTATTTCTATAGCAGTTTTATTTCTTTGCAGATTTGAGCACATGGCTGATCTCTCAAGCTTAGCTCTTTTAAGAGAATTTAGGACAGTTTCAGCCACATAAGAAGGAATTAACGAATAAAAGTCTACTAATTCATAAATATACACTAAGTGTAAAATCCAGGTAAGATCAGCTCATCACTGCTGCTACTTGGCTAAGCCTACTCTTATATTTTCTGTGTCCTGTTCTTTTTGGTCTCTTGTCCAACCAAAGGTCTTTCCATGGCCATAACTGTGCTGACATGCCTGATAAACAGATTGTACCTACTCTTGTTTCATCTCTCTCTTTGATGACCTCTATTAGTAGCTCAGCAGTAAAACTATTTCTAGCCATTAAAGTGTATGAGCCCCCATCATTTGTCAGGCATTATTGGCACTTCAATAGTTGACATTGAAACAAACAAACAAACAAACAAAAATCCCAAAGCCCAAGCTATCTAAATTGAATTTATATTCTGTCTTGGCAGAATCCTCAGACGCCCAGAGATACAGTTTTAAAATGATACAGCAGGAGTTACCATATTGGCTAACACACCTCAGGAAAAAAAAAAATTCTAAATGGGTGAGGCACTAGAGAAATGAAATAAAAGAGCCACCAGAGCTGGTTCAAAGATTATTTACATTGCCTTTTTTTTTTTTTTTTTTCTGGGATGCAGTATTTCAAAGCCCATTTCTCACATAATGCTCTAAATTGCGAGTACAGCATTTGCAGTCACAGACTTTTTATTATATTTTAAAGTGATTTAATTACATCAAAAATGTGTTTTCATGACTCAGGACAGATATCTACAGTGCTCTATTCATGCAGAACAGAAGAGACTATTTCATTTGAAAGGGACCTAAAACGATCATCCAGTCCAGATGAATACACGATTATGAGCTGTAATCTATAAACAACCACAACGCCACAACTGCTGCTTAAAAAGGGGATTAATTTGGTCTTAGTTGAGAAGGCAACAGAGGAATTAAAATAATGGATAAAACCTTCTGCACCAGGACAAATTGGCTGGACAATCTTGAAAATGTTAAGCATGAGTTTGCATAACAAACGTTGGAGAGGAGTTTTCCTGTGAAAGGACATGATCTTGAGTGTCACCTGGAAAGTTTTTTGAACAAATTGTATCCACAATGCCTTTGATTAAGTTTTAACCCTGTTTTCACTGACTTGTGCACGTGCTGTTTCAGAGCAATGTTAAAAAGCAGTAGCACATGGGCTGAACGACAGGAGTTCTCTACAAGCTTTCTATTTAAAAACTCACAGAAGCAGTGAAAATAATTGCCAAGTTCAGCAGAGAGGGGTCACAGCTTTGTCCTCACATTCCCACACAACCGCCTGGGACAAACGGAAGGTTACAGAGGAAATATATAAATAAACACTTCCAGATTTTTTATCATTCCTTTCAGCTCCATCCAGAAAACATAGCAATATTTTGGAAGAAGTTTCTAGATGCTGAATGACAAAGTGGAGTCTAATAAATTGTTATACCAGCAGAATGAAAATCTCTTGTGGTTACTTTCTGTGCAAAACTCTTAGTTTAATATCTAGACCTTAAATACAAAGTTGTTGATGATACTTCCAAGTTTTAATGCATGTTTATCTAAATTTAAATTTAGTAATTATACTGGGATTTAAAAAGGCACCTTCAAGCTGTAATAGGAAATCCCACTAAACCACAGTGCAAAGCTATGCTTATATATAAAGATCAAATATGCCTCTAGAAGTTATCTGGATTCTTTCTTTACTTTTGGGTTTCAAATAAACCATTTTGTAAAGGCTGGACATCTATGAAGAATGACACCATGACACCATGAAGAAGAATAAAATCTGCTGCATAGTTTTGAGATAAATAATAGCTCTCCATGTTCTATCATTTCATAGTTTAAGGATTATTTTTTACACCTCAGAGTAATCCTGACAAGTCTCATGTTTTTGTCTTTGCTGGCTGCAATTTGGTGAAATTACAGAATGCTATTTGGTGGAAACTCTAACTGCTGAAAACTAAATTAGGTTTGGGTTCGTGAACAGGTCAAGGACCAATATATTTTGTAGAACTAACTCTGAAATTTCACCATCACAAAAATCATAATTCTATAGGGAAACTTACAAAAACCAATTTTTTTTTTCTTTTTTTTTTTCTTTTTTTTTTTTTTTAAGCCTTCCACATAAAGAAATAGCAGAGATCAGGACTGAAACGAGTATTCTTCAGTGATGAGCGCTTTTCATCTTAGGGAAAAGGACTTGAGGAGGGGTTTCTGGGAGGCCTGGCAGCTGAGAGGTGTCGGTGGTGATGAGAGGCATGGATTGCAGAGCACAGCTGGAGCAGAGGCGGGAGCACAGGGACACAGCATCACAAATTCAGCTGAGGCAGCCACACTTCCCCATGCTAAATGCAAAGCAGCAGCATTTCACAAGAGGTGTTTATGCCAAGGGAAGCTGTTCCAAGTGGATGTGCTCAGAAGCAAATGAAAACTCCTTGCCTCACTCAGTGCAGAAGCTGGAGATGTGCAGTGGTACCTCTGCGCGTGGTTTGATGGGCTCCAAGGGCTTTGCAGTTGTGTTCACTCGAGCTCTAAGAGTCTGAGGTATTTTTACTTTGTGTAAACTATGCCATTCTCTGCCACCCTTTTTTTTCTTTTTTTTTTTTTTTAATAATAAATCTTCCCAAAAGCTCGCCATGATTGAATTCATGAGTACCCTCAGGCAAAGACATCACTTTGGAGTTCCAGAGGTACTTATCAAAATTGTCAGTATTAAGGTTCTGTCCAAGGCATAACCATTTTTTTGAGGAAAAGAGTCTATCTGAATATTCAGCTGATTTTATTAAATCACTTCTTTGAGGCCGTGCTCAGATCCTTTGGGGTGTTTGATTTTCATGAACATTTGAGTGACTAACTTATTGCCATGCACATTTGTGCAAAGTTAATTTCAAAGCACTATGCACCAGTATTTGCAAAAGGAAAGTAAAATCCACACACAAAAGTGTTTGTGCTGGAAGGGCTTTACTGCTGTGGGACTTATCTGATTTACCACAAAATCCCAACCTCCAGCAGTCAATACCAACCTAGCTACTCGTGAACTCTGCAATTCAAAATAATTTCAAAAGCTTGGCCATTTAAACCATGAACTTCTATTACAAAAAATTTAAAATCTCCAGATAAAAACAAACAAAAAGAAAGAGACTGAAGATTTTATAGTGGATGTATGAGCTACTTAGCTCCATCAAAATTCAGCTATAATTTTAGCAGATCCAGTGTTTATGGAGGGTTTTAGAAGTCTTTTGAAGAGGGGTTTTCCTGTTTATTTTTGCATGGGAACAATATAAATCCAGTGTTAGCTCCAGTGCTGCTTGGCACACACTCCATCCTTCCTTTTCTTCCATATCAGCCCCCTTAGGACCTGATTAATCTTTCCCCTCCAGAAGAGTGAAATAACAGGTGATAGCAATGGAAAATACAGCCTTATTTGATTTATTGAGTGAATCACTTATTCTCTGGGTCATTAAATTTCTCAGTAAGAAAATTCACATTCATACACATTTTTCTCCATTTTCAAGTAGACATTCCAGTTGTGTTGCTCATCTACTTTCAATATAAAGGATGAATTAAAGCATTAATCTATGCAATCATTTTCTAAGGGAAGCAGTGATAGTTCTATACAAAATTCACCTTACAATGCTGTAATCACATTTTGAAGACCTTCTCAAAAAATCACATTGAGTGGGGGAAGAAATAAAGCCTCAATACTTGTCCTTCTAGGACTTTATTATTATTTTCTAAGTTACTAAATGACATTGGGAACAGGTCCTTGCTTATATCTTCACTTCAGAAATATATTTGGATTATAGCAGCTGCACATATTGTCAGAAAGTGTGCAAAGTAAAAATCAAAAAATTGAGTTCAAGAGCTCAAAACAAGGTTTATTCAGGCTTCATGTTCCCACATGAAGATGCTTTTGTTTTACTTATCACTGCATGATTTGTAGGAGAGGAAGAAAACAACTTATTAAGTTCTGCTTCCTTGCTTTTCCATGATCAGTAGAAAAGATGAGCTTATTTTTACCTTATAAAAAGGTAATAAAATAGTCATGGCAGAAATGAACTTGGAATTTGCTGTTTGGAATAGAATCATCACACCAAATATTAAAGATATGAACACTCATTGCTCATATACCAGGGCACGTTGCTGTTCTAACACTAAAATCAAAGGCTGGGAAAGCTCAGGGAAGAACCAGGCTCTTCTCTCTTTAAAATCTGCGTGGAAAGAAATGGCAGGGAGATCCTGGAACCTGGCTTTTCCTGAGTCAGGGAGGCATGTAAAACAGAGAATGTGAAAGTAACCTGGACAGCTCGTTAGGAGAATGCCTCCAGCACTCCTGTGCTGCTCTGCCTCTGTAAAACCCTGCACTCATGCACAGCAAGTGCCTCAGAAAGCAGCATGTCAGAGGGATTATTGGGTAGGCAGAAACCTCGCCCGGGGAGAATTGTACCCTTTTTCATTCTTTTTTACAGTGTTATATGCGGGGCTCACCAAAAAAAAAAAAAAAAAAAAAACCAAACCCACAAGCCCAGACCTGAAGAAAGGCGAGATGCTAACCTGCAAAAATGTGAAAGAAAATAAAAGGTGCTCTGGGAGCCAGCATAAAACACAGAATGAGAGGGAGATTTCTTATTCAGATCCATGAACATGGTTACATTTCACTGCTCTCACACAAAACTGTTCCACTTCTTTCTGTACTCCTACTTAACACAAAACTATTCCAGTTCTGTACTCCCACTTAACAGGCAGGCAGTCTCCTAGGAATGGTCCCTCCAGGAGCTTGGAAGGGACATTACAGGTTTTGTGACCTTTACACTTTCCTGCTCCAGGGTCTCACGTCACAATTATCAGATCTTCAGGCAAGGACTGGAGGTTGACAGTCAGATTTAGTTAACACCACTCCATCCAGCCAGGTCAGCTGGTTTCACAAATATTTAATTTGCAGGCCTAGCACACTTATCAGTGCAAAGCCAAAGAGTGGTGCATCAAATTCTTCCCTCAAGGTCAAATTTTAGATTTGATTTTTGCAATTGAACACAATTTATTAAGAGTTATCAAATCGAGAAAGTTTAGGAAAAGGCCATGTTATATTTCAGGTCAAACCCCAAATATATTTAGGAGAATGAGAAATTTTCCTTTTGATACTTTGCAGATGCTAATTCTCTTATTATTGCAATCTGACTTGTTTAGTCTGTGTTTGCCCATGGGAATGCATCTGTGATAAATCCAGGCTGTTACTTATGGGAACTTCCAGCTACAGTTCAGGTCAACCCCTTTGTCATTACAGCAGTAGATGGGGAATGGGAGTTGGAGGAACACAGATAATTAGCTTTTCTTACCTATTATTTTGTCCTTCCAATTTGCACCATTTCCTTCTTGACTCTCTCTCCTTTCATCTCTTCCTGGCAGACAATCTCACGCTGACACACAGGGAGAAGTTCCAGGACTAAAAATGTTCACACTGGGGTCATGACCATCCCTTGTCACCATTATAACATTTTTTAATAGTTACTCAGAGTGGTTGAACAGTATTTCCTGTAAATATAAATTGATCATATTTTTGCTTTGGAAAAAAAAAAGTTAATTGAAATGAAGTCTTTGATATTTCAAAATTCGTCAGAGTGTAGAAGAATAGAAGTTGATTAAGATATATTTTCTCCTAAATTATCTATCTCTTGGCTGATTCTTTATCTTTGCCATAAAGAGGAGCTGCCTTGAACCATTCACTTTGACCTGACAGGTTTATAAATAAATTGCTGTTCTGTGTGCAATAACACAACTATAAATTGGAGGTTAAAGTTACCTTTCACCCAAGTCTGTCCAAAAAGTGGAGTTCAATGTCCCCTCTCCATTCTGGGAGTACATGTAGATACTGAAAGAGCTGAGAAAAGGAAGCAACTATCAGGGACGATTTAAATTGCATAGGTAAACAAAACTCATCCTCCTCACACACAGACAGCCAAAAAAAATTAATAATAAAAGTGGCTTTAAGCTAAAAATGACATACAAATACTTTAAGCCTTCAAGCTACAGATTTTCCTCCCAGGAGCTGTAACCACCAATGAATCTGGATTTCTTGTGGCCCTTCCAGGGAACCCCTGGGTCGGGAGGCTGGAGGAGAAGAGAAAGAGCTGCCTGATGAGAATCCTGGGGCAGGGGATGTCGTGCAAAGCTACAGTAGATATCTATTGACTTATTGGTGTTTGGGAGCTTTGCAAAGATTAGGCCATACCTGGCCCCTGAGCCTCTGGCAGCATCAATGGATGTTCTGCAAAGATTCCTGCCTTCAGCCTTGTCATCCTTTATCTTAGTAAACATCAAAATCTGAGCACAAAAGACAGAAAATGAGCTATTGATTTTCTAGTATTGTCTTAACCTGCAGCTTAATTGAAGGTCAGGATATGTATTGCTGTCAAAGGCAGACTTCTGCTATTCATGGAGAGTGTCTGGCACAAAAGTGTCCCCGAGAGGCAGAGCACAGATATATTTTGGGCAATCCACCAGAGGGGAATATGCTACCCAACACTTTCAAATGTTCCCTAAGGAAAACTGAGGCAAGGAAAAGATAGACTGCAAAGTAATTGGATTAGATGCGGACAGCTTTACAAAAGGAAGGGAGAAGATACAGAAAGAGAGTGGGGGAGAGAGGGAAGGACAGAAAGAGAGCGAGAAAAAAGAGTCAGAAAGAGATGAATGTGAATTTGTGATGATGACAAATAAATTGTCTCCTTAGAGAAAGTAAGTGACTGAAAAATCCCCCTCTGTGTTCTCTTTCTCATTGAGTGATGTACAGCTGTAAATTCCCCTTTTCCTAACACTGTGGATGGCAGCTCTTGTAAAGAAAAGTACTTGGTTTTATTAGAAGACACATGTAGAATGACAAAAAAACAGAAGTTGTCAGATCATAGATAGGAAAGAAAATCCACATCTTTCTCTTCTTTGCTCTGACTTTTCTATCCTTCACCATCCTCCTCTCACAAAGTATTTTGACATTTTATATCTGTCATTCAGGAGGTTAAGATTATTTCTCAAAAAACAACAACAAAAAAACCCAAACCAAACAACAACAACAACGACAACAACAAGTAGATACTTCTATTTTTAAGTTATTCCAAACCACTTATGAAACTTGCAGTTTTCCTCTGTCATTATTGTAAGTGGGTTTTTTTTCTCCTCTACCTTAAATGAATTCATTTTATCCTATATATGTCAATCAACATCATCATATACTCCTCCTGTTTCCGCTCTGGTGCCTGAAACCTGGAGAGAAGAGCAAAGGAAAAGGCTTTATGTTTATTTACCTTGATATTGCAGTGAAGTGCCTCAGATGGTGACAGTCATCCTCAAATGTTTTGGTAAAATCAGACATTCCAATAAAGCCCCTTCATTTCTGTCAGGGTAAGACTTTAGGCTGTTGTGGGAGGATTTGCATGATCAGCAGGATACTGAACAAAACCAACATTAAATCATTCACATTAAACTGGCAAGATGTGAGACACCAGAAGGGTACCCGGCTTTGCTGAAACTTTTAAACGTGGATTTCCTGGTGGTGGGAGAAGCAACTGTATTTATTTAGCTGTTACTTGCTACAGAATAAACATGGCAAGAGCACAGAATGCTGGAACTGTTCAATTTGAACATCCAGACCTTCTGTGACAGGGTTGAGAAAAATTAGGTTTACTTTCTTTCATTTATTTTAACTTAATTGCTGCTACTGAGTAAACATCTCAAAAACCTCAGTGGTCTAGAACTGTTCTCTGGAGAAACTCAGTTCCCGAGCCCTGGAAGGACAAAAGGATATTAAAGTGCTAAATATCTTCAGACACCAGAGCTTCATGGCCACACAGGCACAACACAGAAGGCAGATGTTCTATTCAGCAAGGAGGAATTTGTTTTCTGTATCCTGATTTTATTTTTCATTTGACCTCCAACCAATTTTGGACCTTTCCCGGCTCAGGTCTTTGAATAAAGATGGAAAGGAGGGCACCCTTCATCTCTCATGATGGGATTATCATAGTCAGTTTGCCATTGCAAAGACTTTGTTTTCTTGCTATCTTTTACAATGTCTACCATATAGTTTTGAGTGCTTATTTAATCTGGTTTTTTAATATATACACATATATATATACACACATATATATGTATGTATAGATATATGTATGTATGTATATATATATATTATATATATTAAAATATGAAATACATAAGTATATAGATTATATATTAAAATATATTTTATATATGTGTACATATACATTGATATACATCTATATTTAATATATATATTATATAATTATATATTAAATATATGTGCATCTATGTTATTTATATCAGTTTATATATTGATATGTATATATGTAGACACATTTATAAAATTTCTATTATATTTTTAATATAGGATATATATGTATGTGTGTGTGTGTAAAAATACATATATACATATACATATATATATATACATATATATACACATATATACATATATACATATATATACACTAGCTATGGCATTCTGGCCTCTTTTTTTATGCCTTCTCATCCCAGAGAAGAGAAATATTTCTTTTAATGTTAGTTTAGTTTAGTTTAGTTTTAAATTAGTGTATTACCGTGTTTTCCAAGTGATTGCCTCTTGTCTTAATTATTCCTGTAGCTATGAGAGGTGCAAGTCACACCCTGGGGAAAACCACACCCACCTCATTTAGATAAAATTTACCAAAGCTACAGAAACAAAGTGAGCTGAGAACAAAAACCTTCCCGGCCAAACAAACACAAAGTCCTACATGATGCTGTGAAATTGTAACAATTCTCTTCACATCAGGAATTCAATACAAATATAAATAGAATACTTCATCTCATGGTATTCTCCTTATGGAATATTCATTCTTACAGGATTTCTTGTTGCTTCTTTGGAAAAACACATTTTTCTACCCTTCTGGTCCAAATTGTGGGCTGTGGTGCCTGTAGACAGCAGCATAGATTGGCATTGTGGTGCAGGCTTCGCTGCTCATCTTTTTGTCTGGATTTCTGACACCCCACCACCTGGGCATTCTGGATCTAACACAACAAGTATTGCAGCAAAGTGAGATTCTTTTTGGAGGCTTCTGTCACACTTGAGGTTGTCTGGATTTTCTCTTGGGGCTCACATCTCTTTGCAGTTGTTTGTGACAGTAGGATTAATCCCCAGCAAGTGTTTTCTGAATTTTCAGCATTTTTCTACTCTCCAGCAGGACCTTTTGCCTCCTTTTTTATCATAATATGCAAACTAAAGATAGAATGGATACACCTCAAACCACACATTCTGGTTTTGAATTCAGGATAATTAGTTTTGGTATTTTTAAGCAACACTGTACAACACGGAAAAATGAACCAGACAACAAAAGTGAGAAGCTTAAAAATATCAAAACATATTTACCTTTCCAAGTAAAACACAGCTGAGATAGAGAAAGCAAGCTGTTCTCCAAGAGGTGGGTTCTAACAAACAAATATACACATTCTATAGCAAGGCTCAAACTCAGAGCTATAAAGTGACAACCACATCAGAGTGCCATGAGGAGCTACAGAATATGATTTAATGCAGAAGCAAAAGCACTAACTTGAACAATTTTTTTTTGTCCTTCCAAAGCTTATGAAATCATTCTGCTCCAGCATTATGAAAACTGTGCTGAAATGCCATACCTTCACAGTGGGAGTCTGCTTTTTTTCTTTTTAATTACTAGGAAGCTGGAAAAGACTTGACTTCCCAAGAGAAAAAGGACTTGAAACTCAGCCAGCCATCTACAAGTGATCCTACAAAGACAGTACAAGCTACATTTCTACACCATGATCAAAAGCCTAAAAGAAATGACTGGGAATGCACTGAGTTTAGAAGTTCTACTTCTTCTTTTAGACACTGATACAAAAATCATAAATGCTCTATTTGCCTCTAAAAAAAAATGTGAAGTGTATCAATTTAAGCTAACAATCTCATATTTTAAATCTATTTTTCTCTTTAGTTAATATTTTAAATTACATTTGTAATTTTTACTTTTACATCCTCTTTTTTTTTTTTTTGGAGATATTTTCAGATTATACTCAGGATTTATTTATTCTGTGTCTTACCACCTTTCCTTGACTTTCCCTTTTCTACCTCCCAGCTTCACACAACTTTGTATCCATCACATATTCTGAAGTTCAGGCTTTTTTTATCTCCAGCTTTAGGGAGTGCTTTTCTGCACCATTGCCTTCAACCGGGGCTTGGTTTTTCCTGGCTGCATTTATTAGGTGTGTTTTATAAACAGGTAAGCATAAGCACCTAGGAATAATGGATTTCACAAAGAAAGCTGGCCTGACAAATTGAAGGGGGCATTTCTCAAATCCTGACATTTCTGGGTTTGGCCACACCTAGACAGCCTGGTCTCCCTTCCCAGTTGTACATATAAAAGAGACAAGATAAATGGGAAAAATGGTCAATGTGTGGTACCTCCTATTCTTATTCTACAATAACTTTTAAATGTAAATAGTTGTAGTATATTTTTTAAACAAAAATGATTTAAAGTAAAAATAAAGATAAACCATTCAGTCTAGTTAAAATAACGAAACACAAATATATGCTTTGTACTGTTTTATAAAGGGTAAGGTTTTTCTCAATAGTAAATAAATTACTGAAATGCTGCACAGGATAAAAGTAGTTCATTGCTCCCTATTCTAATAGTACTTGGAGTAGTGGGAGGGGGAAGTTGGGGGGGATTTTATTTTTTCATTATTTATTTATACAGACTCATTCCTTCAAACATTCACTATAATAAATATCAAGAATGTTCCCACACAGGGATATCCTTAACTCTGGCAGGTTTTGGTGCCCCTTTCCTGGGTTTAGGGGATAAAACTTGGTGTCAGTAGTTCTAAAGGGAAAAAAATCTTTTTGCTTCAAGAAAGGACAGTTGAGAGATCAGACAAAAGATTTCATCTCAGCTCATCTGTGCAAAGCCTGGACTTTTCATCATCTGGAGGTGTTTTGGAGTGAGTTCCCCAGTAACCCTCCATAAAATCTTCTCTGTCTGTCCCACTAAGCTCCCCAAATCTCCTTTGCACAAATAGAACCAAAAATGCTCCAGTGTTAGTTCAGAAGATTGTCTCTGCTTTAACTCCTCCTGAGGGCCCTCTGCATGTTTGACATCTCCTCCCTGTCCTGCTCCTTTCAGTAAAGTCTGTGCCATGTGAACATTACCCATTTCCCTTCATTAACTGGGGGCAATTCACTGTTTCTAAACTCAGATGTCCAGAGAGATTCTGGAATAAAAACCTCCTAAAGACTTTGTAAACAAAGATAAAAACTATTCTTGGTCTCAAATCAAGAGATGGTATCGTGAACAGATATTTTACATACAAAAGCAATACAAAGTTTTGAGCCTCAAAGTTCCAAGAACCCCTTATAAAATTCCTTGGATTTTGGAAACATGCCTATTTTGGGAAATCAAGGCACAGAATGGGGAAAAAAAGTCATATCTATTCAATATCACATCTTCGTATCTGACTTCTTTCTCAGCTTTTCTCATAAATTGTGTCCCTTCTGAAAAACCTCCTCAGCCTGCTTCAGTTTATTGGTGAAGTTCCCTTTCTACTTAACTAAGAGTTGGAGGGAGTTTGTTTTTGGTTTGTTTGTTTTGTTTTGTTTTTGGGGGTTAATATGGTCATGTTTTCTATTTTTATTAAAATTGTAGTATCTTAAATACATCTCCATACAAAACTTACACAGAGACTCCTCACAACTGAATATATTAAGTTAAAGCCTCAAATTATATTTAAATTTCTTGGCGCTTTTTTGTGAACTATATTAATTTCTCCAATGTTCATTATTTAATTGCAAGTGGTTTCAGTCCTCCATAGTCAGTCTCAAATAAATAAATAAGAAGATAAAACAATATTCTTTGAGGCAATGCAATAACAGAAGGAGAGGCTTTTGTTCCTCCAGCCTGCGCTGTATCCTGATTGCTGATTTTCTCATTTTGCTATACAGGCATTACAAAATGATCATCATCAACACTCCCTTTCTGCCCAGGGGTTGATTTTTCATTAATAAAGCATAAACAGAGTGAGTCCCCAACCTGTCGCAGCTCAGCTTTTCAGTCAGTTTGCTAGAGGTTTACTTAGTTCATAACAAAAAAAAAAAAAAAAAAAAAAAAAAAAAAAAAAAAAAAAAAAAAAAATTATATATATATATATATATATATATATTTTTTTTTTTCAGAAAGCCAAATCTGAACTACGCTTAGGTGGATTTTTTTAACTATTCCACCCTGACCTTTCTAGATGTTATCCCACGTGATATCCAAAATACTTTTAAAAGACATGATCAAGCCCACCTCTTGTGGACACACAGTGTTCACTGGAGAAAATCTAATCACTGCCCTTGGCAGAGATTTTCTGAGCTGGAATGGTTTTAATGCCAGCTGTGAGGAATTGGCAACTTTGGGGCCAAGCACTTGGGAGCATAGAGAAGGAACGTAGATAAAATTGATGGTTGGAGGTCAACACCTTTCTATGACTTGACATTCACACTGCACTGAAAATGCCAATTTTACCTAGCTCCTGCACAGTTTATTACAACCTTTTTGCAGTGTCAAAAACTTTCTGAAATTCCTTCTATGGTCTTCAAAGTTGCACCTTAACCACAGCCCAGGAAAGCATATCACCCACATTATTGGCACTTGTCTGACCTTCAGCTGTAAAAAAACAGTAATCCTTCCACAATTTAGAGTTTATCTAAGGAATGGGGAAAGAAAACCCCCTTAAACTGATGAACACACCCCCTCCAAAAAAAAGAAAAAAAAAAAGCTAAAACAAAACAAAGAGCTGTCCAATTCCAAGTTGATTGTTTCTGTTCAATGTCCAAGCCGGGTAATTTTCCACCACACAACCTTGTATCTCTGTGACTACAATTACAGATAAAAACACTGTACGAGAAGGGATTCAATGAAGAGTTTACAGGATATCTCAATTTTCAGTGTTGACCCACCTATAAAATGTGATACTATATGTTTACCACACCTATTATTTTACACGTTATAAAAGGTTTTGAGAAGTGCAAATAGAATGCATAAGATGAGGTCTCTCTGCTTTGCAGTTATCAGACAGATTCTGAAGCCCATTTTCGTTTTCTGAGGTGGGAGAAGCTTTTTATTTAATCTTTGAGGGAAAGCCACAAACGGAAAGAATATTTTCCCAGGTGCACTAATTGCAGTAATCTGCAGCTATGAAACTTTCTGGCAGTTTCTGGTGGTTTAAAGCACACAGAATCTATTGACAGTCTTCAGGCTCCTGGCAGCCATGAGGCTTTCCTGAGCTCATGCACAACTCTAAAAACTCTGTTTGGAGCAACAGCCCTCCCTAAAGTGTGATGGAGCCCTGCCCAGGCTGCTCCCTTGGCTTATTCTCTGGAAGAGAAAGTGGAGGAGGAAAAGCACATCTGTGGGTTTTTGGGGGTTTTTTTGCCAATACAGCCCTGGTCTCATAGTTTATTCACATCTATTACCTGTAAAGAGGCAATGAAAAATGTGCCTGGTATTATGTGTATTACCTGGTTTGCAGTGAAAGAGAGGGTTTTGGTAGGTCATGTGTGACCCTATCATGTAGCTGTGCTGCAGTTTAATCTCTGACACTGTCTGCTTGCCCTCTGACCCATTCAGATGCCACCCTCACCTCCAAATTTCACTTTCACAATCTCCCTTGAGGCTCCTTAACAACTCAGAGTATCAAAATTACTGAGAGGAAAAAAAAAAAAAAAATCTGTTCTCCAGAAACCAGATGCTATTTCCTCCTCCTCCAACCCTGCTCAGTTCTCCACACAGGGAACTGAGAAAACAAAATTCGTTCTAATACATAACAGCACATCCACTGCCTACAGTAGCAATATCTGCCCATATCTGGAGCAGCATCACTCTTCCAGCAAGCACAGGGAAGATATCCAAGGAGAGAAGGCTCTTAAGTACATTCTCAAACCATCTGTGAACATTTTAGAGTGCATTCCAAAGCACAGGGGAGACTGTGGCATCTCTTGGAGTGTAAGAAGAATACACAGCACAAGGCTGGATCCAAATCCAGGCCTTCTCCAGGGAGGTTGGTTATAAACCACACAGTCCCTTTGGGCATTTTACATTTTCAGAGCTGTGACCAGTGACCGTCAAGGAATGGTTTGGGTTGGGAGGGACCTTGGAGGGCATCCAGTCCCAACCCCCTGCCATGGACATGGACACCTTCCACTAGACCAGGTTGCCCAAAGACCATCAGACTGAGGAACTCCATGTTCACAGATGATTATTTTGCTTCATTAATAGCCTCCTGGAGAAAGATAAATCTTTTCTGGGCTTTCTTGGAGGGAAAGCCAGTAGAGACCAGAGTGATGCTGAAGCTTTCTGCTCTCCATGTTCTGTGTACAGAAATAATGAATTTGGAGTCAAAGAAAAAACCTCAAATATATTACTGAACATGTTGCTAAAACTAGAAACTTCTGTTTGAATGAACTGCTTTCTTTCAGAAACTATGTCAAATTGATTTCTTTAAATAAAGGTTTATTTTAAAGGGGGTCCTGTTCTGTTCATTGAGAGTGAACTCTTTTGGCAACAGCCTGTCTTTTGCAGTTAATTGCTGCTTGTCTCCTTGGATATCATCATTTGCATAATTGTGATTCTTTTCAATAAAAAGGGATTATATCATCTTGGAGAAGCAAACATCATAAAATTTAAATTTACATGAAATTAAAGGAATAAGTGTTCCATGGTAACAGTGCTATTAACTTGCACCAAAAAATAAAGTCTTTAATATTATAAAGTCAACGTATTTACAGAAAATCACTTAGACTATGCTGCTTCTCAAGTGTCATGCAAAATTAAAACATCAGACCATACTTTGAAGCAACATTACTGAAATAAATATTAAAGCCAACTTGAAATGTTCATAATAAGGACACAAGGTGCTCCTGAGGCCAGTTTTGTCTTTCTGAAATGGAAAATTTGTAACCCTTGTAAGTGAAAAATAAGCAGTTGGATTGCAATTTTATAAATAAGAGTTAATTTTGAAGCTTATGTCAAAGTTTTCCATGCTTTCCACGAGACGCTTTTGCTTAACCCATAGCTGAACAAAAAAACTGTAACATGTGCCAGTGAGACTCTGAGGTTACAGCAGAGTTTTTTCCTGCCAGGGTAACCAGACCATTTATTCCTTCCTTTTTTATGTATGGATTAATTAATTGTGTTTGTTCTCATTGCCACTAAAGCTGGAATTTGCCAAGAGCCTGTGGCAGGCTAATCTAATTAAGAAAGTGCTTTGTAAGCTGAAGAACAAAACCAAATCAGTTCAAAGGTCTGACACTGACAAGTTACCAACTCGGATTCTCTAACATTGTCAGTGTATTCTTAGAGTTCTTTCACAGCATACTGTAGCATATTTAATACTCTAAGATTTTAATTAGGCCAAACTCTGGCTTAAAAACAGAAAAACAATTGCTCACGCCTCCCTTTCCATCTCGCGCCATCCAACTTCCCAGAAAGTTTCTCCTTTCTGTCAAGTCAGATATGGTTTGGGTACCTCAGAGGGTTTATTTCCATCGAATCCCAAAGACAGCTGGGACTGTCATTCATATCTGCAAGCTCAAATCATCCAATATGGGAACGGAGCTATGGAATGGAACACAGAAATCAGCAGAGCCTGGGAGAAATAAACTTTCAGTTGTTAAGGTAAGATGATGGAGACACAAGACATAAGACCTATTAAAAAAACCCCAAACACTTTAAGAATGAAGCACCCACAGCTTCTTTGAAGGTCATAAAACTCACTGATCCAGTGTGATAACAATACTTTTCCTTTAACCTGCTTATAGTTTTAATGACCTGACAGGAAAATCATCAAGCTAAATAATGCAGATACCACCATAGTCCGAGGGGGAATTGATCTGTTGCCTCAGCACATGCAGCTCTTCAGCTTGGCACAGTGAGCAACACAAGTTCTCCCTAGAAAAAAACTCTTGGCCACATATCAAGGAGCCCTTGCCTTAAGGAATATTTTCTCATCTGAAGATTGTTCAGTAAGATGAAATGGCAGAGCCTGTGGGGCCCACCCTCAGTGCTGTGTTTTAGTTGGTTCCCCAAATGCCAAAGGTTTTTAACCCAGCAGATGAGAACATCCCTGCCTACCCTTCTCTGCCACGTCTGCTGGGAGGGTTTGGGAATCCATGGATTGATGTTCACAACAAAGCAAACAATTTTGTCACAATTCAGTGTACACACTGAGAAAGATATCCAGAACAATAAAAAATAACTGTATTTATTTTAGGCACGGATCTTGGCTGACATAGCTGGCTGGGAATACAGACAATGCAGAAAATCAGCCCTCATGTGCTTTGTATTTGCCTTTCTCTTTGCAGCCAAATATGCTAAATGGTCATGCACAAAAATAAGCATTGAGGGAAAAAAAACAGTAACTAAATACTGGGTGGGGAGATGTTTTAGTCATTCATTCAGGACAAAAAAAAAATTCTAGTTCCACAACAAAAAAGCACTGGAAGACTTCCTAAGGAAAACAAAACAAAACAAAACCAAAAACAAAAAACACAAAAAAAAAAAAAAAAAAAAAAAAAAAAAAAAAAAAAAAAAAAACCCAAACAAACAAAAAAACCAAACACCTTCCCAAAGTGCAATGGCACAAACACAAATGGACAGCAATTCCATAAGTGTCCTATCTTCAGTTAAGTATGACAGTATAACCACAATAAAATCATTTCTGAGACAAAAACTTATATTTGACAATGAAAAATAAGGACAAGGAAATAAAAGGCACTGACATCTTAAGATAAGAAAATATTTGCAATTTTGGAAGACTTCAGATAAAAGCAACAAATTTATGTTATTCATTACATTGCATTGAACCCCTGGATGCCAAGCACATTTATGAAATAATATTATACATTGTGTTGAAAGGGCTGGATGAACGTTAATGTCTGTGGACATCAATTCTGCAACTGTCCAACACCGCCTTGCAACTTCTGCTTTTGTGTAGAAATGTGGTAATACAGGAGTTTCTGTACAAAACTTACCTGCCATAACACATGCATTACATGTATCCTGTAGCTTTAGGAATTAAATCTGGGGGACAAATTCTGGTTTAATTTACGGACTTCACAATTATTCTATTAAAAATAGTTGCATTTTTAAAAGATGGTATAGGTGCTAACATCAGGTTTTTTGGTGTTTTTTTTTTTTCTTTGCAACTAGAGAGGAAAACAACATCTATCATTGCAAACTGAAGTGTTTTGCCTAACTTAAGCTGGAAGGTGGTAGAGGGAGAATAAATGAGTGGACGAAACTCCCAGCCAGGCGACAAACAGAACAAGAAAAACACATTCTCTGGTGAAGTACAACTTCATCTCCTCTCTGTAGTAACCTGGTACAATCTGTGGCAGAGCTGGAAAAGATACAGGAGTGTCTGCTGTGCTCCCAGAAGGCAGAGGAGCAGAAATGGAATAATTTCTCCTAGAAGCGAAAGGACAGTGAGTACTGAGCTCAAGTTACACCTACACAAGCAATTGTGCACAGCCCACTGTGCTCAGCAGGAGCGGCTGTGTCTCACTCTGAGACGTGAGAGCTGAGGGAACATTTGGGATTAGAACCCAGCAGGGTATTATCGTGACAAAGCCACTGGCACCACAACTCCCCAAGAGCCCAGGTGCTCCAGGCTGATCTAGATTTTCCCCAGCTCTCTTTTCCAGTTCTTCTGGATAGACTGTCTTGCTTTTGAGTACAGATGGTTGGAATTAAAATAGTTACGGCAGTCCATTAACATTTTGGGGGTGGCTGATTTCAGTCTGTCCTTTCTGTCTGGACTCTTTCCTTTGCCAAGCAGGGATCTGTTCCTCACCAACTCAACAAACACTTCCCAAGTGGTCACTGCCAGGATTTGCTGTGGCATTTCTCAGTTACATCCCCCTGGCCCTGACTGGGAGCTGCACCACAGAAACAGCCCTTGGAAACCGCAAAATTAGCTGTGATCTTCTAAAGTTTTGTGTCAAAGTCCTTGTGCAAAACAGCTTCAGCAACTGGTACTGCACTTAATAATGCAATTATAATGCAATAATGCAGTGTGATGTGATATAGAATGAGATAGATGGAGATGACAGAACCATGGAGCAGTTTGGGTTGGGAGGGACCTCAAAGATCATCTCCTGTGACCCAGGGACACATTTCACTATCCCAGGTTGCTTCAAGCCTCAACCTGGCCTTGGACACTTCCAGGGATCCAGGGGCAGCCACAGC
This sequence comes from Chamaea fasciata, assembly GCF_029207755.1. Classification (NCBI taxonomy): domain Eukaryota; kingdom Metazoa; phylum Chordata; class Aves; order Passeriformes; family Sylviidae; genus Chamaea; species Chamaea fasciata. The sequence goes on from NW_027094089.1 coordinate 80,768,417, forward strand.
TTCTCCAAGGATTCCATTCCAGGGCCTCCCCACCCTCACAGGGAAGAAATTTCCCTTAATATCCAATCTAAACCTACTCTCCTTCAGCTTAGAGCCATTATTCCTTGTCCTGACACTCCAGGTCCTTGTCCAAAACCCCACTCAGTCTCTCTGCAGCCCCTTTAGATACTGAAATGGACCGTAAGGAAGTTTTAACCTTAAAAGAACCATCTTTCTTCTACTTCAAATAATTGCTTAGTGCACATTCAGCCCAAACTGGCTTCTGTGACCAATTACTGCTGGCAACCCAAATCGTGGTTAAAATACATCTCCATGCATTTCACTGGATGGTTTTGTGCAACACAACCATGACCAGTCAATTTTTCCTGGAAGAGGAGCTGTATCATCAATATCCAAAATGTGTTATGAGTGGGGAAAGTACAAATGTTTTATTATGGCACCCTGAAGAACACACAGGCATTGGATCATACTTTTTCCTAAAAAAAATCCCAACAAACAAAACAAAGCCTAAAACCAAAACAAATCAATCAAACAAACAAAAATAACACCAAAAAGAAAAAAAAAAATCAAAGTAAATCACAACGAACAAAAAACTCACCAAAAAATCCCCCAAAACCTTGAACACCAGAAACAGGGTAATTTTTCTGGAATTAGAAACATCGCTGGCATATCGTTACTCTTTAGTACAGATACAAAAGCTTATGCAAAATATTAGCTGTACATTACACCCGATGTGTGATTTTAAGTCTGGATTAAACAGCTATTAAGAGATAAGAATCAATGTAGAGCATTCAAATGCACAGCAAGCCCATTACTGCACACAGGCACCACAGACTGCTGAGGAGCTCTGTCACCTTCACAACTCCCAACAAGTTAAATGTAAGTTATTGCTGCCACCAACAGGATGCTCCTCAGCATATTTTAGCTTAATGGTGTTCCAAATTCGCCTTTCTGCACAAACACCTGTATGCTTGTAAGGCTGATGTGATATGAAACTCACAGTCAGCGCTGAAAAAGCTGCAAAACAGTTAATTCTTTGTTTCCAATTAAATCTGGGAAGTGCATTCCATTCCCTCCTTGCAAAAGCAGCCTACAGAGAATGAGAGTATTGTCGTAGGTTCTATTCAACTACTGTAAAAATAAACCCAGACAAAATCCCCACCCAAACAACCCCGAGGAAGTGAAGACAGGCTGTAAAGTGGATGAAGGGTTCAATCTGGTGAGTGCCACAGAGAGCAGCAATGACACTGCCTGAATTTCTACAGAAGTAACAGGGTCTCTACAGATAACATAACCGTGATACAGCCATGCCAGCTGAAAAGAAAGAAAATTTTGGGTGGAAAAAATTCTGCTAGTGTTGACAAGTTCATCCTTTTCATGTTCTCCTGTTTGATCTGGCCTTGTTCAGCACACTTAAAATGAGAGTGGAGGGGAGAAATTAAAGAGAAGGAACAGTGACATTTCATGTGGTAGAGAGACAGAGGCTTCACCAGTGGCACTGTCCAAGCTTTGGAGGAGATGGTTCCAATAAAAGCTGATAAAAGAGCTAAAAAAAGAGAAAATTAAAAAAATATATATTCATTACAGCTGCTATGACATACTGATAAGTATCAGGCAGATGATAGCAAAATTATTGTCTGTAACAACAAAGCTTTGACAGGACTAGCAGATTTATAAACAAATCAATTCCAATCTGCTGAAAGGTCATCTCTCCATTAAGACTGAATAGGAATGAGATTAAATTACATGGTTGGCTACAGATATCTACAACAGGGCACCAAATAGGGGGAAGGTTGCACAAAAATGATGCAGATGATACTGCACAGTTTTTCTCACCAAACATTCACGTGAGCCAGGCTCACCAGGCCCAGTTTAATGCTGAAAATAGGAGATCTGACTATAGACATACTTCAGTGATAGTTAATTCTGTTTTTCCACAATAAATATTTATTTCCTATAAATTAGGTCCAGCTGCTGAAACCTGCATGGGCAAGATTCAGCTGTAGTGTCTCACTCTCTGCTGTTTTTCTTCCCTCTGAATTTTACCTGATAAAGATCTTCCATGAATTTCTAGTTTAAAAAATTAGGCTGATAACACCATCTATGAGCCAGAAACAGAAGCAAGGGTTGCTTATATTCAGCTGTATAGGAGAGGAGAGAAAAGAAGCAGGGAAGAGACAGAACAACCTTTGCCACCAGCACTCCCAGGTAAGGTTATGCCCCACACAAAAGGATAAATTATGAAGATAATTTTTGGAATTTTTTATATATATATATATATATTAATGTCGCCTTTAAACCAGTCATTATGTACTTTAGCTTAATTAGCTTATACTGGCACCTATTGGTAGAAAATATAGTTTGCATCACCATTATCAGTTATTGCTTGTTCTTTAATCAACTGCAGAAAACCTGTTTATGATAATTATTGGTTTGCACCCTTTTCTCTTCATTAAGAGTATGATTTTTATTATTATAATTGTGTGATGGGACCAAAATCAATGACAAAACCAAACTTTGAGTGGAAGCAGAGCATTCCTGAATCTTAGCAAGCAAACCACCAAGCAACTGTAGAGGACATAAATGATAATTAACCTTTGAATGGTACTTAGCTAGAATAATAATGCTAGAAAGAACACCCTAAAACCAAATTAATAAATGAAATAATATTTATGAACACTGTACCTGTATGAGTCCTGCGTGGAAATCATTTTTTACTTTTTTTTTTTTTCCCCTGTTTTAGTATTGATCTAATTATTCAGAAAGTTGAAAATTCAGTCTTTCAACAGTAATTTATTTAGTAGATGATATCAGGAAGCTCAAATAATTTCATGGATTTCTACAGCTGTCCTCTGAGTGCACATTTCTCTGTACTAGAAGGATACTACCTCCAAATGTAAATCCTGATTCAGAGACTCTTTTTTTCCCTTAGGTGCTTAACAACATCTGAGATTATTGAAAATTACAGAAATTTTGAATCCTATTACTTTTCAGTTTGGCAGTAGCTGTTTCCTGCCATTCCCAGAGGCCATTTTCTATCTCCAAGGCTCCCAGATTTTGGCTGCCATGAAGGTCACTACTCAGTAACACCGTTGTGATAGTACAGGTTTCTTGTGCCATTTTACAATTTCTTCTGTAGCCTCTGGCTGCTGCTTCAGAGGCTGCTGCTGGTGTCCTATCCATCCTTATACCTCCCAGCCCCACAAATCTGTCTTTAATATTAAAAAAAAGCTTTGGATTTTGATATTTGGGCAACTGAATATCCTTGATATCCAGAAGAGATTCACAGTTACTTCTACTGTCAGCCCTACGAATTACTAATATAAATAAAGAAATTGATGCAACACCCTGTAGTTTTTACGCATTCTATAACTGCTGTTATTTATCCTTTTCTGTTGTCCAGTCTTCACCTGGATCATTCAGCCAATAAAATGAGTCAAATCTAATGGTGATCTTGAACATTACAGCAATTATTGTATTTGTATAATGAATTCAGCCAGTTTCCAGATGTTGGTTGTATCCATTACACAGGAGCTGAAATAGTGATACCCAGCAAAGCCACAAGAAAAAAGAAAAAAAAAAGAAAAAAAAAAAAGAAAAAAAAAATAAAGCGCCTGAAATGCATGAAGTATTTTTATTGAGCAGTCCTGGCCAGTTCCAGCAATAAAATGAAGTGCAGGGAAGGAGCACAGTGCCTAGCAGACACTGTGACCATTTCTTCTTTTACTTGGAGCTCTGTGAAGATGCCCTGAGCACACATCTTTATGGCATTGTGGTTGTGATTTCATTTCACATCATAAGCTGCTATCAACACAGCCTTGTCATTGTAATTTGTCACGCACAGGAGCGTGAGTTTTCTCTATCTCACTGAAATTTTTATCTCACCAGTCACAATCACAGGCTGCTAGTTTAAAGCAGGGCTCTCAGACATTATGAGAAGATGAAATCACAAAAGATAACATTAATAGACATTGCCACCACCATAGAGACAAATTCTGTGGCTTTTCTGGAGCTTAGGAAATCAGAGCCAACAGGGTACAACAGCCATGTGCATGTGTGTGAGTGGGAGGCGAGCAGCCACTTACAGCTCTCCTGAAATTTATATGAAACTCTTCCAATGCTGTTTGCATGAAATACAAAATTTGTCTTTTTGGAGGTTTTTGGTAATAATTTTAATATCTCCTCTTTTCTCTACTTTCTCTCCACAGGAAATCTCAGGGAATGTTTTGGTTTTTGTTTTGGTTTTTTCTCACTTCTTAGCTCTTGGGTTCCTCACTTTTTTTTTCTTTTCACCATGATTCACATTTGCTCTGATGTACTCTGGACTGTAAAAGTCACAAGCCTTAAGCCAAAGACTTTAAATCAATGGAGGTGTGGTTCAATGACAGTGTTCACCCTAAACTAGAACACACAAAGAATTCCCAAGTACAAAGACCATCTGAATGTGGGGCTGTGAAATTCCTGCTCTACTGCTACTACTGAGTACCCACCTGGTTATCCATTTCTGAGCAATTATCTTGCCTGGGATCTCTTTTTACCTTTACAACTGCTGTGTGAGACTGCTTTTGCAGTTGGACCTCAAACCCAGCTGGTAAGTCCATTGAGTCTTTGTCTTGGTTTAGACAGACAGGTATCTGCCAGGGAAGATTGGAGTCTCCTTTGGAATGTAAGCCCCCCCCTCTTTCCTTTTCCAAATTATTATAAATTTGCAAATAAAGGCTGTCAGGCAAAGATTTTATCCCTAGTTCTTTAATAGGGATATTAAAAAAAAATACAAATGTTGTAGTACAGAAGAATAAGCAAGCAAACAAACAAGAAATCCTAGAAAAAAAAAAAATCCCTGACAGAGTCAGAAACACAGCTTGACACTTTGTTGGTCAGGGTATTGGAAACAGTCAAAAAGTAAGCCCTCCTGGAGTGGCAGATGTGGTCCTGTTGGAAGCAGAGATGGTCCTTGTGGAGCCAAGGGTCCAGAGATGGGTCTAATTTTCTTTGGGGAGTCTCGTGGGAATACACTGGATGTCTGCTGACATTTGTGGCTTCCTTTAATTTAGATGAAAATGGTTTGGCTCCTCCTCCCTGGGTAGAGCATCTCACAATGGGATGATGTAATGTGTCATGTCATTGGTGAGCTTTAATGGCCCATTAACAGAAGATATCCCCATGGGGATAGTGGAAGGCTGAACAGAGATAAGAAACAATACCCCACCCGGTTTTAACAGCTGGCTTGTTATCAGAGAAGGCAGTAACCCCCTCCTTTCTGGAGTTACAACAGATAAAGAAAAATCTCCTCAACCAGGGTTCAAGAAATGGAATAGAATAAACTTTTTTTTTTGGTTACAAAGCTTTAGACAGTTTTACTAATCTAAAATCAGCAATCCCACCCATGCCTCAATTACTTGTTCCTAACTTTTCTTGGTTTCAAGTTAAAAGTTGGACAGCTTCAAAAGTGCAACTTCTAAAGGACTAAACATTTAGAAATTCTTTGGTATCTAGTTCTCATTTGTTCCCAGTTATTATTCTGGCATTGACTGAAACATCAAGAAAAAAGTTTTCTAAAAAGCATTTTAAAACAGCACCCTAAACCATGTTAAACTAAAATCCTCACCTTGGGTCAGCATGTCACAAGTACCAGGGCATAGAGTTAAAGACAGAAGACAAGGAGCTGCTAATTTCTGTTACATGGGTGAATCTGGAAACAATCATGCACAGCTTGTATTGTCTTCTGTTTATTAATGTTTTACCAACAAAATTTCGTTCCTTCATTATAAATCGGTCAAAACTTATTTTCATTTGAGCAACTTACTCTTGAAACAGTAACTTATGATTATAAATAGAAACCATTCAGTTTAGTTTTGTCAGGTTCTGTCTCTTTTTTACTTTCACAGTAGACTGAAAAAAAAAATTACTCTAAACATATTGGAAAAAAATCTGAAAAAAAGCCTGAAATATGCTGTTTGTGCATTATTGGTCCTCTGTTTCTTAAATGGCAGGAAAGGCAGTACCTCAGTTTGCTGCTGAAGCCAACTGGCCTCACTCTGTGATCTGAGGCAAGTTTATTATGTCAAAAAAAAATCAGATATGACTTCCCTGCCCCAAGCAAACACCTTGTGATCTCATGTATCCAGTAACAACCACCAGCACTTTGAACAGAACTCCACAATAACAAAGTGTTTTCATTTTTTCTTGTACGTGACAGTTCAAAAGATCCACACCTATGCAGAGTTACACGTAATGAAGTCCTTAAAAAAAAAAAAAGCCAACCAAAAAACCCAGTTTACTACATAGGCACTTGATTTGTCACAATCTGAAGCTTCCTATTAAAATATTCTTCACAAAGGCATCAAATTAGCACTAGAGCTTCTGAAGGTTTGGAACTTTTTTTTGCTGCCATGACATTTTGTATGTTATGCAGCTGGATTTATTCAAGCTTTTGCTTTCTTTATCATTGTTTGCACTGTAAAAACCAGATGCTTATCCAAGGATGTGCAACCTTTAACTTAGAAAAAAGTATTGGTGTGACTCAAGAAAAACTTTTGGGGTCTGATATTGGAGTTTGCTTTCTCTACACAAAGATGACATATCTGAATAAAGAACTGTAGCTTGGGCAAACCCATACATTTTTTAAAGTATTTTCCATCGTTGGATGTGAGAATACAACCTCTTCCTTATTAAAAATTGGTATAGAAAGAGATCGTGTATGGATAACTCCATCTTTAGCAGATATTTTAAAAAGTGCTGGAAAGGTAATCACAGGTGTATAAAATTAAAATTAACCATCTACATTATTTCTGTGTATTTCTTCTCCTGCCTCTGAAAAATTTGCAGGTACACTTAGAAGTGGGAACCAAGCAGATTTTTCTAAGTCTCTATTGTCACAAAATCTTAGATGAGGAATGGTTTTCTTCTTCAAGGCTTGGCAATCACTAACAAGGTTTCTTGGCATGTAGAAATATTGTTTAATAAGATTAATTGTTTGGGTATTTGAGATCATAAGGATAAACAGTGGCAAGGCTGTGCTCCCAGTTACCAGAAATTTGGATGATGAATCCCTTAAGCAGTTAAAAAGTTAAGGGGGGATGGTACAAGTAGCAAGTTTTTGTGTTTGTGAAACCACAAGCAATTCAGAGATTTTTTACAACAAATATTTTCCTTGGATATGAGACATTCCTGAAATATTTCCCTCATAATGCATTCGAGGTCCCCTTTGTTCCCATCAGAAAACATAAAAATACTAATAAAAAAACCCAAACAGAGATAAATACAGATATACTGTTCAGCTCCGGCTGAAAAAAGTCAAGCAGGTCTTCATAGAGGATCTAATCTTGAGTGAGAGGAAAAGGTTATCTTATTCCATACTTCTTTGAATCTACAGGTTCTGGAGAAGAGCAGCCCTTGATAAAACAGTATGGAAAGAGAGAAAATGATGCATATTCATGTGTGAGAAATATTGTAAGGTGATGTAACTGGTAAAGAGAAAAACTTAACAAAGAAGGACCTATGAAGGGTGAATACATTTTTTCCACCTTTCTGATATTTACAGAGATACAAAGTTTCAACAAAAATGTTTTCTTGCAATAATCAAGAAAAAAGCATGTTTTGTCATAAGTTTTGCTTGTCTATATAAGGATGATGATGCATGAACAATATAATTGGAATTAATGATTAAGATGCAAAAGATAAAAAAAACCTTAAGATGCAAAAATAGTCTTCAGAGTTTTTTCAAGTGAAAACTTCTGTGTTGGTGCAACTTCACAAAAAGCTGGGCTCACACAATATTAGACATTTTATAAAAGCTTTCAATAGGGAACAAAATTATTTTTGATGAATGTATTGAGTTGGCATTCAATTGCTTGGCAAGCCAAGCAGGAGATGAAAAGCTGAAGCAAAGGCTGGATTGAGAATTACCAAGACGATCATAACCAGAAATGGCTACAGTGATACACAGACATATATGAACATCTCAAAGTTAACAGCCTCTCAATCTATTGAGGTACTAGATAAGATATTAATTCAACAAATGCACTTCTATTTCTGCTGATAAACACAAGATGCCTTTTTGAAAGGAGTGCTACTAAAATACATTTAAATAAAAGTCCAAAATATAATCACCAAACCCACATTTAACCTGAAATGTCTCAATCAAACCAGATATTTTCAACACTGTATATTTTTTAAATTTAAAATTATAATTTTTTTCTGGACATTTCACTGATCTTCAAAAGTATAATTAATCTCTAAATGCAGATGGGTCACACAGACTGTTTCTTGTTCTACCTGAATGAAAATATTGACTTCTTGGTTTTATAAACTGTCTTTCTAGCTGATAAACAAACATATTTTGTTCTCTCTATGTAATTTCTTTTTTGACCTCATGAAATTTATAAACTGACAATGAAAGGGGAAGCTGCAAGAAGCAAAATCTGCAACTTGCCATTTGCACAGAAAATGTAGCAGAACTCAGAGATGACCCAGACTGCTCAAAGACTGAACAAGGAAGGTGCCACCATCTGATTACACAAACAGGCACATGTAACCATGGCAGCTTCATATTTTATAAAAACCAGTCAGGGAGAGAACATATTAAGAAGCATCAAAAAAAAAAAAATCTCTGTATTTCAAGCACAAGCACACTTCACCTGTAAATGATCACGTTCTGTGCTTCAAAACCTGGCAAGTAAACAGAATAAACAGAATAAACAGAGCAGGTCACACTCTGAGCCACACCAGGAGCAGGGAAGTCTCAAATCCCAGCAAGACTCCTTTTGGAGAGGGTGATTATCCTTTACAAAGTAAAGTAGAAAGAAAATAAGAGTTCAGGAAGCAGATAACATAGGGAATACAAGTTTGTTGGAGTAGGACTGTGTATTTCTCCTGCACTGTGGTGAGGAGCCTGTTAACGATGCCAGGCCTTCAAGAAGTGACAATAACATTTTCCCTCAGGCACCAGGACAGACAACACATCATCTGAAGGTGCAGAGGCTAAAAATACCCAGACCTGAAGGAAAAGGTTTTCAATGAACGGCTCACACATGTTCCCAGCAGCATTTCAATGACCCATGGACCATATTCATAGAACTACAGGGCTGGAAAAGAGCTCTAAGGTCATCAGGTACAACCATCCACCCAGTCCCACCACCCTGTTCACAACTAAACCGTGTCCTCGTGTGCCACCTCCTTCTTGAAGGCTTACAGGGATGGTGGCTCCACCATGGGAAGCTTATTCCAATGCTTTACAACCCTTTATATGATTTTTTTTTTTTCCTAATATCCAATCTAAACCTCCCTGGACATAATTTGAGGCCGATTCATCTTGTCCACTCAGTTATTACCTGGGAAAAGAGACCGACCATCACCTGAATACACCAAATTTCAGGGAGTTGTGCAGACCCAGGGGGTGCCCCCTGAGACTCCTTTTCACCCTTTCCTAGCTCCCTCAGCCTCTTCTGGTGCTCCAGCCCCTTCCCAGCTCCATTCCCTTCCCTGGACCTGCTCCAGCCCCTCTCTTGTCATGAGAGGTCCAAAATTCAAAAATCAACTTGATGCTGCAACTCGTCCTAGCCCCAAACAAGGTAATAAAGTATATTACAAAGTAATAAAGTATACATACTGGGAATAGGGCTTTAAAAATCTTCAGTATATTAATAAATTTGCTGTAAAATTAAACATTGGTAACTGCTTGTATTTTTTTATTAAGAATATTCCTATTCTTTCCTGCATTACAGGAAATGGTCTCAGCTTTTTAATGCTTTTTCTGGAACACTGATAGAGAATGACAAGTAAATCAGTTAAAAACTGAATTAATTTTTTTCATTCCAATTTATCTACTTATTAATTGCCTACTATTAAGGACACTGCCGTTTAAAAGTCTTCCCTTGTCCTAAAAAATTGTGGCAGTAAAATAGTTTGCAATCAATTTCAGACACAACTCAAATTGTTGCTTTCAGATGTGATAAAATACAAACTCATTCAAAAAGTCCTTCAACACAACTCCCACATCATCCTGGCTGACAGATAAATCCTAAAATATGTCAGGGCAATAGGTTACCTCAATATGCTTTCAAAATCCAGAATATTAGTGTTCATGAGTTAATGTTAAATGTAAAACACTGAGCAAAATCTTGAATCCCTTACAGCCCCTCACTGGTAAATTATCCTAGAGGTTATACCCTAATTAAACAAACAAAAATGATCAAAGGTCGTGATTTTATAGTCTTAAAGTCTTTTAAAAATTGTTACCACAGTTATAGGATACAAATACTTTGCAAGTAACTGGAAATAACAATGTCAAATAAATGGATATATTTGACTTCGCTGTATCCTTATTTTAATTTTACTTTCACTTAGTTGAAAATGTCATATAAGAGAAACTTCAAGTTTGTACAAACAGAACTCTGGGGCACAGAATATTCCTTTTAAGACAGCACTTTTACAAATAATACAATTTTACATATTTTCCAGTTAAAACTGGGGGAGGCAAGGAGAACACTTAGAATACTGGAGTCCTGGAGTCAGGAGAGGAGAGGTCAAACTCTGGTCTCAAGGACTTTCAGCTGCCCATTTGCAACACAGTGCTATGAGTGTGCCTGTCCTTTTCCAGCTACTGGAAATCATAAAATGTCTTTTATTCCTGGAAGTTAATTGCAGACCGGTTTGCCCTCACAAACTTAAACACAATTAAGTAGATAAAGTACAGAGTTCAGGAGATGTCTCTCCTGATGAAATGAGCTTTGGCAATTGGAAATGAAGCTAAGAGGGGAAAAGCTTGCACTTAAGAAAGCAAAATGTGCTATGGCAATAATCCTGTTATTTTATTATACCTCTGACAACAAGGAATATCCTCCATCTGGATAGGTGGATGGCTGAGATGGCCCTAAGTACTTGACAAATGCATTTTTCAATTTATAACTGCAAAGAGCACAATAATCATGTGTCACTTGGATTTTCAGTAACTTAATAAAATCCAGGAGACTTCCTTAGATATATGTTGGTTAAGCTGTAGTACTTTTAAATAAATTTAGTTTAAAAAGGTCTCTAGTTGAAAAGTCAAAGTGTCTGAACTGTTCAAAGGAGAAGTCTGGAAAAATATTTCATTTTTTTATGAGTCTCTATGGATGTTTCTCTTTGCAGGAATAATAGGAGAGCAACCAAATGTCAATTGTTTGCAGAGTGCATCATCAGAAATGGACGTGGTATCTCAGAAATATTTAAGAATTATATTCTCTCTAGCACAACCTAAAAACAGAAACAAAATAGAGAAAATAAAGCTGAAGAGCAGACGGCACTGAATAAAAGTGCAGCAGAAAACCAAAATAAACCACAATAAAATAACATTTTAAAACCAAACCAGCATATCTGTGGAGTAGGTATGCTTCCATAGTGGCACTGTGACTCTTTTGGTGGTAAGGGAGCTCCTGGCATGTAAAAAGGCACACAGATACATCTTCAAGACAAGTCAACTAAAAGCCAACTTCTGCACAGAAATAAAGAGCTCCCTGCTCCAGCCACATTTAATTAGCTTGCCTAATGAGGTCTTTTAGCATAACTGCTGAACTATTCACCTGCTGTACTTTTCAGGGAAAATATCAAGTATATAATTTCCACTTTGTTGGGAAAAAAAATTTGTTCTTTTTCTGTGAAATGGAAAACCATCTCAGATTTTGAGTCAAGACTGGATCCTTATGAAAGGTACTTTGGGGTCAGTGTCCTCTCAACCAAGTTTAACCTTTCAGGGATTTTTTCACTGACAGTTAAAATGCAGGTAGCAAAAAAGCCCCTATTTCCTGTAATAATAACTACATGGAGTGTGAGGGGTAGAGTATCCAGTTGGCAATGAGGATGCAGCAGGACAGAAGAAATGGAACACGCAAGAATTCTCATGACCAGAACATTTTAACACAATCTTAACCCCAGCCTTCTGATTAAAGACCTCAGAATTAATTAAAAAGGTTAAAAGCACAGTAAATACCATACTCAGACAGAAGCTGACCCTACAACAGAGACCTGTGGAGGAAAATACATGGAATTTTTGCACCAGCTGTAATACAGGGTGTAATACATAGGTGGGATAAATGGCAGCACATGGGATTAGGTGGATAGAACAAGGAGAGAGATGGAGAAGCCATAAGCAAAGCACACTGAGGAGGTACAAGCCAGAAATGAAACCTTTCTTACCTGACAGAGTAATGAACAGGCAGCAGACTCAAAGGTAAGGCCCCAGCTGGTCAGGAAAACCTCAGCAAGGCTGACCCACAGGAAACCAACCCAGGGAAACAGCAGCTGGTAATCTGAGGACCCTCCTTCCCTTAAATGGGGTGGTTATTCAACTGATTGCAATCTAGGCTGGCAATTTAAAAGTGTTTGAACAATTTTTCCTAGACTTCACTCAGCGATCTCACTCAATCACCCATTTTAATGAGTACAGCTTTCTTAGCCTAAACATGTCATTACCAGAAAGTAAATATTGACACATAAAAATACATGGGTGGAAGTTCAAGTTCAGGTGAGCATCAGAAAGATAAATTCACTGCAACTTCTTCATCTCTTCTCCAACATCCTCCCAATCCAGCAGTACCCCTAACCAACACAAATCATTGTCAGATACACCTTAGCGAAGTGCCAGGCAGAAATCAGGAAGCTCACTACAAATATATTTTAAATAATTCAGGTGCTGTTCTAATATGTATAGCCATTAATCATTCCTTAAGACATTTCCATATATACACCTTCTTCACTCTCCCCTTGCCAAACAAAGAAAACCACAGATAAACCAAGGTATTTCTTATGAGCTCTTCTGGATCCGTAACTGAATTTTTTTTCCCGACTTTTAATTACTTATGACTCAAGAAAGACTTTATAAACTCATACATGAGTGCAATTTATGGCATATTGGATTTATTGTAATCAAGACAGACTAGCAGCTAAAAGCAAAATTGTTAATCCATTTTTCAGTTTTCATGTAGAGTCCCTCATATGCATGTTTTCTATATGACTGTATCTGTTGAATTAATGGGAGTAGCATGAATATATTGAAATTAATCTGCAGAACTTTGTAGTACCATTACTCAAACTTTGATTAGAGAACTTAAATCAAGTGAATATGATCTTTTACTGTACATGAAATACTGCTCATGCAGACATTCATGTTTGCTATTCCACTGACTAAATAGAAGTTAATTAATGCAAGAAAAAAAATCTAGCTTTTTACTCTTCAAATTGATATGTTTGTGCTAAATTTGGTGTGCAATTCCTTGACTTGCATTCCCAGTTTTGTATAAAATGTCATGTCATTAAGGACTGCGGGTATTTTTTAGTTTCTCCATCACTTTGTTAATTTTAAGATTTAATCATCCTTTCCATCATTTAGGACCCTTGATTGGTCCGTGAATTTAATCGCGATGTTTATTAAGCGTGTCTGTGAAAAACAAGGGTTCTCATTAAGTGGAGCTGGTCAAGCCTTTCCACTGACAGCTGGTATCCACCAGGTCACCAGAGGTTCTGGTCCAACACCCATTAAGGAAAGGTGCTACAAACCAACTTGTTGTCCTGACCTTGACCCAATTGTTTATTGCTCAGTTTTTCGGATTTCTTTGCATTTCTCTGTGGATGACTGTGCGGAAATACCTCAGAATTACAGCGGGATGGAGTTCCTGGTTTGGAAGCTGAAATTCGCTAAGACAGCACAGAGCTCAGCACACCTTTAGCTAACATCTTTTGGGCCACATTGCTTCCAAAAACTGAACTTCAAAGCATCACATAGGGCCTACTGTCCCATGGAACTTTTCTTTTCACAAAATTGAAATTGTGAAAAGAAATTGAACACAATTGAACACAACCACATTATGCTCATTTCATTATGTTGGCTTCCAAACAGACCCTCAGTGGGTGAAGGATTCAATGGGGTATTGAAGTGCTCAACATCTCCAGCTCACCAAGTACAAGACTGTATTCTATTATTCTTTGTATGCAACCACTTTTTGAGGCTTGAAGGGCAGAAGGGTTAAAGAGCAGGAGGAAAGGTCAAGCCAGATAAGTAAAAGTCCATATTCCATAGAATTACTGTTTTACTTATCACTTTGCTTGAGATTTGACAGGCATACTTGTGATTGGGTTATCACCTTCCAATAGATTTATAAGCTCTAGGGAATTTCTATTCAACTTGCCCTTGGGATGTCTTGATATTCTGTCTCTACATTGGCATTTGTGGTTCTTAAAGGTCGCGCAAAATAATGAAGAAAGACAACAAGCAGCAAAAAATATCTTTGGATTCAGCATGCATTCTGGTATCAAATACTTCACATCATTTTCAGTACTCCTGTTTGCACTGCACATTGCTTTTGAATGCATGCTGTTGGTGTTCCTGGAGAGCTTTAAGGTAGTGAATGAAAACCAGCATTTCCAGCTTGAACTAACTTTGATACTTTTCGTTTTTGTCACCAGTGATCTCTTTTGATGCAACATTAAATAATTTCACAGGGTTCTCTCATATTAATTGGACAGGTGAGCACTGAAGCAAACACGGTAATGGATCTAAACTTCTCAGATGCAGAATCAGGTGTGCACACTCTGTTGCAGCACAGCCAGCACAGCCAGCAAGAATTTAAACAGCAGAATTTTGCAAAAGTTGGTGCAGTTTGTTAGAACCAAATGCAGCTGAAGCACTGCCTTGAGACTTGACATCACAAATCCATGGATTTACTCAGCAGATGATTTCTCGAAATATTTTCAGTCTGTGTTTGACAGAACTGTATCTTCATGGTAAGTCCTTTAAAACAGTCCTGCCAAGTTTGCCACAAAAGACGTTCCCATCTCTACTGAGAAAAAGAGCATCAGGTACCATTTTATGTAAAATGCTAAAAGCAGCAAACAAATGAGATCAAGATCCAGACAGCTGTCTGTTCAGCAGTAAGACTGCTCTGTCTGACTTGTGGACTTCTATATTTCATTATTCTGGATTTCAATGCCATTTTTTTGTTAAAATCAGCCAACAGCTGTAGGAAATGGCTAGTGTGCTGCCTGGACAACCACCCTCAGCCTCATTTCAGATGTAAAGATTTCACTGCTGTCTGGGTTCCCCACCCATCTCAATTTAAACCTAATTTCCATTTCTCAGCTTTACTGGGCCAATGTACAGTGCCTATGAACAAACAGGAACAAGATCTTTGTTGAACCTTGTTGTTAGGACCATCAAATATTCATGTGGCTTCTACAGACACCTGAAAATTATGGCAAGTGTTCAGAACATTTCCCCACAGGAAGGAGCTTACTCAACTCATTGTTTCTGCAGCTTCAGAGGAGAAGGTCCCTCCTTGTTCAGTGCAGGGAGAGGGGGAGAGCTGTCACTGCTCCTTTCACCCTTTGGAGACAAAAACATTGACCGTCAGCTCCTTTCTGACAATTGGCTGTTATTAAACTCCAACTTGCGAGGGCCAGCTGTGCCTAATTTGAGTCACTGGTGCAAAAATAACCAGTCAGCAGGAATCGAGGCAATTATGGGTAATTCTGCTGTAGAGCGGTCCTGCATCAGAATCCCAGGATTAACTTCAGGCTGGCACTCCAAGGTGATTGAAGGAAGAGCACAAGGCCTCAGTGAAGTTATCGGTAGCTGAAATCAGTTTTTATTTGAGCCGAGTTTGGAAGCCTGTAACCTGTACTTTAATTTACTTACAGGAAGATTGTCAAAATTCTTTACTGCTTGAAGATGCAGAGAAGTATATAATCATATTTTCAAGGGGTTATTTGTTTAACTTTTAAATATTCAGCCCTTTTCCCCAAATGTTAGCATATAATAACCTTATAACCAAATCAATCTCTAAATGTGCTTAGCAATTTCTATACCTTGCCTTCTATCTACTCTGTTACACATCAAAATAACACATTCAATTTTCTTTTTCTTTAAAAAAAAACCCTTAAACAAAACAAAAATCCCTTTAAGGTTAAGAAATACTTCATTCTTCCTTGTTGAAAAACATTTAAGAGTACTTTTGCAAGTACTGCTATGAAATGCATACAATAAAAAAAATTCAGTGGGTAAGAAGTATTCTTCTAAGCAGTCAGCTTAGAGTTGTGTTTCTATGTAAGAAAAGAAGTAGAAATAAAATTTTAAGTAACCATGTCATTTTGACGAACAGCTCCAGAGAAACTGCTACAACTTCATACTGCATGATGTAGTTTATTTTAAGCTTTTAATATGAAAACAGCAGAGGTTTGTTACACCACTTAAACAGCATCATTTGAAAAATATTACACGAAGAAAATTATTAAAAGAGCCCAAGATGGAGTTCACATTTCACAGAGTCCTGTCATTAAGAGCAGTATTATGCAGAAAAAAATGAAATATGTGTAGCTATGTTTTTAAAGATGGCACTTTACCTTCCACCCTTCTGACTCTGCTGTGTCACTGTAACAGAGAAAAAATTCATAGAGAAAATTAATGGTATATTTATTTTAAGTGAGGATTACTACAAATTTTAGCTTTTCAGCTTCACAGGATATATGTGACACACAAAAATATCAGGTATACTAACACTGTTTCCTGAAGTCAGCTTCTGCTGAAACAGAGCACAAGCTCCTTACCTCTAACAAGGTATAATTTAGGACATCAAGCCTCTACTCAAGCTAATAAGTAGATCCATGTCCTTTCAATTATTTATTCCTCTGGCAGACAATTCCATTAACCCCCTCCTGTGCAATAATTTGTTCTGCCACATGTTAGAAAAATTATTTTCCAGCTGCTCAGCAATGCTGCTACAGTAAATTGAAAGTTTTTCCTGGCAGACAGCTGATCCTCAACAGAGAGGTGAGCAGTGACACCTGATACATGGAGGGGAATGTAGGAGTAAATAGCATAAGACAAATGTTAAGTCCTTCCAGTTTGTGGACTGATGGCAAGAAGATATGCAAAAGTACTGATGAATTATTCACTCACCTCAAGAAATACCTGAAAGCCCTTCCTGCTGTGCAGGAGGGACCCAAGCACCAACAACCTGTTACACAGAAGTTAACTTAGCAGGATAAGCATAAGGAAACAGCACCAGCGTGTTTGAGTTCACCCACCAGGCTGTTTGCAGGCTTACAACGATGAGATGCGTAAAATAGTAATGAGCCCTTCACTTACCTTGGGTAAACAAGGAACACTTTCCTTCCCTGCACCCAGGGGACCCCTTGGTGAGCTGGTACCAGCAAACGTGTAAGGACAGCAGCCTCTGATCCCATACTTCATTTTGTAGGATGGATGCACAGCTCAGGAAACTAAACACTCCCTGAGGTTTTACGTAAGGTTTTACAGCTACACCAGCTGGCGTGTGGTGTGATACAGTCTTACACCGACCAGCTGTAATAAGCCCCGTGAAGATGTATCAAGTCTGAGGGCTGACCCCCAACCTCCTAGAGTGGCTTAATACTATTGCCAGACGGCTCTTTGGATATGTTTTGTAAAGCAAAGGTTTTAATAAAAGAGAAAATAAGAAACAATACAGAAACAAAAACAAAAGCCGAGAACAGGTGTCAGAGAAGCCCCTTATGCCTTGTTAAGACACCCCTAAAAGCACTGAGCACCTCTGAACTCATTTTTAAGTATAGGATGTTCAAGGAGGGACAATTTTGCTTGCTGCCAAGAGAAGCAGCTACAAGTTTTGAGAAACATTCCCAAAGCCCAACCAGTGCCCCTGTGCTGGCACTGGGCCAATGCCCAAGAATTAAAAATTTTGATACTTTTCCATAACAGAGGAGTAAAATCCCTTTTCCTTATTTGGAAACACCTGCCTGGGTGTGGACTGCATTCCTACAGGTGTGCCCTCAACAGACCTGAGTTTTTGACTGGGTGTCCAGCAACACACAGTCCTGGACTGGGAGTGGTGACAGCACAAATGTCCCTAGCAGGCTGTAAATGAACAGCTATGAAGGCAAGACAGCTCAGGATTTGTACAAATGTCCTGTTCCTGAGTTAGAACAAGTCAAGATAACTGAAAAGTCATGCATTTACCTGATGTACGACCAAGAAACAGAATTAAGAAGCAGCCACAAAGATACATGAACTAAACCCTTACACTGAAACACGTGGCCAGAGCAGAATGAGCCCCATGAAGATGCATCAAGTCTGAGGGCTGACCTGCAGTCTCTCAGAGTGGCTTAAATAATAGGCAGAAAACTTCTCTGGGCATGCTTTGTAAAAGAAAAGATTTTAATAATGACAAAAATAAAAAACAGCATCAAACAAAAGAAATATAAGCCAAACACAGCGCAGTGAGAAATCTTGCAGTGGCTAAGGCAGTCCAAAAAAAGCACTGAGAAGTTCTGTTCAGTCTTTTGAGTACTGAACCGTCCAGGTGGGCTTTTTGGCACCTTGCCCAATGAAATTGGAAACAGGTTTTGAGGTCCAGGTCCAGGCATCCAACGGTATCTCTGCTTGGCACCTGGCCAATTACTGGGAGAAGAACATTGAAGTTTCTGGGCAAACTTTTCCTTATTTGGAAACACCTGCTCGGGCATGGGGTGCATTCCTACATTACACCATCGAGAAAGTCCTATCTGATGGATCACGCACCACATTACTAAACAGAAGAGGTATCAGCAACCATCAAATCACAACCAACTTCTTTTTCTCCTTTTTTTTTTTTTTGTGGGGGACTCATTTATTTGTATTGGGGGGTTTTTCAGGTTCATTTCCCACACACTCAGTCAAAACATAGCTATGTTTCTGGTTTGAATACTACACACATGCACACATACATATATATGTATATATATATATATATATATGTGTATGTTAATTATGTTCTGTGGTTAGAAGATAGGAGTGCATTTCTCATGAACAGTTTGAGGAGAAAAGAAATTATATAGTTCTAAAAACATATAAAGAAAAAGAAATCCAGGCACCTGGAGAAGCTGATTTAATGTAGAGAAGAAAAGGCACAGCATGCTTTAGAGATGCTAATGTATGTGACAGAAAACTATCAACCTCAGTTCTCAATAGAAAACTTAAAATTCCAAGCTTAGATGGTTTACCAAAAATTACACAATAAGTCACTGCTAAATTCTGAAAGTAATCCCAAACCTAATCCCCAGACCATAGCGAGTCCCCAGGGAATTACTTATGGATGTATTTTTCACTGAAATTGTGCTTTCCCTTGTTTCCTTTGCATTTAATAGAACTCATGGCTCAACGCCCTTTAAATTTATTATATTATATTTCATAAGCAGCAGGCAGAGATGAGAACCTTCTGAAGGTGTTCTCTTAATCCTTACAGGTCAGTCATTCCCACCCTGAGGAATCTGATTCCTTTGGGCTCCCTGGAGAGAACTCTGGGTTCAGCCCAGGCTGCCAACCCCCCTAACTGAGCTGAGTCCTCCTCAGTGCTCCTTAAAATAGCCTCTGTTAAAACAAAACTGAGGTCTGAATCTGAAAAGGTATGCTAGGGAAATTTTCATGAGTTACTGCAAAGCGTGAATGAAATTGGGAAAGAAGTATTAAAATCATAATTGTAGAGTCACCATGGCCTACTGCCCCACCAGTTGTTTGTCGTGCTGAAAGGGTCCTTAATTAACTTGAGAAACTCTGTACCAAGGAGTGGTTTTAAGCTTTTTACATCACCTATTTATTTGCCTTTATTCAGTGTAGATAGAGCCATTATTTTCTAGACCATTTAAAGGAAATTTAGGCTGCTGTAAGGAAATTTTATATATTCAAGGCTGATTGTGCTTACAAAATAACAGTGCTGCACCTGAAGAGGGCTCAACACAACCAGATCACCAAATTCAGCAGAAAAATTCATTTTATTCTGGAATTGCTGCCAGTCAACAGAAAAGAAAAGAAAAAAAAAAGTATTCTGGCAGCATGGGAAGACACTTTTATACTTATCACACAGACTGAGAGGGGCAGTTAGAAAGGACTGAGGCAGGACACTGGGATGGGAGGCCTGTTTATGGATATAGAGGGAATGAACTAAAAATGAGTAGCAAAAAAACCTACTGGCTTAGTGAAGAAAATGGACAAGAAAATAGACATAGGTAGGGAGAAATGGCTTCTAGGAAGCATTCAGTTAGAATGGGATACCCAACTGAACATTTTTGTAAAGGAGAGATCTGAAACTACCAGTAAACTGTTCCCTCCTACCCTGGTTGATGTGCCAGCAGGGAGTTCTTTAGAAAGGTGTTCTGCTGGGCTGGGCTGAGCAGCAAAGTCTGAACACTGCACTGAAAACCTCCAAAACTGATGCTGGAAGTGAAACAATATGAAAAACCAATGGAGAAATTTCAGCAATCAAGAACCCAGACATATGAAAGTGCCAGGACTCCAAAAAAAACCCACAAATTCTAAAACGTGAGAATAAAGCTTGCCTAAAAAGAATGAGGTTTCTGTCTCATATTGAGTGACTGTGATTAGTGGATGATACACAAACCCATTGCACACTTGTTTGTTGTTTCAATTCCTGTGGAAGCTGGAATGTAAATGTATCATTGTTAAAAAAGAAAAAAAAAAAAAAAAAAGGATTGTCTGATAGTCAGAGCAGCTGAATACTGTTCTAAAATACAAATTAGAATTGCCTTTGTTGCACAAACCACATGTAATGCTACGCAATCCCTTTAATTTAGGATTTTCTATAGCTGGGCATTTTCCTCCTGGGGAGTGTGGTGTTTTCATTAATTCCCAAGCACACAGCTTTAATTTTGATCGTGGTTATAGATATAGCATTACAGCTCATCAAGGCAATTAAGCTATGGTATAAGAATACAAAGTTCCACACAATTCTGGGTGTGCTGAAAACACCAGCATTTGCTTCCTCGGCTTGGGCACCCTGGATTGAGAGCATATTTGTATCTTCTTTCTTTCTTTTTTGCCCTGATTCCCTGCTTATAATTCCCTCATTACAGGGAGGTTTTTCCTCTCATTGTTTTGACAGTAGACTTTTCAAATTCCATACAAAAGCCAGATTGAAACTAATTCCATCTTAATAGTGTGATTTTACTTGTGTATCATTACTTAGGACAAGAAGAGGAACAAAAATGTGCATTGCATTATGTGGGCACTGAGCATCCTGTTTTAAAGGATGTAGAGTCCATGATGACTGTTTTAAAGATACTGAAAATCATATTAATGGCAGGCTGATTAACAATTAACAAGACAGCAATAATTTAATAAATCTTCCACTTCTTGTTTAATTTGGGTTGGTGTTTATGTTGTTTTGTTTGTAATTCCACCTGTATGTCTCAATGTTTAGAATAGCAGAAAAAGTAGCAAAATGATAAATCAAGTAAAAAAAAAAAAAAAAGATGAACCTCATAAGTAGTGCCTATGAAGCTTCAATTCATGCTAAGAATACAAATGGAAGGTTGTAAATATCTCTTTTTCTTGTCTTTTAAAAGAAGTGAGTTAGAACAAGGCCATGGAAAGATGATTGATGGAGTATGGTGGTATTATGAGCAATATTCTGGAAACGTCTCAACAGAGAGCCTGTAAATCTGAGTTCACACATCCCTGCCCCTCACACATAACAGCTCCAGTGATGTCTTCCAGCTGACCTTGCTCTGTCACATTTTCCTGAAGCACCGCGTGTCTGAACATGCTGGGGGTTGAGAAAATCCACAGGGAGGGGCAAACAAGGAACCTGACAAAAGTCAACCCAAACCTTCAAATGAGCTGGAATTCTGTCTGCAGCCAAGAAAATAAATATGCTGTCAAACTCAGTAACACATTAATAAAAGGAAAAAGGAAGAACCCTTGTTATTAATGCTAGAGGGAAAGGCAAGTTGGTGCTTTTGCCTCCCCTTAGATGTAAATGCTGTAGATACACTTTGGGCCACCTGCAGAGCTCAGCAGGTTAGGAAAAACTCAAATGCAGGCTCAGAATTTCTCTATCTTGACAAGGGGCAAAAGTTGGGAATGGAGCTTGGTCATGAAGAACTTAAAAAATATTTTCATTTTCCATTGCATCTGATCATGGTGTCTAAAATCTCAAGAATAATTCCTATTAGCCATTCGCTGAAGTTCAGATGGATACAGAATCTACAACCTGGGAGGCACATGTGAGGTTTGGTCACGTATCAAATGCAATGAAAACAATTCTGAATTGTGAAGCTAAAAGTCTGTATAAATGCTTCCACAGCATTCATTATCCCACTTATAAGACTTGTGACACAGAACAGCAGAGGAGAAAATCTCTTTCTACATCTATATAAACAGAAAAATCCAAATTAACCATGCCTGACTCCAATGATGAATTCCCTAAAAAGTGACAAAACAGAGATAACTAGTTTGGAAATTGTTTTTATAGGAAATTTTAGTTGTCTGAGACTTTTTGTATTAACTCCTTGCTTCATGTAATATAAATTTTTTGAAAGAAGATTCATAAAAAATATCTTTGGAAGACAGTGATATCCTGAACTCTGCTATCTATGTTGTACATTTGAACACACTATGAAGTCTATTTGCTACTCATTTTAAATGGAGATTTAGTGTAGTAATAGATTTGATCTAAACATGGTTCTAATTACCTGTATAGTTTGTCATAACAAATTGGGTTGCTTTTCATCATATTACTTGGGAGGCACAAAACAAATGAATATAAACTGGCATAACTGTGGTATACTTAAAACACTTTACTAACCCTTACATTTTACTGAAAATGAATGAGGAAGTGGAACAAATCTTCCCCTAGGACAGCAATTTACCTCTAATTATGGCTTCAACTCCAAAGATCTCACTTCTTTTAAGAAAGTAGCTTCTATTGGGGGGAAAAAAAGGAAAAAAAAAAAAAAAAGCAGAACTTTTCAAAAGCACCAAGGCTGGAATCAAATCACATTTTCTGAGATATTATTAAGAAAGCTGAAATTGGAAGAAAAATTATGCTTTTAAAACTCTGATTCAAATGTCAGAAAGATGTGGCTTAATTGGGACTGGAAGAGGTCTAACAGGGTAACACATTTCCACAAAGACAACTTGTGCCCCCTGACATGGAAGCAGGATCTGTTTATCAGGAATTGAAAATCCCACACATGTAACAATACAAATGGAAAGTCCTGAAGTGTTTAAGAGACTGATTGTGGGAACATGATCCATGCTGCTCCAGCAACATCATCACAAAAAGCTCATTTGCCATTGGGAGATGTGCTACCTGAAATATTAAAATTTGTTTGTAATGTAATCAGGGCTGGGGACAAGGTGGGGGCTAGTCATAGGTTGGACTCAATGACATCATTTCGATTTTCCAACCTAAATGATTGAGTAATTTTACCTAATCATGCCCACACAGGGAGTAAGGTTTTAGAGAGTTTAGACAACCATTTCACAGCAATAGTCAGGGATGAAATCTAATTAATTGTAAAATAAAGCTTGTAACATTTGCAAATAGGATTATATAATTTAATTCCTAATGATAGAGGGGCCTGGACTCCCAGCCGAGATACCTGCTATTTCTAGTCCTAACATTTAGTGTGATTAATTCTGCAGAATTAATCTGCAGAATAGACTTCATATAATTTGTAAAGTATGATTAGCCAAGATAATTTTTACTGAAATCATGTTCTCTACTTTTGCTCATGAATGGCCCATGTTCTAACTTTAATTTGGATGGGAACAATGGTAACACATTTCACACCACCTATTTTTAATCTTCTCTGCCTTCCCGCAATGAATATGATTTTTATATTCCTTCTCTGACTACATAGTGAACTCATTTATAACCTGTTTCAGTTTCCTATCTGATTAGTTCTTTTCCCTATAGATTTAATTTTGCTGAACCACAATGGTACCACACAGACAGCAGAATAAAATATAAATTCATACATAATCATGTAAGCAGAGATAGAATACCTGCAACTCCTATTCATTTCAAAGAAGCTGCCATTGCTTAATGCCTTTAGAAGCTGCACCACTGTTTATATTCAGCAGAATGCCTTATCCTAGTGAAGAGCACTGAATAATTATCAGTAGATGAATGCACACCATAAAATAAATATCAGAACTGGCACCAAAAAAAAAAAAAAAAAAAAGAAAAAAGAAAAAACCAAAAAGCCCTTCTTTGCAATCCGCTCTTTCCCCAGAATAATTATGTAGTCTTCAGACAGGGGAAGTCTGAAAAGACCATTGAATGAAAATCTTCCCGTGTCTTTAGCTTTAACAAGGGTACTGCTGAAAGAACATGTACAAAGCTGGTGAGGAAACTCTGAGAAAAGCGATTGAATTTCCATCAAGATTCCAAAAGATTTTAGTACTATCAGCAGACTCAGATAAAACTGT
The DNA here is from genome assembly GCF_029207755.1 of Chamaea fasciata. NCBI lineage: Eukaryota > Metazoa > Chordata > Aves > Passeriformes > Sylviidae > Chamaea > Chamaea fasciata. The sequence goes on from NW_027094089.1 coordinate 80,792,652, forward strand.
ACATAAGCACTTCTCTGTCTTGCAAGGGTATATAACAGAAAAAAGAGCAGCAGATTTTGCTATAATTGTCAGTTCTATTCAGATAAGCTCATAGCGGTACTGTTTCCTCACATGAAGCATTTTCTGCAGTTTATAAGGCCATTTGGAAATGTGAGCAAGCTGGCAGTTTATTACCAGCTGCACTTCACAGAGTAGGGATGGGGCAAGCAATTTCCATCAGAGTTAGAATGAAGGGATGGCAGCCTCCCACTGCCAATAACCACATGGTCCAGGAGGCCAGGAAAAAATTCAGGTTAGAGGAGCCCCATATTGCTGCTAACTTCAGCAATGGACTTAGAATCTCTACATTTCCCAGTAACTTTATTTTTTAAAGTATTGGGTACAGCAATGTCCAGCAAAATCTCTTTAAAGGAACTGCCACTTGTCAGGAATTTTAAATGAACATTAATATTGGTAGGTCTTAATTAATATAAGTTAATAGTATCAGTAAGTTTATAATAAACAAGCAGGACAGCAGACATCATGGAGGAAACTAACCTGATTTACCAGGCCCACTGAGATTGAGTCTGAACCTCTGGATATTAACAGAAGTCTTTACCCAAAATTTATCTAGTTCATTGTAAATTTGGGGCCAATATAAAGCCTGAAATATCTCTCATCCTAAAAAGAGAGCTATTATTCTCAAACTTTCACCTTTTACCTCTGGCAAAATTGGAAAGGGCTGTGTGGAAGTCCAACCACTGGCTGGAAAAATTCTTCAGCTGAATCAGAGGGATGTTGGAGCAGCAGATCCTCTGAGCAGTGAGAAAAACCTGGAAGCTGCTCACAGTTCTGCCATTCCCATGTCGCCTGTTAGGGGTAAGATGGCACTAAAAGTGGGTCACAAGTGTACCACTTTGTGAGAATTGAGCCCTAAACAATTAAAGTGGAGCTGCTGGAATAACCAGTGTGTGAAGAAGAAATGAAAAAGGTTAAATATTTGATGGAGTGGTGTCAAAGCATCCCATTAGTATTTTGCCCCTGCTTCATGGCTTTTCTGAGAAAACTTGTAAGCTCAGCAGCAGCACTTCAGTAGCACTGTCTGAATACATAAAAGCAGTCTAGTGAAACTTGTGACCAGAAAATCTGCATGAAACTGAGAGCAGGAGATAAGTGAAAGAGAAATTTTAAACATTTACCGTTTGATCACTCGGGAATGAGTTATTTCCTCGGTTTGCCTGATTCAAGGTAATAACCCAAACTTCAAGCTCCCTCAAATTCTTGCTCTTACCCACCCGTACTCCAATATAGCTATTAAATGTCTGACCAACAACTGCCAACTTTTACAATCTGAGTTCCGCCTCTGAAGTGCGAATAACTCAGCTGTGGGGCTTTTTCCACTTCCTGTCTGCAGTTCCATGTAGGGAAGCAATGGTTCTGCTGCCGATGGTGACTTCACAGGGGGGCACTGGGGATGCCCTCTGGCAGCCCTCCTTCCTGGGCCAGAAGGAGGTGATTCTGTTTCCCAGACAGGCTTCTGGGACCTGGCCAAAACCAACACTGCACTCGATTTTGTGCCACACTTTGGACGAGATGCTGGAGATTTGGGTTCATTGCTGCAGATCTCACTAAACATTTTGAAAACAGATGGGGATAACCAATGATTTCTGGCCAGCATCTCCTCCATCACACTGCAATATACCTTCTGTCAACAGAAATGGGATGTCATGCTGAAATCTATTTCACCAGCCACTGCTGGTCATATCAAAACTGTCACTCATGACAGTCTCTGTCACTGCCACCCTACCTTTACCAAGAGGCTCTCTCAAGAGGTGCTGCATGATTTCAGAAAAGCTTCATTACAGACTGTGCACTGAGTCCTTATTCTGTCCTTTGAACTACCTGCCATCTCATTTTCAGCTGAGGCAAGTGCTCAGCCCAGTTGTTGCTTAACTTCAGGCAACTGTGTAAGCAGCCTCATTTGTTTCCAGTGAAACTTTGACAGGGCTTGGCTCTGGAATTTTTTAAATAAATAAGACTAAAGACTTTTCAAACAGTACAGAAATAGCTATGAAGAACCATAATCAATGATCATGTGATCAAATGTTTTGCTGAGTAGCGAAGTTACTTTGAAGTATTTTTTGTGCTCCACAAAAGGGAATTTCAGCCTGGCCTAAGCTAGAAATATCTTTCCCTAACCCAAGAGTATGGTTTCTTTTGAATTGGTTAATTTTAGAACCATATTCTTATTTTACCTTGCTCTACTGAAAAGAGAGGCACGAGAAAATTTCTTGTACAGGGCTCTCATGTCACTTTGATACCTCTATTTCTACACAAAAATCTCATGAAATAGCCAAAAAAATTCCTTTAAAAATAACACCATAGTCATTTCCCTGATAGCATACAAAATCTAGTCACGTTTTTAGTTCTGGTTACTTTTTCACAGGAGGAGAAAGATATCACAAACTGGGAAGGAAAGGAGAAGATAATCCACATTGCAGACAAAAATCTACATGATTTTGCTGGAATAATGGATCCTAACCACCAAATAGCTTTTGAGAAGCAGGTAGAGTTCAAGAACCTATCTTCTTTTCCACACACACTCCAATGAACTGCATTTTCACAGCTCGAAAGTGTGGAATTCGTTCTATGCTTCTTTCCCTATGTTTCTGTGCTTTCCCTCTAGAAATAAGTCTAAAACTGAGATTCAGTACAAGACAACACATGCAACACCATGAAAAAGAATCCACTCTTTGCTAACTCCAACAGGACGAGCATTTTCCTGACCAATAAAAGTGATATTTGTGTGAGTTGTTATTTTCAATACCTCAGGGCGTGATTGTGCAGTTAATTGGATTCAAGGGAGTGTCACACAGTATAGGTGGTATCTGTCAATAATAATTGTTGCTAAAAGTAGGGGGATGTTTTAGAAGTAAAATCACAGATGAGATATTCCAGAAGTGTTTATTTTTCTAGTGAGAATACAAAAATATTTATGCACTTCTATACCTCTACAGCAGATGTCATATCACTTCTGATTAAAATTGCTTGCCAATAATAAATTTCTGTCAGGCACAAATTATAATCAGCTTCTACAGAGAACTCCACAAAATAAAAATTTCCACTGCATCTACCAACATGTCCTCCATATTTTCTGATAAAAACAGGTAAACACACACAAATAGGACATCAAGAACTGCAAGCTGGGGATCACAAGTGTTCTGAATATCTTCTGAGAGCTTGTTCATTTAGAGACCCCACTACCTGTGGATAATTTATGTGAGTTCATTCCAACTATTGCTGATGTAAAATATTAAGACAGCTCAGTAACCTTAGCAAAGAGACTCAAAAGCTTGAAAGATGGGATAAAGCACAAAGAACAAGCTTGCTGAGCACACCAGATGAAAAATTTATACTTTTAATATCTTTGTATTTCCACATGCTATTCTATGTTCATCAGAATCTGAAGCATGGAATAGCAGCGACTTTATTTCTTTTCTGCCTCCAGGTATCAGGCTGATGGCTGGCTCATAGAACACCAGCTCTCTTATTACTCCAGATAATTTATTTATAACAAAGTTCATGTGTTTTCCCTGTTAGATGTTGATGAAATTTGACTGTGCTTTCAGTTTCTAAAGATGTATAATTGTTAAATGGGTACAAATATTGATAAAACATTCCCTACACAAGAGCAAAAGTGTCATACAGGGAGGGTTTTCAAAGATAAATTCTGGGAAATATATTGCACATCAGCTGTTTTTCTGCCCAGTGGGAAAAATCCTCAATATTAAAGGTCTAACTGCAGAGGAGCTTCAATATTTTAATTAAATATTTTCACTTCCACATTAATTACCCCATTCGCAATTACCTGGGAGTACTTCACTACATGTAAGGATGCTGTTTACTGGGCTTAGCTCCTGGAGAATGGACACCGAGGTTGTGTTTGGAACGTGAGTTGATGGAAATGCAGAGACTGCTTATTCCATATGTTAAACCATAATATAAAATAGTTCTCTGGCATAATAGGATGCACAAAACATGCAGGGGGTCATGCCAGATTCACTGAGAATTGTGATGGGAGAAATGAGGGCATTAACTGGATGTTGTGTCTTCCTGCAGGTCAACTTTTCTTGCATGGCCACGATCTTTACCAAGGACAGACCAACTCCTTGTGTGATTCCAGGCAGAATCCAGGCCCTGCAATAGATGTAAAAAAAGCACTGAAAATTGCTCAGGTTGCCTTCAGCAAGATGATGCCAAAAGAAATTATTAATAGGCAAACCTCACCTTCTAAAGTCTTTGGAGAATTGAGTACAAATCTTTCACAGGTTGCTGGAAGTGAAAGACAGGTGTAATACACCTTCTGAGAAGTTTTCATAGGTGTGAGTCAAGTTACTTAGATCAGTTTGATGAATGCAAAAATAAAGGAAAACAAATGGAAACTGGGCACATCTGAAGGTACACTTACAGCTGGCATAATCTTCCCCAGAGAAAAGTGAGATTCAAATGCTGTGATTCTGTAAGATTCTTAAAATTTGTCAAAAAACAATGCTATGAATTTGAAAGTTATATATTAAAATTTTCTTTTAGATTTAGTAGCCACTGAGGTGGTAACCTTTTTCCCCCCTCCTCAAACCAAGCCCTGTGCAGTACAGCACTTTTTCAGATCAGAAGTTAAGTGGCACAATTGGAGCCTTGGTTTGTGCCCAAATGATTTGGCAAGACGAAATTCAGTGATAATGAAACTTCACAGATTTACAGACATCCTGGAAACAGCAGGAGCAAGTTTAGTATTGTACTCCAGGACATAATTACAGCACTCACATATTTTCAATTTAAAAATAAAAATAAAAATAAAAATAATGAAGAGGAAGAGACAGAAAATGTTCACGGAATTGAACAGTCCTATCAAAGGGCACCTATAAAGAAGAAACCTCTCCAGACTTCTAAAAGTGATATAGTCATTTGAACTGGCGATTTCAGTAATTAAATTTCAAAATACTTTTGTTTCAACACATCTAAAATTCTCATGCTGGTATGTAAGAAATAGTGATGTGACTGAGAACATTGCCAGGTAGTGCTGCAGTAATTAGCAGCATGCTCTAACTGTGCTTAAACACGGGTCATGATGTCCTTACCAGAGATTACTCCTAAAAGATGAAGAAGTTCTGCCCTTCATGCAGAAACTAATTTAGGATCAAAACCCAGCAGTGAAGGAGTTGGAATATGTCAAGAGGAGAAACAAAGTACTCCCAACCCAACACTTAGCATATCACAGTGTGATAAAAACAGTTTTACCTTTTAAGCATTTTTATTCCTAAAATCTGAGTACAGGCATATGAGAAAATCTACAGCCACAGCAACCAAACAACCAAAATAATATTTTCTATTTGGATGTCAAACACAGCCTATGACAGTTTTAGAGTCTCCCTCTAGAGAAAACTGTAAAATCCATCTGCTCTGATGAGCAAAAATAAATAAATAAATATCCCCCTAACCCTGTTCACATTCCAGGCATGTCCATTAACTTTCTCTATTAACACTCTTTGGACAGAAATAGCACATAGAATGCACCAGAGCTAATATTGGGAAAGCTAAACAAAAGCTGTAATCAGATTTTAAAACAGACAATATAAGGCATTGTAATTAACTGGGTTGGAATAAAGTGGTCTTTACTAGTGCAAATGAGCTCATCTGCTATAGGAATGAATATTTCACAACCTAATCCAGAATGTATTGACACCAGCCACACATTTACATTTCTTCCATGGACAGATTGTTATTGACCTTGTGATGTGACATATCTACTGTCACTGAGCTACAAAATGGGAATCTCATCCTGCCTCTCCTCTTTTATATACAGAAAGCAACTAATTTGTCAGCATGCCAGCTTTAACTAGCTGAGATGAAGGTAAGCTAATTTAATAGGAACTGTTCAATAGCTTCGACCCACCTGACACTGTCAGTTAAGGCAGCTCCACATTGCAGTGTCTTTCATTATTTCCAGCTCTTTCTTCAGACTACTTGAACAGCAAGTCAAATAATATGCTCAGGAGTCAATAGGCCTGACTTTTTCTCAAGGACATTCTTTTGATGCCAGGAAGCGTCAAGTGGGAAAACACGTAGCGTGAAGGTGAGAGGACACTAATTAAATATACATAGCTCTGGCCAAGGAAGAATGAGGCACAGCTTGCTATCTGAAAACTCAGTTGCCTGCTTGGCTGAGGTCACAGCTGTTGACTTGTACAAGTTCTTAAGTTGCAGGCTCAGTATGAGATGCCTTAACACTCTTAAACACCAGACAAAGGCTATCTGCAAGGATGCTGTGTGCAGCTCTGTGTGCTTTTGTAGTTTAAAGAGACACAAAAGAGATTCCTTGTTTAGGTTCCACTGAAATGAATATGAGTCTTTTATCTATCAAACTGTTCTGGTGTTTCCTGAAGCTGGGAAAGGATCTGTGCTTGTTACACCATGAGTAGTGTCGTTAATCTTGTCCATGCAGGAAATGACTTCCTGAAGGATTATTTCAAAGCATGAATCCAACCACAACACCTCTTCAGATTAAATTTGCTACAGTGAAAAACAAGTGTTTACATGCATGCACTTGGATTATTTCAGAGGGAAACTTGCATATTCCAACCACATATAACTCTTTCAGGACATGAACTTACATAAAAATATCAAATAGTCCAATCCTCTTTTCCCTTTCCTAGGTTTTCTTTACACTGCTGGTTGCTCCCATTTAATATAATTATCAAAAATTATACCTAAAAATCAAAATTTCAATTACCAGCTTGCCAAATGCCACCCTGACCTGCAAAGTCTTACTTTTACCCTGCCATGTGAGACATGAATTTTGGATGTATATCCTTCCACAGACACCTGGGTAGCAATGGCTCCACCTACAGAGGCATTTCTGGTTTTTGCTCCTGTGTTTGTGCAGGAAGAGGAGATTCTATGGGGCTGTTTGCACGCTGTGAGTACTATCCCTCCCTTCAGGCTCAAGGGTAATCAAAACTCACATTATCTCTAAATGGACAGATGAGGAAGTGCTCAAAACTGGGCTTGTATGATACAAAAATTATGCAAATTAAGACATTTAATAGTTTCATAATTTCACACTAACAACTGAGCATTCGAAACTCCAACGTTTACTATTCCTAGAACATAAATATAATGGTTCATCACATCCATTCTTTATTGTTTCCAGTCTCTTGTAATTTTATCAGTCCACGGCCAAAGAGAGTGTTTTCCTGAAAGCTGAATATTTCCTCCCAGTTTTTCCCTGCTGACCAGGCAAATAACATTGCACTTTTAGTTTATGAGAATGACTTTTGCTCACCAGCCATGAAGTTCTTGCTTTCTTCAGAGGCTGAAATTGACCTCCTCCTTCCCTCCACCAGACCCGCCTGGCCTGAAAGCTGTGGGATTAAACACCATCTGATAAATTGCTAATAAACCATTTATCTCAGTCTCTCGAAGTATTTGAGAGCAATCACAGGTCTCAGCTCATCAGATTTTCAAGTTAACAGCCTTTTTTGCCCAGGCTGTAGCTGCATTTACACTCTGAGCACATTAATATGCAGGTCGAGAGCGATGCAATCCTACACTCCATACTCCTTGGGAGGAATGTGGGAAGGCAAAGACTCCAGCAAGATTAACACGCGTTTCACTGGAGCCGGTTTGTAAATTCTGTTTACCTTTGGTTGTGTTTTTCATGCTTACTTCATCCACAGGCTCTGTAAATGCATCAGCTGGGCCTCGGCTGTCCCTGGATGAGCAGGTTCCTCACGGGCGAGGGACACACAGCCTGCACCTCTGTCCTGGTTTAGGGGAAATTTGGGAGAAAATCCCCAGAGAGGGCCCCTCTGGAAATCAAACCCAAACGGGCCCACCCCCATCTGGCCCAAGAAAGAACTGCCTAGGAGGAAAGTGAAAGAAACTATTTATTTAACAAACAAAGTGCCCACAAGCATAACGAATGAATAATATGAAACAATGGAACCTCTCGTTGTTCTGAAGTGAGATGACAAATTCAGACAGTCCCTGCTGTGGGTAGCTCAGCTCTGCGGGCCCAGGCCCCGCCGGGCCGCGGGTCAGCTCCCGGTGCTCCTCTGGGCTTTTCAGTCCAGAGCAGCTTTAAACAGTCCTGAGGAAAAGAAAAAACAGTCCAGGGAACTTCTCTGCCTCTGGCAGCTAAAACTAACTAAAAGCACAGGAGATCTCTGTCCCACAGTCCGTAGGTGCTGCAGACAACGCTGTCCAAGAGAAACAATGTGCAGGAGTCAGGCCCTGTCTGAAACAAATTACACACTGCTTCCTTCTCCCTCCTCTCTCTCTGAACTAGTCTTAAAGGCAGAGAGCTTAACATACAGCATAAACAGAACAGACAACCGGGGATACAAGCATCAAAGAGTCACCCCAGGACAACCTCCCTGCCTGGTTCAGTCCATCCGATGCTGTTGGGCACTTTTACAAATACAGTGCAGCAGCAGACACTCCCTGCCCCCTTGCAATTACACATTTTCCAACATCTTTGGTGTCACAGTTGATGCCTTGGGAAGGCTGACCTGGAACAGAGATGGGACAGAGCTAGAGAATAAAGTAGATGTTTATTGAGAGGCCTTTAGGGTACACCTTGGGCAGGACAGGGCCCAACCAGGGCTACACCCAAGGTCAACCTAAAATAGTCACAAAATGGACCAAAAATGGACAGAAAATGGTCACAAAATGGCTGATCAGTCATGGGGTCCCACACTTTTATAAGTTTTGGTCCATTTACATATTGGGTTTAATTGTCCAGTTCACAGCTTCAGGTTGTGAGATCCCATCCTTCTTGTTCCTCCCTCCAGCCCACCCTTGTCTGTGCTTTTGGGTCTGAAAGTTGTCCTTGGTGTGCAGCAGGAAAAGGATTTGTTTTGTCTCCCTGCTCTGTGCAGAGTTTTTTAATACTTAATTTGAGGCGCAGAGCTGCACCCCTGGGTAGCACAGAATCTGAAAAACAGGAAAGATAAAAATCAAGGCATCCCAGGTACAGCTCATGAAAAGCTGGCTGTAGCAGCTGGAAGAGCTGAGCCTGATGGGTTTGGTGAGGCAGCTCAGAAGACATATCCTCATGAATCCTCCTCTCATTTACTGCCACTTTGCAATGAAGTTGTTCTGCTGATTGCAGAGGAAAGCCTTATATTTATAAAAATGTAACGCATAGCAAATTTCGTCCTTTTGGGCTTAAACACAGATGAATATTGGCTCTGCTTGCTGGTTTCAAGTCCTTTAACACGTTACACTCCATAGTCTGATACTGTATTACAATCATGCTTCCATCCAAAACTACAGAAAGAAAAATTGTATGCTTTGGTCTTTTCAAAAATGTGTATTATTTCCAGAGCATTTTTCAACTGTGGTAATAGAGAGAGGAAATGCAAACACAACCATCAAGAAAACTGTAAGAGACAGTAGCTTGTGATAGCGGCAAACTGTATGAAGGCAAAATGTTCAAGAAAAATTTTTTTTGACTTACCATTCACCCTAAAACAATTGCAATATATTGATGGGAGACAGGAAATGTGAGATACTGAGATTTCTACAAAATAATACATCAACTCTCTAGCCAATGGCTGTTCTCTAATTAGTGCACCTCTGGCACTGACCCACTTTAAAAAAAATCAAAAAAATTAAGTTATTTTCCTTCCTTCATTTCTTCAGGGCAGGAAGCATGTCAATGTTTATAAACTGTTATGTAAATGCACAGCACTACATAAATTTTGTTAACAATGAAATAATTCTGTTTCTGCACAAAATCCAGACATCAAGAGTAACTCTTTTCTTGCCAATGACCCTGTGTAGAAGCATGTCCCAGCAGGGCAGAAGAAAGGGAAGCCCTGAGCAGCAGCTTTGTTTTGTCACACAATTTTGCAGCCTCATGAGCAGCTAAGACTGATCTCAGAGCTGGCCTTATCAATCTGCATGGAAAACACTGACTGAAGATGATGAATACTTTTACCTTCATTTCTTTCTTATAAAAATCTACTGAGAGTACATTACAAGGTCATTTGATTGACCTGGTGTTTAGAGATATTAAATATTTCAACATTTTGGTTAAATCACAAAACTGAAATGCTAAGAATTTAGAAATCACATCCATGCTTACCACACCAATGCTGTTCTGGTTCAGACCTTGTGTTTTGCAGCATATTTTAGATTATGATACTGTCCTTTAAATTAATCAATCAAAGTAATGACATAGTTTTTCAACAAGAAGTTGTAAAAGAAAAAATCATGTTCCATGCATTGATTCAAGAAAGGATATGACAGGTATATAAGATAATGAATTATGTTAATCAAAATTCACCATCTCATCATAAATGATACGAGAGCTAATGGAAACTGGGAAGTAATTATTAAAACAGATTCTTTTTAATATAATATATAATTAACACACGGAAGTCACTGCTTCCAGGCAACATTTAATGAAGATGTTTATAAGGTTGGGAGTTTTTAAGCTCTGTGTGGGTAACAGGAAATTTCACATATAATCCAGAAGAAATGTTCTGCTCCAAGCTAAAGACCAGGCCCATCATTTAAAAGGCAAGACTCAAAGGACTTCAGGTTTATAATCCATTAAACCATGATTAAAATACAGTGCATTTTGTCATTAAAAGTCACAAATAGATGCACTTATGAAATTTATCCTTGTATAAAAACTACTTCTACATCAGGTAGGGAGCAAAATGAAAAACCATGGCTCACTCCAGAAAGCAAATTAAACAATGTTTTGTGTGCCAAGGCCCAGAAACTCCACTGATAAACCCCAACTTTTCAGTCCTAAAGTACCTAAGTAAGCACGGAGAAGAGCTCCAATGGATGACATCAAAGACCCCTCAGGAAACAACCTGTCTCTATGTGGACACTTAAGGAAAAACTTGCATGGAAAATGCTCCTACCATACATCATTTTATAGCCCCACATCTTCCTAACATTCTGAGGCCTTTCTCCACTCAGCAAACTTGAAATAATTTTCCCTAAAAGAAATTTTCAAGAGTTTCTTGTTTATTACTTGGAAATGGAAAATGCAGTGAGGGTAGATTTGATTAGGTTTCTTTAACTTCCAGTTGGGTTACCAAATGAAAAAAAGCAAACAATTTGCATAGCACCAGAACAGATTCTCTCTGACAAAATAAGAAGATATAAATATCATCAACCAACAGCTATAATAAAAATAAACAAAAATTGGACTGAAACCCAAAGTTATTGATCTCTGCTTAAAGAGACCCGAGCAGAATTATGAGGCTGCAGGAATTCCTCTGGTTTCCATGGATGGGGAAGAAGGAGAACTGAGAATATGCAAATAGGCCAAGTATTTCATGATATGCAGATGGTGAGAAGCTAATTTCCATCTGACTTTTTTTTCCCACTGGGTAATTACAATCTCCCTAGCAGAAGCTTTATGTCTGAATTGAAAGCAATAGCCAGTTCTCTGTAAATAACCCACTTCCTATAGTGGGATGGAGGAAAAGGAGTTTAGCAAAAGCATTTTTATCTTTTTTTGGTTAGAATTTTTGTGCTGTAATTTCACTTCAAGTGGCTACTGTAATTACAGGTTAAATTTGGCACCTACACTCTACTAATCCAATATTTTGCTAACTCATTTAAGCTATAACATAAGAGGAGAGAAAATTAATTTTAGGCTTCTGTAATGTAATTATTACTTTTTATTAAAAAAAAAAAAAAAACAAAGAAAGAAAGAAAAAAAAAAGAAAGAAAAAGCATTCCCAAATAGTAAATAATCAGAACTAATTTCCTTTTGGCAGTTGGCAAAAAAAAAAAAAAAAGGGCAATTTCATTCTTACAAATTTTTAAAACTACCTGCTGTATATGACCAATTTTTCTTCTAAGTTTTGTAAGCACTTTTGCACAAATCAACATCAAAATTCTATAATTACAAATTAGAATCACTGATTACATGTATTTACAGTAATTACATAATTAGCAATAATTACATTAATTAGGCAAACAATGAACTGCATTGACTAGCAATGGAAAACAAGAACATTCGCACATATGAAAACCTGCTTTGAGCTAGGAAAGAAAGATTTTATCATTAGCACTAAATGCAGAATTAAAGCACCGAGCAGCACCACTGGAGTGTCTAATGCTTTATTCAAGCACCAAAAACTTTCTAAAAAAGGTGTTACAAACATGATAGAGTAGTTTGAGATACATACAGCCAAAAAAACATGAGCAAAGGAACACTGAATTGATGAGGAATGCTTTAGGGATAAGATTTTCTGTTTCAGAAGCCCCTAACTCATTTTTTTCACAGCCTGACCCCGTGGCTGCACAAAATTTCAGCTGCCCATGCCATGGGCTGCCACTGGGAAATGTGACCTTGCTTTTGGCTCCTTTCTCTGGTGCTGCTTCTGATCCTGGCGTGGACACTGAGCTCAAATATTCATGGCTACAACCAGTTTTATTCAGCCTTGTTTGTTTCCTGCCAAGCTGCTCCAGATCATCCTCAGGCTGATGCTACAAGGGAGAACAAAACTCCTTCTGAACAGCAGCAGTATCTTAGGCCCAGGGAAGCAGACAGCAAACTCACAAATTTAGGTGCTTAAATTAAATGGTCATGGCAGGTAAAACCAAGCAAAATCATCTCCTGGAAGACAAAAGTCACTGGGGACACCCCACTGCACGTGAGGTGAACACAGAACCTGCTGCAAGGGGAGCGAGAGGATGCTGGGGCAGAAAGCTCAGGAGCACAAACATATGTTCTCCTGAGAAAAGGAACAACCCCGTTATTCCATCTGCCACCAGTGAATGGTCACAGCCAGTGACTACATACAGAAGGAGTATTTTTAGTCCGGACCTTGCAAGTAACAAACTCACACTGTTCTATGTGCAGTGCTAATTATGTTCCCATCCAGGGAGTGAATGACAAATTTCAGACAGTTCGTGCAGAGTGTCTCCCGGATTCCTTGGAGCTTCACACCAAAGCTCCCAATATTCCATGCAGGTCCCAATCTCTCACGTGCATTTTGTGGGTATTGATATGATGCGAGAACTGGGCTGAAGCCCACCTGAATAAAAGCATGGATGCCCTACAATGCCAGGCTTGCTTTGTGCAGCTCCAGAGTTTCCTGGGAGCAGGCAGCTTGTCAGAGTGCTGTCCCAGAGAAGGGACAGTCTCCTCCACGGCGCTGAATGGAAGAAGTCACCTCAGCAAGGGATTCCCAGAAACACACCTGTGTTAGAGAGAACTTGGAGAGAAAACTAATTAGTTCAAACCAAGAGAGAGATTATCGCTGAATTAATATTTATGCAACACAGGCAATCAAGGGACCAGGAAATAGAACGGAATCAGGAGATAAAGTCCTTGAAAACGTAGCTGCTCCTATTGCATTTGTCAGAGTTGTAGTGGAGGACTGTGGGAACAGTGAGGGTGAGGAATAAGTGAAAGCAGCTGCTCTGAGGGTTTCATTAAACGCACGACATCTGTACTTTCTGCCAGACAAGCACAGGAGTTCTTAAGTTAGCTGGGTTAGACCCCTCCGAGGCCAGGAACACGCGTGACTTGGTCTGTGTGAAGGTGCAGCGCTAACACCCCTCTAAAGCATGAGACTCACACATTGTGGGGCTAGCTGTGGCCACTTCTCATCTCGTTAGGGTCCTGCCATCCATTCTTCTTTCTCAAGAAAGAAATCCTTTCCCCAGGGCGGACAAGGAGGCAATGATGGGTGCTGATGCTCATTTGGGATCGGGAGGGCGATTTCTGGCGGGTGGGCGAGGCTCCCCACTGCAAACTGATCTGAGAAGGAAGGTGGACAGAAGCAGGCAATCTTGCCACACATAAAGGCGTTTTCTTGGTTCATTAAGATTTTGATACAAAATAAATTATCTAAATATTGTTTTCCTGTTCTGGCAGCTAATTTGTTCCCTAATATGAATTCCACACTGTCTTTGAGCACGGGTGCAGATGTTATCAGTATGTCACTAAGCAGCCCCCAACACTCACCTGCTTTTAATCTCATTGCCAATGACCACGATACCATATTCTGATAATATACATAGGACATTAATCTAAGCATTAGCAGGACAACAGGACCACAGTTTGTTTCAGTACCAAGAACACTTTGACATCAAAGGCTCAAACATTGGGAAGGTCTATCAGGTTCAATAAAAGGTCAAAGCTTCAGGGGTGCACTGGGATCTTATTCATTATCTGCACTACTCCTTATTCCACAAAACCCCAGGTGAGTGGTTACTGTTTAGAAATTTAGCTACAGCAGTCTGCCTAAAACACTTCAATTATGCAGTTCCCAAGCTACCTTTGTGTTTAGTGAATGACAGCACTGCTGAAGGTTTAATGAGCTGTGAATGACTATACAAAACTTGGAAGATCACAAAACCTGCTTCTGGTAATTTACATGAGCAGTTACATCTAAGTGCCGGAATCTATGTCATGATCCATTGTTAATACACTCTCTATGTTCCTTCTTAAGACTGGTTGGAATATAATTATTTCCAACACTCCGAGCTAAACCTGTCCATTCTGGTTTTCCTTTGTCTGAACCACTCATTGATACACAAAAAGCCTGCCTAGGAACATCAGCTCCCTAGAGCTTTTAGCAGTTAAAATATTTGATACCTTCATACTTTCCACCTCATACGAGGTTGTTTTTAGGTTGTTTTTTTTTTTTTTTTTTTTTTTTTTTTTTGTTGCTATTGTTGTTGGTGGTTTTTTTTTTGGTTTTTTTTGGGTTTTTTTAAGAGAAAATGCTTTACACTTCTGTTTAAATCTGTCACATTGTGCTGGCGGGTTTGGAGACTGCCGGTATTCCCTGCTGGAATGGCTGTGGGCTCATGGCACTGCTCACAAACCCCGACTGAGGCTCTTCAGGAGGGAGCGGGTGCATTACCTCTCCTTGCACACACATTTCATCCCGTGCTTTTTCCCTCTGCCCAGAGTGCCACAGCTTTGGCTCTTTGCACATTTTTAACTGAGAACGTGCTACTGCCTGTGTGAAGTGTTGTTTCTGGTATTCCTGCAAAGTGCCCAGATCAGATCACTGCTTACCTTGGGAGACACAAAAACCGCATCTCAGAGGGACATAGATTAACACAGTAATCCTTTAAGCTATCAGATAGTGTTATCTCATTATTTGTAGCTGTACCTTAACAAAGAATTCTTCATCTCCAATATGCTCATCTGCACTTCTATTTCTACTTATAAATTGTGGCCATATAATTTAAGAAATTCCTATTATTAAGAAACCCTCTCTTTGAGTGTCTCAACTCAACAAATTACTTGATATCATTCATTCATTAATTACAGGGAGAACCAAAACTACACCCCACATTAACAAGGAAAAGCTGTAGGAAACAAAGAAACCAGAAGCAGAATTGATGAATATTCACTGTGTCTTTCCTGTTAAGACATCTTCAATTCAGAGCATAAAATTTGTTTTAAATGTACAGGAAAATGTATCAGTAAAAATAATTCACTTTTAGCCCTTAATATATACATACATGGGCACAATTACTATCAAAGCATCTATTTCTGCAGTCTACGGAATGTTCAAAAATAAGTTAAAGAATGTTTCAACTGCAGAAGCATGGCTAATGCTGCAATGCTGACATGGAAAATAAAATCAGAAATGCTGGAAAGTAAACCATTGTTCTTTATTGCCAGCTTGCAGAAGATTTAAGGGAAAAAAAGTGTAAAAAATCCCAAAACCACCTTGGTTTTTTTTACAATTCTGTTTACAGAAATTAAAGTCCGTTATAGAAATATAAAATAATTGTCTAGAGATTTCATGCAAAGAATCTTGCCCTTGATGTTACAAAGTCAGATTCAGAAATACACATTTTATATTACTACCGTATTACTACAATATTACTACAAGCCCTCCAACACACCTGCTGAACATCTCCTTCTGAAATAACTCAACATGATCAAAAGCTCCAGAAAAACAGGAGCACAGAACAGGAGCACATCTCCTTCTGAAATAACTCAACATGATCAAAAGCCCCAGGAAAACAGGAGCACAGGAGCAGAAATTCCATCGTGCAACAGAAAAATGAAACACACACAGAAGGAGGAACTGACTACGGCTTGGGCTGATGTGGACATGGAAAAGTGAATGGGGGGGTTGATATTCAATTTCCAAAGATGAATCCACAGTAAAGGCAAACATTTTTCTTCTTATATGTGAGTTCTGGACATCAATCACTCCATATGGGACAGAGGAAAAAAACTGGAGGAAATAAAGTCCACAAATAATTCACCTTTTCAGTGCCTCAGTTCTGACCTCAATGACCCAATCTGGCCAAATCACAGAGGCCTACACTGCTCTTCTCTGTGTACCTTAGACATAAATACAGAATAATTGACTGCATGGATTCAGTGTCAAGTGTCCAGCTGTGTCTGTCCATGAGCTGTCACAAAAACCCATGTCCTACACTGGGATTAAGGCAAGCCTTAATTGTGCTGGGTGGGGAGTCTGGTTTAAAGTCAAAGCCACATGTTCTCTGGCATGTTCTGCGAATTGATCATGCAGATCAGTAGGCAAAACCCAATTAAAATAATACCACAACTCAGCAGTTACAGCAGTGTGCTGGTGACCTTCCATGGTGCTAGCAAGTACATTATGCTTTCCCAGTGCTGATACACTTGTTCCCAAAGAAATATTTCATTATCTAGATATTGAAAAATGGTTACCACCCTGCTTTAAACAATGTTAGTTAGAGCTACCTTTTTTTCTTTAATTTTCTGGCTTTTAACAAGGAAAAACAAATATGCCAACTTCAAAATCATCACTTTTTTCTAATCAGTATAACCAGCAGGAAAGGAAGGTTTCTACCACCCCCCACCCCACGAGCCTCAACAACATCCATCCCCTCTTGTTTGGGTCTGTAATTTCCCCTGGATCTTGGTGCCTGAAGGTGCATTGGTCATACAATCACCCTTTTAAAGCAACATCTTTATCTTACCGTGGCATCCTCCTTTATTTAACAGAATTATTGTTCTTTGTTCCATTCAGAAGACATCATTTGAATGTTTACCAAGCACAGGGGATAGTTGATAAACAGGCAGATCAATTAATCTGAAAAGGTCGTAAATTGCTATTTCGTTTCCCTTGAAAAATTACAATTGATGAAAAATTATTTGAAGACAGAATTCTGCAAGAGACTTCCATAATTAACAATCCAATGTAACAATCATTCCAATTCCCAGAGGTCCAGAAGATCAATTTTATCGTATTTTTCTCACTTGAGCATTATTAATTCATGCATTCATCTTAAATTTTTGAATTTCTTTTTTCTGCTGCAATATGATGATTTGTCAAAGGCGAAGCATTTTCCAATGCTTTTTTTTTTTTTTTTTAAACACCAGCAAGGTGTTAAAAAACTAAGAGAATATATTTAAAGCCAATCACTGACAAAGAGCCGCAAGACTGCCTGAAATGCTGTGGAATTCTATTCCAGGAATATGATCAGAACTGCCTCTCCTATACATCAGGTTTTTGTCCTGATCTGGTGTCTACATTTCTTCATTTCCCTCCTCTCTCATCCCTAAAAAATTCCAAGCACCCCACAACACAGCCTTATGCTTCAATAAAGATGGATATTTCATCTGATAATGAAATATATAATGGATGGATATTTCATCTGATAATGAAACCTGAGTTGATAATGTTGAGGAGGTGGACTTCACACTCAGTTTCCCAAGCAGCAGAGGTATCTCATGAATGCTCCACTTTAGCTGTAGCCAAAAGGAATTACAGCATCATAACTGCAGTTGTGAGACCTTTCAGAGCTCATCAATAAATCTCTCTTTGATACTATGTGAAGATATGGGGAAGTTTAATCAATAATTAATGTTAATCACATTCAGTCTTAATCAATGCCAGAACTACTACTATTCACAAAGCCCAGAGACAGTTCCGTGAGGTACAAAATCAAATTTAATTAAAGTTGTGCATGCAGAAGAGTTTTTAATGCTATCATAATTAGTTTGTTTAATACTGCAATTTCCAAACTCCTCTGTACATTTTGCAGAACACTCGAATATTGAATCCATTATTTGCACCTGCTGTAGGATCCAGTTGGGCTGGTCATGTGTAGCTCTCATTTGTGAGACTGCAGAGGGACAGAACTCCTCTCATCCTTCCAATGCCCAGAAATAAGTAGATGGTGCCCAGAAGTCCAAGCCTTCCTGAAGATCAGAACTGCCAACGGAAGATGCATCAGAGTCACTCACCTGTCTCATGTCAAAAGACGTTTTTATATGCAATTTATGGCTTTATCAGCCTGCCAGGATCATTGTGGAGAAGGGCAATTTCCCACAGTTCTAGTTATTAGGGAAAAAAGGTTTCTTCTATAACTTGGGGACCAAGTTCCCAAAAAGGGAAGTGGTGTCCATCACTCCACCCGATCTCTTGGGAGGTATGTTGAGGATGAGACTTTCTAGTTCCCATCTTACTGGAAAGGGGAGGTCAAAAAAAAAGCCAAATAATTAACACCCCTTCAAAGAGTGCATTCAGTGTCAGAGCACTCACATCAGTAAAGAGGGGCAAACATTCCCTGAACCCTGCTCTTGGAGACTTTTCCCATTCCAGCTCTGCCGGGAGATGTCTATTTTCACACATCACAAATTAGGTAAATGTTAACCCGTTCACTCCGCGCTGCCTATAATGATACATTTCACACCCCAGGCAAAGAAAAGAAAAAAACTTTTTTGTTCTGCCATTATTTCTCATTCACACTGGCAAATGTCACCAGTCAAAGGATTGCTCCATATCATGGTTTTTGCTGAGAAACAAGACAGCGATGGGCTCTGATTTTCACTCGATTATGGTCTAAATTTTCCTTCCGACAACTAATTTTTTTTCATTTACAGAAATAGAAATTCTGTCCTGCATTCAGTCTTAGCCTATATAAGTGTTAATGTAGGAATTAATACTGTAACACATACCAATATTTTGACTTTCACCCATTTGCATAGCTGCCTCAAGCTCCCAGGTTTGAAAGTCAGCAAATCCCTAGAGATTTGTGAGCTCAAGACCTTAAGAACTCAGCCATTCTCCAGTAGTTCGGTTTGACTAAAGTCCAACAGTAAAAAATCCTCTGGCATGAAATAAACAATCAGAAGACGAAAGCACAAAATGGAAATTTCATGAGCGAGTGTGCCACCACCACAATATGGAATACCATAGATTACCTGCCTGAATGGCTGTTATTGCTTCTTATATATATATACACATATATATTTTAATTAAGCACAGAGAGAAATTTGCTCTGTCTGTATTTTTCTGCCTTAAGCATTCCTGATTGCTGCAAGATTTAGCCTTGTTAAAAAGCAGTCTTGCATCATTATATATTTCATTGACCATTTACTGTAATGCTGAATGACCGATCAATCGGCAGTTAAACTGCTCATTAAGAAAAAAGTACAAGTTTCTCTAAACTCAGCTACTCCATTTTTTCTCCCAATCATTTCCTCAGTCTATTAATGGGCAGGTTTTGTCCTGCTGTTCAATAGTTCAAAGTTAGATTTACCTTATTCTGTGTAGTATAAAGCACTTAGGCAGTTTTAAAGTGAAAGGACTTTTTGAGAAGCTTTTTTAAAGCCAAAATGACAGTAATAGCATGCATCTTAAAGGCTAGATTTTCATGTTAAAGCATCAATTCAATAATCTGTGAAAAAGCAGTTATTTTCCTGTGATTTTATTTGTTACAATGAACCGACTGCAATTCTCGGGGACAAATTATGCAGGCTATAAAATTTAAATTTAAAAATTTGACACTAATGGAAACTCCGATACCCAGGCAGAAATTTACTTAGTCAGCAGCCACAAATCAGGACCAACATTTTCTTTCAATAACCTTTGCAACTTGTCTTGCAAGTTGAAAGGGCTTATTAATGAAACAAAAAGCAACTGCTCCCAGAGGTGCAGCCCCTCAATTTTTCAGCCCCTTACTTCAGTCTGGCCAGGTGGCATCTGTGCACAAAACCTATGTGGGTCACTTCAGATGATCCCAAGCTCTCCACATCATATGAACCTCTTCTTTCTTATCTTCTTTACAAGACTGAGGCACTAAATACATCTGTTTGTATAGTTAAGTCACATGAGCAGCTCCTCAGAACTGAGATATTAATGACTCATGAAACACAGGTTAGTGCTCATCTGCATAAAACCCATAAAACTGGTGGTTAGATTGAGCACTGCCTCATTTATTACATCACCACATACTCCCTTTTTCCAGACAGATGAGTCTGCAGCACTTTGGCTCTGAGCTGGAGGACCAGATGCCAAAAAAATAAAAGGCACCTGTTTTCTGAAGCTCAGGAGCAATTCATCCATCTCACAATGCTGCAACCAGTCAAAACTTGCTAAAGGCACCATTAAAAGTTTTGTGCCTCCATCCAGAAGCCACTGAAAGAGCAGAATTATCATCTCAAACACCTGCACATGAAAAGGTGCCATTAAAAACCCCCACATGCCACCAAATCCCTGACAAGCTGATCTCCACGGGGGATGGAAGCAGTAGAGGGACCAGGGAGGAAGGATGGATGAAGAGCAGGAAAAACATGGAAAGGACACAAGTAGGATGCTGAAGAGCCCAGAGGAGCAGGGAGACAATAAAAAATATGAAAAAGTATGAAATTTTGGGCAACAGCCTGACCAGGAACAGGCAGAGACACTGTTCTGGTCCAGGTCTTGCTGCCTGCTGAGATTCACAGGAATTCACCCCCCACCTCTCCTCCAGAGAGAAACTGAGCAAGAAACTGGAAATTGGTGAACCAGTTGGGCTAAAATGAAAAAAAAAAAAAAAAAAATTAAAATTAAATAGTGCATCTCAACACCTTTACACTGACTAGCAATGTTTGCCAAACAGCATTTTAGAAACAGAGGAAAGCACTTTTACTGTAATTTTTTCACCCAAATTTCACTGCACACGATAGAACTGCAACCTTCTGTATTTTGAGACAGCTTAGTTCCTTAACACTAATGTAAAATGCCTCTCATGTGGGTCTTTAAGTCAGATTAGAGGTGTGATTCTCCTGATCTGCTTTCTTCAACAGACAGTCTTTTCTATATGGTTTCTTTTCCATTTGTTTAAACATTCATTTGTTTGCAAAATCTGGCAGCCTGAATCTCATCAGGTAGAAGAAAACAGAAATGTGACAGGTTTGGAGCTAAAAGACCAAACAGTCTGTGTGGCATTTGGGAAAGAGGTTTTATGTTTTGGAGGAAGGAAACCACTCATAATCAAGCACAAAAATCAGAAGTTGCTATTTGGCAGCACTTGGAATTTTTATTTTTATTTTTTTATATTATTTGTAGTTCTGCACAGAACGCATCCAGAACATGCAGAGGAAAGAGTAGTTTAGTACAAAAAAATCCAATTTATCACATGTTGGTCACCAATATGGATAAAGACTGTAGAGAGAGGAACTATTTGCTTCCATTCTTGGTTTGAAATTCTGCCACCTGTGGAAAAACTGTAATTCAGAACAGACCATGTACATAAAATGTCAGTTTAATTCAGCTTCTGAGAATTTTATAACAGTAAAGGGAAAGTAGTTTGTTTTTTTTTAGTTTTAAAAGCCAAGTTATTAGATTTGCAGTTTTGTATATTAAACATAACTGCAATCCTATTAGCACTTCTTTTTAAATGACTGAGTGAAAAATTTCATCAAATATCTTTAACAACACTACTGATGACTTTTTCAAGTTTATACCAGAAAATGTTGCCATTTAATGGTAATGATGAAGTCAAAATAACAATGTTTTGGAAGATAAGGTAGGATATGATAAGGAAACCCAGCACTGCTGCTATAACCACGCATAAAAATAAAGTCCCTATTGAGAAGAAAAACCTGAATTCCCTCACTTAATTTCACAGGAGATAAAAAACCCAACATTTATGTTTGATTCAGAGACTAAAATAGGCAAAAAAGAGATAATATGGAGCCATCTGTCCTGATCAAGTGTGGTGAAGTGAAATCACTGGACTTTCAGTTCGTGCGTAGGTTTTATACCCACTGCCAAAGCAGCCAGGACTGCAAACGAAATAAATAATCTGTAAATACCACCAATAAGCAGCCCCAGCCTTCTGATACACAACCCTTTCAGTGAATCCCTCTCCTGTTTTGCTTTTGTGAGCTGCATCACTTCAGCTGGTTCTTATGATGAGGAAATGCTCAGCCTCAGACCTTTACACACTCTTATTTCACTGCTGTGGGCTGGACTACCAAAATAAAACATGCAAATACCAGAGGAAAGCAGTGACCATCTGGAAAGACATTTAATATGTTTATTTATCCAAGCAGCTCTTCACAATAAGTGCATGAGCAGATTTTTGCCCTTCACAGATTTTTTGCTCTTCACTCACTTAAAAAAAAAAAAAAAAAAAGAAAAAAAAAAAAAAAAAGCAAGCTTTGTTTTACACAGAAAACTTCAATTTGGCTCCCCCCTAATTCACAGATTTCTGCGTGATTCCCAAACACAGGGACTGAAATAGCACTCCAGTGCTTAGTAATAATGATAAAACAACCACCATAATCTTTACTGAGATCCAAAAACAACCTCATAGTCACTCTAATAAAGGCAGCATCAGGCACAGGCAGCCCCGAGTAATTCTGCTCCAAAACTTTCTAAAAAAACCCCAACAAGGTTTCTAAAAAGCCACACAGCTTTTCAGATTCAACTCTACTTTAAAATGAGAACAAAATATGTACTTAGATAAGTCACCTCTCGCTCTCTAACTAGGTACATATTATTAAGCCTTTATTTCTAGAGCATATAAAGTTATAACATAAAACAAATAAATGCCAAGAGGTGGATTTTACTTAAATGGGAAGCCTAAAAGCTATTGCTGCCTCTTTAACTTTGAAGTACAAGTCTTTCTCGCAATAAAGTAGTCAACTACCTCCCCACTGGACTATAAAGAACAGATTTAGTGGATACATTATTAGCACTCTAGTCTGTTCCTAGACCTTTGCAGCAGAAAGCCAAATTAAACGCTGGCCTAAGCAAGATCAATTCGGTTGCAGTCAGCAGAGATGCATCAGCCTACCTGTGATCACAACAACATTTGCAAATGAAGGACTGCCAGCCTTAGAGAAATCCTGAGGAATGCCTCAAAGTTTTGTTTGCTTTACAAACACATGGCTTTTGAATTAAGTCCAAAAGTGATGATTTTCTTGCCTAATTGAAAGCAATATGGGACTCTGTTTATTAACAATATTATTGTTATTATTGTTATTATTGTATATTAACAATAATATTGAGAGGGAACTCTGACAGCATTTGTAGCAGTGAACAATAAGGAGGAATTAAAACACACCCTTCTGTTCCAGCCATTCCCACATTTCTTCATCACACTTTGCAACACATGCAGGAGGAAATAGTTTGTCGAGATATTAAAGAGGCCTAAAAAACAAAGTTTTTAAGGGATCTAACATGGGATTTCATAAAGCAAGAACTGCAATGCTCCTCCTGAACACAGTGAGACAAATGAAGGTCAATGAGTACATGAATAAATTGAAGTGAAATGAAAGTTCCTCGGGCTGTGTTGTTCCGGAGCAGCATTCCAGCGTTCTGAGGCAGCAGAGTCAACATGCAGATCCTAACTGCTTTTGAGATGTAGCTTGATCAATTTATTTTACAATCCCTCTCCTACGCCTGACTGCACCAGTAGGAAACTGGATTCAGTCATGCAGGGTGTTCCTCCCATTACTCTCCCTCGCTAAGAGATATAAATAATATCTTAAATGCTTGTATTGTTTAATATGAAAAAATCAGTGGAGTGAATTTTCTAGTTAGCTGGAGCTCTTGTGCTGGTACAGAAGGGAGGAGGCTTTGCCAAGGTAAGGATGTAATTTGCAGTGACTGCAATTTGAATGCACCTGGATGGAGATGCCCAAGGAACTCAGTGATGAACTGACAAGATCATCACAAAATGCACAGGAAGTAAATAGCTGCTCCCAGCTGTGCACATGCTCTTTAAACAATTATGTTTTGGCATGATCCTGTAGAGATTAGCATAGATAAATAAATATGGAAAGGCACTTTCTACAATGGAATGACTCTTTTTCCTCCATGCAGATGAAAAGAGTTCAGCAAAACCATTAAAACCGATTCTAATTTGGGATCTCTCCACGTGTCTGTGAGCAGGCACAGGCAGACTTGTGTTCAGGCCCCCTAAATGTAATATCTGAACCCTGATCTGAGGCTGTTTGTGTTGTGATTGTCAAATTATGGGCTCAGGTTTGCCTCTGCAGGCATTTGGCTGGATAAATATCTCACTCCTGGTTCACAGTTCTGAGGGTGGTGATGCACAGTTAAGTCTGGGAAAGGAAATAAAGCTACAACATAAATTTAATTTTCTGTAAACACAGAGTTGTATTTTTACTCACACCTATCTTATTGATCACTTTCCAATAAAAGAAAGGAATTAAGTACTCTTGTGTTGGAAAATGGCTCTCAAGGAATAAATTTGCACAAAATGATGCTTTTTTGCTAATGTTGGAAATCTTTTGTCCACCGAAATCTTCCACGTTTGTTATCAAAGTCTAGGATGGGCCCTTCCATTTATGGTGTAATCATAAATGTAATGTAATGTAATGGTGTAACCATAAATGGTGCTTAAGTATGGAAGAGAAAAATGCAGAAAATTGGTGTTCAAATTTGTTAGAAAATTGAGAAAAGAAAGATGTCTGTTATAATCATTGTTACTTTATTACCAAAAAATAAGAAGTTCCTACATTTTATTTTCTTCTGGCATTTTTTGTTCAATTAGTTAATTTTCTGAAATTCTGTTTCTGGTTTTGTTTATTGCTGTGGTTTTTTATTGTTGTTTGTTTTAAATATATTTTCTATTTTAGACAAAGTTGAGAGTAATCACTGTATTTAATATGGGTGTGCTGGGAGCAACTGGAAAGCCCACTCTGAACCATGGAGAGATCCTAAAACCACATTTTATCATAAGATACAAATTCTGTTTCTATAAATCAAATAATATAGATATTCTGATGTTTCTAACAAGCTTTGACTTGTGCAGCAATTTAACTCATAGTCTGTTACTTCTAGATTATATACTTTTAAGTCTTTTAAATTAAGAAAAAAAAAGAAGAAAGATCTGGTCTTCCTTGACGTAATTTATTACAAACCTCTTCTAAAATGCCATGTCTTTAGGTTGGATTATACTGGCATCCAGCTTGTATCTTCATGAATACATTTTTAATTAATCACAATATTGTTGTTTTTTTTTCTCATGAACTTCAACAATTTCTCTAAAACACTGCAATCCAGAAATACTTCCATGTCATATCATAAAGCTAATAACCTCACCAACCACTTATTTGCTGACAGAACACACTGTCCTCATTTGCAGAATGTGAAGAATTTAGAATTTGAAAGGAAACAAAACGCCTCTAACAAGGTGTAAAGCACAGTTTCCGAAAAAAGCTTCATCACCTCGTTGAATTCATACAGTAGCCTTCTTTCCTCTATAACCAGTCTAATTAAATACAGCTGGAGATAGCACAAAAGAATTCCATTAATTAATTGGCAACCTGCTGACACTAATTAAGCTATGAAAATTCAACTCCCTCACACCAGATTTTGAACATTACTCAGTTACATTTGTTGGGAAGTTTGCCCCGCGTCTCAAACGCAACCAGAAAGGAGAAAATGAACCTTGTGGTTAACATGTGCAGGAACAAAGTGACCTATTATTGGAAAAATGAGATATCAAACCTTGCACTGGTACAGAGAAGTTGTGCTGAAGGAGTCATTATTGATAAAATCCCTCATTTAAGGCCATCCCAACAGGAAATTATCCCAAAACACCAATGGCACAGTGCAGGGTAATTAATTAGTTTAATCCTCTGCCACCGTCTGTAAGGTGGCTCAAATCCTCACTTCAGCCATCCACTAGTCAAGATTTCATGCAGTAACTGGGGGAAAACATCCAAACTCCTTTACCCATATTCTAAATTTCATGTAAAGCATCCAACAAGACACCACTTAACATTCTAACAGTTAATTGCACAGTAACAAGGAAGATTTATTATTTAATGTCTCAAGGCCTACTGGCAATGAGTGGCTCTGCTATTATCTGAGTGGACACTAATGAACACCATCTGGTGCTCCTTCCCTTCCCAAAATCCCAGACCTATCTCACGAGGAAGGTTTCAATGCTGTGTTGGAAATGTGCTAACTCTGATCTGTATCCACATTATTTACTACCAATCTAAACAAAAAGAGGAACATAGCACAGAATAAAACTAGTCTACTTTTCTTTAAATCTTAACCACTAAAATGCTTCAGGGACCATATGGTTCAAGAAGCAAATACATTTTTTTAAATAAAATAGGCAAATTATTTTAGAAAAGTAGCACATAACTTTTCTGCTTTTTCTTCTTTTCAGTTTTCTCTTTCACATGAGACTTAGTAGTTAAATCACTTAGCCTTCAGATAATACAGTACAGCACAATTTGCCCACCTCACCATATTTTCAGAAATCTAATTAATTGGAAGGTGTTAATTAATTTTGAATCTGCAGGAAAGTAGATTTCTGAAAGAATTTTATAAGAATTGATTTATACAATGGGTCTGTAACCTGATATGCTTTCAGTTCTGAAATTCTCGGTTAGCACCTGGCAAATCAGCCAGGAATGGCAAACTTTTGACAATGAATGGCTTGTTCATCAACAAATGCAAAAATCTTAGAAAATTAAAACAATTTAAAAAAAATTAAAAAAAAAAAAAAAAAAAAAAAAAAAAAAAAAAAAAAAGAGAAGTCCGCGTATATACCAGTTCCTATCCTCCCCTGTAAATACACATCCCTTTTCCGAACGTATGAATTTTGTATTAAGGCTGTAGCTTAGTATAAAGTCAAATAAAAGTCCACCTTTCTGTGCAGGTTAAACTGACTCACCATGAGTCTCAAGGGTGGCAAGATCTAAAGAGCTGCATCTGACTCTTCCCTTAAATTCCTTCTTGCTGTGGCTGAGCAAATGAGCAAAAGTTGCTCAAAAAGATGCTTAAAAGTTTCTGGTACTGTTGCCAACTAGGAATAATCAGTCACTGAAAGATAACGCGGGTCTCATTGCCTCAGCCGCTGTGCCAAAAATCAGTGAAATACAGCCATAACCAGCACCACCAGAATCAGTCTCTTCGCAGAGAAAATACTCAATATATAATAAAAAATAAAGAAAATAATAAACAATATTTGCTTGCCATTTAGGGTGGAGAAGGACTATTCTGAGCAGTGCACCATTCCTATTTCTAAACTTTATTATACTCTCATTTACTACAGTCATAACTGTAATATTTTATCATGAGATTAGAGTGCAATTGACAATAAGCTGGATCATGCATTTGATTCATGGATGATCTAAAGTAGAATGCTGGCTTGAATCCCAAAGTTCTCACAGGGAGTCTTCCATTTCTCAGCCTACCTAGTGTGATCCAACTTCAGGAACATCTTGAAAATGCTGTGAAGTCAAACTGGCAGAAAAACCACCATGAGGGAAAGGTAACACTGAGATTATCACAGGCACCAGGATCTGCTTGCAGGCTTTACTTGGGCACAAAGCGAGGTCAGGCAAGATCAGGTGGGATGTGACCATTTTAGAGACTGTTCTTTGCATTTAGACATTTAATTATTTTTCAAGAGAGACTCACAAATTAATTCCAGAGCTAAGTTTTTTACGAACATTTATTTATATAAGGATCGTAAAAATCGGGTGATTATGAATGATTGGCTTTCATTCAAGGGTCTACTGTCAAGTGAGGTCTGGGAAGAGGAAGAGTTTGATGCAGTGCAGGATAGTCTCTTTGTGAGAACAGTTCTCATAGTAGCACTCAGAGTCATCTTCTGGGTGACTGATGGCTTCTAACTCAATTTCCATAAAACTTAAAAAAAAAAAAAAGAAAAAAAAAAGGAAAAAGCAATAGGGAAAGGAAGAGAGGCGAAAAGAAAAAAAAAAAAGAAGAAATGAAAGCAGTATCTTATTTTGATAACAATCTTTTTGCTCTATTGTAATTGAAAATACTTGGATATTACAAAGAATAAATTCTAATAGTCAAACTTCTATTGGGGACTGAATCCTACAGTTTTCCTGAAGACAACAACAAGAAAACTGAGACAACGAAGCTTATATTGACAATAGGAAGGAAAGAAGTTCAAGCCATGCCTGGGGCATGAAACAGAGAGCAAAAGTTGAAGGAGAAAATCATGAAAGATGCATGACTATCAGATTCCCATGTATTACTGTTAAGTGCATTCATTAAATGATCATAAAGAATATATGGCATAAAATGAAAGAGAAGATCACAGTCTCTAATAGAACCTGATAATTTCAGAGTGGGAAAAGCAGCAGACCATGACAACAATTTAAACTAAGAACACTAAATCTTATATTCCAGCTTTCACTGCAAGCAAAGGAAAAAAAAGAAACAAATAGTAAATGACAGAAGTGACAAAAGAAAATATGACATCGAATTTTAAGGCTACACTGGCACAGCAGAAATGAAGCAATCATTTGTTTTGAAATCATTACAAAATTATCTGATAATTAACCACTCATTTTTCATTTAATGAGAAATGCATTGGTTCTGAATGTACACATGCTGCAAATCTCCTGAAAACACATGTCCAGCTAAATGAGCTGTTGTGATTGTGACCAGGACATTTGGTGTTTGAAGCCCTTTATATTCCATTGTGGTTTATATCATCTGTATTATTTCACATAACAGGCTATAACAGATCCTTTGGCCAGGGTTTTGACACCTCTGCATGAGGCTGTGTTTAACACCTCATCAGTTGGTATACATATGCTAATTGTTGCTGTTTAGCACCTGTTTTCTCCTTTCCTGCTGTTCAGGCACAACACTCAACTACCACAACTCTGCCTCTGCAGCGTTTGCAGAGCATTTCACCATTTTGCAGAGTAAATCAGATTTTCTGAAAACGTAGCAGGGGAAATTCTGTCCCCGTTTCCAGTGGTAAAATGATTTGAAGTAACCACTTGTCATTAATTACTCTTTCCTCACTAGTTTTATATATATATATATATTTTTTTTAAAGAGGAAATCAGGTATGCAGAATGGGAAGGGACTGACTTGGTGCGGGAGCCTCTCCTCATCCGTTTTGGAACTTTTGTGGCCATTGTCACCAATTTCCATGCTATAAACACACAGGTGATCTGACCTCCCCATCACACTTGTTACCTGAGCATAAATTCCTTGCAAAATAATTCTCAGATTAAACACAAGCCACTGGTTTCCATGAGTTTGCAATCAAGGAATTCAACCATTAGAACTCTGTGCCACTGGAATTGAAATTTGTGATGAAGCTGACAGGGATTGCCTAAATGGCAGTTCCAAATCTCTGTCTTAATTTGTCAAGGTCTTAAAACTCACCCTCTTTCATAATTTTACTGATGTGATGAGTTTTCTTCTTGGGAAGTAAATGAAGGATGTGAGCAAATTAAGAGAACACACTTGAATTTATTACTAGAATCTAAGCAGGGCTTTTGATTAGATAATTTTAAGGACAGATTAGAAGATAGCCACAGAACCTCAGGGTAAAAGAACTGTGTTCTTGAATCTCAGAACCTGAGTGGAATGCCTGCCAAGTGTGAGTGAAAAGGAAATGAACAGAGAATAATTGCTAGAATGAACTATTACACACATCATCCAAGAAGGTGCTGAATGACTTTAATACGAGTAATCCACATGAAGGTTCCCATGACACATATTTAAATACCAGCACTGAAACATTTGTCCATACTGAAGGAATACACCAGCCTTTTGTGACAGCAGTCATCTGAAATGCTCATAATGCCCATCCCTCATTTAAAACATGGGTATATCGTCAATCTGAAGGGGTAAATCTCAATCATGGAAGTAGAATCTCACATATTGCAGTCTTGCACTCACAGAATCACACTCAGTGCTCTTGAGAGATGTTTCCATTGTTATATTTACTAATTAGGACAATAGCATGGCTGCTTCAGATATCAGAATACTTTAAAGCTCAGAGCAGAAGCAGAACAACATCAGTGCTTCAGGCTCTGCTGCTTGAGCTCTCAAGAAAACCTGAAGCATAATTTGGCTTCAAGTTGTAAGCAGGTCTAGAGCCAAATTCAGCACTCCCTGCTGAGCTAGTCTAGATGTCACATGTAGCTGTGGCATAGAAATGTATAAAAGAACAGAAATTTGACCAATTTAATTTGAAGAACAGAAAACATTGCATAAAGCTTTCCAGCTCCTTGACATTGAGAATAATGGTGTCTGACAGTTCTAGGGTTAAGTAGCCACTCATTCAGCACAGCATCGTTTATCTGCCAACAGTATGTGTCTCTTGTTGTTACTTCAAAGGAAAAATTCAATAAAAATTTAAATAAAAACAGATCTGTCAGTATAAAGCTTTAATATTTTACACTAAACTCAATCTCTTTCCTTTGTAAAGTGCTTTCATACTTCCTGAACTTGTCCTGCAGTACACAATTCTCATTTTTTTAAAAGAAAGAAGCCATGAATCACCTTTAAACATCTACACTTTCCTGAAACATTAACATTTATTTTTAATAGGCATCACTCTGAAAAAGGCTTCACTAAGTACTGTAGAATGCTAAAGAATTCTTTAGATTGGGAGAACTAAGAATATATATGTTAAGTCCTTGAGCATCATTGCATACAAGCAGGTTACTTGGTTAAGAATTCATGATTCAGAATATAACAGTAATTATTTAATGCAATTAGTTCCAAATGCTCTCTCATGGAGTACATTTGTTGCTACTGACTGCAGATTGTGCTATAAATATACTTTGAAATAAGTGAAACAAAGGATTCAGGTATTCAAGGCCAAGTCCTCTCTATGTATTTCTGCCCAATTTTTCCTTTGCCTCCCACATATTTTATGGAACTAACAATTAAATGCTGCACAATCACTGCTTATGTCAGACTTTTTGTTTTAAAGTTGCTAGATTTGAGAAATCAGAGGCATTTTATGAGAGATAATTAATGTCTCTCTTCTGTAAGTGCACTTGGCAAGGTGTAATCTCTCCATTTTCAGCTTTCCCCCACATATATTTTAATAATAAAATCATTGCTCTATTTAGAAACTTCTCATATTATTTAGCAATTCAGCTCTGGACTGTAACTACTTTGAGAAGAAAAAACATGGCTTATAGGCACCATGTAGCAGATTCTGATTCTAACAGCCTCAATAAAAACATTTTTTAAACTTTGACTGCACACCCTAAAAGCAAAATTAACAATATGCCAAAGCCAATAAGTTCAAATAAAGAAAAGTCATAAACATGACCATAATTTCATATATGCAAACAGTCTCAGTTCTATTTGACTTTAAAAGTTTCTTCCAGCATCTATTTTCTATCCCAGGCACAAGTTTATAACCATGCCACAAAATACAGCAATAAAATTTTGTGAAGAAGATTACAATAAAATTGTCATTTCACATCAACTTTACTGGGCAAAATATATGCAGTAACATGATAACAGAAATAATCTATTACCTTATTTAAGTATCTTCATTATTTGAAATGATAGTTGCTCCACACTATTTGCCAAAATACGTTAAGTGGTTTTGAAAGTCATAAATCTCTGCCACTCTTTCCCTTAAACAAGTGTTAACTGTAAAGTCCTATCATAAATGATGAAACAAAAGGGTTTAAGCCAACACAAAAACACAAAATCTATTCTTCCAATAATAAAATCTGTGCAGCTGGGAGCTGCTCATTATTTATTTAGCTTCTGCAAACTAACACCTCTATTTGTTTCCTCGTAACTTCACTGTTTGCCTCCCTTTTCCTGTGAAAAAAAAAACCACAAAACCCAAAACAAACTGTAGCTGTATCTTCTTCTGCACTGTTCTCTGGGCTAATCTTACCATTTTGTCACCCTTTATCAGCTCAGGTGAGCATCACACAACAGCCCAATGAATGCATGTTCCTATTACCATCATCACCAAAAATGACCTCTCCGAAAATTTCCAAATCACCTAAATGTGGTATCAGATACCTGTAAGACAGCACTGCAAATTACTTAGCGTTTTCATTTGTTAATTTTCATTTATTACTTTTCTGAAAACTGGTGATATGTCCCTGCCTGGGAGGAAAAACAAAAACCATGTCCAAAGTAAGCCACAGTGGAACAGAATCCCCACAAACAGTAGAAACACAAACAAGTGCTGGTCAAAGCCACTCTTTCTGAATTTACTTCGGAAACAACACTCACAGTGCATCCTGAACATCCAAATTGCCACACAACCCTTCCACTGCATTCCAAAACACACCTGGGTTCAGCTGCAGGCTCCTTGTTACTGCTCCTTGGCTACTGTGAGAACAGGCCAGTTCTGAAAAGCAAAAGCAGAAATGTGAAATAGATGGAAAATGAATAAATAAATATTTTTAACAAATATTAAATATGCTGTAGTGTAAGAGCCTGAACAAGAGATATGGGACTCCAGGCAGCTCTTCAAAGGTGCTGTTTACTTCACAGATTGAAGTCACAGCAGTCCTGGGTCGTGGGTAACAGAGACAGGCCTAAAGCTGTCAGCATCAGCTTATAGGCAAAACCTGAAGTCACTTTACCTTTGGTTACAATGCATTATATAGTTTTCCTTACTGAGCATCTTAATATATAAAAACCAATCAGCATTATACACAGTATCTTTACATTAACCTACAGCCTATTACAACTACTTTTATTACCGTATTATATTACAGTTTAAGCTCAAAACTGTTTTTCTGTTTTCTTTCAGTGGAAGATTCTTTGATTTTTTTTTCTACTTGGTAAAAACATGTTTTTGTTTGCTTATGGTATCTTTTGCTTTTCTTGAGACCTCTTTCTGCTTGCTAAAAACATCTTTTTTGTTTGTGGTCAATATATCCTCTGCTCTAGCCAAAAAACCTCTTTCCAACTCGACTTAAACTTTCCCTTCTTAGTTGTCCAGTAAAAACTTTCATTTAGACATCTTTTATTCTTCTATATCCAAACTTGCTTCTGTGTCTATTCTGCTTTCAGGTTCCACATTCAGAGAGCCTCCTGCTAACCATTCATATCTGTAAAACTTCCTGTAAACTTTCATCTTTTCCAACACTGCAGTACTTGTTGATGGTGGTACATGAGGTGGGACTTCAATGAAAGACTTTACCAGAACAGGGATGACAAAAAAAGGGCAAAACACGTGGATTTAGAGAAGGGGTAAGGGGCACCCTGTGCTTTTCAGGAGGCTGCTGTCACACTGCCAGCCTAGCTCAGCTGCTGCTCTCTCTCTCTGCAGCTCATCCCAGCCAGGAAGGCTCTGACACAACCAGAACTAATGAGACAGCCTGTCTGTAAGAGCTAATTCCAAGCAGTGGGCACACTGGAGAGCTCTGCTCACACCCACAGGTCAAAGGGCAGGAATAATCTCAAAAAGCCAGCACAGTTTCTGTAACAAAAGTGAAGAAAATGAAGCGGCACAAACCAAGCTCAATTTTGCAAATCCAGGATGGAACACAAGACCCCATTCCCCACTGGTATTTGCCAGCAGTTAGTATGAATCCTGCATTCACTGGTGACACAACCTGTTTTGCTCCTATGAAAAGAACAATCTTGGCCTTCTGTTGGAGCAGGAGTTTGCAAAGAGCCCAGGATATAGCTGGGAGGCTGCAAAATAATTACCTGAATCAAAGAGCTGAGGAAAACGATGCCCAGGACGCAAAAGTGCAGAAAAATCCAGCTGCACTTCAGATGTGGGAGATGCGAGTTAAAGGGGGCTCTTTGGCTTAACCTTGATTAGATAATTGTGAAAATAATGGCATGAAAGGTCAGCTGCTTGCTTGCTTCTCTCCACACAGCAGCCCTGAGGTTTCCAAAAACATAAGCTGACATCCACGTGAAATCGTTTTGGACAGCAAGAGGTTCAGAGAAACAGCTCCTCACAGGAGGGCCTGGGGAGGAGACCTATGGGTTTGACCCATACTTCTGAGGGCCAGCCTGGCAGAAAAGTGGCTATAATTAATTGGAGTGAGACTGCTCCTCCAAGGTGTTTTGTAAATCAGAAGGTTTAATAAGTAAAAATAACAAAATAACAAACATAACAGAACAAATAAAAAACGCGCACTGGTGCCTGAGAAATTTCTTGCACCTTGCTACAACACCTCCAAAAGCCTTGAGTTTCTTTGTTCTCTCTCTTTAGTACCTAACAGCCTAGGTGGGCTTTTTGGCCCTTGGCCCAATGAGAGTAACGATACCCTTTGAGTCACATTCTCGGAGTCCAATCCACACTTCTGGGCTGGCTCCGAGCCAATTACAATCAGGAACCCACAGAATCTTCCAGCTAAACTTCCTAACTTGTCCAAAGGTAAATTGAGACTTTTTCCCCTGTTTGGAAGCCCCTGCTGGAGGTGTGGGGTGCATCCCTACTGAGATCTGTGGACGTGGCCCTAGGGATGTGCTGGAGCTGGGCTGGCAGCTGCGCAAGATGATCTCAAAGGTCTCTGCCAGCACTGATGACTCTGTAGCTTCACCTGCAAAGGACACGAATTCAGCTATTCCCCCTCCACATATTCAAACCTCCTCCTTGCTGTCTTCCAGATGGCAGAGATCAACAACACCCGGCTGGGACCTGTGCTGAATGCATCCATTTCAGGAGAACAGCACAAAAAAACTTCTTTTAGCACGTCTGGAACAAAGTATGTAAAAATTCCTGGCACTTCAAGGAAGGAAAATTTCTTCCCTCTTCCTGATTTACATCTGACAAGAATGCCATAATGCATACAATACACAAAATGGTCTTTTATGGTTTAGAAATACTACACAAATAAAGTTTGAAATCTTCCTGTGGAACTGAAAATGTGCAATCAATGAAAGCCCAACAGTTAATCAATGGTAGTTTCATCAGTGATTACTTTATGTAAGGGCAACCTTCCTAAAGTCTTTGATTTAAAAATTTGAAGTTAATTCAGAGCAACATGAGGCAGCCAGAAAAGCGTTGTCTGCCACCTAAAAAGTCACACATCTGAAAGTTATTTTACATCCAAAAGAAATCCTACTGCTAATAATCACCACAAAAGTAGCAGAAGATTTGACAGTATACCCAAAAATTAATGTAACCAAAAGATGTGTTTTCAGGGAAAAAAAAAAAAAAGAACAATCTTTTTAATATTTGTAGAAGTCTGGTATAATAGCAGTTGGTACAGTGAAGCTTGCAAGTAGCAAGAAAACAATGAGTGAATCTTCCCATTAATAATCTGTTATAATATTCATAAAGTCTCAGTATTTCAGGCAAGTTTAAATGGAGACATAATTCTCTCTGAAACTCAGAAGCATTATCAGATAAACAGAATTTATCAACATGCAAAATCATTGAATGCTATGGATTTTAATTCCAACAGCAGCTTTCATATCTGCCCCGTAACAATGTCATATTAACAGGTTTTTTGTTTTTGTTTTTGGGGGTTTTTTTGCAGTTTAGTGAAAGTGTAGGTCAATTTGTAACCCATTCACTGTTAAAACATGAACTTCAAAACCATCCACATCAGACCAGAGGAAACCTGGAAACAGCAGCAGGATGAGCCTTTTTGGTTCAAAGAAACCTCTGGCAAAAAGGAGGAGAACACAACCCCAAAGTGATGGACAGACTGAGTAAGCACTGGTGCAGCTCCATCTGCCTCTGTCTCCACATATTCACTGATTAACTGAGGCCAGGATATTACAGAATTTTTGGAACATGCATAGGGATAGATCACCTCTGGGGCCAAACAGAAAAGTTAAATATCTGCAGCACCCTTGCTGGGTTTCAATCTTGCTCGCTTCCTCAATATCCCTTTTTGTTTCCTTTTCTACTTTTCATCA
This sequence comes from Chamaea fasciata, assembly GCF_029207755.1. Classification (NCBI taxonomy): domain Eukaryota; kingdom Metazoa; phylum Chordata; class Aves; order Passeriformes; family Sylviidae; genus Chamaea; species Chamaea fasciata. The sequence continues at coordinate 80,828,516 of NW_027094089.1, forward strand.
CACTTCTGACGTGGTACAGACGGTAACCTTTGGCTAAAATTGAAGAAGGAAAGATTAATTTTGCTTTAACAAAGAAAGGTTAAAGGTACAGGACATGTATCTCAAGGACTATCCCCTCCAAAGTGAGTTCTTGATCTATTAAATGTGTGTCTAAAGAGTTCCTGTCCTAAATGCAAAAGACAGTTGTTAATAGATAAATAATATAAATCCTCTATTTTTTTCCCTAATTTTCTGATTCTTTATATCTCTCTCTATGTCAAGACTAGAGCAAAAAGAACATTCCTGAACACTTGTTATTTTCCTTTAGCAGGAGCAACATTACTATGAAAGAAAAATTGTGTCTTATTCAGAGAAATAGGTTCTACAATTTAAAAAAATCACTAATTGTAACAGGTAAAAATGTAGGATTAAGAATGCTTTATTTCTGGTGGAACTAGGTCATAGCTGCACATTTACAGGCATCAGAACAGAAGCTTTAATAAACTGGATTATTCCTATCAATGTTGAAAAGAATATGACTAATTGCATCTAAAGTAATTAGAACTATAAACAATCTTTAAATGAAACTGGTGATTAGAATTTATTCTATTTTCTTCATTCTGTTATATGTTTTACCCCTCTTGGTGCACACTTGGTAGGTGTGTTTAACAGCACTTAAACAGAAAATTGTATCTGCTCTAGAATTTGCTAAAAGGAAGAAAAGAAGGAAGTCACAGGTCATGGAAAGACATTTTGCTCTGTGCCCTTTTGAGCCTTCCCTCAGGCTGGACTACACGTCCCATTTTGCCCCAGCTGAAGAAAACCAGCAGCACTGTGTTTACAAAACTGCAAAAAGAATAAATTAAAGACGTTAACAAGACCAACAAGGCAGTTTAGCTGCCAGTGACCTGGAGGTGCTGCTGCAGAGTGGTGTTAAACCCTGCAGCCCACTGCTCTGCCAAATGCCTTCACCTCCAGGGTCACCTGGCAAACACCAGCCCTCACCTGGGACTACTCCTTCTGTCTGCCTCTAGTGGGTATGATTTAACTCTGCTGGTAAGAGTTCCCCCTGCCCTTCCAAAATACAGATCCCTTGGACAAAATTTCAAATTAATTTTTCCAAAACTCTCTTTCTCCTTGGAAATAAATCTGTCCTTTATTTGCTCCCTTCTAAATAGATTTTTTTCTCTCTCTCTCTCTCTCTTTTTTTTTTTTTTTTTTTTTTTTTTAATGGTGTCATGACTGATTTCTTTCTTTATCTGAGAAATTAGAGGACAAGGAAAAAAAACATTAAAAAATCATGCACAATCTGCAGTTTTCCAATAAGAAGCAGCAACTCCTCCCACCTGCCACTGGAAATAGCTACTCAACATTATTAAGTACCTCCAGTTCCCCACAGCTAGACAAATCCCAAAGCACCTCCTTACTGCATTTTTTTATTGATGAGGTTTGTCATTTTATGGGATGTGGTACAATAGAAAGCAATTAAGTCACTGATGCACACAAATGTTACCTTTTTGCAATGCGTCAGCAGCAATAATCTTCTTTCAAATATGCTGAGAAGCAGCTATAAACCTTCTCCCGCCAGAGGCAAGCTCTGGTGAGCCTCGTTGTGCTAAAAGTTCCTCACAGAAGGTGCTGCTTAAGGTCTGCATTCATCAAAACCAGCAATAATCAAGGTGCACGAGCACTCCCATTTTGGCATGGCTCAAAGAGAATAGCCCCTGAATCATCTCTCAGCTTTCCAAAACAGTTTATTTGATCTCTTTAGTGGCTCTGTGTGAGAACCTTGACGAAGGCATGAAGGCCAGGTGTTATTTTCGTGCCTTATTCATCTCAGGAAAGGGGTGATTAGCTGGGTCACAGGAATCAAGGAACCCCAGGATTTTAGCATTCCAGCTGCTAGCAGAACTCCTCTGAACTGAACATATTCAGGTGTAGACCCCTGATTACAGTCAGGAGCAAAACCTTTTCCCCTTAACATTGTTGAAAGTATCACTTTTGGCTTCAACAGAAGCAGAAAGAAATGAAAGTCTGAACCTCTCCTCAGCCTGTAGAAGTCAGCTAAATAAAAGGTATTACAGCATGCAATTGCTTGAAGCAGTAATATTCATTGAAATGAAGATTTTTTTTTCCCCCTCAAGTACCAGAAAAACACTTGATATTTACTGAAGGGAATGGAAATATTTCATGGAAAAATTTATAGAAACGGCATTTTCACTGGAAACAATCTGAACCAAATAATTCGATCACAATTTATATCTAGGAGTGAAACGTTGGACAGATTAAAAAAAAACGGGGGTCTCACGCACAAAACTTGTTTCTGAGTGAGCTGAGGCTGTAAACTACAACCATCATCCGTGGAGAAACGGCTCGCAGGGTCGGCAATTCCAGCAGTGACAGCCTGGGGACTGCAGGCATGGGGCAGGAAGCACTCTGGAATAATTCTGATTCCAATTGCAGTTTATGGCCCAGTGAAATCACTTCATTTCTATCTCAAGTTCTTTTCATTTCTGTGAGGAGGAGGATGCTCATTTTCATATAAACCTCTTTCAGAAGGTTGGTGGGCAATTGCTTACGATTTGCAAAGTTTTCTGAGGTAACAAATCTCTTTTGATCAAGGCGTGTATTTTTAAAAGCCTGCCATTTTCACAAATCTACCTCCAAACAGCTCACGGCACCAGAAAATCAAACCTGGATTTTGATTATACTTTCAGACTGAAATAAAAGTGACCTAAGAAAATATAAATTAATTGTTTCAATATCAAACATTAACTTTCATTGTGCCTGGGGAAAATTTTCTCAGCAACAATGATGGTGATGTATTGCAAGACCACTGCAATTAGCACCACTGTAAGCTCCTAATTTAGCAAATATTCCCAGTCCAGGAACTCTGGTGTATATATATATATATTTGTGTGTGTATTTATATTTTATATATATATATACACATCTCCCAGATGAGTTTGTCAATGATTTTTTAAAAATTATTTTTGGTACACTTATATTTCCATCTCGTGTTTTACATTATATAAACACACAGATGGAAACTCAAACATGTCAAGAACACATTCCAGCCAGTAACTCTGAGATACTGCTTTGCATTTTATACCAGCCTTCATTTTTATCTTTTCTCCTAAAGCAATTAGCAAACGGTTGTTCCCTATGCTGACAAGGTAGGAATAGGAGTGAAATACACTTAGAGCTGTCCTTCAAACTTCAGGCATTTAATGGAATTAAAAGGACCTGCAGATTCTGTGCACTGCCAAAAATAAGATGCAGGACTTGCAGAGCACCATTTCTCTCATACCATCACCATTCTCTTGATGTGCATCTTTCTCCTCAATAACTATAGTGAGAATCTATGATCATAAACTTCTTCATCTGGAAACTGTGGATAGCTGGGAAAGTTCCTTGTTCTCCCATTTTCTGTATCTTCCAGTCTATTTATCCATGTGACCACAGCAGGTTAAACATGGTCAATATCAGTCTTAGAAGTGAATTTCTAATAGTACTTGGATTAGTCACTTGGATTAGGCATCACCTAGGAATACTGAAAGTTTCAGACATAAGATCTTGCTTTTCATACTGCTTTATTATTTTATTTATATGTTCCACTGTTCTCTAAGAATGTATTCACCTTGTGATTATTTCTCCATTGACTGAAAAGCACAATAAAATAAAGCCTGTACATTTTTTTTCACTATATTAGGCATATTCCAATAACCTCAGCCTTTCTTTCTATTAGCAGCTACCTACAGAAGCTACTTCAGTCTACAGTGAATGACTTGAGAAAGTGAAAAGCACTTACTTTTTCCCCCAAGACCAAAACCTTCCAATCCCTACTTTTAAGTTTTTCTGGGCTGGAGACACAATTCCATTCTCCTAAATGGCAGCACCATACATTGCTGCAATCCCACAGGGTCATTCTTTATGTAAATTCTCATTAGGAGAGGCTTGGGTAACATTACATTTGCAACATTCCTCTCCAGATTCTGTATTTTGAAATCCAGCTCTAAGGCTAAAGCAGCTCTTTCATTAACTCACAAATGCCAGACAGAACACTTGGCTTGGCAGCCACACACAAGTTTTTTTGGAATGTTTACAGGCAAAAATCCTTTCCCTTGACCAAAACAATAAAAGGAATTATACTCACAGCTTTGGTCTGAAGATTTGTACATAGGACAGCTGGAGCAGAAAGTTAATGGAAAGTCAGTGTTGGTTGGTCCAGCTCCATACAACATTCCAACCCCATTGACCTTCTGAGGGTAATGTGGCACCATTATTCATTCCAGCCAGAGACATCACAAGAGAGAAACCCACAGCACTCATTTTTCTTAAGTGTTGATTTTTTGTGCATAGCAACACAAAGGATGCTTGTAGAAATGGCAATAATTAACAGATTTAAATTAAAACACAGTTGGAAAGCAATTAATATATTCACTTTCCACAGTTTTTGAGCTAGATATGGAGCAAAGTACTATTCCCTGACCCCAAAGTGGAGCAAATTAGTTTAAATAAATGATCTAATACTAGATTGCACGGGTCAGCTGTTTGTAAAAATGCGATTATAAAGAAAAGAAGGAAAAAAATGTAAATTACCTTTTTGCTTGTTACAACAAAATGACTTAAAGACTGGACACAGAATTTAGTGAAATGGTTTAGTTGACATGGTGGTGTTGGGGAAACATCAGGGTGTCAACCTCAGTCAAAGTTTGGACTTGATCTTGGCGGTCTTTTCCAACCTAAATAACTCTCTGATTCCATAAGCTTGTTTCATTTTGATTACATAAAAGATCCTGTCATGTCTCTGTGTTCTAACATGTTCCAAAATGAATAAGCATTAAAGAATGGACATGAAGTTGGTTGATCTGTTAAAGGAAACTCCACCACAGAGACCATGGCACTAGGCACAAACCGAAAAATCTCACAGCAGTGCTGCTGGCAACTGATACCACACTGGCTTTTAAGTACCTCAGTGAAGAATTACACTGAGCAAACCAAGAATTCCTGAGAAAAAGACTCATCTAAGTTCCCATCACTCACCCTGCTATATTCCAGGGGAATGTGCCAAGTCCTGCACCCTTTCTACTGCAGGGAAACTCAGTTTTTTCTTTTACATTTACTCTGCACTACATGAGACTGAAGCCAGGCCTCCCATTCTAGATAGCTCCACTAATTAAGCTAATTAGCTCTTTAGATCAGATTTCTTCCCATGGACTGATGAATATTAGATTCTTTAGAACACAGTCAGCTGCCAGAAGGCAGTGAGATGATCTATCCCCTGAACAGCCAGTGCAACTGAGGTGGAACAGGAGTTTCACCTCAAATCCTGTAATAAACACAGAGCTGTGACACTGCAACATTCTGTTCAATCCTTAAATCAGATCTGTGCCTTGTTAACCCATAAATACCTGCCCTACAATTACACAGAGTGTTTTCACATACAAGAGAGTGTTAAATTGGAAAATAAAAAATACAGCAACCTAAATCATTCTAACATATAAGTCAATCTGCTAAACTGAATCAATACTAATAAATTATATAAATAATAAATATAAAAGCAATAAAGCCAGCCATCACAAAAAGACAAAAAACATGGTGCAGACTTGAAATCCGTGAAGACAACTGGAGTCATGCTTAGCTTGAATTACAGTTTCATTTTAATTTTTACCTTGCATGTATGCATGCATTATGGAGAGCCCTAAAAATATTATTTGGTCTGACTAATATTAATCAAAATATTTTAAAATGAAAATTATAATAAAGTGCCATTTTACAGTTTGAAAATTTACTTACAAATAGGAGTGAAGATATCTTTAGGCAAAATAAAATAAGATTCCTCTATGTTAAAATATAATTTTGACATCTCCTGTAAGAAAAGAGAAAATTCGTGCTAATTTACACACTAAATTCAAAACTTCTACAGTTTAGCCGGTGATTACCTGAAGCACAAAAAAGGACATTATACCTCTGGTGATAAAATGTTTGTATTTGCATCATGCTCACAGGCAACAGAACTGAAGAAAGGTTATATAAGATTGCAAATATTAAATTAATTATGTTAATACAAATACACTCTTCAAGAGGAAATCACTGTTTATGTTTTTAATATTGGGAACAATTTGTTTGTAAAGGAACATTTGTGGATCTGACCAATTTTTCAGTTTCCTGTCTGTGATTGAAATCACCAGCTAAAATGTGACTATTTTATAGTAGAGGGTGCTTTAGTATTTGGTGAAGGATTCTGAAGTTAGGATGGAAATTCTACTTCAATTAAGCAAAAACAACCCTAGAATAAAGTGGTAATGTATATAAAACTGAGAGGGGGAATCATAAGTGCAAAATCTTTTAGACTTCAGGTAACTCCTCTGGGTACCTAACTGTCACTCACCTGGCACTCTGAATAATGGTTATCCAAAATGATGGAGACATACAGGATCCATGTTGACGAAATGTTCACATGCGATTCAACAGCTGCATTTCCAAGTCCAGTACTATAAAATATACTGGCTATTCTAAGCTCTTCTGTTTAAGAGATATGGATCTTGGTTGGAGGACTTTTTTAAAAAATTTCAGAGGGAAAATCAAGTTCTTTGGAATATTTTCAAAGTTCTTTATGTGTGTGCTTTCCACATTTTCCAACAGCATTCCTATGCCCCATTTTCAGAAGTTCAAGAATAAAAATGCTAACTTTTTGGGGCAAAATGCTCTCCAAACGGCAAGCTACAGATCCCTGAACCAAAAAATAAGGCACATTAAACAGTATTCCTTGGAAAAAAGGCAGTATCAGAATCGTTCCTGTGACAAACCTCTTTCCACAGTCAGCCTCCGTCTTTGGATAAGTCATTAGGAAAGATGACGTGTGTATCCTGGCACAACTAGGTCCTAGGGAGAAGTTGACAGATGTTACAGTATAAATCAGTTCTGATGCACATTGTGTTGCCTCCAGAGGCATCTTCTGGTCTTCCACGAAAGGTTACTGAACCATATATAATACAAAAATGCAGATACAATTGTAAGGAATAAATGTAAGGTTCTGTTCTACCCCACTTAGAAAGTCTAATGCATGAATAATGTTCCATCTGCACAGTGGTCAAATGCGACTGAAATTGATTTTAGATGTAGCACATGGAGCAGCACAGACCTTAACAAGCTTAGTGACACAGGGGACCTTGTCAGGAATCTGTACAAAATTCATGATACAAGAAATTTGTATAAATGAGAATCTGGGACAATGAAGAATGGGGGTTATATTACGAAAAGCTTTTGTACCAAGTAATCAAAATGAATCACATACCAGAGGCATTCTCAAGTAGCAGATAACAAAGTTTAGTCACATTAAATTTATAATAAACACATGAAACATGTCAAATGTGCAGCTACATATCCTGACCATTAACTTTTCTGGATGCATGAATAAAATGTGAGCAATGGGAACAAAACAGTCTTCTGCTAACCTGTTTAGCTGGATAGATGATGGGTTTTTTCTCTTTGTTTTGCCTACAGCTTCAATCTTTTCACCACTTACCTTCATCAGGGTCAGAGTACTCCTGACCTGCAACAATCTGGAGAGCTTTAGGATTACACATATCACTCCTAAAACCTGGACAATGATCCAATTCAGTCCAGTGACTCTGCAGAGGAAAGAAAGATTGAAAAATTATTAAAAGTATGAAAAAGGCTATAAATGAAAAAGCAGTAAAATAAGTCACCTAAATTATGGAAATACCCTGTGCCAGAGCTGGTGCGTTTATTCATTAAAACCTGATGATCAACAATAATCTTTCAACAAGCACTAATGAATATTTTACCTTCCACCTGACCAACCATTCCCATCAATATGTAAATGCTGTTGACGATATTTATATCCATTGATGATATTTACATCCATTGGTGATATTTACCTCCCATGTGCATTCATTTTAGCACATGGATGACATGACAGCTGTGAAGCTGTGGATGCAGTTTAGCTGCTCAGGAATAATAAATGGAGGAGACCAAAGCTTCTTCCTCTCTTCCCAACGAGATGATGGTTTCAGAGCTCAAGCTGCAAAGTAGACTCACAAAATATGTCTGAACCAACATGTTCTGCTCAGGAAAGCATTCAAGCACCACAGATTCATGAACTAAAAGGCCTGTCAGCCTTCCAATTCAACACAGTGATTTATTTTTACATGTTACAATGGCATTATGAGCCACATAATACTTTGCTTTGGAAGGAAACAAGAGCAGTGTTTTTCAAATCGGGTTAAAATTTAAACATTCACTCCATAATGTCTCAAGATGCTTTTCACTTCAAGATTTTGATTATGGAACCCATAGAATTTAAAGACGACCAAATGAAATAAAAGTTAATGTAATAAAATCAGTTAAACGTTTCTTTCTACTGTCAGTCAATTCAATTTTCACAGATAGGAAACAGAAATAATTCAAATAGGCATCCGCCCAGTCTCCTTTTCTGGATTTTAACACACTTTATTTTGCATTCTTTTAAATGCATCACACTTTAAAGTGGTTAGGGATCATATTCCTTGGCATATAAAGATTCTTCAGGATAGATTTATACAGAGGGGACTGCAGCAGCTTGAAGGATGGAAACTAATAACATCAGCACAGCATGCATATCATTTTGTGCACAGAAACTTGGCAAGACTAGGAGTGTTTTTAGTGGAATGTGGCTATGCTAATACTTCCTCCTGTGAATAGCTCCTCTTCACTGTGTAATCAAGATCTCCACGCAGCGATCTGAGATGGCTTTTCACAGAGCTGCTTTCAAAAATGCGATTGTCTTCATTATTATTAATTTTATGAAAATAAATTGCCTTGGAGTTTAGTGCTAATTACTGTCCCTGTCACATAGCCCAAGAAGGGGAAGTGTGGAATCTTATGCAACAGTCTCAAAGATACAGGCCACCATCTTTGCAGAGTGAGGAAATGCCTTCTAATAAGCATAACAGAAATCTTGACCTAAAATGTCTCTAATTGCAATCACCTCACAACAGAACACAACACATATTTTCTCTTTATTTTAAACTCCAATTACATTACTATTATGTCTGGAGACAATTTCAAGCTAAATAGTGCCATTTCTCTACTGTGTTTTACAAGATGTCAACAAGCTTACATGGCTGACAAGCATGAAAACCCACATGTGAATTTTGGCACATCAGGGCTTTTATTTCCTTGTTATGCAAATAGGAGGTTTTATTGAAATGCTACTGAAATAACTATTAAAAAGCACATATGAAAATCAATTCGGTCTCAAGAAGTTTCTGCCCTGACCTGACCTATAGGGGAAAGAAAACTCACTAACCTTGATTCCTGTTATCGCTTGAGAGCGGGCCAGATAAGCTCTTGGATCAAATTTAAGCTACTTCAGCCTAAAATCACCTGCCAAGTGTTCAGCCACGGGCTTAGGCTGAGCTTTCTGTCCAAGACAGCATTGTCCTACAGGTCCTACAGGCCAATGGCAGCAGCACCTGGAACAGGAGCCCTGACACTGCCCCTCCACGCCCTGCCCAAGATGACTTCTTCATCATAACAAGATTTATGACTTCCTCAGGATTTATCTCTAAAATCGAACCCCAAGGTGCTCTGAGCAGTAACCTGAGATCAGCTTGATGAACCTGAAACCTACTCAGCAGCTTGTGGAAAACCACCACACTAATATCAGTTCATCCCCTCAAAAACCAGCAATTTCCGAAATTACTGATTTTGTTCTCTGACCTTAAAAGTGGTGAGAGAAAGAAGCTGGAGACATCTGAAACACAAAACAACCCCACAAAACCCTAATTCATGTTGTTTCAGTCAAAGAGAAGTCCCACAAGGCTGTCTGCATGAGAAGAGGAGAATGTGGAAACTCCTGCTGCTTTTAGTGCCTTTCTATAAACTACAGTCAGCAGAACTAAACAATATTACACAACATTTTCTGCATAAACATAGTTTGGTAACTGCTAGGTAAGAGAAATAAAAGTTAAAGGAGGAAATACTTTTTTCCATTCTCTCTTCCTCTCTCCCCTCATTCCAACACGAAGCTGATGGATAAATCTTAAGGCTTGCTTAGGTAAAAATATTAAGAAAGAATTACTGAGAAGTCAGTGTCTGGGTACAGGTGTAAATCTTATTTTAGTTCAATAGTGAGCCAAATGCAGCACAAATCACCAACAATACAAAAATAGCTACCACTTATATAGTATTGCATGCAGATAAGTTACTCTGTATACTCCTGAGACTCTGGGGATTGAAAGTAAAAAACATTGATCTGCTGAACCACCTTTGTAATTCTTTGGGTTTTTAAACCCAAAGGATTTCTTTAAGGTGCTCTATGCATTGAACACTTCAGTTTTATGAAGAACCCACCTTGTATATTTGCAGGGCGTTTAGAAATACCTAATTAAGAATGGTTTTAGAGATATCTATTTAAATAATATAACATTTATTTTTCTCACAGTTTGAGAAACCAAATGTGCAGTTTCATTAGCTATGAAAAATGAGACAAAATGACAAACACCACATCTATCACAACCTCATTCAGTTAATTAAAATCAGATGCTCAGCTGAGTAATTTTAATTAGCAGTACTGGACACATTTTGAAGTTGTTTGGAATCAGGAGTTTTTGATAATTTATCCTCATTTCTTGGAACTCAGAAGTATATTTCACTCTTGGACTTAAATGTCTATGCCCATAAATTTTACCCATGAAGCATGAATTACTGTAAATGTTTGTTCACAATTAACAAGTGGCTAAACAGGAGTGGAACAGGGCTAGCAGTGTGTTAACTGCAGCTCTTCATTGGAAGCTTGATGGAGTCAGAGTACATTATTTCCTTTTTTCCTAATCAAATCTCAAGTGCAGATCTCCTGTAAAAGCGCTTTTTGTTTTCAGATGAGTTAAGGTTGCTCTTCAACTCCCTTACAGGACTCCCAAGGGACTTCATGAAGTTGTTTTTTCATCCAGAGTGATAGCTGTACTTTTGACCTCAGCAACCAACAAAAATACTGACTGACTTATTTTTCTTAGAGGGAGAAATGGATATTGCTTGATACTCTGTTAATTGACAATTTGCTATCTTATAAAATATAACTTCTTGAGAACGAGGGATATGAGGACACAAAAATCTTTGTCTTCAACAATAATGTACCTGTACTAGTTTTGATCAGGTAACTGCTCATTTTCAACGCTAAATTGTAATGATTTCTCACAGCTGTCTTGAATGACATATATGCTGCATTTTTAGCTGAATTATACCTAGCTCACAACCACCTAATACAAACCAAAAACGGTGCTAAAATTGCTAATTCAAGTACTGGAGGCCAGGAAATGTCCCCAAGGTTTCCTGTTCAACCTCGGTTTACCTCTAAGGCACCATTAAATACTGTTAATTTTTAATAGACTACTAATATCCCAATTTTTTCCTCCCACGGAGTGAATTACTGGGGAGTAGTTTTTCCATTGAGGCAGCCGCATTCTTGACTTCAGTTGATATCAAGTGAATGTTACAGAGGTTCCAAGAAAACAACACAGAGATTAATGCTAAAAGTCTCAGAATATCTCCCTCAGCCTGAAGATCCTTGATTTCTTTCCCATTATCCTCACATTAGACCTGGCTCAAGCACAAAGGGTTTGTCAGGGCTGTGCCACCTCCCGCAAAATTTTGCAGCCTAATGCAGTGGATGCGACAACATATTCACTGTTTACACAGTCCCCAGTGCTGGTTGACTGCTGCCACTGAGATTCTCATGCATAATTTTGGTTTAACAGCCAATCTTGTTAATATTTTTTATAGGGCCAAAGTAAAGTGCCACTGTATTAGTCTGCCTGCATGACAGCTCAACCTGAAAGCACAATGTTCCACTTTTTCCCCTGGAACATCTGTGGAGTATAATTATAATTAAGCACATCCTGAATATTAATTGTTCTAATGTCACTGATGTAATGTCCTAGGATACACTGAATCAGTTCTGTTTCAAAGTACTGTTTTATTTAAGAGCTTTGCCAGATGTTCTCATCATTTCACTTAGATTTTTCCACCAGGAAAACAGTTGCTGAGACTTGTGAATCTTCTGCCTTTGCCAACTGTCAAGGAAATAATTTCATCCCCAAAGAGGAGGCAAAATCACCAAGTTTTCTTTTTTTTTTTTTTTTTTTTTTTTTGGGGGGGGGGGTGTTTTTTGTTTTTGTTTTTTTTTTAAGGAAAAAGAGAAGTGATGTTCTTGAAACATTTGTACTGCTGTTGGCTTAGAGAAGATTTTGCTGAGAACAGCACAATTATTGGAATCTTGGGCAACAACGAGCCATTTTATTCACTCAAGTCACCACCTTAGCTTTTCATTTGCATCTTATTTTCCACCATACCATGCAGCAGAAATTCAATGCAGCTGGCTTCAGTGTTTTAGAAATTAGAAATTACTATTTTGAAGGACCATATTCTTAACCAATACCTTGGGTATTTTTGCTGTCTAGAGTGATCATATGCCAGAAAAGAGCACCTGGGGATCCAATCTCTCTCTAATCAACAACTTTTGTAGTAGTGGAAACTTAACAATTGCTGAAACTAAAACACATTTTACAATTACTGATATTCCCAGAACACTGAATCTCAATTCACTTGCATTACTTCACAGCTGAACTACTTTAAACATGTCATTTTAGCTTATTTGTAAAGAACAATAAAAGAAAGGCCTTCTTATCAAGGTTCAACAGTGACAGTGAATGACTGAAACATCAAACCAGGCCTCAGTTAGAAGCCTATTTGCTTGACATATTTGTTCTGAAATAGTTCTTTCAAAGAAACTACTTCAAAAAAGAAATTGCTGAATACCGTAGTAATTAAGGATTTGATCTCATAATGTGGCAAGTGCCTTTCAAAAAACAGTAAGTTTTTTATTATGCATTGTTCTCAGCAAGAATGCAGATTATTTTACGGAGTGGGTTAGAATGTTTAAAAGCCACAGCAGCTCAACATGGACTTGACAGGTTTGGGAATCTTGGGTTGGACTGAGGTGACCTGCAGACACCCCTTCCACAGCTTCATCCATAGGTACGCAAACTTTTGATTGGAAAAGGTAACAATGGGCACATGTTTTCATTTAACAATAGAATACTAAGCAGTGCTTGTCAAGCCTTAACAAATTCTAGTGTCCTCTTGCCAGCTGATGAAGAGAGAAGAAAATTAATTCCATTACCTCTACTAATAAAATATGTTTGCCAGAGAGTAACTCTAAACAAATGAGCACATGAAAAAAAACCTCTCAGGATATACTGGGCTGCTCTTTATAAAGCAGACTTGTGTTCTATACCATTGCCATAACTTTCGAGCAGGTCTGACCTTGCAATCTTACAAGCTGTACTATCAAAATCCATTTTCCAGTGACTGATTTGCAGAAGTTCACAGAATTACCAGTGAGGCTGGGCACCAAACCTGCAGATCCATGATTTCAGTGCTTTGTAACTGCTCCCTCCCTTTGGGGGACTTTGCAGCTGTCCTCACATCAGCAAAACAGATGGGAACATTTTTTATCTCAACAAAGCAAGGGAGCCTATAGTGCAGTTGCTTCCACAGAGAGCAAAGGTTCCCTTTAATGGGCTCACTGCATCCTCATCTCCATAATTAATTCTGTTAATCAAGAGGCTGAAGCTTAATCCTGCATCCTCTTTTTTAGTCTAAACCAAAGACTGATGGCTTCACATCTCATCAAGGCTGACACAGGTACTGCTGAGCAAACCAGAAGTTTCCACCAACACTAACAATTCTGCTTTCACCCACAGGAAGGAACATAATTAAGGAATGAACATTAACTCTCCACAAACTCCCTTTTTTTTTTCATATTACCTTGTCATGAAATACATTAATCATCAAACCTTATCATTCTAGTCAACAACACTCATGATTTGAAATGTGTCCTACCCTTCAGCTGAACATCAAAGTGAAAGTAGGAAGTAATTTCTAATTATAAACAATATGAAGCAACAGCAAGCCTATTTCTTGTTTAAGATACTTAATATTAAAATATAGTTTGTTTTTCAGAGGAATTCATATCCTCAGATCTTTCTGTTCTCACTCTCTGAACAAGTTCCTTTGAAAGTGTTACTGTGTTCAGCTGAGGTCACTATGTATGAATTCTTTGAGCGGCTGAAAAGCACAAAGATTGAAAATATTACAAATAGTTGCTTTAGAAATTACCCCCCAAATATCTATTTTTGTATTTAATGTGGTGATATTTTTTCTTTCCTATCAGGAAATAAAGTGCAATATGCAAATTACACTTAAAAAAACCCCCAACAAATAAATGTTAGATAACCGTAAATAACACTTGTGTGCATTCTGTCTTGTGTGACACTTTACTCTCAAATGCTGGCAGTTTGGTGAATTTTTTTTTTAGTTTCATGCAATATTAAGGACTTCTGATATGGAAAACATTTAAATGGATGCCTCTGACAAGACACTCCTATTAACAAAGAGCAAACACCTAAATACATGGCATAGCCACAAGAAATACAATTTAACTTATGAATTGACATGTGTTTTATTACATATTTTAACTCTGAAGCTTTAGAGTTTCATAACCATCATTGTTTTATCCAAATTTCCCAAAGCATTTGTGCATTTTGTACCACAAAAGCTGATAAACAATCTCTATTTTCTAAATGGTACTATTGACCTACCTCTACCCACAAAAGCAATCTCTTATTTAATGTGATCCCTCACATGAGGCAGGCTCCACTGAGAAATGGAAAGGAATCTATCTTTGCAAGCCTGCCAGTAGAATATATTTGGATTTGGACAATGCCAGCTATAAACAAGATAATTTGTTCCTCATTACCTTTATCCCACTCAATACACTCTGCTTTGTTAATTATAACCAACATGCCCCCTGTTGCACAGGGGGTTTTTTTGGTTTGTTGGGTTTTATTTTTTCAGCTAAGAAGTAAAGGAAAATATGGCTAAAGCAGTAAGGCTGAGGAAAAATCAGCTAGGAGATGATCCTTGAGTATATTTCAACATGATCAAATTCTTATTGATTTCAAATTGTCAGAGGTTGACAAACACCCAAAGTCCCTGTCTCTTGCCTTCTGATTTCATTACTTAATGTACCAGGCTGAGTGACAGTTTTTTAATGTGCTTGCTTGCTGCCATCACTGTTGGACACAGAGCAAATACCTCTAGAGTTCTTTTTAATGGAGTCCTAATGAAAATGGAAATAGAATGTGCTAATGAAAATACTTGTTTATTAGATGAAGGTGGGTAATATGACTTGGAATAAGTTCTCTTAAACAGTCCAAGCAGAAAAGTAGGTTTTAAGTTTCTGTGTGATCTTGAAACTGCTATTCTCTTTATTTCAAGAGCAAAAGTGGAATCGTTCTTAAGGAAGGCAAAGGAAATATCACCTTGTGCACCACTGGAAGATGCTTCAGAAGCATCTGGGTCACACTTCATCCGTCACCCTCCAGGGGTGGCTGCAGCAGATCCTGGGGGTTTGGCCTTCTGTTGATCTGCAAACCCTGCCAGGGACACTGCTGAGGACTAAAACAAGGAATTAGGAGACATAAAAAATTGTCCTGAGCAGACAGAGCAAACTTCACTGGATTTCATTGTATTTTCTGCTACAATCCACAGCGGGCAGCTCCCATTCTTAGTTCAAGACTGTAGACCTCACTCCTCCACACAGGAATGAAGTTACTCCAGTCGGAGCAATACTTTACAGCAACTCTATGCAATGACTGCTTCAGCAAAGTGGAGTTTATATTGCGATAACCAGTGGAAAGTTAAGCAAAACATAAGCACTAAGGACAACGAATTTCAAATGCTGATAGGTTGGGCTGAATAAGCAAGAGCACTGCACATAGCAACTGTGATGCAAGCATGGGGTTTTCACTTTCTGGATATCAGACATCTATTTTTGCTGAGCACTTTCTCAGCATTGTTAATATTCATGCCTCCATGTGAAAATTCATAGGACTAAAACCATGCTGAAGTTTTGGCCATTATTTTTCTAAACAAAAAGACATACGGAACAATTTCTTTCAGCTCACACAAAAAAAGAAAAAAGAAAAAGTGGTCAATAAATATATATATAACTTTATGAAATCAGGGTAACAAAGTAAAATATTAAAAAAGAGTAAAAGTAAAAGATTTTTTGTGTGTGTGTCTCGCAGTGAAGAAGACAAAAAAAGGACTGGGGTTTTTTTCCCCTCAATTATTTTTTTTTAATCTAGTCTTTAGATATAATAATCTAGTATTTTATTTTCATCATGGTAAGAAACATCTAGAAATTTTCTCATATTTAATGAACATGGCTGAGCATATTTAATCAAATAGAGGGGAAATACTTAATGAAAAAACAAGTATAACTGAAGATACAAATGACTCAATCAAAAGTCTTAAAACGTTGACAAAGAGCTGGAATCCCAGCACACAATCTGAGTCATGTAAGAACAAAGACCTTATGATTCAACCTCAAAGAATTAATCTTAAATAAAAAATGGCTTACCTGAGATAGCAAGTTTGACAGCCCATGCTGTCAGGTCTGACACTACATAAATTACTGTAATCCAAAATGAAAAGGGTATTATTCAACCTTCTCTTGCCTAAAAGACTTTGAGTTCTTATTAATTTCTTAATAATGTCTACAAGTTATTTCTATAGAAAATAACTGATATAGATATAAATATACTACATAGATATGCATATAGATATAGATGATAGTTGATATAGATTAGATAGATAGATATAGATAGATATAGATGTAGATATATAGATACAGATAAATATAGGTACTGACTGATACAGATAACAAAAAAAAAGCTCAAAAAAGCTCAAAAAAACCCAAAAAACAAAAAACCCAAACCAAACACAAAAAAAAAACAAAACAAAACCACACACACACACAAAAAAAAAACACACTAAACAAAACAAAAAAACCTCAAAACCAAACAACCCAAGCCAAACCCAACATTCTAACTAGTTTTTTTTTCTTCTTTTATTTTCCATGGTGAGTCTCAAAACTTCCCCCAAAGTTTGCAGAACCTGCAAGTCAAGGGCAGAGCAGCATGTGTCTTTCTGCAGTGACATCCAGGCAGGAGCCCAGCCCTCTGTTTCTTGCCAAGAATTGAGAGGATTTGGCCGTGGGAGAACCCTGCAGTGTGGAGTGAATTCAATCTGCACTCAGCTTTGTCAAACTGCTTGCACATCTTCCTGCTGCACAGAGATAGGGGTGCACACTGAGTGTTTAATCTGCATTCGAATGATGAAGTCCTGCACAACAAGGCTTTCTTTGAAGCACAAAGGTGGAGAGTAGTGGTGTCTACTCCAGGCAGCAGCTCATTTTCTCCCCTCTGCCTCTTAAAAGATCAGCCCAAGCAGTACTGAAAAGTTCAAGACCATTAACTCCTCTCTGGGAGCATATTTCAAATGAATGCAGCCCTGCTACAGCCTGGTGGCAGTGGGCTTTGGGCAGTGGGAAATGCCGACCCAAGGCTTTCACCAGTAGGGAGTACAAACCAAGGAACTTACTCCAAATTCCAGAAAAGCTACTGAAAATTATCAGTTTCGTATTTATGTTGCAGCACACCTCACAATAACTCTCCCTCAGAAGATAAACCTGTTGTGTGTAATCTTGTTTGAGACACTTGAGTCCTGGATTATCCCTCAGGATCTTCTCATATGCTTCAATCCCTGGCCTAGGGAATGCTAGAGGATTAAACTCGGTCTGAAATGGCCCTTGGATACACAAAATGAAATTTCAATACACAAGGCTGGATCCCAGATTTTTCTCATGGTTTAAATTAAGAGCACTTTGTTTTATTGTAGAATTTTAAGTTTCAGAAAGGAAGTTTTCACTAAAACAGATTTTGCTGGTAAAGGCAGTGATATTTGAGACTGAAAGGAGCAAACAGGATCTTACAGACTGAGCTGATGTGCAGCAATACACACAGCAGGCTTCAGTCATGACTCTCAAACATAGCCTACAACTTGGATTTAACATACAGTGCCAGGCACAGAATTGAATATAATTACCCCCAGTAAAAGAAAAATCTGTCCAATCCCTAACAATGAATTACAGTAATCCAACAAATATGCTCTTCCATAAATCTTATTTATAAAATTAACTTCAGTTTGTCTGTCCATAAGTCTCTGTAACAGGGACTGAAAGCACCCAGAACAATAATCAATATTCCATGTTGCCAAGTTGGATGCAGGAAATAAGTAGAGGTATTTTCATATATCATATGAAAAACATCCTGAAATATGCATAAAGTCCATATGAACCAGGAGGAAACACAGACAAAAATAATGAAATGTGAATAGATTCTGAAAGCGAAAGATATCCAAAGTACTCAAAGAATCAGAAAAGCAATCTGTGTGGTGGGAGAAACATGAAGAAAAACATCCTTACAGCCTACAACTCCTGTCTTAGGAAAAGCTGGAAAAAAATGCCAAAAGAGGAGCAAGATAAACTTTGCTTTGAGGGATCTTTTCCTGCTCTGTTCCTAAGATCTTGGCTACTTTTTCCTTTCATTGCTCGCTCCTATCTTTTCTGGAGCTGCTGCATTTTTGTGCTGCCTGCTCCCTCACTTGTTCTGCTCCGCTCACCATGGCTGCCCTGCCCCTGACTCTCCCTGATCTCCAGGACACTGCCCACAAACACTTGTTCTCCCCAAAATAAGTTCACAAATTATCTCAAAGAAGCTCCTAGGGCACACCTACTTCGACTCAAGGGAGCTGCCTGCAGGATAGAAGTCTCCCGTGTTCCTGACAGATAATTCACTCACAGAAAACCAGAAGGACCCCGCAGGCAGGGCAGGGCTCTTAGTCAGTCCTTGGATGAACAGACTGAGGTTAATCTGAGATAACACCCTTTGGAAAGACCTCAGCCACCGGGTCCTGATCCTGCTCCTGAGCACACAAGCAGCAGCAGCAGCAGCAGCAGCAGCAGCAGCCGCAGCAGCAGCCGCAGCGGCAGCGGCAGCAGCAGCGGTCTGTGCTGAGCTATCAGTGCCAACGGGGACACAATTAGTGCTATGCACAATGTGCCTGGGAATGGCAGCCCGCATTTCTGGAGGAAAAACGTGAAGTCTGTACAGTCTAATGCACAGAAACAAAACCAGCAGTCCAGAAACTGTGGACAAGTGGGTGAATATTCATGTCTGCTCTGTAAATACCTTCAGAGATTCGTACGTCTGTATTTAGATCCTTACACAGTTTTAAAAACTGTCCCTGTACAGGTCACCAGAGACCAGCAAAGTTTAGATCTGATCAGTATTTACACAACATCCAGAAGCACAAGGGTGGTTTCCAAATTCTGTTCTTTCTGGGGATGCTGAGAAGAAAAACCCCACACCTTCAATTTGTGTTCAGCTTTGAGGCTTATCCACAGTGATTGAAGTTGAAAGTAAACATGAAAGTGAATTTAAATTGTAAGAGGGGCTGTCAGGACTTAACCCTCACTCTGACTGTGCTTTTGGGTTGGAAAGAGTGCATTTACATGACCCAGAGATAACAAAATCTTCTCCTTTATCCAGCCTCAGCTAATATGGAAAACAACCTCCATGTGCTGCAGCAGCCACAGATCATACAAGGGTACAAACAACACAAAAACGTTTTCTATGTTTTCCCTTTGAGTGAATTTCTTCTCTTATATATCTTGAGTTGTTCTTGTTATTCTTTATTTGACTTAGCATGAAGATGCCTGGAAGCAGCAAAATATTTTCTCTTCCTTTTTCTACTGTCAGCAACATTACTTTGACCTTATCAGACAAATTTATGTTGAAAATTTTCTCAAGCAGTATTCTCTTGTGAGCTGCTATAATGTGCATCTTTATATTATCTGGTGTAATTTAGATATGTGAGGAATTTCTTAATTATTAATTTTTTCCTGTTTTAAAAGTATATATTAAAAATTGAAAGAAATCCCTGGACACAGACATCTGCGTTGCACTTTATAAATAATACCAATAAATAAATATTAATGCTTATATTTCATTTATATTTCAAGATTAAGGCTATGAAGCTTGAGAGTCCTAATAATTAAAGTTAAAATTGCCTAATACTTCACAATAAAAACGTTATAGTAATTTCTCAGGTTGAAAGTATGAGGAGCTGCTGCTTGCCACACTGTGCCATAGTAAGAATGGAACAAAGCACCTCTGATTTTATAAATCAATGAAAAAAGAATCATGTAATCACATTTACATCCTGTTAAAAGTGATCTAGTGGCAGGAGAGGTCCCCAAAGCTGTTACACTACAGTTCATTAATTATTCCAATAATATTTTTGTTAGGCCACAAAAGGAAAAAATGTATAAATCTGGACATAGAAGTGTTCAAAAAATTATAAAGCTGTGCAAATTCCATTTGTAAAAATCTTAAAAGCTCTTCCTTAAAACAGCATTAATATGATTTCACTGGTGTTACAGAATTCATTTGAGCCAACTTAGTCTTTTTGCAAGGCCCAATGGAAACTTGGTGCAGTGAATCTCACATTTCCCGCCCCTGGAAATTCAAACTTTCTTCTCACATGAGAAAATTACCTGCAGTACAAAAGTGTCAATCTACAGCTTGCAACTGCCTCCATCCAGCACCAGATGTCTTGCAGTCCTGTCTGAGCACAGAAATAATCCGTGATTTTAAAAGATCTGTTCAAAGTCAAAAGCACCCCATGAAAAGGAATAAAATGGGGGAAAAAAAGGTGTTCAAGGATCCATCCCCTCCCTCCTGAGAGGCCTCTCCAGAGAAGCAGGAGCCCAGCTCAGGGGAGGCAGGCTCAGAGGAAGCACTTGAAGCTCAGCAGTTTCCTGAGCACTCTGGCATTGCCCTTTGCTCTCCCATCCATCAGCACATCCCAGTGCTCAGTGCCAAGGTTACGGAGCAGCTCCTTAAAGACTCCGAATCGAAAACGGCCCCAGGATTAGGGAAACACCACCGCCACTCCTAAAAAAAAAAATAAAAAAATAAATAAATAAATAAAAAAAAAAAAAAAAAAAAAAAAAAAAAAAAAAAAAAAAGATTTTACTTTAAACATCCTCTGCAACCTCCAAGTTGCCCAGGCCATATCTCAGGAATGAGCCAGCTTTGGTCCCAATGAAAATCTTTTCTTACTCTTGCCAGAAACTTTTCCCTTTCCCAGTTCCCATGGCAGGGGCACTGCAGAGCTCACCTTCCAGCTCAGAAAATGGCACCTTGTCTTCATCCCATTCCAGGAAGAATTTGGGCTCTGAAAGTCAGCTTTCTGAGGCTTTTTCTTGTGCTTCAGCTCAGCACAAAACTAGTTTTCTTTGGTGTGAAATTTAGGAAGACTGGTTGGGAACCTGTGCTATGCCATGGGGAGTCCCTTCTCCACTGACAATTCCGAGTATTTTTGTTTGGACTTCTGATTTCTTTTTTACTTTACTCTTCTCTCATCTGTTTGTCAGAATAACCTCTAAAGAGAGCCCATCGGGAAGCTGCAAAGAGGAAACTGAAGGATAAAAGTCAAGTTTCCTAGTCCACAGAGCCTGAATTTTGTTTCGTATGGAAATCTGTGGCCGAAGAACAGTTGTTGTGACCCCTGAAAGAGAGACAGGAGTGCAGGACCTCACTAGGAGATCTGAATTGCTCTGTGCAGCTGGGCTGAGCTGACATTGTTACCTAGTTAGGAGGGAGCCAGAACCACTGGAGTAAAAACAACCTTTATGATGGATGTTTGACTTCACAAATAAAACCTCTTGAGTGAAGGAAAACTGCTTTGCTGTGTCTCAGCATAGATTTTGTCCCCTTGCTCTCCAGGTACTACTGGTGGAAAAGGACTTTGAGATTAAGTAGACAATAAAGTTTTCTTCTCACTTTGAAAGCTGGGGGAATAGGTTTCCATGGCAAGGCAGCAGCAGAGAGGCTTTGGAAAAAAAATAAAATCCAGCCACATGGCATTTCTTGCAACTCCCTCAGCTGCTGTGGCATGGGCTCACCCATCTGTTATCCGACAACACTTTCACTGCAGCTCCAAATTGTACAGGGTGGAGATTATTCACATGTCAGCTGGGACTCGGCTTTAGTGCAGCCTGCTCAGCCATCCTGGCAAAGCATTTGTCATGAAACATTTGGGAGATGAGTTTCTATGGCCTGTCAATTATGATGAAAGAATTGGAAAGGGACATGTTCCTCAAAATATTACTTCAAAGAGGGCTTTCTTTTTTAACTTTATGTGGGTTTGGTGATTAAAAAAAAACCCCAAACCATTGGAAAATATAAAAGTTATTTTACTTCTACAGAGCTTTTAAAAGTCCTGCATGAATTCTTCAGCACCGTGCCTCAGATGTGATGCTGAGGCAGGAATTCCAGGAGCTCTGTTGCAGAACATTGGGCGCCACCCAATGTCCCCAAAAAGACCTCACAATGTCACCAAAAAGACTTCACCTGCCTCTCCCAGCACTGCTGGCTTCTGTCCCACAGCCAACAAACAACCCTTAATATGCACCATATTTAACTTGATCATTTCTGCCCTGGTAACTGAAGAAGACATATGAATCCCACAAAAGATTTATTGCTGTTATATCATCTTTTCTTTCACAAATATTAATCTTCCCACTGTCCATTATTGATTTCTGTAGAAAAGATGGAGAAATTAATCAGCTGCTTCAAATTATGCCCATAAGCAATGACTATGGGAAGAAGAGTTATTCAAATTTTGATGTACAATCATGAAGAAAATATTTTAGCCAGAGAGCATCAAACTGAAATAAGCAGAATCCTCAGATATTGAAGAAAAAGACATTGCTCCTTGAAATCAAGCCTTCCCATTTGATACATAGTGCCCACAGTATTCCCCACCTGCATTTCTGCTTCCCAATTAATAATTTGGGTTTGTTGCTGGGCAAGCTGCCAGTGCATATAGTTCCCACTACAGGATTGTGTTGCTCTTGAGTGAAAGTGACCTAAAATGACATTGAATAATTCTTTAACCATAGTAGGAGGTATCAGAGCAGCCCGTAGTAAACACCAGAAACATTCATAAGAACACAGGTAAATGTTGGAGACACCAAATTCAGAACAGATTGGACATTTGACCCCTACTTTAGAACAACACTGTGTTTTCATAAATATATATTTGTATACTATACACATGTATTAGATCTTCTATTTTTTTTTCTCTCTAAATAAAAACAAGATGTGATGACAAGTATTGTTTATTAGTCCTGCCAGCTGGACTCAAATATGCTGCATATGTCAGCACAAATCTGTGACTGGGGACGTGTTCAGCTGATATTTCACTCAAATAAACATTCCTGCTTGGGAAATACCTAAAACAAGCCATTTGAAATATAGCATTACCTTTCACCAAGCTAATCCTAGACTGAAAAGCAAGAGATGACATTGTACAGCTGGTTTCTCGGCTTGAAAAATCATGAAAAATCAGAAAAAATGTTGTATCTTCTTCAGTGTTTGAAGAGTGGCACACTGTGAACCAAACCTGAAACTTCTCAAGCTTCCACATCACCCTGTGGATCCCCAGCACTGTCCTGGAGCTGCTTCATGAGGGTAGAGCTGAAGACAGGGATGTGCTTTGCACTCTGGAGCCTCCTGCCTGCCCTTGGGGACCTTTGGGTGATGTGAGACAGCTTCAGTTCTGCTGGAGAAACAGGGAGGAAAAAAGAGATGATACAGTGATGCTTTAGGATTTCAGCTTTTGTATTTTTCATCTATTTGAACCCTGCAGTTCTTTAGTGCACAACTCTAAACTCCACACACAGTGGGACACAACAATTCCTCTCCAGGCCTGAGGATCAAGGACACCTCACTGCCTCAGGCCCTGAGAGATGGAAACAAAAGTGAGATGGGGGAGCAAAGTTGGGGTGAATGACTTCATTACCCGAAGCTGTAATTGGAATATTGATCCCCAATATGCAAATGGACCAAACTGATCGAAGTGTGAAAACTTGTGACCTGTGGTCCATTTTTGGGTGCAGCCCCTGCGGTGCTTTTTCTGCTCAAAATGTATCTGAAGGCCCTTCAGCAAATATAAACTGCTTTTTACACCCTAATTTTGTCTGGCCTCTGTTTTTAGGTAGGCCAGACAAGGCACCACAGAGGTGATCCCACATCAGCACACCCAGATTATGTGGGACCTGCAGCATTTAGGATGTCAGACTTGTGCGGGGTTGTAGCTCCCTAAGGTGCTCTGGCTGATCTCGGTGACCAAACAATTTGTACATCCCTTTTTCAGGCAACAGGAATCCCTGGGACAAACTCACAACCCCACAGAAGCAAATGGCTTTTGATATTGGGCTGCTCGAGGCCTGAGCCCATTCCTGGCTGTGGCCACTGCCCTGCAGTAACACAGATTCTAATGCCTGTGAAAATGTCAGGGGCTGGATGTGCTGCATTACCCAGCCAGCTGTAATGTACAACACCATCCTACTCATTTTCAAGGCTTACTCACTTCACAACAGCCCCGGATAAACTGCAAATCCAGTTGAACAGCTGAGCTGAGCAATCAATCATTCAGAAACAAGATTCAGAGCAGTCCTGGTGAACACACAGAAGGCAATTAGATGCCACTGTTTGTAAAATAATATTGGTGGGAATTCTTTTCCCTCATCTGATTTATTTCTGTCAATCTGCAGTTTAGATTCTGTGTCATGATGAACTCCTTTGTCCTGAGATGCCATATAAATGTAATGCTGGCATTATTAAATGCCTCTGAAAGCAATTCTGAACCTCACAATTGCTAAGGAAATTGATTAAAGAGAGTCAGCTAGCACTGCTAATTTGCAACTGGTTATTTTTAATGACAGACTGATAAAATGAAATGCTAAACTTGAGAATAAAACTCACTTTGTGAATTATGTTAACTTGTACAGAACAGATTTGCACAAACATTTGTGGGGCAAAATGAGTCCTTGGGCAGTTCAGACTGTTCGGGCTGGCTGGTTTGGAAGAGATGAGAGACAAAAATATAGTGACTGCACTGTTAAATTTCAATGTCAAAAGTATCCATAAAAAGTCATAATCTCTTAAATTTCTTTGTCAGAATAAGTTTTTAGGATGTACTCAATCAATACCAGCAATTAAACTCATCTGAGGGATTTCAAAGAGTCGATTAATACGGTATTCAAGAACAAAAGGGAGCAGGACACAAGAAATTCAAAGTATCAAGGTATGTAGAGGTCCCCAAGAACTGAATGTATTCATGGTATTGTATGTTTGTATTGTGTGTACTTTTGGTTTCCATGACCATTCTTTCAGAGTGATAGTGAACAAAAAATTTATAAAAGAGATTTGACTAAATTGTATATTGCCCTTCTCCTCCAAAGAGAGGGACAGGAAAATGTTTGAAGCAATCAAAAGATAAAAATCTGCATTGATTGCTCTCAGGAAAGCAGGCTAAAATTGAATGCCCATGTCCTTACAAACACATTGGAAAGATTTCCAAACCCTCTGAAAAGCAAGTTTAAGCCAGAGAGAAACAGGGAGAACTTTGTGTACTCATTCCACTGAAACTGCATTGAATGAAAGTTTAAGTGATCATTCTTTTAAAAATTATTTAGAATGTTACAGTAGTAGAGACGTATTTAATGCAAACACTGCAAATTAATCAGGTTTACTGACAATAAATGCATGAGAAGCATTTTCAGAGCCCTGAAAAGTGACTTTCTCATTTTGAAACCTCTATAAATTAATTTACCACAGCTTAGTAAAAGGTGAAATTTAGTTTTATAGTAACTTAGGGGCTTTCCAAACAAGCATATTTGAGTTTTGAGTGTTTATACAGGGACAAAAGCACATCTTTTGAACACTGCTTTGAGAATGGGACCCAGCACTGACATTGACATTCAGAGCAGACTCCAGGGTCTGAAGGGATGTCTGAGCTGACAATGCACACCATTCAAGTGCTGTTTCTTTCCTGTGGCCAGACTTGACACCTGGATACTTGGTGAACTTCACACCAGCATCTATTCCCAGTTAGGAGGGTAGAGATGCTAAAGTAAGAAGCAGTTTTGTAGTTTATGAGCTTCAGCCCTGATCACAATTCTACAAAAAGTAGAGACCCAGCAGCTTAAATATTCCAGTTTTCCAATTAAAAGTATGGAGATGCCCGTATTGGAGAGAGTGCAGGACATTTTATCTCAGGAAGTTCTTGTCTTCTGGCAAGAAATGATATGAACCTCCTCAAACGAACATATTTACAATCTTTTGCTGTAAATCCCCATTACTTCAAATAAAAGTGGTCCATTTAAAAAATAATCTTCTAAAACATCTCAATCAGATAGAATTTTGCATTGCATTTTGTTTGCATACAGAAATACTTTGAACCACAGTCCAACTGAGTTTGTCAGCGTTGTGGGATATTCAGGGGTCATTATTGTTTTAGTTGTTTGCTGAGATAAAAAAAAAATCATGTCAAAAAATTATCAAATACCATCTAGTTTAGTTTACTGCAAGACTGGATAACAAAATTTGCAGTCTGTGTTACGCTGACTCACATGACATTCTTTGTAATGTCCTCACTGTTGAAAGACAAAATGATTTTGAACACAAATCTAATATACATTAATGCATAGGTAATTCCCAATTTAAGTGCACTGTTTAAGGTGTTAGAAAATAGTTTTCAGCTGCACTCCAACTATGACTAGTGATACTTTTTTAAAGATTGATAGCAGAGTTTTCTCCAGAATCCATCAACCTCATTAAGTGGCAGTAAAATCTGGGCTACTGTTCAAGATCAGAGTTTTTAATATACACCCAAAAAAAAAAGAAATCAACATAGGCCAATATTCAAATTGAATGTTACACTTCTCTGTCTATCCAGGTACAAGGACAGTAAATATAACTCAACAGCCATAGGAATAAGAAAAAAAAAACAGCTCTGTGACTTAAATGTGATGAAACAGAGAAAAATAGTGTCCCTTACCGCAGTATAACTATGGTACATTGTAGTTTTTTTCTCTTCCTCTGTAAATCTCATGCTTATTACTTTTATAGACATACACACGCACTTCAGCATTCAAATAATAAAAGAACTACTCAGCTGTGGCAACACAGGAGGCAAGAACACCTAAGTGTAAATCCATCAAACCCTGAACACTCCTCTGAGAACACAACCACTCTGAATTACAAGAGTTGGTGAAGGGAGCCTCCACATCTCTCACAATAATTTGTTTTCAGCCTCTCAGTGGAAGCCTTCACTTTTTTTGTCGCATTAAACATCCGGGATTGAGCCTTCAATTAGCAAATTTCAAATATTTTGCATTGCTGTTTTTCACTAACCCTAGATGTCATGACATGGGCCATGCATAGCTGGTTATAAGAAAATACAGAATTATTCTGGTTGATATCAAAGCAGGGAACATCTGCTGCTGTCTTTGCCCGTATTCTTTTAGCAGTAACACAAATACATCATTCATGACTGGATGGAGATCCTGTGGCCACAGCAGTCCGTGTTCAGCAGACCAAAACCAACATTGATGCATTATTCTCTTTCCATTCAGGACCCTTACTTTGGCCTGTGCCATAAACCCCAACACTTGGCTATTAAAAAACATTTCAGTGACCTTAGAAACAAATAGAAAATGGGTACAGTCAAAGACAAAGAGAGGTTTAGCTGGTTTTGAATGGTCACACTAAGGACAGGAAAAAAAAATTCAACTTCTAGAAGTAAATTAAAAAGTGCTGTCAGTGCCCTTTGTGTGGACAGAGTTTATTCTAAGAAAGGTTATGGAGCTGAAAAGCGTCAATGTCAGTTTTCAGTGCAGTGGAATTGGAAATATGTTTTTTCATAAGAAAATTTTAAGATAAACAGCAAAAATAAAAAAAAAATAAACTGGAATAAAAAAAAGGAAAGGAGCACTGCATAGGTTCATTTATGGATGGAATGAGGAAGATTTGTTAAGAATTCTTTAAAAATGAATGGATGTGTAATTAAGGAAATAAGAAAGGTAACAAAGAGGGCAGAATTTCACTGGGTGTACTGAAAACGCTTCCCAGAAACACATCTTGGGGAAATGGCAAAGCCTTTCACCGTCCCTGTATACAATGGGAATGGAAAACCAAAGGCATAAATTCATTTATTTAAAACAAAAAACAAACAAATGAAAAACAAAAACAAACAAACAAAACTACCTAAGATTACCTTTTTTTTCCTCATTGCTTCTGGGTTTTTTTTGTTTGTTTGTTTTTTACTGTCTTTGTATGACAGAGAAATCCTTTCCCCCCTAAGTGAGAGGGGGCAAGAACCACTCCCAGTTGTTTTGGAGAACAAAAGCCACAGTCCAGTTTTTTCAAAAGACACTTCCTAGCACAAAATCACCATCAGTGTTTGAGAACTTTTTGAGATTCTTCTGGTACTTGTCACTGAAACACCACTGAAACCATGTTTGAGCTTCTTTGTGGTTCTAAATAACCTCCCATCGCTTTACTGGCTTACATTTACCACCTCATAATATTTAAATTTTTTTTTTTTTCTCTGCCATGGCTCACCACAGCCATTCTTCTCGCCACATATCAGACTATATTCTTAATATATTTTTTGCTCCAGGTATGGGCTTTAGTGAAAAATTTACCTGCACTAATAAAACCACCACAAGAAACATTTCCATGCTCTTCTGACTCACAATGAAGGAAAGCATGACTCCATCTGACTCTTTTCTAAGTCCAAAACCACATGAAATACTCCCTAATCAGCATTTCTTTGGGGGTGGGAGCCCTGAACACAGATTCCCCTAATACAGACAATTATATTAATAAGGCAGCAGTTCCAAGCAATCCATGGAGCACTGAAGTTCACACACACACACACATGAGATTTGCAGCCCTTGTCAAAGACTTTGCTTCTGGCTATCCTCAGCCTTGTAACATTTTCACATTAATTTTGGGCAGCATGAATTATCCCGCTTGGGGCATTTTAAATATGCTTGAAAATAAATAATTAATGCATTGGACACTATTAATTAGCAAAACTCAGAAACAGCTACTGTTACAGAGCCTGGAAAGTTTTTCTAAACTTGTCAGGCTGTTAATAATAAATAGGGTGGAAATGGCCAATTAACATACTTAAATAGCAACCTTTAAAAACAGTGGAAAACACCACTTTTTGTGTTCTTTTGATATGAGAAACGAAAACCACCAACTCTGCTACTTTAGTCCTAATACTTCACTAAGAGAACTGTGGATTTACACTTGTAGGTGAAGCAGACCTGTGGAACCAAACACAATATCTAACTATGACAATTCTTTTTGAGTATTGGGAATACATTCTTTTATACTTTTTACATGGCAGTAAAGTTTGTTAAAAAGAACATGAAGATGAAGATCTATGACCATATTTACTCATTCCTACAATTTTGGAAATCACGGATCTATAGTCATACAGGTTTTATTATAAAATATGGCTTCTCTAAGGCGTTAATACAGAATAAAAATAATTTATTTCCTAGTCTCAACTTTTTTCTAACACAGACTTACTTTTGCTGTAGCACTGGCAATAATGAGCTAAAGTCAGGATGATGACTGGGAGTGGTCAGCATGGAATTACAAAGCAGAATAAAGAATGAACCTCCCATAAGGAGAGGTGCTCAGTGGATGATGGGAGAGCAGAGCTGATATGGATCTTGACTTCAGCAAGGCTTCCAGAGCTGTCTCCCCCAATACTCTCTTGGACAAACTGACAGGGCAGGAACCGGAGGAGCAGACAGCTGAGCAGGTTTAACTCTGACTGAACTGCTGGGCTCAAAGGTTTATCATGACACACTCCAGGTGGAGGCCATGCTGTTTTATCAGTGGAAAATCACCCTCAGTAGTGTGGTGCCAACAGGAAAAAGGAGAGGAGAAGATGCAAAACCAGGCAGCAGCACTGTTCCTTCACCTTCCTTCCTCATAAAAACTAACAGAGAGGATAAAAGAGAAAATGATACAAAATTGACTGCTGTAGCATTTGGGTCTTATCAATATTCATCTTGAGGTGACCAGGACACTGACAGAGCTCACATACAGCCCTGGTACAGCATAAACCATCTACTTGACAGTCAACAAAAACAGCAGTACCCTGAGCTATAATATTGTTGCACTGCCAGTTCATTTATTCATGAACTGCAGAGGAAAATAAGCACGTGGAATGTATATAAATTTTCAGTTCAGAAGTTACTGCCATCAAGGGAGAGCCCTAAGTTATGCACTACCTTTATAAAAAAAAAGTTTGTGGTTTGTTTCTTTTTCCCCAGGAATGCTGCAGCCCATCTAATGAGCACACCCCTTAGCCTTTCTCTTTTGGAACAAAGCTTCCCTTTGTTGCTCGAGGCTCACACTCAGCTGACATGTGCACCAGAAACAAAACTGCTCTAAAAGTTTGGAAAAGAGTATGTTTGATTTACTGCCTCCATTTTTTTCTCCTTTTTCCAAATACCAAGAGTCCATCTGCTTCTTTATCTCAGTCTTCGTTGGTTGTCCTTGCCTACATTTGGCCATGCAGTAAAAACACTTTGCACAGCAGAGGAGTCCCCTAAAGGACACAGATTTAAGATAAAATCAGATTTTTAGGCAATAATTAGACAGTAAAATCTATCCTGGAAGGTAATGCAGCCCAGAGAGCAATTATGTTTTCTTTATACCATTACAAAACTTGGAAAGTGTAAAATCTTTGACTGGCTTATGAAAGGACAGAAAAACCTGAGTTTGACAGGCAGCTGTTGTGAATAACATAAAATATAATTTTTACCTGAGCTGGGCAATTGTCAGAGCCTGTTGACAGCTCTGTCCTGAGATCCAGCTGTCACTGCCCACTAAATCCAAAACCTCTGGGACAGGACATATCAGGGACCATCCGGGAGGAATCCCAGTCCAGGAGATCCTCCTCCTCTGGGTGGAATGATGGATACACAGAGCTGAGAAGAGGCTCAGTCCAGCTGTTCATGAAAGCTTCAAATAACAGTATGAAAACACAGTATATTCAGGCCTTTTGAAAAGAGATTAAACAACTTTCAATGCCTTAGGGCACCTCTAAGTACTAACAAAAAAAAAGTTTAAATCTTTGTGTTAACATCAATATTTTGGGTTTATTAATATGTTGTGCTCTGTGTCAACAAAAGCACAATGTCGTGGGTTTGGGTTAATCTTACTATGAAAAAAAACAATGAATATTTAGAGTTTTCATGGAAAAGATTGGTTAATGAACTAATGCAATTGATAATTAAGAATTACAAGTAAAGATGTTCTTACCAATATTCCTACCATATGAAATTTAAAACCTGACCTGCTCAATCATCACTAAACGTTCCCAATAAAGACACACTCAGAGATTCTGAATTACCATGATGACATCAAATATATGAAATCTTCAGGCTTATTTATGATGAAATTAAAAAATCTCCAAAAAGCAATGATGACTTCAGAAAAAAAAAAAACAAAACTAAGGGTAAAGTGCATAACTACACACTGGAATGAAAATGTATCACTGAATGAGAAAGAAAAGGTGCAATTTACAGTTTCTCTATGAAATTCAAAACAACCAATTAATTAAATTTAAAATATATTACACACATACTTTACCATTTTTCTCTATTTCTCAATTTAGATTTCATGATGTGTTAATTATCAAAACAGGCCATGAAGTAATTTCTTCAAGCTAGGAGAACCAAAATAAACTCCTAAGAAATGCTCCTTCTTTTTCCGTACATTAAAACCCCCTTTTATTGGAGCTATCAAAGTGTTACCATGCTGCTTTGTTTTTCTCTGTCCACCTCATGTGAAAACGAGCTCCAAAAAAATGAGGGGGGAGAGAAAGAGAGAGATGAGGAAAACCTCTGGTGGAGCTGCCATCTGATCTGAATCCTGATTACCACCTGCTGTATCGTTTAACTGGAAACAAGACCTCAAATCTCCCTGGAGAATACATGGCTGTGATTTAGCTAACTGACATCTGGATGCTCCACATAAATAGAGCTGAAAGAACATTTTCCTGGCGCTTCCAAGCCCGGCTGATAAAGTAAGCAGTTTGAGCATTAAGGCTTCAGGTGGCTCATTACATCTCTATTGACAAACTCAAATATTTTTTTCCCGAAATCTCAAGGCAGTTCCTGCACAAACCCATGGCACCATGCACACTTGACTCCTGGGAGAAATTTGGGAGGGGATTTCTTTGTCTCCCTGGGAAAAGCACACATGGAAAACACACAATAAACTGCACGGGTACAGATAACCCAGGAGGCAGAAATGTTTCCTTGTAAAACTTGTATTTTGTAACAGCGATTCCTCAGCTCGTGTTCAGTCCCATATTTTGCAATGAAAACTACAGTGTCTCAAAATATGGATCTGTAAATACAGGTTCATTTCATTTATACACAGGTCCAAAACCAGAGTAGCACAAACAGCAAAGAAAGAAGTGCATGAAAGTACAAATCACTGGAACAACCTGTTTAAAGTCTAAAATACCTTCATGCATTGTTTTAACATTTCTTGTCACCAAGACCATCAAACATCGTGATCAGAATCAGATAAAAGGAATATTATTGAGCAGATCTTCTGCTCTTGACAAATAAGCCCACCTTGTTCAGAAGTTCAGCTGAGAAAAAATAAAAATACATTTTTTATTCAACATCAAAAAGTGTTACTAGAAAAACAGAGGGGATGAATACTCAGGATAAAGTTTAGCTAATGAAAACCTTAACAGCATAAAGCATAGATTTATACCAAACACCTGTAAAATTACAAAATGATGCACTGCAAAAATGTAAATTTTTTTTGCTTCTGATAAAATCACTTGGAGATAGAATTTTTGTGGTGCAGCTGAGCTTTTTTTTTTTCCTGAACAAATTTAAAGAGCTTCAGCACAAATAGTCTCATTTTCTGAATACATGGGACAAATAAAATAAATGGAATCTACCCTCTTAAACATAAAATTCTCAAACAGATAAATGCATCCTAGAGTCAGTAACAACGGCAGAACCCACACTCCATCAAGCTGTTACCCAGTTTTTATAGAATTAAGAGATTTATTCAGAAGACTTAATATGATAATGCATTAATAGAATGGAGCATTGTGTCTCAATATCACTTCAGGACAACTTCAAAAATGCAAAACAAAATTATGTTGCAATCTAATTTGTTAAATCCCATTTAGTCAGGTTTGTAAACTCTTTTCTGCCAGCATCAGCTGTTTTGGTTGCCAGTTAGTAAAACACTGCTAGGAATGCAAGTAGAGGTGAAGCCACGTGCACAACTACAAAGCACAGACCTCTGCAGTAAATAAATGCTGGATAGAAGAAATCCTAATAAACTGGACATGAGTCAAACACTGAAATCATCTAATTTCTCAAAAAGTTCCCAAAATTTCCATCATCACAGGTTTCTTACATTAATACGATTGGTTCACTTCAAAGAACTGCTCAGAAAGTTATAAAAGCAGTAAACGTGCTCTCTGAGTAGGCAATAGTAATTGGGAATTTTCTGCTTAGGGGAAAAAATGGAGGGGTGTCTGGAAAACACAAATCTTGATGCCTCTAATAGTGCAGAATACATGAGCTTTGAGTGGATTTTCCCAGGTCTGTTTAAAATTATAATGGGTCAATTTAGTTTACTCTGATGATTACCTCAGTTACAAAAGCTCCTTAAGAATTTCTTGGCTGTAAGCTGCAGCTCAGTGCTTTTTATGGTTATGGCTGATAACTGAAATTGACTGGGTTAAAACGTGTTGGATTTGTCTCAGGGGGCTAAAAAAAACTACGAGGTTTTTTGTTTTGGTTTGGTGGGGTTTTTTTGTTTGTTTGGTTGGGTTTTTTTGGGTTTTTTGGTTGTTTTTTTTTTAGCTTTGATAGCCCAGAACAGTTCCACTAACATCCAGACCAGCACAACCAAGGTGGCAGTGATGAAAACATCTCATGAAACAGCCTCTCTGAGCAGAAACCCCAAGGATAACCAGGAGCTCTGAGAAGCTCCCTGGAGATCCTTGCAGTAAAATGAGGAGAACTACTCCAGCACAATTACTTATTTTAAACTCATGATTAAATCATTAAATCAGTTCAGAGAGCCCATGGCAGGGACTTCAGGAGTGTCACATGGGAAGGAACGAGCTGCCTGGGGCGGGAGGTGGCAGGACTGCTGCTGGCAGCAGCTTTCAGGATTTGCCAAAATGCAGCTCGTGGTGGACTCTGTGAGACACCTGAGAAGATGGAGGGGCCTGCCCATGTCAGAAGGGGTAATCCCACAGCTCACAGATTCTCCTGGACTGGCCATACGCTCATCTGACCTCTCAAGAAGGCAGTTCATCTTTCTGCCAGAAAAATAACAAACCAGGAGGGGGAAAAAAAAGGTGACAAGTATTGGAGTTGACACAGGAGGAGCTGGAGAGGTGCCTGGACTGCAGGATGAGGGAAAGGAAGCCCAGCAGGAAGCAGCAAGCTCTGAGATGAACTTAGGTGTCACGAAACTTCACGCTTCAAGACCGAGGTTAAAATTGCTATTTGAACAATTCATTATTTCGAGCACTCCCAGAGAAATGAAACAAAAGCAGCGAACTTCATTTAAATACAGGCTGGGAACAACTGCCAAGAGGAACAAGGTCAGCATCAATTCCCCTGATCATATCCCCTTAGTGCTGTAAAGTACATGCTGCTTTTATCTTTTAACAGTCGAACTGATTAATATGACGAGCTAAAATTGCCAGCCTCCACGGGATGGAGAGGAACAGATAGATGTGAACATGTGCTGAAAATTAAAAGGTGGTGAGAAATGAGCAGGCCATTCCCCCAAAGTCTGCAGAAGGAACAACTTCTAGCAGCCAATTTCCAAATTGTGGTTCCCAGGCTCACTGCAGAGCTGCCAATGCTGTGCCAGACATGAAGACAACCTCACTGTCACTGATGGGCCTTGTGTTCAACAAGACTTTTGGGCTGGTGGAAGATAAGGCAGAAGAAATTCCATCCTTAGTCACAACATCACACCACCACCACCACCACACTCAAAACAACCAGAAAAAGGAGAGAGCTCATGGCTGGCACTGAGATAACTCAACCATTGGCTTCTTCTCTTTAAATTTTCTCAGCATAACCCAAAATACCTTGGTTTAATACTGATTTTTGTCAGGAATACTGCTGAGAGCTCAGAACTTTTTATAAAATAGATTTACTGAGAAGCTGGGAACAAATCCATTTAGATGAATTGTAAAATGAGGGCTTAGCATTCAGTGACACAAAATGACAGGCATATGCTGAAATGAATTAACCCCACTGGCTTGGATGCAATACCTGGTGTCTTTAAATGTATCATTCCTCCATTTCTAAAATTATTTAAAAAGAAAAACTCCTAAAATGTCATGAAGGTAAAGAAGGAGGCTAAAAGTGAATTGAGCTCCTCATTGTGGTTTTGATTTCTTGGTGATCTTAGCAAATCACTAACTCATTCTTCACTTTCTGCCTCATAAAACTGAGGGGGGAAAAAAAAAAAAAAAAAAAAAAAAAAAAAAAAAAAAAAAAAAAAAAAAAAAAAGCTTGATATATACCTGACACTTTTAATATGAAAAGCACTTTAGAGAAGCTTTTTGACACAGGATGAAAGATTGTACTTTGCCATACAGAATAGCTGTATTACCTGACATGCTCATTATACACTGTCAGAGCCCAACAACTTTCAGAATATTTTCCTCTTATTATTCCTCACTCTTTGACTGTGTTCAGTAATTACGGATGGAATTCTGTAGATTGCTTTAGTGACATAGGAGAGTACTTGCCTCAGAAATCCAGATAAACCTGCTTCTCAACTGTTCAGAAATGTTTTCAAGAGTCTTGCAGGTATTGGGGTAAAGATTTTTGTAATGCAGACTTCTCAGTCCACGGAGTTGTGAAAAAAGGAACCATTCCTATTTAAAAATCTCTGGCATTTCTTAATGCTATAAATAGAAAACAACCTGAATTAATTGTATTTCCTGTCTGGTGTCACTAAACACTGCACAACTCCTCACAAGAAGCATTCCCAGCACAAACACAATTATTTGTTATTTCTTGTGCTTGCATTCTAGGTCACAACCTAGAGTCAGTTTTGCTCCTTCTGCTGCACAGAGGCACCAGGATGAGATGCCCACACTGTGAGCACCATCATAATCATTTCTGCAGCACACATCAGACCAGTTCCCCTGGCTGTGCTTACAGCCACTGGAATTTCTCTAGCAAATCAGAACCATTTCTGGCACACTTCAGACCCGCTCTCCTTCAGCAGAAATTGCCCTGCCTATTTGAGAAACAATCAGGCCAACTACACATTTATTTGACTACCTGACCTGCCCTTCAGAGCAGCCATTACCACGTGGGATAATGACATCCCACGGAGAGGAAAGTGCCACTCTCCAAGGTAGGGAGTGCTTTTGGGAATCATTTCAGCAAGCCAAACAATGCCAGTGAACTGACATCACTCCTAAAAATACCCCTTTGTTTGTCAGGGAAGTGATGCCCAGACACACCAAACAAGGGGCTGTGTGTTCCTGGGGGTGGCAGCCCATCTGCTTCTTCCACGCTGCCAAATTCAAGGGCCTTTATTAAAAACAGGACTTGAGTTATGCAATTTGCCAGACACTGCCCCTTTCCTACTCCTTGCTCTCACACTCACGTCTAGAGGGATGGGGGAAAAGCCTGCTCCTCTCCTGCTGGCTTTAAACGGAAGTTTAGCCAAAACACACAAACTGCTGTTGAAAATTCTTAGAAAATTAATGGCTCTGAGTATTTCTGTTTCTTCAGAAAATGCCAGTAAAATTTCTGATTTTCTTCAGAGTGAAAGCCATGGTAGAGAACACCTCACCCAAGTGCAAAGGAATCTGAAGGGATGGCTCCTGATGAAGATCTGGCTCCTCACAAACAGCACAGCTTGGAGCACTATGGGGAAATAATTCCAGTAGAGGATGACCAAAATAGGGACTGGAGATGAGCTCAGAGTCCTGGGACTCCTCATACCCAAGATCTCCACCTGAGGCTGCCCCCGGCCTGGGAACATATCCTAAGGTTAATTTTGGTAATTCAGCTCAAATGCTGTAAATGTTTTGTGTCTAACAAGATGTTCCAGATTGCAGAACTATTTCAGGATTAATTCATTGCTGGTGTTATGTTTTGTATTTTTTCCATGCATTCAAAAAATACTTAATGGTTATCAGAACAAACTAAAAACCCAAAAGAAAAAAAAAAGATTTCCAAAGACTGTAGAGATGCATAGGAAAGCTTGGTGTGTAATCAAAGTATGAAAAAAAAAGAATTGAAAGAATTATTGACCTTTTAAAATATATTTGACTGTTCTACAGAATACACAGCAGTGGATAAAGCAGTGTCTGTTATATTATGGTAAGAGTTCATCTCTACCCAAAATTTTTATTGACTAATAGCTTACACTTAAGGTTCTATAGGAAAAAGAAAAAAGAAAAATTGTTTAATTTAGGAAGTAAGAGTAACTCCTTGTTATAAACAACATGCACTCTGGGGCCAAGATAATTTTACTGTGCACTTGTTATTTAAATGAGTGCAGTGTCTCCATATGGCCATATGGATGTGAGATATATGTTATGTGCTCAAGGGGCACTGAAGGATTTAAAGTACATATGTTAAAAAATAATGCTGAGTTGGCACCCAGCATTGCTGTATTCACCATAGCAAATAGTAACCTGCTCCATTTCTTCATTTGTTATTTTCCTTAGATATGTTTCTAAGAGATAAAAAGCATGTGGGGATTTCACAGAGGCTTTACTGCACAATCAAGTTATTTCAAGAATTACACTACTGGAAGCATCATGCCTTTGTCTGTGCTCTTCAAAGCAAAACCAAAAGCAAGTTCCATATATAACTATAAATATTGGTTAAATCTAGAATTCCCAGACAATCTTCTCAGTATTAACACTTCTCATTGATTATGATACTATGTTAATTCATGCCAGATGGAGACTATTCAAATGTTCAT
Organism: Chamaea fasciata; assembly: GCF_029207755.1. Taxonomy (NCBI): domain Eukaryota; kingdom Metazoa; phylum Chordata; class Aves; order Passeriformes; family Sylviidae; genus Chamaea; species Chamaea fasciata. Next base: position 80,866,390 of record NW_027094089.1, read on the forward strand.
GACTTGTACTTGTCACAAACATATGTTCCTGGAATAATGGAGTGGTTTCATAGCAAACAACAATCCCAAATTTAAAGACCTATGATGAGCCTCATAAAAGGGGGAAAAAAAAAAAAAAAAAAAAAAAAAAAAAAAAAAAAAAAAAAAAAAAAACCAACAACCAGGGAAGGGCACACTTGGGAAACAAATAAAAAAATTCAGGTTCTTAACTACAAAGAAGATTCTGGAGGGCAAAGCATACTCTGCACACTCCTGACCCTACACTGGCCACAGAACATTAACACATCCCAACCACGTGGAAGGGAAACATTTGGTATTATTTCCTGACTTCCCCATATCACAGAAATTCTTGTACTTTCAAGACAAATACTTCCACTTGCAAGGCAAAAGCAAGACAAAAATTACATCTTCAAAGTCCTGCATTTCAATTCAAGGCTTGCCTTGCAGAAGTGCACAGGGTGAAGGTGTCAAGGACATGCCTGGGAAGTGACATTGACAGTGCCCAAACGGAAGCGGAATTTGGGCCTTGTTACTCTAAACCCGAGGAAGTCACAGCCAGGGTTAATAAAGGCTTGCTCTCACAGTGCTGTCATTGATGAAACTGTCAGAAATAGGTGTTGTAGAAGTAAGTATCTGTTATTTAGTTTTGAAAATATTCTGCTGAATTCGGAAAACATTTCTCGGCTTGTTGCCATAATGTCCTTGCATTATCAGCCCAATTCCACTTCTCTACCAGAAGTTAACTTCCACCTGCTTCCTTTCCAACACAAGGAAATTATTACTTTTGGGTTTTGCCCTAAATTGCAAAACTAACAACTCCAATTAACTTTGTTGCAGACAGGCTGGTTTCTGATTCTAAAAATATGATCTGACTAATTAAATGCTTTTTATTCCCCTTTCAAAAAGAGACAGAATTATTTTTGCTAATGCAATGAAAGGTTACAGAACACCTTCCTCAAGTTTTGCACAGGAGATGCACAAACTCCAAACCTCACCCCTGTCCTGTCATATCTAGAACACACAAAATTTCCAAACCCTTTGTGCAAAGGTTTGGATGTGAAGATTTGAAAAACGGGGTCAATAGATGATAGATTAACTTCGGGGAAAAAAAAAAAAAAAAGGCAAACAAACAAAACAGTAGCAGAGTTGAAAATGTCACATGATGGACTGAGAGGTGGGGGACAGGCACAAGAGAAAAAGCCATAAAGGAAAGGATCACACACTCCAAATGGATAGAAAAAAAGTGGTATGAGCAGTTAAGAAAACATATTTAGATGAAATGAGCAACAAAGGAAACTTAGAGTAATCTCAACATTTCTTCCACAACACAGAAGTTGCTTACAAAGGAAAGAAATTGTAATTGACAAAGGTAAAAAAGCACTTTTGTTTCAAAGCAAAAACACTAAGTGAATTGAACAAACTAAACTGCGTGTCACGGCAAAAGTTTTAAGCTTTAAATTTCAGATCTGCAGAGTTGTTAAAAAAACCAAAACCTTTGTTTTCTTCACTTTTGCCTGCTGGCGAAGTGGAAAGTAAGGCAAGCTGAAGTGTTTATATTTCAGAGGCTCCACAAATTCACTTGACTGATTAAACCAATTTGTAGCCCAGTAATAGGCACCATCTTTTAGGCAACTCAGGGGTACCACCCATTTTGGAAGGGCAGATGGGAGAAAAGAAGAGATAGGAAATAAGGACTTAGATTTTGAATTATCATGACAGAACAAGCTCCTGCAGGACTGAAAAGACTGTTATAATATTTATCGAGTTCTGCCAGTGGTAATGGCAACACATTCCCCCCTCTGTGCTGACTCAATGGGCACAGAGAATGAAAAACCTTTGGGTGAGATAATAAAATGTGCATGTGTTCTGCCTGATAGCAGTAGCCCTGGTGATAATCCTGTGAATTCCCAAAATATGTTCCAGCGTGATTCAGAGGACAAGTATTACATCCTGAACAGAAGAAGAAGGGGAAAACAAGATGTGGCAGTGGCAATGACCAAAACCTCCAGCCTAAACAACAGATAAAAAAACCTCTACATAACTGTTTCCTTCAGAGGGGGAAAAAAAAAAAGCTAAAAAATAAAGCTAGAAGCAAACCCTCAAGAAGCAAGTATTCAGCCTTCAGTCAAATATAATCTAAAAATCCCCATCACCAATAAAACATATGCGACCTTTAATTTGTCTCTGTCAAGTCTGCTTTGTTTACAAGCCCTGAGAAATGGTCTCCAAATCGTACACCTTCCTATGGCTAAACCAGGTCAAATGTGTTCTTGAATGTAAAGGATGATACTGTCGACCACGCTAAATATTTTGGGTTTTCCTATATTATAAGAGCTGCTCTGGAGAAAAGAATCAAGAGATGCAATAATTTTTGCTCATATTTGCATTTATCCATTACTTCAGCAAATGGCAGCTTCCTGTCTTCAATCTCCTGGAAGAGTGGAGAAATGAAGGAAAAGTTGAAACTATTTTGCATACTCTCTACAAATGAAGGAAAAGTTGAAACTATTTTGCATATTCTCTAGAAGTGGTGTGCTAAGGTTACTTCTACCTAGAATATGTTATATGTTTTCTATAAAAGCCCTACACATATATATATATGCACATATATAAAAATACAAGCAGCTTTTTCCATGGATAGTGCTACTCATTTTTGTTATGAAACAAAAATTTTTTGAGAAGACCAAAAAGCTACTGTTAGCAACCAAGCGGAAAAAGAAATGTATTCTTCTTGTTCTTTTTTTAAAAATGATTTGTTCAGTCTCTTTTTACTACAGACCATTTAACTTGCTCTCTCCTTCAGTGACAGAAGACAAATCAAAAACTGTCAGGTATTTTAAACTGTGATCTGCACTACACTTGAAGTTTGAACTGCAGCTCAGAATCATTAGACTCAGACCTACAATTGTTGCTATTCCTAGATATGTCACAAAATTCAGCTCTGCTAGAGAGAGATGGATTCTGCCTAATTCAAAAATAGGACAAAGCCTTGTTCAAGGCAAAGGAGCCCTACAAAGCCACAGTGCCTGTGAACAATCCCAAAAGCAATGCATTCTCATTCCCAACGAACTAAGCATTCAGTCAAGCCTCTTCCCCATGCAAATGCTTGTTTTACCTGTGCAGCTCTCAAATCCTTTCCCCTCAGAGTATAACGTGTTCTCTGACCTTTCCCTTGTTCCTGTTCCCAGTCTGATTCCCAGATTCACCCTGAAGCTCTTTGCTGCACTTGCTGTCTTCCCTTTTCCCAGAATGGATCTTTAACATCTTCCCAGAAAAATGCATCTTCCCCTTCCCATTCTGCAGCCACCTTCATCACCTTGCTGAGGTCTCACCCTGCCAATTATACCAGCTGAAGGAATGGTTCCCACCCCAGAAGTGACTTTTCTGTCTTTTCCTGTCTCTGCAATCAGTTTTCCAACCAGTTCTGAGACAGTAGGAACTCTCAGTAACAGGAGATCCTGGCTGTGCCCCATAAGGGATATTTTGAAGTATCTGACATATGCAAGGAAAAAACTTGCAAATCAATGCTTCTTGAAGGACTTGTTCCATGTGACCCCTCAAAAAGATTCTGTGTGACTTTTCCTGTCACTGCTGAACATTGAGATTGCACCAAAGGAAAAATATTCCAGAGGACAAGCCCATCAGAAGTCGAAATTCTTTATAGATTGCAATAAACCAAACCTATACTCCAAGTCTCAAACAGTTCATCTTCCATCTTCTCTTCAGTGAATAAATCAGTGTTACTAAGCACAGTGAAAAGGTGAAAAAGGACACTCTGCACTTTATTTGAAATATACTGCCCATACTCCATTTTATATTCCTTTTGTTATTCAGTGAGTAATGTTTTACTGCACCACTTGCCCAGATTAAGAATGTTTCAGTCTACATACTTATCATTTAAAACCACGATTCCCCCGAAGGGAGCACAATGGGAGAACATGATGTTAATTAGCCTTATGGCATTATATCCCAATTCTGCGCTTGCTACACCACAGTTGTTGCATTCCCAATGCCCTTTCCTTCAACCTCTCATGAAAAGGATCTGCACTTAGTCAACTCAGAGCATATTACTTTCCCATAAGGGAAAAAGACTCATGTAAAATGTACCGACCTGAAGTGAACACCACTAAAACATTAATGCTCTGTTCTTTAAATAGGTTTCCCTTTTATGTTCGCTTTATCCCAGTGTCATGCGAAACTGCTTGACATGTTTTGTTTGGCTGGTGTTTCAAAGAGTGCAAATTTTACTCAGTCCAACTTCCAGGCCCCTGCAGCCCATTCATCCAATTAAAGGACTGTGGAATGAAAACAGAAAAAGCGCTTTGTGGAGCTTCAGAAATATTGTCCCTCAGGAAGGCTGCCTGCAAAAAGCGAGCAAATCCATTGTGCAAACTGGTGCATTGCAATAGAATAAAATTGCTCCTCAAAGTCTCTTTATCCAACATGGATTACTGACTCCTGATAGCTGTAGGTTAGTTGAAGGTAGAGTCTATCGGAGTCAGGAAAGCTCTTATTACCTTTTATTATAACACATCCTCCCCCCATAATCTATAAAAAAGCCTCTAGGAGCCCATTCACTTCTACACCTCTTCGCCGCCTTTCAGTTTCAATAATGCTGAGTACAATTCAGGACTCTTTGCAGTCCACTGTAGTTTCCATATGCATTCACAGGCTAAATATTCCTAAAATGCCCTTGGGAAAGGCAGGCTGCCATTTATTATTTCAGATTTCTGGGAACTGTAGCCCTTGCAGCTCCCTGGGAATATTGTTTCAGACAGTTCTGCTAAAACCTACAACCTTACCTCTTGACCACACTAAGTGAAATTAATTATCATGCAAAGTTCCTTGTGATACCCTTTTCTATGCATTAGTAATATAAATAAAGAGCAGAGGAAGACATTTAAAGTGGGGATGACAAACAAATGCTAAAGACCAAGTTTTTTATGATTACGGAGCCAAGATTTGAGGAAGGTCACAGCAGTAACTGCAGAAAACTAATTATGCACTGCTTCATGCTGATTGAAGACTCAGGAATGCTGCTTGATTGTCCATATTTTAGACACACACACACTCTTCAAAGTGAGCTGCACAAACTCCTCCTCCTCCTTGTTAAGAAAGAGCAGAAAAACACAAAAATTGAGCTACCACTCCTATATCTCACCCTTCAACATATTCACAGGGTTTTGGTAACCCTGAAATTAATTCACTTCCTTTGCTCAAGAACCAGAGGATGCCTCACTTTCACCATGCCTGCAAATTAAAGCAGTGGTCACTCAAACAATGGTTTCACATTTAGGCTGCTTTGAACAAATCCCAGGTTTCCAAGGAATTATATATGAACCTGAAGAATTTTGCATGTGAATCAAATGTAAAAATTGTTTGCTACCACCCACTGTGTGGTAGTCACGTTTCTTGAATAATATTGGGGCAGTTGGTTTGGATGGTTTTCTTCCCCTGGGATTAGCAAGCGTTTCCAAAAACTATATTCACATTGCTTTTCTTCTCTTTTTCCTGTATTCACAAACAGAGATTGATGTCTCACCACACTTTAGTGCTGTAACTTGAAATCTGGGAGAGTGATTTGCCAAAACAAATCATATCCTGGTATGGAGAGAACAACCCACTTCCTGCAGGCTTTAAACTTGTTAATTATCAGCAGAAATGATGATCAGAATCCTGGATTTCTCATCCGTACTTACCAAACAAGATTCTTGGCAGAACTTATTGGCTAATGTGAGAGGAGGGAAACCCCAGTGGTCCTGTCTGTATTCCTCAAAAATTTGTTCGTGGAGCTGTCACATACTGGCAAGGAATGCCTTTTTTTGTTCCAATGCATTAGTACCAGTTTTAACCTTGTATTCAAGAACCTCTTGTAGCTTCTTAAAGACCAATATTTCTCCCTTTTCTTTAATAAGTAAAGGGAAAATGTAGCATTGAGAATATATTTCCTTTTTTCCCATACGGTACATCATGGACATTTCAACATCACACAGCGTTTTTTAATTAATTTTGCAATTTTCCAATTGGCAATTACTAACCCAAAAGCATTGATTAAGGGAAAGATTAGGCCAAGAACTAGCTTAATCGAATTCTTACTGTTACAAATTTGCTTGCTGTTGAAATTTGTCATTATTTCCTATTAAAGGAAGGAAGGTTACTTTCTTACCAGTGAGTCATAGATTTTATACACATGTCTAGTTTGATATATTTCACAATTTAATTTAAATATACACTGAAACATCTGGATTCTTCCCCTGAAATCTGTCATGACAGTTTTTAAAAATTACCAAAAAAGACTTTGAAGTCAGTCTTATATCCTTATTTTCTCTATCCTGGTACAGTATGAATAACTAATCACTCCAAATTATTCGCTAATTTCTTAATTCTAAATAATCTTATAATACATGCACATACATATACGTATTTGATTTACAGAATTTTCCTTCTCTGTTCAATTGATGAAGTCTCTGATTGTCCATGCATCAGTAACAACCAATATAAACTTAGAATATCAGTACCCCAGAGAAGGTAGTTAGAATAGAGTTTAAGTTCCCATAAATAAATCTCAACTGTTTAAATTTATATCTCTAGTAATTGAAAATACATGTGGTCAAACGAGAACCTATTTTTCTGTCCAATGACTCTTGTTCAACGTGTTCTTTCTATCTAGCTATACAAGAGAAATCAATAGATTTTCACCTTCAAATGAGATAAACTAGAGGAAAACAGGTAACTTGCAAATTAAATACTTACTTTCTTGTATGACAAGTTAAAATACAATTCTTCCTTCAATGATGCAAATAATGGCTAAATTACCTCTTTTAATATCTTAAATTACAAGAAAGCCAAACATAGTGAATAGTAAAAAAAAAAAAAAAGATAAAAATTCAAAGAAAGCATTCATTAGAATAATATCTCCTGTCAAAGGGTTTAGACCTGCAAATCAAACTGCTGCCCAATAAACAGGAATCACATTCCCATTTCCGAGATCCATTTCCATTGCAAGTTCCCTCAACCCCATTTTCCTCTTGCAACTTCCCAAAGCTCCCCTGTGCAGCTTGGCCAAGTCACTCCTTCATCAGCCTCTGCAGCAGCAGAGTTTCCTCTTAGATGAACTCAAAAGCAAGTGTAATAACTATGGAAGTACTGAATTGCAAACCTAAGCACTCTCAAAGGTTCAGCAAGAGATGAATCTTCATAGTTCCACACATACTTGTTTGGGAATTCCAGAGCATTAGGTCTCAAGCAAAAAAATATACTTTAGCTCGTTTCACTTCTTTTGGAGCTTACATTTTTGTGCATTTAGGGTAATACAGAAATCTTTTTCCTGGGGGTAGAATGAAAAACGTTCTCCAGAACCAATTGTTAAATGTATAAGAATTAAATCTTATTCTGAGCTGCTGGGAAAATGATTTGCCAGTCTTACAATAAAATTAATGACCTGGACAATTTAATCTGTTAATATATGGAATACTCAAAGGAGGGGTTTTTACTGTCTTCAGCTAGACCTGTAGGACAAGAACACTTTCTAAAGAAAGCATGGCTATAAATACAAACTTGGGATGTCAGCTACCAAGTGGCATTATCAAATAATGACCTTTTTCATCTAGGAACACCTTCTGACCTCTCAGACTTTGGGGCTGCGTGCTGAGTAGATGGGGTTTTCAGAGCTGACAGGGAAGCAGAAACAAGATGATGTCCTTAATCATATTCAGAGCAGCAGGATCACCTCCAGCACCCTGCAGCAAGCACTGCTGCCGTGCAAATTCAGTCAAGACGGAAGGGGGGATCTGCTCTCTTACTTTGCCTCACAGTTTGAGCTTACTCTGGAAATCAAAATTTTTGACAGGCCCCCTTGCTCAAGTTCCTGGATCATCAGCTGGGGAAACTTTTATGCATCAAGAGGAAAAGAAATGATGTGAAATTAAAGAGATACCAGAAGCCACATGGACACAACTGGCCTGGCTCACTCCTCTCCAACCAACCCAGTCCCTCTGACAATCCTGTTCACATCCTCAGCTCTCACTCCTGCCTGTCCTTCCCTCAATCCAGCACAAGAACAGGGATTCATTCAATAAAGATAATAAATAACCACTCCCATGTTGCCTGGAGTTGGCTGGGGATGAGAGTAAACGTGTGTGGGATGAGCTGAGCTGTCAGTAAGTTCTCTCCTCTGCCAGAGTACAGCTGGGCATGGATGTGGCAACGCCCTAGTGCTCCTGCCCAGTGCTGGCTGCAGAAGGAACATCAGCCTGGACTGCTCAAGTACATTTTGGGTTAGCAAGCAACCAAGTCATTCTGCGCACCGCTTTCAAACCATTTTACAGCCCCACTAAATGAGTTTAGAGATAATTAACAACACAGAAGGGTGAACTTCCAAATTATTACCAGAATTCCAGTTGTTCCACAGTAAATTCTCAGTGACTTTTTGCAAGAAGCACATGGGACATGTACTCAATCCCTTTTCTTTGACATTATTTCTATCCTCAACTTCTGTTTGCAGCCCTTAGAATTCTCTGCAAACAGTGGAGTTGGGACTATAACAAAGAAAGAGGATCATGTGAAAAAAGTGCTAAAACTGTTTTAAAAACAAGCTTAGATATTATAGATATGTATATAAATAAGAAATTTTTAAATAAAAATTATGTAAAACGTAATTTTCTTAACATAAATTTATAATTGGATAGAAGGGGAAAATCAACCTCTATCTTATGAGGAACGTCTAGATCTTTTTGTTAAAAATAGATTTTATGTTTTTCTTTTCTTGATGAAAATGAGTCCTAGAAATTTGGCCTGTAATATAATAGCAGTTAAATGGTAGTGATTTAAAAACCCCTGTGTATTCTTATCACCTATCTGTCCTCTCTTTCAGCTTAATCCTGATTAGGGTTTCCATCAGCTTTCAGGCTTCAGCACAGCTGAGTTGTTCTATTTCTCAGCCTACTGAGAAGGAGATTCTGCTGCCTCCAAGCCCCTTTTCTCTATCACAATGTGCTGCGAGACCTCTCCTGGCATCTCACTCTCTTTTTCTATTCTGAAAGGGCTTGTCAGGCTACAAGATGTCATGCAACAAGTCATTAAATTTCCTTTTTTTTGTGCCTGCAGCTTGGAAGAAGGTTTATGCAGCAACAACAGTCTGTTTTCCTTTGCATTGTTTTTTGTTTTTTGGGGTTTTTTTCCTATTTATTTGTGTTGTGTTTCTGCCACAGTGACTTAATTTGTGCAACTGACAGTGTTGTCTCACCCACCTTCCTGCTGCCAGCAGGAAAGGAATTAAAGCCTGGAACTGATGGCTGCTGGTGAGTTTGTAAGGCTAAACTCTGGTTTTATTTAACTCAATTTTATTCTTTCGTTCTGTCCTCTAGGACTGGCATTAATGCCCCACAGGCAAATGAAATGCAGTGTTCCAAAACTACTTATTTGCCATGTGATTTATTTGCTACATAAATGTTTTTCATTCTTCTCTACCTCTCAGCAAGCAACCCATAGCTGGGGTCTTTTAGAGAAACAAGAAAATGTTATGTACTACATAGCATCAGAAATCTCCTTTTTGACTGCATAAAATAGGAAAGGGCATGTGGAGGGAGTGGGTAAAGGAGACCTCAGACCTCAATATCTAAAACCAGCCTCCAGAGAGCAACCCAAACATGAGCCCACCCCATCCAACACAAAAATAAAACGCTAAAATCTTGTCAGAGATCTTTTGATAAACATCATGACCACAAATAAGCTGGATCCATCAGGGCACTGCCTGGTTCATGCTGCCAGTTAAGTCAGGGCAGAGGACCTGCAGCCTTTGGGGTGATAAACTCTGAGAATTTGTCACTACAGCTGTGACAAAAAAAAACCCGATTTAGAAAAAAGATTTGCACTGCAAATTTCTCAGAGCACTCTGAGCTCTAGGAATGAAGGGATGGAAGCCTCCATCCCAGTGGGCAGCTGTGTTAGGCTGCCCTCTGCCATTGCCTGGGTGGCAACACTCCCCATCAGCTCCTAGGTGATTCTGAGTAGAAGTTTCTCAATTTACAATCACTGCTTTTTGAATAAATAGTTCCAAATTCAGTGTGAGACAGAGAGAGAAAAGCTGCTAACTCTCTTGCTGGTGAAGACTCAAGATGGGTCTTGGGAGATCCAGATTAAATCTCTAAAGCAACAAATATTAGCAGAGTAAAGATGAATTCAGAGTAGCAATTAATTGTGATCTCAGGGTATTCTGAGTTGGAAGGGACCCACAAGAATCAAGTTTCACTCTTAAGTGAATGGTCCATATAGGATAAAACCCACAAACCCTGGTAGTATCCCCATGCTCTAACCGGATGAGCTAATAGGGCCACTGAAATATGAGATATTTCTAATCTAATTTATATCAGAGAGTTCAGGGTTGAACTGGTCAAAACCTCCCATGGAAAGCTGCAAAATAATCCAAAGAGCCTAATGCTTTTCCCTCTAGTCCAGGATAGGATAAGATGAACCAGACAATACACAAGAAGTGAGCTACTAACAAACAAAACCAAAAAGGTGACATTGATCTTGTCCTTCTCTAACTAATCCCTTTACCCAATTCCCTTTCTGCACTGCCTGGGATGCTGACAGCTTTGACTGAGATGTGCTTTACAAGTCGTTTCCACCCAGTGTGAGCCCATTTTGTGTCACCCACGAGGTTCCCAATTTGGCACAGCAGAGCCAAGCCCCCAGTGCAGAGTCCCCAGAGCCCCCAGGAGTCCCTGCCAATGCTAAAGGCAATACCAGCAGGGAGGAAAAGTGGTGCTGTTCCATTTTCAGCCAAAACTGAGGAGCTGGAGGGACCATCCATGGTGCTCCTGCTGATCCCCCAGCCCAGGAGCTCTGTCCTGGACCACCCATCTCTCCCCATCATTTCTGTGGAGAAATGATGCCTTAAGTTTCAGCTTTTCATGTATTTCAGATTCTGCGCTGCCCAGGGGTGCAGTTCTGAGCTCACAGTCAGTGTCACTCAGCTCTGCACAGAAAAAAACAAATCCTTTTCCTGCTGGACACCAAGGACAACTTTCAGGCCCAACAGCACAAACAAGGGTGGGCTGGAGGGAGAGACAAGAAGGATGGGACCTCACAACCTGGAGCTGGAATTGGACAATTAAACCCCAAGATGCAAATGGACCAAAACTTATAAAAGCGCGAGACCTCGTAACCATTTGTCCATTTTGTGACCATTTTGGGTCCACCTTGAGTGTAGCCCTGAACAAGCTCTTGTGCTGCCCAAGGTATATCCTTTAAGACATTTTAATAAATCCCTACTTTATTCTCTAGCTCTGTCCAGTGTCTGTTCCAGGTCAGCCTCCCCAGGGCATCACTAGCAAGGGCAGTGCTGTGACTGTCCCAGAGTTGATGTGACAACACGAGGGGACAGGTCTGCAAGACTTGTCTCAAGTTTAAGGTCTTCTGTGCTCTCAGCTGACAGGCTGAGGAGAACTGCACCACAGGCAGCAGGAATGGGTCAAGCACTGCTGATGGGACATCACACTGCGAAGAAAAGCACTGAAGGGGGGAATCTTTAACATCATTAATTAAAAAAAAAAAAAACCAGCCTACAATGTCTTGTCTTTAATTCAGAGACGTGATTAGAGATTCAACAGTTGCTTCTGAGGTGACACAGTGGAAAAGCTTTTTAAGGATTACACAAGATACACACACACAGAAAAAAAGGTCAAAAAAGGATGAAAATGTTTTTTTCCACAGCATCTAGGCAATGCTGAATAAACACAGAGCAGCAAACATAAAACTTCATAATTTTACAATGTAAGACATTGAAATGATGCAATTCCTCAGTAAACATATCTAACACTAGAAACAATTAAAAATCAAGGTTAAATGAAAAAAGATTCAATTAGTGTGCTTGAAGACACAAAAATATCTCCTAGAAACTCCACATTCATACGAAATATAATTTCTTGTGAAGAATAGATTCCCATCTAACTGCTTTTATTGCCAAAGACAGAAAGCCTCTGGAATACTTTAAAGAGTTCAGTGTACCTAATTATGAGGTTTTTAAGCTACAAATCCTTACTGTCCTGCAGCCACTAACCAAGGATTTGAGGCTTTTAATTATTCAAAAAAATTCAAGATGCCTGTCATCTCTGACAAAGAGAAGCTGAGGGAAGAGCAGCAAGTCAAACCATGATGTAAGTTTTTTTAACCCATTTTTAAAGTTAATTCCCTTTGGAAAAATTTTGACAAGTCTGAATAAAAGGGAAACATATTTTGAATTAGAAGTAATTATTGCTTTGGTTATTGAGGTTTAGTTTGTGACTACAATGTGTTCTTGCCTCTGCTTCTAAACTGACAATTACTTTACTGAAAAGCACTATGTCAGCACAGAGATATGATGAGCACTCCAAACTCACCCAGGCATTTCAGAGCAAGCTTCCCTCTGCTGTGCCTGTATTCCTCCTAATTTCAGTTATAAAAGAGTGAAAAAAAGTTTATTTTTTTTAATTGAGCATATTATAAAAACTTCCACAGCAGCATCACCAGATAGAAAGGAGAGAAGCTGGAAAACCTTCAGTTTTAAAGCACTGGGTTCATTCATGAACTGCTTTGATATCTGCAGAGGTTTTTATTTAGTGGACTGGTTTCTTCCAGCTGAAATTGTTGAAAAGCTTTCACCCTTTCTTCATAGGACAGCACAGAAGGCAGGAGGAGGACAAAGTCTTACACTGCCCCTTCTTCGCTGTCTTTTCTGCCTCTATGCATAGGCCATGGTAAAAAAGGTTGAGTGATGGACCTTTCTCCAGAATACAGGTTTTTTTCTCTCTTAGCTGAACCTCAAAAAAATCCCTCCTGATGGAGCTTTTCCCCTGTCAAGCTCATGCAGGGGAAGTCAAGCAAACTTCTCACTTCTTATGCCACCCAGCAATTTACAAAAGGGGATTTAGGTTTTAATAATTAAAAAAATCTTGCTGAGTAATTTATATTCTTTTTTCTAGCCTATAACATAAGTAAGAATGTCTTCCCAATAACAATTTCAAAAATAATTTTTTTAGGGCTTGATTTCCAATTCAATCCAACAGTAAATCTAGTAAGAAACTTATATGACTTAATTTAAAGCATCTAATTGAATGATTTAGCTTTGTGTAGATGTAATGAGCCATTTCATAAAATCAATAACATTGTAAAGTATAAGCTAAATTATTATAAATGAAGGCAATAAAAAAAGAGCTCCTCTGTATTAGGCAGGGTGACACTTGATTAATGGGTTATTATTGTAGGTTGCAGCAGAGCAGGCAGAAGAGACTGGGGTGATATTTTCAGAGGTGCAAAGGTTGGCTGCCCAGCATGCAAACAGCATCAATGCTGGGAGCCCAAATTCCAGATACAGAAATGTATTCTCAGGAACATCAGCTGAAGAGGTCAGTGTTCTCCACAAATTAAACCTAAATAATTCTGACACCTCCTTACACACACAAACTTCCCTCTGTTCATGAGGAACACATTTAGAATACTCTTATTTAGGCAAATTCAACATTATTTGCTAACAAACAAAAAATGAAGGGCTAAAATCTTCCTCCAAAAATGACCATAAAAGTGGGACAAGTGCAGCTGGCATTATACAGAGTGTATTATACCCATCTGCACACACAGCAAAATATCTCCAAGCAGGATAAAAATGGAGTCACAAGTCTAAGTTCCTGGGCCAAACCAATAACTTAAATATTTCAGGATGCTCTGTCTATTCTTTTTTCCTTTGCTAAAATACAGTATACTCAGAAGTTTTCAGAAAAGTGAAATGATTAATTACGTGGATGGAATTTCATTTGCAAACATGCAAAATAGTACCATACACTTACACTGATATTTCACTTCGCAACAAAATTCTTATAAATGTAAATACACATTTGTATATGGGCATATATATATACGTTCATGTCAACAATGTAACTAAATTATATTGGCACATATTTCATATAAATATATGTTCTATATTCCACACTTTAGGCAACATGCAATTATGAAATGCAACAATATAAATTCACCAATGTATCAGATAAAATATGACATAATAAATGTATGTTTCTTGTATATTAAGTTTGTTAAATACATATATGTGTGTACATTGACTGTCTGGGCTGGAAAAGCTGCAGCTGTTTTAGCCTTAGAGTTAACAGCTTAGAGGAAGACATGAGACAAACCATATTATTTTCACTACATAATGAATGAGAACAAGAAATAACCTCTCCTTTAGTTTCTCTCACTGATTCCACACCTCCAGAAACAGTCTGAGGACAATCAACCAACCAATCAACCAACCAAAAAAAAAAAAAAAAAAAAAAAAAAAAAAAAAAAAAAAAAAAAAAAAAAAGCCAAGGGTCTCCCCAGATTTTAAGCATTCTTTTTGAGTTCACTAAACCCAGCACCATTTATTGTCCTGCAGAACATACAGTGGCTCATGCAAGAGGAATTGCTCTCCAGAACAATTGCTCCCACACACAAAATCCATCTCTTCCACCAAAGATTTTGGCTCTTGCATCATAGCATCTCTGACTTAAAATGTATCACAAAACGCAAACTATAACACAAAGTGGAAAACAGCTGGGATGAAGAGAAAATAAGAATGCCACAGGCAGAAAGTGTCTCGATCTACAATCCAGCTTGGAAAGCACAGAGGAACACAAAAAGCAAAAACACAGCTCAGCCTCAGGCCCCAATAGATTAATAGAGGGAAACAATCAATGATCTGAAAGAGCTACGTGCAAAATCAAGCCACAAGCTCACTGAGTTACAGATTTATAGCAAAACCCAGATACTAAATTTGCTCTAAAATGGCCAAATGATGGAGGGCAACAAGTCTTTTCCAAAGGCAAGAGCAGCACCCCTCCTATTATCCCTTAATAAGGGAGGAAAGAGAGACATCTAGCTGCTGAAGGGGAGCCAGCAGGAAACACCAAATTTAACAGCAGCACCCCAAAGCTCAGAACCCTGGGCCCTGTGTGCGACAGCTCCCGGGACAGCTCACAGCTGTCACATACTGGGGAACCAAAAGGCCACCGGCCAAAGCAGCAGCTCAGGAGAGAGGGAGTGAGTGAAAAGCCAGCAGATTTTCACCGGGGAAGATAAAAAAGGTGAGGGATTGCTCGTCCCTGAACCGGAAGAGTGGCTTTCGCTTCGGAAACTAAAAGAAAGATTGCCTTCCCTGACATGAATGATGACACTCAGAAATCTGGCTGGACACAGGAGGAAGAAAACATTCTTTGTACTGTGGAGCATTGATAGTCTGTGGAGAGAGATAAGGACAACCTGGTCAGCAGAGCAGCTGAAGACCCAGCAACCGACACGAGCGGTTCTGCTCAGTGTGGGACACAGAAGTCAGGCTGGGAACAACACAAAGAGTGATTAATTTGGTCTCTGACAATTAAACTAAGTATTTAAGCATGTGAATGTATTTTCCAGGGGAATTTTCCCCTGAGCATTTCACATTTTGTGTAAAGCATCTTTTCTGACTGGAGATCTCTGCCAAATGCATTGATCAGAGGCGGCATTTTCAGTGGGGTCTCCCTCAACAAAGCCCAGCAATAACATGGTGCAGGGGGCAGGTAGGACACTGACATGGTGGGAGGGAGGGAGAGGGAGTCCTTTCACACAGAATACCTGTTCAACCAAACACTGGAAGCAGGGAGATACTTGTAACTTTTTCCAAAGTTTAGGATATCTGTTGTTTACAATGTCTCCACTCATGAATAGCTTGAAAGGATTTTTCAATATGATTTGCTGGTATTGGTACAAGCATCAGCACAGCAGTATTAATTCACATCTTTGTTTCATCACTAATTTTACCATATGAGACCTGAAGCATATTTATCTTCCTAGACTTTTTGTATTTTAAACACTTGGCATTTGGGGGGTACGTTGTGCTAGGTAAACTTAAGCACTTGTAAGTGCCAGGTTTTACCCTCTTAATGAACCCCTATATTTTAAGTTAGAACCAAAAATGGTTCTAAAACCAGATTGGTTGTGTCTAGTATTTTGGTAGCACGTGAGAAGGGGTTCTTAAAGATCAAAACTTTAGAAATTTTAGAGGCTGAATGCCTTTTGTCTGAGAATTTTGCAGGTATAAAAGTGTGAGTTCCCAGAAAGAGAAGAGAAGGAGAGAAAAGACCACAGAGCTGCTCTGGGGCCAGCTGCTGCAACCCAATTCCAAGTCACCAAACAGACCTGTAAAGGGGAGGCAGCCACAAAACACACCATTCACAGATGAAAAAAGAAAACAACACATGAGAAGTTCACTAAATAAGGTGTCACTGCAGATCTTACAACCAAACAAAACCCGAGAACAGTATAAGGTGGTGCATGAAGCATCTGATACATAGTGAAGGACAATTCTCTTCCACAGAGTTCTACTA
Source organism: Chamaea fasciata (assembly GCF_029207755.1). NCBI lineage: Eukaryota > Metazoa > Chordata > Aves > Passeriformes > Sylviidae > Chamaea > Chamaea fasciata. The sequence goes on from NW_027094089.1 coordinate 80,882,763, forward strand.
TGGACTTAAAGCTATGGACAAGTGTAAAGCAAATTATACATTAAGAATAAAAAGCCTGCTCTTGAAAATTACTAAAATGCCAAAGATTACGAAGAATGCCAATGATAGAAAAACTAGAATGCAAGAACTCTTCCAGCCCCAGCCCTGTGGCTTCAAACACTGATCATTCGCTCTCCAGACATCAGTTGCATTTCCTTACCTCAAGCAGAAAGTAAGAATAAATAGGAGTTGGGGAGGGGGAAATGAGAGAGGTAATTTGCCTAAGAGAGTTAAATGAGATGACTCTGGTCTATTTTCCTTTGTTATTCCATGCCTAATGAAGTGTCTGGGTAGTTGGAACAGCTCCTGCAGCATGATCTGATTGTTGTAGTTGCCTGTTTGTTTGCCGTGAGTTATTGTTTTATTTGGCTCTCATTTCTGAGCTGTTTCCCTGCTCTGTCGGGCAGACTGATGCTGCTGGATCGTGTTTATGAGCCTGTAAATGATTGGGGAGCTGTTTCTCCAACATAAGAGATTATGAGAGACAGAGAGAGGGGCTGTGCTGGGCTGTGCTGGGCAGAGCACAGACTGCTGCAGCATATGATGGTCTTTCTGTGTCCAAAACCCAAAGCAGCATTTGAATGCACAGCAAAGTGTGGTTTTGTTTGGGGGTTTTTGTGGGTTTGTTTGTGGGTTTGGGTTTTTTGTTGTTGTTGTTTTTTTGTTTTCCCAAAAGCAAGTCAGTTGGCCAGTGGACTCTTAAAATTACACAGCGTCCTTCATACCAAACAGTGTCTTGAAGGATCCAGCATGGTGAGCATCAATATCTTCAACAGGGGCCTCTTGCAGGCACTTTTATCTGCCTGGGGAAAGTATGACCAAGAGATTTCATCCTCACAGCTGTAGCTTCTGGCTTCCTATTTAAGTTATAATCAATATTTTTTGTTTACTCCTGATTAGGACATCAATCACCTAGCACCACACTGTATAAATCAAATCTTGAAATTAAATTCTCGTGCTTCGTTGCAAGTATGAATAGAATATTTTGTGATTGTCTGGTACAAATCAGTCAAATACTTTCTGGACTGAAGAAGACATAAAGTACTTTGGAAAATTTACTTATAGCTTCAGGAAAAACTTGGACTTTTTAGCTTAAGTTCCTTATTTCCTTAACTTCTTTAAAGCTAAATCGGATCATAGATGGTAACAAAACATTCTCCAATATAAGGAAGGGGGCAAGGGGAAACTGGAAGGGAGGAGAAAGGTTGTGCATCTTTTACAAAAATAGGAATTGCAAATGCCAGACCAAAAATCTGGCACATCAAAATCACAGCATGCACCCAAGCTCTCCATCAGGAGGTGACTTCTGCCCTCTGCTAAGGGAATTAAAAATCTGCAATAGCATTGAGGGCTAAAAGAGTGCCCTTTCAGTTCTCCTCACTTGAGGTATTATTAACAAGGGCCTTTTGTGATTCTTTTGCACAAGGGCACTACAGGAAATTCTAGTTCATTACTTAAAGGGTTTTCACCTGATTTAAGGAACCCTGAGAGCTCAGAAATTCTCCTGAGAAATCTCTCTCCCAGGAAACACTTTGTTGCAACCATCTTTTTGAACAGGAAGGCAATAGTAGGACTTCTGTTTTGATGCATTTTAGGTAAAACACAGCACAAAACAGAAAAACAAAGAGATCATCAGGAGAAACTATGTGAGAAAACAAGATATTAATGTCATTTTAGAGAGGTCTTAGGGTACCACAGCGCAGAACAGCCGGTCATCACCTGCTACAATAGTAACTGCTATTTCGTAGGTTATTCACAATTTAACATCACAGTTCCTCGAGCTCAGAATTTTGCTTCTGTGTAAGCTGGGTCAAAGGAGTTGGAAAAATGGAGTGGCAAGGTTTCTATCACAATTTCCTTCCTCAGCCTCTCTGAATTAAGCTTTACTGCTTTGGCATATCAGGGCAGGTAGGGAGGCAGGAATCCTTGGATATAACCTTGGGATACTTTGGCCAAATCCTCCCCTTTCTTACACTGGCAATCTCCTACAAGATCAGAGTTACTGACAGTCAGTTATTCCTTGTGCCTGTCAGATAACTGCTGAGAAAAAAAATATATTCATGAGAAACAAAAGGTACCCACACATGGACAGCCAGCTGATTTGAGAAACAAAAGGTACCCACACATGGACAGCCAGCTGATTTGCTCGCTCCACGAAGGCTTCCCAACCCTGCTTTGCAGGCATGGCAAAAGAGAGAATTCCAGCTCTGATCTCCACTGCAGAACCTGTGAGGTTTCAAACACATTTGCTCATCTCTGCTGTGTCCCAGAATAAAACCTCTCATTTGGTTTTCCTGCTCCAGCCTGCAGCCATGCTCTCTGCACCACGTGGGCACAAACGCCGAGAGCAGCTGCAGGGTCTAAATGAGCCAGGCCCTGTTAGACTTGGGCTGGGTGCACTGCCTCCCACAGAGCCCCAGGTCTGGGAAACACTGCAACACCCTCTGTAGGGCCAAGCACCACCAAGAGTTAAGACTACAATGCACCTGCAAACCCAGTTGGATGGGCTGGCTGTGCTGTCAGCCCTTGCCATCAATAAATTCCGCTTCTGCGCACGATATTTCAGGCAGTCACTGAAAAACGGGTGACACAGTTGGTTTCACTGGCAGAGCACACAAGGTTTTATTTGTCAACAAATGGTTTTCATGATCCATCATTAACACTTGATTGATTGGCCCAGCACTTTGGCAGGGTATTTTTTTATCGCACTTTTCTGCAGCAGAATGTATTTCAGGAACTGTCTTATGCACTGATTTGCTGGCAGAGGCTGTGCTGGCAGAAGGCAGAATGTTTCCTTGCATTCTCTGCTGGTCAGTGTGAGAGTGTGGAGTAGATAACATGAGGGACTGCGTTATGGCTTTACATCTGTTTTTGTTATGATCAGATCTGTTCTTCCTCTTATCACAACAAAAACAAGTCTCATGTCGTTTCCTCGTTCATCGAACGCCATCCAGATTTCTGAGTTGTAAAAAAAAAAAGAGATAAAAACCACCAACCAAAAGAAATGCCCAGCCCAACTAACCGTTCTATAACCCAAATTTTAAATATTCATCTTTACATTTTTTCCATCCTTCTTTGTGCAATAAATACATTCAGTCAGAAGAAAAATGCACTAACTTACTGTGACAGATTGGACTCCATCTGTCAAGATTTCATGTTTGATATAGACTGGAAATTGTAGATAAAGGGGAAATATTCAGGTACTGTTCTTTCAATGAATGTCCCGGAGGGAGATTAAGGGAATGATAAATTGGTTATGGTTACACCCTGAGCCAAGCCATTGGAAGCCTAATTAGAATCCAGAAGGATTGCAGCCAGGAAAGACAGATGCCGGAAAGAAGAGTAGTATGAGGAAAAGGATTTTAGTTCCAACTGGGACAGAACAAATGTACAAATGACCTTAAGTGTTAGCCAGGAAAAAGTATATTTTGTCATCTTGCTACAGTAAGATGTTCCTGCAATGAACATCCTTGCAGGATCCCAGAAAATCCTACATGCAATGAAGAATATTTTTTGAAATAAGAAAAATAAGAGGGGGTTTGCTTAAAATGCATTCAAGAGACTAATAACAATCCACCAACTCAGAGCATTAGGATGAAATTTAGAAATCAAGAATACTTGCCTTATGGAAGCATCCTGCATGATTTCGTACAATTAATTTAATTTATCTGAGTTTCCTCATGTGTGCTAAGAGCCTCCAATGTGCTTTCCTGGGGGAAAAAAAAAAACATGGTAGCAAGGAAATGTCCCAATACTGACAGGTACTACCAACGACTGGAGATACACAGTGACTTTTACACTAAGAAGAAAGCGTCTTCAGGTGAGAGCACTAGAACAAACATTAATTCCACCTCATCAAGACAAAGCCAAGTACCTGACAAAGAATATTTATGCAAATTCCCTCTAACTTGCTGCAAGGAGTGCAGTGGCTCAGAGTGACAGGCCAGCAGAGCTGGCAGAGGGCTCTGTGCCCCTCAGGGCTGGGAGGTGACCCCTGACAGGGGGCAAGTCCAGCTGATGGGCTGAGCTGACCGCTGGCACTTGGAGCTGCACAGGGATGGAATACAAGATTGGATTTCAGCCACAGGAACCTTAGTTAGAAACTCAGCAATGCCAGGACTGCAGGAGCAATCACACAGCACAGAGTGAGACTCTGAGAAAGTCTGGAATATGCTGGTGCTTGTTGTCTCCGAGCTCAGAGGGTGTCACTCGGGCCCAAACAATAAAACCTGCAGCACAGATAGCATCTGGTTTTTTCTGAAATTCTATTTAAAAAGCCCAAAACAGGAATCATCTAAAATAAAAAGTGCGGAATAGATTATTCTCTTTTAAAACAAAGGCAAAACGAAGACCCTGAGCCCTGGATATATAGGTTGACAAGAAGAGCTGCCTGCTGGAAAGGTCACCAATATCTCTGCCTACACCTCTGTGGTTTGATGTTTGTCACACTTTGCCTTTGGCTCTCTAAGTCTGTTCAAAACCTCGACCTTCAGTCACTACTGCAGCCCAGGAGCACAGGATTAAGTAAGTGATCTTCCTCAGGGCACAGCAGAACTCCCTCTCTGCAACTCCATCCCTTCTCAATCACAAACAGTAAAGCTTTTCCTTTATCAACACTCCTCCTAGAACTTCTGCTTCTTAATCTTTGAAGACAGACATAAGCCACTACTTCCAGAAGAGGCAAAGAAATATTTATTTTGTATTTATGAAGGAGCTATTAGTAGCAGTGGAATTTTCCATGCAACACATTCCTGTAAATGAAATTAATTAGATAAAAGTAGTACAGGCTTCAGGAAGAAAGATATCCAGACATTTTTCCTGGCAGACATGAAAAGAGAGGCAGATATGTCCATATTAACAATACAAAATATGATCAATTTCCATATATATTATCTCACCTCAAAGAAAGACAAATTCTAGTGATAATAATGTTACTTGTGGAAAGTTTAATGGTTAAAACTTTCCGTTAAATTGTGTCCTGTTTTGTCCTGGGAAAGGCAAGATAAATTCACCTCAGAGTTTTGATTTAATGCATAAGGCCCACAGAGCAACTGTCAAACAGGACAATGATTACAACATCATCATTAAGCTACAGACACTTCAATAAAAGATCCCTGACAAATATGCTCAAAAATAACAAACCAAAGAATTCTTGCAAGCAGTACTACATGATTTTTGGCCAGGAAATTACAATAATTGATATGTCTATGTATTTACAGTACAATAGGATTTTTTGCACAACACTGTTGAGTTCTGTTAGTATTGATAATTTTTAAGGTAGAAACAAACTTTTTTAATTTAATGACAGAAGATAAAATTAAAAAACCCAGCCCAACTCCTCGTAGTTGTGACACTGCACTGTGGTACCAATGTTGAGCAAAGAAAATCCAGAAGATGTTACTCCATGCCCAGTTTTATGTCAGTAGTGTCTTCTCCCTAATTTACTGTCTCTGTCTACTTAATTTGTTTTCTTGTTTCTGACCTATCAAGCTAAGAAATGGACTATGACACTACAAAACTAATTACTCCTTTTTTTTCTTTTAATTCCCTCAAAGGCTAAGGAACTAAACATCACAACAGGAACTCCAACAGTAATTGGGCTTCAGTGTCACTCTGTGCCAAGTATCTCAGAGCTGAAACACAAACTTTAATTTAACAAACATCATTGGTCAAACCGAAAAGCCTCAGCCCACCAGAGATCTTTGTTGGGATGACTTTGAGGTGCACATTTTCAGTGCACAGTGAGGTATGAAAGCTGTTTGCATTGGACACAGTTATTGTAATTACAATCAACTTTTCCCTAATCATTTACCAAAACCAGTGTTGCTGCTATGTGATGGATTACAAGAATAGGAATGGTGAGTTTTATGAAGAAAAGTGAATGAAAACAGGTTAGCAGTTCCTAAGTGGCATTTTGCTTTAATTTACATGATCTCCAAATTCCAGGATAGTCCAACCCACCTGTCACCAGTGCTATCAAAAATATTTTAATTTGCTTTAAGCTTTATTGGCTTTTTTAATTACAATGAGAATAGAGGGTGTTTGGGTTTTGGTGGTTTTGTTCGTTTGTTTGTTTTTGTTTTGTTGTTCTTTGGTTTTATTTTGTTTAGTTTTTTGTTGTTTTTCGCTAACACCCCATCAATATATTTGCTATTTCGTACTTTAATCTGTATTAGTGACAAAGGAACTGGAGGTTTAAGTCTGAGGATCACCCAGCTTCTGACATTGGTAGGATTTAAGGATGACAATTTGGAGATCAAGGGAACTTTACTGCTGGCAGTGGAGGTAGGCAATTTTGGGATTTAAGTAGCTAAAGCAGCAGTCAGACCATGAGATTTGTTTCCTCGATTTTTAACACTATTTGAGGAAAAAAACCCATTAATACAGATCTCTCTGGGGTTTAGCTCATAGAGGTGCATAGGCCACTCTCATACATTGCAATTTTTGTGTGCTTTTAATGTTCCAGGCAGGATATCTTCCAAATACAGATGAAAATCTTTTTTCTATATCCCTTACTACATATAGAATAACTCCAAGTACAGGACAGTGTGGCCTTGACTCTGATTTTTTTGTTGTTGTTGTTTTTCAGTACAGTTCAAAATGCATAAAGAGAGTTTTGCCATCCCCAGTCAGGAATTACCTCACCTCCTTTCTAACACATGCACAATACTCCTGCCTGCTTCTCAGACACAACAATTTCATTTCTTCACTTTATAGGATGCCTAAATCTCTATGCTTTAAAATGCAGCCATGAGCTTGGTTCTTTTGAGTTTGCTTAAGCTTAGCTTTCTAGTTCAGCTTAACTTTTGTCATGCACGTTTAGGCCCCATTGCCTGCCTGTGTCAGACACCAAACACCAATTTCCCTTTCCTTTGTCACCAAAACTATCTACATTGCAGAGAGTTTTTATGCAAGCTACAACACTTATTGCATTAATCACTTTTATTTTCTGTTTTGACAAAGAAAATAAAGGGAATGATAAATAAGTGTATAGGTGAGATGATTCAGTGGTGATCCTGCACCTGAAAACGAGATAGTCTGGTCTCCTGAGAGATTACTGCACTTGTTTCCACTGCATTTATCATCATCTTGATAAATATTATGACTATCTTGAGCTCAATCAACCTTCTGCATTAACATGAAAGATAATTCACCACCTATACAAGTGCACAGTGAGGAAAAGAGATCTATTTGGGAGGCAGAGAGGAAGCCTGGTGTGGTTAAGTTTCTTCATTACAGATGCCATTTAGGATTCAGTCACTGCTGATATCAAGGAAAAAATCTAGGAAGCTATCCAATCAGAGAAACCTATTAATTAAAGTGCAGTATAAAGAGAGCAATTAATTATTAGCTGTAGAATTGTTCACAATAACCACTGACAGAAGAGAGTATTGCCACACTAAGATACACTGGGTGTAATCAGCACAATAAAACATAAAGGCCATTTTTATTCCTTTCTAGAAACATATCAAGTATAAAACATTTCTGGTAGCCATTCATTATATGAAAGGAGGAAAAGTGAATAAAGAAAGAGCCTGTGATTAACTTGTTGGCAGAAAAATACGATATCAATGTCCCAGCATTGATCCAGGGCACATTCTCCTTTCCTATGGCTACAGGATGTTTGGGGAGTTCAGATTTGTTACACATTCTATCATCTGGACTTCTTAATACCCCAGCAAATATTTGCCAGACACAGGCTGTTAAACACTTTCTTTACCCTTGTCAGTGTGTTTGACTGCCCCTTGTTTGCTTCTCTATCTTCTCCACTGCTGTCTTGTACCACAACTCACTCCTCTAATTCCCGTTTTATTTCCTTATTCCTCACTCTAATTTTTCCTAGTTTATTATGCCCTGTTCTCATCTGACTTTCTAGGCTGTTCGGAGCTCTACTTTTCTTGTCTGCAACTTCATCTCCGACAATTTCAATCCCTATCACTGAATTTCTTGGATAAACAGAGTAGCATAGCAAAGGGACACAACTGAACCACATTTTCTGAAGAAAATATCTCCATTTTTTGAGGACTTTATAGTGAAAAATGAAGTAAAAAAATGTTTCTTAAAAGAAGAGGACAGAAGGGGAAAAATAAAACAAAGGATTTCTTACCAGATGGAAAAAACAGAAGAAATCAATGCATCACTGAGGTACCAAATACCAGCTTCTAGACCAAATGGCAGAAGGTATATTTGAAACTACCAGACCATGTGGAAATGGACATAATACCTTTAATTTGCAGTGACAATCAGATGGGGGTTTGTTGGTTTTTTCCTGTACCTAACAAGTCAGCTCCAACAAACCCAACCACAGCAGTGGCCACTTGTGATCTATCTGATTTTGTGGAACCAGGAACAAACAGATGTCCCCAAGGCAAGCTCACAGTGCTCAGGTTGTTCCAAGTTAAATTTCTCTATTTACACACTCTTCCAGGCAGCCCTGGAGAGATGTTAAGCTGGTTTCAAAAAATACCAGAGCAGATCTGAGGGCTGGAACTACTGTCAAGTCAGGTAAAACTGAATCACTACAGAAACGTGCCTGTACTTCCCCTTGCTTTGGTTTTTCACTGCTTAAGTAATGAGAAAACAGATTTTCTGCAAAATGCTTTTCTATAATAGGATTAATCATACTGTAGAAGTATTAGAGACTTTGTGAGGGTGGAGATGCAGATATTATCAGTGCCCTGTGTCAATTCTTGGACCTTAAGAAACTGTCCCCATTTATTTCTTTATTCACAGAAATGAATTCACAGTGTTAATTGGGAATGGGACAGAAATTAATTTCATTCACATACTTCAAATTGATTTGCTGTCTTATTTTGTTAGAAAGAGTGAATAAAGCCCTAAACAAATAAACTAATCTACCTAGGCACACAGTTATTCATCATGGTTCCTTTTACTGTGCCCCTTCGAAGTCATTCTTGCTGTAAGAAAAACAGCCCCAGTCTTCTCATCTCACTGCACATGAGATTTTTTTCAAAGGCCTTCATTAGCCATTCTTGATAAAAGTGCAGATTAGTTTATTGGCTCATATTAAAACCACACAAAAATACTGATTTGCTTAAAATTAGTTGTCTTTAAAAAGAGTCAAGGAAATATGACTTATTCATATGTCCGAGGTAAATAGAGTAGTTCTATTTTTGATCATTTATATTTCAGGTTTTTCACCACCAAAACAAAACAAAACAAAACAAAACAAAACAAAACAAACAAACAGACAAACAAACAAAAAAAAAAACTCAACAGGCACAGGTATCAGGGTAGAATTGTGCTTCATTTAAAAGTAAATTGTGGTGGTCTGGACTATTCTTGACAGTTTACTAGGCAAAGTCAGGCTTCTCAGTAGCATCAGGCCCAGATACCTACAGACATCTCACAATTTCCACCATGTAATGTTTCTGGGAAACAGACAAAGTCAAATATGTTCAAAAAGTTTTCTCTTTTTTTCTTCTTTTTTTTTTTTTTTTTTTCTTAATAGAACTTACCTGATTGTTACATTTAATAGAAAATGTAAACTTTTAGAAAAAAAATTCTGAAGTCTTTTGAGAAAATCAAAGTTTTGGTTTTGTAGCTTTTGCAGATGTAAAATGAAGCTGACATGGACTGCCCAAGTAAGCAGCAAGGTGATCGACAATAAACCTCTCAAAAATAATTTCATTCACTAAATGAGATTTTTTGGAACATTTCTGAACTGTAAATAATATAAAGGTTGGTGCTCAAAGATTAGAGCAAGTTAGAACATAATTTATTTTCTGTGTGTTTTGCAAAATACAGAAATCCAATTTCCAGCTACTTTTTCCATTACCTGAAATAAATATTGGGGTCTGATCACACATTTAATAAGAATATGCATAACTTTCTGGAAATTTCATCAGAAGAAAGGAGGATATAGACAGTATAGACAAACAATACAAAAAAATGAAGTACGTTGGCTTTGAGAAAAAAAATGTTTTCCATATTATGATAAAAACCCGCTTAGAGTGCTAAGGGAAAATCATCTTCTGCAGTTTCTTGGACATTTTTCTTTGCTCTGAATTGACAGATTTACTTGGAATTCTGGTAAAATTTATTTCAGCAGCACTATTCACTTACTTAAGTGTTTTAAAACATATAGTTGATTAATAAGCTCGGTTACTGAAACACAGACTTTCAAGAAATTCAAAAGATTATTTCCCAGAAGTTGGTATTGGTTGTTAAGAGAATAATGACATGTTTAGTAAGGACACACACTTAACATGTCCTGTACAATGCTGCAGAAGTGGGAAAATGCACTCGAGGCTGTGCCAGAATTCTGCTTGAGGTAAGGACAGAGGTCCCCACCAGAGGGGACAGCACTGACTCCATAGTTTGTTTCCCATTTTTGTCAGCCTTCGTGGGCTACATCCCCTTTGGATGACACCGTCAGGCTTTGCTGTGACCCACATTATTGGGTATTAAAAGAAAACACAGCAAATCCTTGATGCAGTTTAGAGCAAAATCCTGCAGGAATGGTTCCAGCCCAAAGGAGGAAATGTCACAGCACAGAGACAGCAAGAATGCCATGGCAGACCAAGATACTCTAAAGCTGCCGCAGGGGTTTGTCTTGGGGTGTTTCAAGCTCCAAATCTCAGTGACAACTGACAAACATACATTTTTATAGGTACATAAGAAAATATTTCCGCTCTTGTTTCCACTTAATTGAATTTCCAAATATTTTGCGGTGTAAAGCTGAATCAATTTTAAATCCTAATAAAATGGAAAGATGCCCCCAAACCCAGTGAGCAGAAAGTCTCTTTGCTCTTTAAACCAGTGACAAAAGTTGCAATGACACAAAAGGAAATAGCTCAGAACTTAGAGCATTTGCTTTGGCTGAGTTATTCCACTCTGCCTCAGCTAAGATTGCCATTTGTTAATACAGCACATAATTTGATTTAAAAGTGAGCCCAATTCAGGGATCTCATGTCTTGCTATCTGTGTGCATTTTCTTCACATTGTGACTGAACATCTTATAACTCCTTGAAAATGCACACTACAGTGAAATATAATATTTAGTCAGTTTATTACCATTACTAAATGTACTGTTAGAGTATAAATCTTTAAAAGCATGTCAGGACCTACCTAAGCTTTGTGACAGATTGAACGTTAATGCTTGCACTGGCCTAGGAAAAATCTAATTTCCCAATATTATGGCAGCTATACAATGTGTAAATGCTGAACTCACTGATTACATTTGAGTCAAATATTTATTTACCAACTGACAAAGTGTTAGTCCTGGCAAGATAAAAAAACCTGATGCTTAATTAAAGGCACAATTTTTCTGATGGCATCCGACACTAATTCAGTTTGTTTAGAACAAAAAAAAAAAAAAAAAAAAAAAACAAACAAACCCAAAACAAAATACACAGGCATTTCAATGACTATTTTTCCCCCTGAATATGGAAAAATTCCATTTCATGCACCAAAAATTTCATGGCACTGTTAAGAACATTCTCTCCCTTACATACATCTGACTTTTCTTTACCACCGCTACAAAAGGTGATGGTAACAAGGTACCATAATTGTAATAGTATGGAAATAGCAAAGGAAGAGATATTATTGCAGTATATTATTACTTCAGCCACAGAAAAACCTCACTCACCTCCCTTGAAGATGCGAGGATCCTGGCAGGGTCCTAACAGGAAAATACAAACCAGGCCAGAAAGTTTCTGCAAAAGCAGCACTTCAGGATAAAATGTTTGGAGTTCTGCAGGGAAGGCAGCTGAAGACCAGAATTTGTCATCATGAGAAACTGAAAGACAAAACAGGCTGCATAAAGACTGTGAACTTGGTACTGCATCCAACTCTTAGGCAAAATAGCATTTTTCCTGCTCTTTCTTCTATTCCCCTCCTTTTTAACTAGTAATTTATGATTTTTCTTAGTTTTCTCCTTTTTTTTGATTCTTCACATGGGATTTTCAAACCAACTTTCTTTCTCAAATATTACCTAAGAAATCCAGTCTAATCAAGAAAAAATACATAGAAAAGTTTTCTTTACATTGATATCAATCTTGGAAATGGAATCAAAGCTCCTGGTGAGACTGACTTCCTGAATTGAAACTGTACTTGAAATTATTTTCAACAGGCAGTAAAGTTTTTCTTTTTCCCTTTGAAGCTGAGATTCACATGTGATAAAGAGGCAGGTAGAGAAAGCACTGAGAAACATGCAATGTGGGGGAAATCATGTTAGAAAAACAGAGAGGAAGGTGATAAAAAGGAAATAAATCCAGTTTAAAACCAAAAAACCAACAAATCAACAACGAAACAAAACCCAACAAAAACCCAAGAGAGAATGTATGAAGAAAAGAAAATCAGAATACAGAGGGGGGCTAAGATATGGAAGAGTTAATACTGAGATATATCCATCAATACACAAGCAGACATTTTGGAGCTCCTGTTGTCACTCAGTTTCATTAAGGAATGAACACACACCGTATTTTTTGAGTTTCTCAGCACACCTCGAGGTACAAGATGCTGATATGCTGTTTGTGTGACATTTTCACTCCGAAACATTCATCTTCTTTCAGCTCAACCAGACTGATTAAACTTTAACCAGAGAAGACATGAGTTAGGGAGGGTTTATTTGTGGCTCACATATGGCTCCTGTCGTCGTCACACGCAACATTGGAACGGCAAGAAAGGGCAGCTGTCTAGACCCCACTGAATCACTTGGAGTCCTACATATGGTTTCTATTAATCTTCAGTTTCCTCAAAAAACTGCTCTTTTTTCCACCTTCCCCTCAATCTGCAAAACTCTGCCCTCCTCCTAAGCCTTGCCTCAAAACTAATTTGTGAAATTAGAGTCGGGTTCTGCAAGCATTTGCCCACAAATGCATAGAAAACTTCAGGCTATGTCTTCCTAACGACTTCAATATGACTCAAATAATTAAAGCTCAAAGCATACGAGAGCTGTCTTGATTCAGGGTGGAAAGTCACTGCCTTCCACGTCACAGTCAATGAGAACTCTGATCTGAGCCATGGAAATGCCAAAATTCAAAAGCAGCCTCGATGTCTGACGTTCACCTGAGGTAGAAGAGCCTCAGGCAACACACAGAGGGAAATCAGCCAGAAAGGGAGACAAGGCAGGTGAGCAGAGGCTTGCTTGACCCCTAAAATAACAAAGCACAAACCAGCCCCAGTTTCAAAAGAACAAACACTTTTTGTTTTATGAGAAGATCTCAGATACTTGGGTTTAACAGCCCAAACAAGTGCCCCCATAATCAGACACAGAGACTTGGAGTTAATTTCTTCTGCCTGTTGATTATCCGGACAAAACCATCCCCACAGAGGATGTAACTTGCCTGGTGTAAAATTAAATTCTCTGCAAAGTATTAAGCACCAATCCTTTGTTGTGCTGGTGTCGGCACTCAGCACATGTGTGGCATAAACACAGCTCAGAGCTCCCTCTCTGTGCCCACTTAAAACACAGGGAACAACAGGGACGGGCAAAATATCACAAGGACACACTCAAGTTACATTTTTAGAGCTGTGTGGCGTTAACTGCACAAGGTGGACAGCCCCTGGTTGCTGGGGCAGGGATTATACCCTGTGTCTGTCACAGTTTATGAGCACAATGGTATTGTCACTCCACATCACTGCAGATGCCAGGCAAAAGCAGATGTTGTGGGCAAAGAAAATGCAACTTCTGGGCCCGCTCTGCTGCTATAAAAATCATAGCAGTTTCTCAAAGAAACATCAAAGGCAGGATTTTTCATGTGAGCTGGATGTGACTCCATTCTTCCCTGCTTCTGCACTTCAAAATATAATTACAAGATGAACAGGACCACGTTTACTGATGATGTAATTCCACTGAAGTTATTTCTGGGAGAAAATCTAATCCACTAATATAAGTCTGCAGCATGTTGATACCTTGTAATTAACCAAACTGGATTTCCCTTCGTCTCATCTGTACAGCTTGAAAAACTACATTGTTTTTTAAAGATTAAATTAATACTTTTCTGGGTGGACCAGAGACTCTGAGGGTGGAGAGGCACCAGAACAGGCTGCCCAGATGAGGTTGCGGATGTTGCACCCCTGGAAATGTTCAACACCAGGTTGGATTTGGGGTTTGGACTTGTGAAAAGTGTCTCTGCCCATGGAATGGGGTGGGACAAGGTGATTTTTCAGGTCCCTTCCAACCCAAACCATTCTATGATTCTGTGACCAGTAAAGATTAGGTGTGTCATAAAAAAAATTCAAATTACTGACCACAGGTAGAATTACATTAGCCTTTTCCTAAGCAAGAAGCTGCCTTTAAATATCACAGAAGGAATTTTAGCTAAATATTTATGTGCTAGGCCTGGTTTCAAGATTTAACATGGTTGAAAGTGGAACATGGACGATCATTTGCTGTCCTTTCTAGAGGGAGGTAGAGATGACTCTGCCCATACTCTGTCAGCATAGCACAGGGCAGGAGAGCAAACATCTGCATTCCACTAAATAGAATATCAACATTTGGACTCCTCCAGCTGTTTTTAATTCTGTTTAAGGTAAAAAAATCCTTGTGATTTAACAACCATGTCTCCACTTGGACTGAGCAGGTCGAGCCAGAGCTTTAACACCTCTTGCAATTGACTCTGCTCACATCTCCTCTGTGCACGTTCCTAATTCCATTCACTACACTTGTCCTTGCATATGTTTTTGCATTATTCAGTAGCAAATTCAGTCCTCAGGCATAAACAAACAAATCACATATGTTTCATTAGCTACAGAAAGGTCTAATTGCAGTAAGCAGAAACACACAGGAAATTCGAAAATGTTCAGAATTGTTACTACAGCCACCACAAAGTACAAATACTTAATACAAACTTTATAATATAAATAATTTAATAGAGAGAAACCTAATGAAAATGAACGGACACCCAGAAAGGAATATATTTTAAAGAATTAACATCCCATGGAAAAAAAGATATTCAGGTATAAACTGGCCAAACACAATTATAACTTCAGGTTCTCAATGGGAGAATAGGTTTCAGATCCTTCTCCCATGCAGCAGAAACAGTTGAGGTTTTTCACTAATGAGGAAACAAATAAAAAACACAGAACAGAAGATTCAATTCCACGGAATTCCAGGCTTTACAGAAGAGGAGGGGATGATGACATAATTAACAGTGCCAGATTGCTTTTCTAATCTCAGTGTGATGCAATTGTTCTAGATGGTCCCTCAAACCTAAAGTTATCTTCTAAAAATAGTTGTGCACCCTCAACTTCTCACATTTCTTTCATGTTACTTGATTTGTCACAGTTTGGCTTACAGGTTGTGATACCAAGCTATCAATAACCTTAGAAGATTTATGAACATTTAATGAACTTTCAAGAGAGTACAGAGAAATAAATAAAAATATAGTCTGTATCTCTAATTAAACTGCATGTCTAGAAACAGCATTAAATACAAGAATTTCAAAGAATACCCCAAAATAGTAAATTCTGTGGTCATTATGAAAGTTTTGCTTACTAAGTTACGACATAAACCGGCACAGTTAAACAAAACCAGCTTTCAAGGAAGACAGTTATTCCTACTCTGTTGGAAAGAGACAAGTACAGTCACCAAATATTTATGTTTGACAGTCCTTGTGAGAGACTTATGTTAAAAAACCTAAATAAATATATAAATAAATTGCCTAACTCTAGCCTGAAGAACTTTTATTAAAAAGAAAAAATGTTTTACTACAATACAGTCTATACCATTTACAAGAGGTCGATTCATCTCCTGAAAAATCAGAAGAAGTAGCTTCTGTTTGTCTAGAAATACATGTAGATTATATTTATATAACTGCTTACATGTACAGAAATGTAGACAGAGGGATAAAATAAATACCTGCATCTGAACAGGTGGCAATGCTAAAAAACCAAAAAATAAATCAAAATTTATCACTACTTACTTCAGTTAGTGAAAGAAAGGCTTGGACCATATTTGCATCTATTTTAAGAATGGACAAACATTCAGCCAAACATCAGCAATGCTCACAGATCTAACCAGAGAATAATTTTTTCTCTATTTTGTTGGGAAAGACTAAGAAACATCAAACTGTTGGAGTTCCCACCTCCCTCTGCCTCAGCTTCATATCATTACAAAACAAATCCAGAAAGGAATTTCATAGGGAAGATGAGCATTAGTCCAATTTACTATTTCTCATCATGAAGAGTAAAAAGGTAAATTCAGATGAAGACAAATGGGAGCCAAGCACTTCAGATATCTTCTTATAATTAAGGAAGTGTCAGAACCTCTGTCCTAAATTTGTTCTGTCGAAAGTAATAGAACAGATCATCGTTTCCAAGGCTAAGACACATTAGAATTTTTATTAGGAACTCCTAACAAATGAGAAATACAAGAGCAAAGCTGTTATTTGAATGTCACTGATTCTTCAGGTTTAATACATCTAATTTCCTCTTTCTCTGGTATTGGAGCTGTCTGCAGCATTACACAGTGCACAGGCACAAACACAGAGGAGCCACTGGTTTGCAATTGAAATGAGATTTCATAAATCAAGGAAATACAGCATTGCATGTTAGTGGAAAGCTGGCTCGTCACTATTTTAAAACAATATTTTAAAGCACTCTTTAATTCAAACAGAAAATGATTTTATCAGTAGTGTTAGCATCAGTTATTCTTTTATATATTATTGGTGTCTTTTCATATCTTGCACATAAAAATATACCATCTTCTGTTCTTCTTTCAACAATATCCTTTCTATATGCATTAAAGATACCATCCAACAATTTTAGTTTCTAAAAATCTTCACCCTTATTTGATTGTGCAGCGTGGCTGTTAATTATTTTTTCACTCAGTGTTGATTTCCTCCATGAAAAGACTCCAGTTTTATTTTTAGTGTCTTATATAATTGTTCACTAATGCCTTATTAAAGCTGAACAGCTGTAGCCTCAGTTATCTTATAAATGAGTTAACAAGGAAAAACACTCCCCCAGGGAAGCTTGTATTATATATCTGAACTAGGACAATTAAACCATTATGTACCTCCTCAAAGTTAGCTCTTCTTTGGTTCCAGTATTTCAAGCTGCTATTCCAGCTTTTTGGCAACGAGGAAAGAATCAGGTTCAGCCCAAAAAGAATGAACAGGACAAAATGAATTCTTCTATAGGAAGTTTTTGCAAAAGCTCAGGACTTTGAATATGCTAGTCCTTAATAGAGATGATGAAAGTATCTTTTCCAGAAGCCTGGCATCCTGCTCTGCAAACAGACCAGATGAGATCATAAGAGAACCACAGCATAACTTGCTCAGAGTTGTTCATTCTCTAAAACAGTGATGCAGGCAGTAGCAAGAGGTTCCTTTGCTGCCCCTGCAGAGCCTTTCTTGGCAAGAACATTGCAAGGCTTCAGAGCTGGCAGCAGCAGCCAGGGGGATGTTGGTACCAGGCACTTTTGGGGGCTAGCTCAGGTGTCCCACGTGCAGCTGGAGCCTAAAACTGGCCCAGGTCCCCCTGCCCTCAGTCCTGTCCCTGCTGGAATTCACCTCCACCAGCCAGAGATGAGCAGGATGGGGAGGGGGACTCATCCCCAGGGCAGAGCAGCTGTGAGCAGTGATATTCTCCCACTTCAGAACCCCACACCGACCCAGTCTCAGTGCAGGTGAAGTTCCTGACTTGGACTGGCACAAACTTCTGCTCCCTGAGAGCAGGGGAGAGGACAGACTGTGCCAAGGGGACACCCTGCATGGGCTGGCACTTCCAGCAGATTCACTATTCTGGCAGCAGCCTGTCCTTGACTGAAATGGAAGCAAATCCCCAGTATAAACAAGATCTCAAAGAATTTATGTGGACAGAAGCCAAAGAGCAAGGACAATTCTCTAGCACCCTGGCATCTATTGCTTTAATTTGTCTATACAGCGATATAAAACTAGCAATTTATCTTGTCTTTTCCTGAACAGCCTTTTATAAAGCAAATCAAATATTCGCACAAGTGCCATTCCAGTATCATTTCTGAATGGGAACCTTGGGTCTTCTTAGTATAATTTCATAGTGTGCGATGTAATTGGCCTCTGGCTGATATATTCATTTATTTCATACATTTTCAGGTTCACATCAATACTGAAATCTGGCACAACCTTTGTTCTCTTGAGGAAAGGAGCTTGTAACATAAACCTGGAGGAAGAAAAAGTGCATTATCCAAAGTAGGTGTGCCCTGAACAAAAATTCCCAGTAATTTCAGGTGTCTCTTTGCACACTCCATGCTGCTGGATGCACCTTCTGTGCTGTAGCTCTATTTAAAAATCTGACAGAGGAAAGATAACTGGGTTAGCACCTCTGCACTAAATCTGGAATACGTGATTCCCAATAAAAATAAAAATAAGAAATTCACCGAATGAGCACTGAAGTAATTAAAGCCAATCAAATTGATCCTCATTGCAGCATTGGTAGGATATACCCAGACAGGATTCTATTGAATTCCCATTACCTTAACTGAAAGCACAATAATGCAGATCCACTGCCTCTTCTAAAACTGGTTCTCTGAGCTTTTTCACGACTGATCGTAAAATAGATGCACTGGGATGTCGTAAAACAATTCTTTGTTTATTTACAGGTATGAAAATACAGCCTCCAGTCACAATCTATCAGATTTTACAGAGTATCACAAATCCCAGAATATATGCCCAGTTTAAACATGTAAAATAAAGATGACTCGACTCAAATGATGGCCCAAGGGCCTGAGTGTTGTAAAGTTGACATGTTTGAATTATAGGAAAACCAAAGTGTCCAGAGCTAATTAAATCCATTCATCTTGGATTTTAAATTTCATACAGATCTGTAATGAAAATTTATTTCAATTTCTTCCTGTTACTTATTCCAAATCTCTCTATAGCTCTGCTAAATGACCAAATGTTCAGCAAATCCTAGATTTGCTGACTGGGAAGGGCTTTGTGGTGCTGGGAGCTGGGGGTTTTTTTTAACAAGAACAACCATGATTCTCCAACAATGATAATGTATTAATCAAAAAGCAGCTCTGTGAAGATATCCTGGAGAATGAGGTGCATTAGAGCACCCAGAGCTCCCTGAGTGTGGGTTGGGAGGGATCTGTGGCACTCACTGCACACAGCTCTGCTCAAGAGGATGAAGAGGACTGATCAGAGGCAATCAATTTTTTTCTGCAGCACCCTGGCCATGAGGCTGAAGGACCCTGGGGCACAGCAGCAGAGCAGCTGTGGGACACCCAGAGCAGAATACAGGATATGGACACTCAGCACCTGACAGCAAAGGGGTCACCAGCTCACATCCTCACACCAGTCCTGAGCCAGCCCTGCCTCTCCAAGGCCCCTGCTCTAGAACAGCAGCCCAAGAGCCCAGGGAGCCCTCGCTCCATCCATCACTCTGCTGGCACTACAGACCTGGAAACCTTGAAATTATGGGTTGGATCCAGGGCTCTTGGGGCTTCCCTGCTGCAGAGGAAGTTCTGGGCTGGGTTCCCAGGTCCTGCATGGCACAACTGCCATAAGGCACAGATCCTGAGAGCCCTGCATCTGCTCAGGGAAACTGATGTTTGGGTAGAAACAGAGAAATTGAAACACGCACAAAAAACCCAATTTTACAGAGCAGCTGGGATATGGAGAGAGCACACATTTGGAAGAACAGCATTTTATTTCCTGAGTTTGGGGAATAGGGGTGGTTTTGCTCTTAGTTTGAGTTTCATTTAATCTCTCATTCAAAGAAGCAGAAGCATCAAAATGCTTTAGGTCGGTCTCTGAGCAAAATCTCCCCTTTTCGTAAAATACCCAAAACACAACTCACAAGATGAATAAAAATCGTGACAGCTCTGATAAAGAATAGATGAGACAAAGTGGGAACAACAGACACCAGTTCAGGGAAAAGCTCTCAAAACAATTATGACATGAGATCTGTGCTCCCTACAGTTACAGAACAGCTAAACAGACAAGAAGACATGAGACCTAAGCAGCACAGGACTGTGCATCTCTGTCTGGATTCTATGACTTGCAGATATCAATCATCAATTTGTCCAGGCTTCAGTCACTGCCACTGCATCTGGATGCAGATCAAGAACTACAGGACATTCAGGAAGGCCAGAGATTAACCTACCTCAGGACTGGTAGCAGTTTCTTCCCTGAGTTACTCCTTCTACTTCAGGAATGTTTCCAGTTTTGCTCTGTCCATCCCTCACCACATTTAATTTGATGCCTGTAGCCTCCGTTCTATGGAAAGAAGGACACCCAAAAGAAGTAGGTAGGCACATTCAAGCAAAAATGCACAATTTCCCAAGACCTCTCGATTATTTATGTGTTTGTGTTCATCGTGATTAAGTCTTAATCAGTATTTGGGACTACAGCCTTAATCATATTTCCCCCCATTATATAAATGATGAATGACAAATAGTCATTCATCAGGACTGAAAAGTAGATCAAATCTGTTGGATAATGACAGGTGGTGATTACCTTTTGTTGTGACAAATGAGAGTTCTAGTCTTGACTCTGACTTGACTACTATCATCTAGTTAATTAGTGACATTCTAGGCAAATGACTCCAACCCAAAGGTCAGAAAAGTGGTTCTCACTGGTGTACTTTGTGCTGCAGAGCATTCTAAATAGTTAAATGGCTCTGTACACGTGCATGGCTTTTATTGGTAATTTATTCATGATTTTGCATTAATCACTGACATCCTGACACCTAATTAGCAACACTCACAGGTAACGTGGGGTGAGAACTACCATACGTATTTTAATAATCAAAGTTGAGACAGCAAGCTAAAATCAGGGCTTCAAGATGAAGAGTGACAGTCAGTATTTAATTAGTTTCATCTGTACATACTCTATTCCTTTTCACTACGCACCGCTCAGGCTCACTCAAAGTCAAACAGAAATTAAAGCAAAAAAAGCTTTCAAAGATACTTTATAGAAATGCTACAAAATTCCATTAATATATGAATTGTGTAATTTATCATCTATGGCTTAGAAAATATTATGGAATTCTGTCATCAGCTCTCTGTAGAAATCACTGACATCATTTTTGGCTCCAAAAAGCATTGCTGCCATCCACATGCAAAGCCACAATCTGAGGATTTCGGAGTGAGCGTTTGGAAGATTTCTAAGGACTAGGCCCTCTACTTTCTTCACATGATGCTTCAGGGTAGTACTTATCTAATTAGAAATTAATTTCACAATAAATCTTTTTTTTTTCTTAGCTAATTAATGACAAATCTGTCAAGGAGATTTACGTTGAAAAACACATTCCTATCTTTTCATTGTGTTCTTCTTTCCTTGTGTGTTATTTTGTTGTGACATGAAATTATTCTTTTAATCTGGGAAGGAAACAAAATTCAAATCATTCAACTTGAACCAAATTTTTTTTTTTTTTAAGTATCAACCTTCTCCATTTTTTTTTCAAGGTTCAAGGGTTTATTGCTTTTATTTTGCTTCAGCCAAGCAGCCTCAGTCATTCACAGAGTTCCAGTGCTCCGTAACTTCCACACAAAGCTTTGTTTCCCCAGCAGAGAGATTTAAGCTCTTTAAAGAGTGCCAGGGGTTTTTCACCTGGAGGGTTCATTCAAATGGAGTCAGTTGGGATCCTCCAAACACTCATTATAGACTTCATCTACTGCTGTATCCAGAACATATAAAATGTAAATTAAGTTTCTGACTGGGGCATTTCATGGAAAAAAAATAAAAAAATCCTGATTCCATGCAGAAAGGTCCTAATTTTTGATAGTGAATTTAATGGGGATTTGTTCTCTTATTTGGATCACTCACAACTGCCCTGTTTCTTAGCAACAGCACGTGGTGGAAGACTGACACAGAAGAAATAACAATCACTACATTCAGTAGGACAATGAAAACCAGAAAGAAGCAGCAAAGTCAGATTTAGTTTGTTTGAGGGTTTTTCACCCAAATCACTCACCCAACATCCTCTGAGCCTTCTCCACAAGAAGCAGGGAATGTGGGATAAGGTGTGCTGGCCTGGAATTGAAATTATTGTTTTCCTATTTATGGCAGCAACTATTCCAAAATAATTTCATGGCAGTACTTAACATATATAATCACAATATATAATCTCCAAAAAATGAAAAGAAAACACCAT
Organism: Chamaea fasciata; assembly: GCF_029207755.1. NCBI lineage: Eukaryota > Metazoa > Chordata > Aves > Passeriformes > Sylviidae > Chamaea > Chamaea fasciata. The sequence continues at coordinate 80,904,849 of NW_027094089.1, forward strand.
AATGATCATAAAATAAACAATTACATACCTTGAGACTATCAAGACTAAATGAATTCCAAATGTAAAGGGTTTGGAAAAAACCAATATTTGCCAGTTGTGCAAAATGAATCATAACAAGGCAAATTCTGAATTGCACCACTTTTAGGTTGTCATTTTGAGTATTTTTGCCACCTGCTTTAGTGAGTTCCTACAATGGAACGCACCCTCACATCTGCCTTTTTTCTGATGGCATTTATCCTCCTTTTTCTCAGCAGCTCATGCCAGACTCCAGTGGTGCAGAATGATTGGAAATTTTTTCTCCTCCTGTGAACAAATGAAGCATCCATCTTAAACAGCAAACATATCACCACTCCCTCCCAACCCACCGGAACAGAAAGGCAGCCATTTCTCATGTTCTGGTCAAGACATTTGGATGCAGATGAAGGTGAACATGCAATTGGCTGGAAATGACTTTGTGGATCTACATTTTCACAACATTGTGCAAACCAGAGCCACAAAATCTACCTTCTCCCATGAACAATCAAAAAAAAAATCCACAAATTATTGTTATTTTTGTTTCAGCAAACAAAGGTGTTCTCTGACAGCGCAGTTTAAAATGACAGCACTGCCTTATTGTGCTGGCAATATGGGAAGATTCCAAGTTGTGTTTTTGGAAGATCTGAAGAGCTGATGGATATTTCAAGAGCCAGAGTCTACATCCACCCTGAAATCCCATCACTGCAGAAGATGGAGTTCACTCCATACATGACCAGTTATGCAACTGTATAAATGTTGATACATGTCATGTATCTAAATATGCAATAGAATCCTATCTAAAGATATTTGAAGGGAAATTTAAAATATTATCTTGGTGGTTTACACTATTAGGGGGGCTTGAAATGCTCTGAAAAATACAAAATACAGAAACACTTGTATCAGAGACCTCCTACACCAAAACCAAAAAGGTAAGAGAAACAAAGGCTGAAAGAATTAAAAAACAGGATGCAGCAAGGACCACTCAAAACACTTTTAACACCTCTTGAAGCATCTGAGGATCTTTAGTCCACTCATTTATTTATGATTTCTCTTCTATTGTCAGTATTAAATGAGAATCCTGCCATGATCTTTGCCTATGAAAAAGTCATCAAGCAAAGCTCACAAAAATACCCCACACTGCAAAAGCAGTAATGAAGCTTTTCTGAGGATTCACAGGTTCTGCTGCATAAAGAGCCCTGAATATTAATATAGAAATCTTATTTTACAGCTTATCACCTATGATGTTCCAGTTACACAAAGCAACAGCTAAATTTTCAAAGGAATAAAGCTTCAACTCTTATTCCTCTCTGCTACCCACCTGACCTACCTGCTACACGCACTGCATCAGATGCCTTGCAAGTGTAGATTATATTAAAAGTTTGTATTTCTGATGTGTAAAATAAACTTCTATTTGTCCAACATATTGCTTTACATGAGAAAGTTTCAATGGCTATTGGAAATATATTACAGTTCTTCCCCTATGCTCAGAAACAAGGTGAATGTGTTATCATCTGTACTGAATTTTATTCAAAAGTGTATGGAATATATGAACTCTTTCTTGCTTTAGAGTTGCAACATCACTCTGACTTCTGGATGTTTTCATTCTTTCTGAGGTATCTTTTTTATTATTTTTTTTTTTAAATAACCTGTATTCTTGGCAGGAGCTATGAATCCCTATCTGATGGCAGCAAATGTATTCTGTAGCTCAGGTACAGGGGTTCCTTTCTGAGAAAAACCCTTTGTGAGGCTCCACTGTGTAGACAATACAATGTGTTGCTTTTTGCTCCTGATTTGAACAGCCAGAAAAGAAAGGGAAGTGTTTGATTACTGTCCAGCTGCCTGTTTGCTATTTCTGCCTCCCAATCACAAAACACCCTGTGGATCTGGCTTCAGCTGCCTTATGAATGCAATAATCTAGAAATACCTATTAAAACTTGGCAGCTAAGCACAACATTCCAAAAAGGATCTGATTTCTAAGAGAGCAACTAAGACTTCATGAAAAGAATGGATAGAGCACCGTAGAAATGGCTCAGAAATTATACAGAAGCAATGTATTGTGCAGGAAAGGAAATGACAAAATGAATTTAAAAAACCCCAGCAGTGTGTGAATAGTTGGGGAAAAAAGAATCTCTGAGTTTCCTGGGTGAGATGGTGGACGGGAAGTGGAAGGGAAGCTGATTTTCAGGTTCAGAGCAAGAATCACTATTGTATATAGACTTCTAAGCTGGCAGATAAGTGTTTTGTTTAGCTTACCATGCTTAAATATATTAATCAATTATGAAAGCACAAAAAAAATCTCTGCTGAACAACATGGAGGGTAGTTTTTCAAATTTTTTTCTTCCCTTTTTAAAATATTTAACACCTACCAACTTTTCAGACAGAATATCAGAATTCGAGAGTGATGAGTGATGAGGGGTTGGTAGAATGGGCAGAATGGGTAGAATCCATATTAGGGTCAACTCTTTTGTGTCTGGAACTTCATTTAATTCCCACAAGCAGTCATAAAAAATGGCCTCAGAATACTCAGAGAATTTAGTGCAGAATGATGTAGTAATGAGTAAAAATGCATTGATTTGCACTATATAACAAATTCCATTCCAAGAGGTGGAGAATTTGGTATTTTTAGTTAAGGAATGTCAAAGAGTGATTTCAAGTACATCAAGGATGAATTCCATAAATTCTGTAACTCTTCTTTTAAATATTTTTTATAGGCTTAAAGGCTCAAGCCTCTTTAATTTTAGAGATTATTTTCTGTAAGGGCATGGTTTATTTCCAGACAACTTTACATAGACAGCTACAGAAACCTTTCTGCTGCCTTCCTATTGAATTTATTTTAAATGCAGGAGATTTAATTTATTAATAAATAAATAAATTTACTCAACAGCAGGAGACCAGTACTCTGATAGAAACATGTTAAAAATGATAAAGAGCTCTAGCCACTCCAAGACTGAAAGTAAATAGTCACCCCCAATGAACAAAATTATTTGGACTGGGGTCCTTTCATGATTAGCAGAGATCACCTCCCATTGTGCTATAAATCTTGCAAAATGGATTTCCACCACTTATTGCTGCTCAGAACCTATTATCACTGCCACATTACAAGGGTACAGACAGTAAAGAATATCAAAGAGCAACCTGCAAACACTGACCACAAATCAAAGCCTCATAGCTATGCAAGAGCAATAGATCAGATCTGAAAACAAGCCAAGGACAATCATGTACTTTACAAAACACAAGGTAAACATTAAAAAAAAAAAAAATCCCAAAAAAACAGAAATAGTTTTTGACACACATAAAATCATTAGCAACTGTATCTGGATATTAGATTGCTACATGGATTTAAAAAATGCTATTTCCTCTAAAGTCATTGCGGGTTCCTTGCAAACCCTCGTGGAAGAGGAATCCAGCTGTTTCAGCAAGACTTCAGCATTTTAGGCCTATTTTAGACCACCTCTTCAAAAGGAATCAAGTTTTTCTAAGCAAGTCAAGAGAGTGCTCAGTTAGACTCAAACACTATTGTCCATAACATTGTCTGGAAAATAAAATTGCTTCATAAGTAGACACAAAGACAATATTGAAAGCAAAAATTTTAAAAAGGCTCTCAAATTAATTGGGCTAAAACCATAATGTTTTTTAATTGCTCACTTACCTAGAGAAATAAAAAAATAAATACACTGGCAGTATAATAGAAAACTATCAAATTATCAGACACCATTAGCTTCATGTTACATGCAGGACTCTTCCCAAAAACCTCAAGTCCTGTGAGGTGTTAAACTCAGAACTAGGATTTGGCAGCAAATATATGCTATCACATCCTGCAATTTTATAGGAAGCAAGCAGTTTAGTTAACCAATAAAAGTAATGTTACTTTTAGAAATCTCACTGGCCAAACAATAATTGCATTATTTCAGAGAGAAACACTTCCCTCGACTTCCCATCACTGCCATAGGCACACACATCATCCTTATTATCACAGCTCCTCCTATCAATCCTGACATTGTATCAGCTGAACAGCCAAGGGGAGGTACAAATTACAAGATCTTTAGCATTTTGCCAGTAAAATATTACAAAAACAGGAATTCAGAAGTCTGATTGCATTGGATACTCCCAACAATCAAATTCTAGCCTTGAAGTCTTCTCAGTCATTCTTGGAAATCTGAATTAAAACAGAAATTCCTTATCTGAGAGATGACAGCTCTGTGATCTGTCCCAAACAGCCCATCTTGACAATTTCTAAATTCCCACAACAGATTCTCTGTGGCTATTGTGCTCCTTTATCTGGTTCCTGAGAATCACAACAAAACTGCATAAACTGGAAACAGAGTCAAGTTTGTTTGTTTGGGTTTTTTTTCATACATACCAGCTCTGGATATCAATCAAATTCTTTTCAATCAGACTATGAAAAGCTAAAATTCAATCGTAAATGTGAGTATCAACCACAAGCACTCAGAACCCAGGAACAGACTGGGTGGATAAAATCATATGCATTTTATCATATTGCAAATAGGAAAAAGAGAACTGATCTGTCGTGGATGCCTTCCCAAAATTTCATATTGAGTTTCAACAGACTAAGTATTTGAAAATCTTGAGGTATTAGTTATCTTGAAATGAAGAGATTTTCTTCTTGTGTTCTGACAATATGAAACTGAACTGTTCACACCTGTCCACCAAATGCCTGTCTTCTTTTATATTTCTCTAATTTAGCAGTTTGGGCTGCATGCATGTGAAAAAAAAATTTCGCAAGGCAAAAGTATTTGAAGCATTTGTGAGAGAAAACTACATTTCTATCTTGACTTTCAAGGGAAATTGGCCATGTGTGATGGAAATAGTGACATATTTATCACAGGTTGAATCACATTCAGCTCAGACATTTATCATTAAAAAGAACATGAGTTTTACAAAGAGAGAATAATATATTCTGCTTTCTCCTTCCATCATCTTTAGTATGTTTTATATAATCAGTTTCTTGATTATTTGGGTCATTTAAACAGCAAAGCTTGTTTATAAATTCTACAACATAAACAAGGTGCACAGCAGAAGATGATAATGAACATGAAAAATGTGTAAGAAATGTAGTACTGGAAAATACAACATGCTTCAATGCCACCATCAGGAGCTGAACTGGAATATTTGTCAAGTAACACCATTATCATCTTTCTATCAGGAGCCTCTTCAAAACAATTCTAAAAAACTTGACTAAATTTTATTTTAGGCACTTTTACACAGACACACGTTTGATTACACATAAAAAGAAATCACTCATTTTATATTTTTACAGGTCTTTTAATTTTTAAACAGTTTTATTGTCCTATAATTTATTCTTATAAATTATAAGACAATAAAACAAATCAATATATTAAATTAAATTATCATAATTGATAATTATATAATAATATTTATCTTTACATAAATATATTTGCATATATTTATGCAAAAGCCAGAAACACTACTGCCCACACTGCCTATTGCCAGGTCTGAAGACCCTGACAGGTATTATCCCTGTTCACTGCTGCCCCTAAAACTGTTCTGCCCTCAGCTGAGTCTGCTCAGTGGCTCAGATTTCAAAGGTAGGGAACAAATAAATCAACAGGTGAGCCTGTGTCCTGTCCCCCTCAGACCTACATTTCCCATCTGCTGTTTGCTTTGTCGAGTTAGACTGAAGACAAACAGGAATTTCCCTGGTTTTGGAAAGCAGTTAGCACAGCACTGGAATCACAGTCCTGAATCCACCTTTTCTTTTGTTCGTTACCTGGGGAGTGGGTTGGACATAATCTAAAACCCACTTTTAATATGCATTGCAAATCCACCTGCTATAGTGCTGTTGTTTAATAGAAGTATGGCAGTTTTTATTAAGAGAATGAAAATAAGATGTAGATTTGCTAACACATTCTTAGAGTTTTTCACTGTGGAAATAACCTTCAGATGCAAACTACACCCTTAGCATGAAACTGCTTCAGACACAAATTCCTTCTCCAGCAGGAACTCTCCTGCCAAGGGAAGCAGAGGCCATGCAGAGACATTCACAAAGCTCATGCTTTGACCTACCGGGATTCTGGTCATAAAACTCTACATATCATCTTAAACGAGATGAAATTAACACAAAGCCAGACACACTCAGTTGTGAGACCATAAAGAACCTGAACAATCCTAATTTAGATACAGTCCAAAGATAGAACCAAAAAGGATTCAGGAATGTGGTAAACACCAATTATTTTTATGTTCTCAAAGCAATTATAAGTTAATATTATCCCTTCATGAATTTATAAAAGTAGACTGTGATGTACAACTTCAATTCGTGGGAAAAGATGAAGACACACCTGCAGTTACCTTAACAAGGTTTGTTTAAATCCAAAGCAAGGATGGTGCAGAAAAGCACAGCTCAAAAAACTAGAGAGAGTTTCAAATTTTCTCTAACTTTTCTCACCAGTTCATTTACCTTGAAACAAGAACTGAAATACAGAATTACATCATGTCCTCCCCACCAATTGAACTTTATTTCATTCCTAAGCCTTAATACTGCATTATAGTAGAATTATATTACTATTGTAGTACATACATATGGAAAAATACTCCTACAGCATCTCAGCTGATACTTGTCACTGCCTTACCCTTAACATCGTGAAGGCTTAGTACTTCAGAAATAAAAACATTCCACTGAGTTAGACCTTCAATAAAATACTATTTTTATGCTGTTCTATGAATTATTTTGTACTCTTGCTTAAAATAATAATAACTATGCCCAGCTAGTTTATGTACACAAAGTGAGATTTTTTAAAAAACCAACACATTTTATCTACTCTTAGAGTCTCTGCTTAAAATTAATATATCATTTCTGGAAGCTCTGCTCACTAGAACTGGCAGATGCTCCATGGAAAATTGCCATTAACAATTAACACATAATGAAGAATCAACCTGCTGGGGCACCTGGGATAAATTTCATTTTTTCAATGCATTATTATTCCACTTGAGTGAGATAATAGATTATAATTTTAGAGAAAGTGACATATGGAACATTCATGAGACTTTGCAAAAATCATTTGAGGCCCTTAACTTATAACATTCATCACACTCTTGGAGGGGAGGGGAAGGACTTTGACAGGTCGATTTTGGTGGGCCTATTTTCTTAACAGAAGATTGAAAGACTTTTATCTCAAAGCCACTTCAGCTATGAAGTCAAAATTCAGTTTCCAGATCATGCCTGGAAAAACTATTAGACCTGAGGAGATGCTCTTGTTCTTCAACTTTCTCATTCCAGTGCAAAGACTTCTTCTTGTAGTAATCACATAATGCCTTATTGCTGAAAGGGTGCAAATACATTATATATGGATATGTAAAATTTTATACATATAATAATATAATATAATATAATATAATATAATATAATATAATATAATATAATATAATATAATATAATATAATATAATATAATATAATATAATATAATATAATATAATATAATATAATATAATATAATATAATATAATATAATATAATATAATATAATATAATGTAATGTAATGTAATATAATATGTATTATTTAGTATATATATGTTTATATGTATTTAGTATATGTATCTATTTAGTATATATTATATATGTGTATGTACATATACACATATACTTATATGTATATATATACAGATATACATATATATATATATATATATACATACATACACACACATATATATGTATGAATGTATGTATATATGTATGTAATGTCCAAATATTTTGGAGAGAAAAATTATTGTTCCAAACACCAATCACAAATATTTTGAAAAACATCAGGGAAAAAAACCAAGCTATTAATTTCCAAGGGCACAGAACTTGGGTTCTTAATTTCCAGGGTTGCTCTGGGATGAGGAAGATGTGGCCCTACAGTTGTGTGTAATGGTTCCAGGCACAGTCAGTCTGACCTACTGCAATCTATTCAGAGTCTTTCCATTTTCAGATTTGTTACTTATAATGGGCAACTGAGCTGGCTGTGGTACAAAAAAGCTTTCAGACATACAGGAGAAAGACTCAGAATGAATCTGTAAACCACACTTTTAATTCTTTAATTGCCAACCTTTCTTTTTAGCCCTCGGTATTTATTCGTGAGCGATACAGCACTCTATATAATAATTTGCAAAAAACACACAGAGCAGGGTGAAGTGTTGAAGGAAAATCCCCTTTTGCTGATGAAATAACAACTGTGAGACTCAAAAGTACAAGCAGGCAACAAAAGCTACACGAGTTCTCTGCATGAGCAAGGGGAATCCAAGCCCAGGGTTATGTTCCTGGCTCTCACCTTTCTGGCTCTGCATCCTTCTTTACCTTAAGGTGCAGATGCACAGCTGCTGGCCATTTAGTTATGTCACCAGGACTCTAAAAGACAGAAAAAACGGTTATATATTCCAAATACCTGACAAACTTTAAAGTAACAGGAATGGTGATAAAAGAAATATTCTCTTGAACATGCTCTTAGTAAAACAAGGTATGATATATCCTCTGTATTGAAGAGCTTCCTTTGCTAAGTTTGTTTTCGTGGGCATCTTGTCATGCTGCCCTTGAGAAAAATGTGCAAATTTACATTTCTGAGAACACTTCGGAGTTTGAAAAAGGAAAAAAAGGACAACAAAAATACCTAACTCTATATAATAAATAGCACAGTGTTTAAAGCAGTCTGAGGAACAAACTGAGACTCAAAAGAGTCTCCAGTCACACTAAAAAGGAATTCAGAAACAAGATAAAATAAGTTACGGCCCAAATCCATTCTAAGAGCAAAGGTGGACGAAGAAAACCAGTCACATCTTTCATTGGTTAAAAAGATGCAAAATTGGCCCAGCAAAATTTCAGTCATTTGTCAGTTTGACAGAATTCAGTTAATAGAAAAAGTCACAAACTAAAACAAACAAAACAATAAATTGAGGGCTACACTTTTTCAGAACACCGAAATAAAGATAGAACACATTTCAGATGTAGAGAACAAGATCCACATTTCACTGCTTTTATACAATATCTTTTTATAAATTTCACCTACACCTTTTAAATTTTTTTACATAAAATAATTAACCACTAAATATCTGGAAATACTTCTGTCGTATGCGAAAAACATGGTCAGTGATTTGGGGTGTACGATAAATTGGAAAATTCCTAGTTCATCTCTTCAATATAACTGGTGTGGTTCCACACACCATATACCCAGGGGAGGACAGCCTCAAATTGTGACAGAAAGGTCAGGAAAAATCTCACTTTGCACCCCAAAAAGTGGTGACACTGGTTGATTCATAGCTCCTGCTGAAAAATGGGATAGCTGAACACGTCCTGGACAATCCATCTTCCCTTCAAAGACATACAGCTGGCTGTGCCTCCACTAAAACACTTCAGAATTCTGCAGCTCCTGTCTCAGAAACTTACTCCAAGTTCCAAGATGTCCAGAGCCTTGAGATGGAACAATCCTGACCTTCACTAGGCTCTTCCAGTTAGGATGCTCCATTCCTAAATAGAGTCTTCTCTGTGTTTTCCTGCCTAGCCTGTACTCCAGGACATGCACAATATCTAAACTAGCTCTGCTGCCTTTTCCATGGCCTAGAAGCTCTCCTGATACTGGTTGTTTGGAAATAAACTGATATTTATGACATTTTTCACATGCAAACACCTTGTGGATTTTGGATGGATGATGATTTGTCCTTTAACGTGTCCATGGCAAAGTTCAGAAATGTGGAAATCCAAGCACATTTTTCATTGCGGGACATCTCTGTGGGTGCTCTCTCTTTTCCTGCTTTTCCTAATGATTTTTCCTTCCACAGTAACTAGAAGCCACAGACCTCTTGGAATGATGCTGAAGCTTTGTTTCAGTGTTTTCTCATTTTTAATAGGCTGATTTTCTTTCTCAGAATGATTTTGTGAACTCTACAACATCTAGGAAGGCTAAGGACAAACTGTGAAGATTAGACGGTTTGTAGATTTTTCTGTCTGCTTGTTAGGCACAGTGAGTTTGATTTAAATGAGTTTTCTGCATTCTCCTTTTATTTTTCTCCCTATAATCTCTCTCACTTGCACGTAATTCACATATGGAAAGAAAAAGCTAACAAAAGAAAGAAATGTTAAATCATTGTTCTGTTTTAAGTTCTCAATCCCCTGAGTGGTTCCCAACCCACAAGTTCTTCTTTATTCCTTTCATTCCAATTACCATTTAACCATCAAACAAAATAACCAGCAAAGGAAATAAGTTATGCAATATATGGCATTCCCCTGGAAATATTAAGTAGTTTTTACAATAGGTTATTTGACAACGCTGAGAAACAGATAGAAGCAATTAACATCAAATATCAAATTGTTACTTTCCTCCAAAGGAAAATATTTGTTTAATTCCACCATTGAAATGAAAAGAGAAATTTAATTACAACAGTGTTTTATAACTGCCTGTCCAGACTAACAAAAGCACAGTCATATCTCTCTGGAGTCCCATTCAATATTAATGTGGAATGTAGGTGAGTCAGTGGAAGAACATCACAGGATGCCAACTGTCACCTTGCTCACATTCCATAAAAATACCAGCACACAGGAATTTCAGCTCTGTAAACTATGACCACTGAGTTCTAAATAAACACATAACTATCAGAGGATGAGCAAATTGAAATATTCATTTTCCCATCCTTTATAGCTGAGCTGCAAATTTAGTGTATGCTTGGTCTGCAAGAGCCCACGTTGCAGTTTTCCATATTCTATTTAAAGCTGTCAATTAAGATTGCACCAAGTGAGATTTTCACCAAGACAAGGCTGGAAAATCAGGACTATTACCAATAATCCTTGAAAAACATGGCAGCAAGAACAGGAAACTCTTGTTTCAGTCTGTAGCGAATAAGAAATAGCTGTTCAAAGCCTTCAAACATGATCTGATGCTTAAAGGAAACCACACACAAGCCCTGAGTTCAGTGTGACCCTCAGGGACAACTCTGGGATCTGGGACTTGAGCACGTGAGCAGCAGTGACAGTGACAATGGACATAATTTGGCAGCACAGTACCTTTCAAAACCTATTTTAAACTTAGGAACAGTAACACCACAGGTGTGACAGTAGCTAGCCCTCCCCTTCCTGCTTTTCATTTTGATCTTGCTGTCATTTATTTGTATTTACAGAAAGCAGCTAATTAATTCAGAGTGCATGTACATTGTGGGGCTGCATTTCCTTACACGCTGAATAACAACACAGAGACGGGTGGGAAAACTACAAAGGGAGAAAAACCAAACAGAAATAGGTTATGAATCTTAAAATTCTTGTGTACTGAGAGAACAAAGAATGAAAGTTGATTTAATATAGGGAATGGGATTTCTACAGGCAATTCAGAACCACAACATTCACAAAGGTGTCTTTCAGTGAGAGTAGTGGAGTATTCATCCCAGGGCTTGATAAATCCAACTCTTATTGTACTTCAAAATTTGACTGAAACCGACAGCTTATCACTATTAGATAATATAACACAGGAAAAAACCCAGGAACACATTAAAGAGCAGGTTCAGTTATAACTGCAGCTGCTTCCTGTAAGCTCCATCTTTTGAATAATAAAATTATTGGGCAATTAAAAGCAATTGCCAGTTCTGTTTTCCTACTGATAAACATTATAAAAGCCTCAGAACCAATGCTTTTTTCTGTTTATAGGAGAGCTCATCATCATCACCATCCAGCAAACTGCTCTGCGTGGGTCATGCTGGATTTGCAACATGAGCTAAAAAAAGGAGCTGCAATAAGATCCGGTGGTTAAAGAGCAAATAATGCACAGTGGCAAACCACAGAGCCACAAACACCCAGCCCCACTGAGCAGGCTCACAATACACTCGTGGTGTTTGTTTGCAGTGAGGCCTCCTGTCAAATTCCAGTGCCAAATTCAGTGCAAGCTCAAAGTGAAACTGCTCCATGTAATGGCACGTGGCTGGGCAAAACCTCTCACTTACGAAAAAAACACTTTGGTGTTTGGGCTTTTTTGTAATCCTGAGATATATGGCTCAATTCACCTCGCCTTTATAGAGGGAACTATAACCAGCCACTCTGCTGGCTCTGTGGGGCCCCAGGGATCAGCTCAGCATCCTCCCCCTGAATTCTCCAGTCTGAAGCTCTGGTTTAACTCAGGGACTGCTCCCTGAGGACCACTTGGCTCTGAACTTGTGGCTGGAGTGGGGCTCAGACCCGCCAGGTGCCAGCAGCTGCAACCAGGGATGCAGCCCCTGAGGAGGTGCATGTGTGTGTCTGTAACATCCATATTCTAACTCACAGTATTGCGGCCTGATCAGTCAGAGAAGGGAACAGGATGAGGCTTTTGATGCTGTTTGTGCACAAGGAGTGAATGTGAGGGTGTAGAGCTGCTCAGAGAGATGTGTGCACCTACTGCAAACACATGTCCAGTCTCCCCCACAGCATCTCCATCAGTGACTAATTAAGTTCTCTTTCTTTTTTTTTACATATTTACTTGTTCAATAACTCTTTCTGCCCTTTAAAGCAAATATAATTTGCAAAAAAGTTCTGAACTTCTTTCCTCTATGCGTAAATTATTTGCTGCTATGCTGGTTCAAAATGCCTGTGCTGAAATGGAATAGGGCAGGATTTTCACAGGCCAGCTGGAAACTGTGATTTACCTGAGAGAACACATGCAAGTTACGGTGATCAGCTGTCATCAGCTCAGTGACAAAACCTCCTCATCAGCCATAGGCTCCAATAGAGTGTATGTGATAAATTTTGTCACCTGCAGTGGGATGAAAGGCAATGCAAAATTTATTAGTACTAGACAAAAATAGCGAATATTTGGATAAAAGCTTCAGTATATACAGCATAGGAAAGACTTGCTTTCCCTTCCATTTAAGGCTGTAATGAATATTTAAAATTTTCTTCAACATTTTCAATCAATTATCTAAAGACTGTATACTTTTCACACTTAAAAAGTGATGCAAAATACAAAGTAGAGGTAGTGCAGGATGATAGGACTCTCTTCTGATCATGGTAAATTCAATGACCAATTGATTGATTGAGATTAATAAAGAGCAAGAGCAAACAAAACCATTTGAGATGATAACTGATGGCAAAAAAAAATCAAATAAATCACACCTTTGGGGAAATTTCTAGTGGAGTGACATTTGCAGCTGTTTATGGCAAGTGATCCACTGAAAATTTCAAAGCTCTTTACCCTCTGCTCTAACACACAATCCCAAACTTTGATGTCTAGTACATACAAAATAAATGAAGTGAATATTCAGAACTTGTAACAAAACAAGAAGGATTTTCTCCAAGAGCCTTGGCAGCCAAAAATTTGTAGAACACCTTGAAAACTGAAAGAAATAGGAAATATAAGAAAAGATGCCTCTTCGCAATGGTACAGGGCAGATTCTTCAAATACTTCTGCCCTTCATTATTCCCCAGCAGGAATATGCTGGGGGTAGGATGGGCACCCATCACACACATGCTGAAGCAGTTTCTTTAGGGCATCACCACAGAGAAAAGACCCTGAAAGTCTCACCAGGCTCCCAGGTCACTTCTGCTCCATGCTTCTGCAGGGAACTGCACTTTTCAGGGTTAGTGCAGGGTCAAGGTGCACACACACACCTGAAACATAAATAATCCTCTGCATCTCCAGCCCCAAAGTTCACATTTCAGAGCAGACAGACACAGAGGGACCAACAGAGGTATCTGAACCACAATTAGAAAGTGCAAAAACAAGAATGCTGCAGTGTGAAGTGCACATCCTAGGGTGAACAGAGGCCACCGAAGTGCCTGAGTTCTAGACACAGAGAAACATTTCTCCTGTATTGCCCATTCCAAAGCAGCAGCTCTTATCTTCATTTACAGCTAATCGGCCAAAACAGACCAAAGAAGTGTTGTAGGAGTAAAAACCCACTGAATGCTCCAGTCATTTTACAAGCAACATTTAATTTTACTGTGTTACTGTGTTAAGCTGAGCAATGGAAGGAAACACAATCAAATACTCATTGTATTTAAAGAGCTTCAAAAAGATCAATTATCTTTATATGGATAAGGAGCCACTATCGATTTCAAAGTGTTATTCAAATCCCATTTAAGCAATGAATTGCTCTGCTTTTTTATCAGCAAGAGGAATGCATTGTAGTGGTGCAGCCCAATCTTTAACACAGCTCAAGAAAGCACAGACCAGTGGCTTCTCTAAATGAGGGAAATCTCTCTGACATCGATCTTTCTAATGGAATGGAGCAAGAAACAGGTTTCTTTGTCAGTATTCCTGCAAAGATACTGGGCAGAAGTAGTGCAATTCTCTAAGATGCAAGGTAAAACCTACTTAGAGATACCAGGAGCTGTACCTGGCTGTACAGGTGTGGGTTTGGAGACAAAAGAAAATCACTTTCATCAAATCACAGGGAAGGCTGAGAACATCCCAGGAAAATTCACTGGCATCCCAAGAGTCTCAAAGAAGAAAAAACCCTTGCTGAATGCCTAATCAAGCCAAGCAAGACTTTATATATCACCCAAATTTGTTTTTTTCTTCCATATTTTAGTCATTTCAACCCAGTGATTTTATAGATACCCTGGCTTTTAAACAATTCTGAACTTCTCAACAATTTGATAAGAACTCAAAGCAAGATAAAAGAAGTTATTCATGGTTTGAAAGGACAGAGCTAGGCCTAGAATGATATTCTGATGAAAATACAAGTGTGTTTGCAGCATTTCTTTGGCATCTCCTGTCAGCCTGCTTGATTACAGCCCTTTTCTTCCGTCAAAACACAGTTCCACTCCCAAACAGTTTTGTGACTCCAATCAATCCACTTTGTGTTCACCAACAGAAAAAAATAGGTGCAAAATTGGGTTGTAGATTTTTATTAACCTCTACAGAAAAAGAAAAATATCAGAACTGATAATACCTAACTCCCTATATAGTTCGCAGCACCAGAAAAATACTGCAGGGAGAATCCAAGGTTCCTAAGATTACCTTGGAAACCTTGATAAAAGAGCTACTACAAGACGAAAAAATACCCATTTTGCATAGAATACTGCTCTCTAGAGGAAGGCTAGCTAGGAGGCACAATTGAAAACAGATTTAAAACTTGTTTTATTAAATTGAAGGGTAGTTTTCAAGTCTGCCCATTTCCAAACTGGAGGCAAAACCTCATCTCCCCAAAAGGCTTTGTTCAAACGGAGACCTGCACCTGGATCAGCAAGCCCTGAAGAGAAAATGTAGATTCAGTGGCACAGTGCTCCAGAGGACACAGTGAGGACAGGATTTCTGTTCATAGGATTGTGAACACATTCCTGCTGCCTTTCCTCACTATTAAGATGATCTGCTACCCCAGCCACAACCAGCACATTGAACTATCTCCAAAGTCCCCCACCAGGGAGATTTTACCAGTTTTGCAGGTTTTAATAAAACTTCCAACATGGAGGATATAATGCTGATGTGCAATCTGGACAAATGCAATACTTGCTTGCATAAGAACAGCCATCCTGCTGCACTCCCCACAGCTCCTTGGAGGACGTTCGCCTTCAGCTGGAGAAATCTCCCACAGAAGTGCAATGATTTTCCCAAGCCCCTCACTCTCCTGAACCCTCCCTCTTGGACAGCCAGCTGCCACAAGTTCCTATTTTCTTATTTGCTGCCTAATAAATCCATACTGTGGGGCTTGTAATTGTCCTGATCCCTGTTACATTTGGCCTGGGTGCCCTAAATAACCCTGCTGTCAATAGCAAACACAGCAAGCACTGGATGTGTGCAGCATGTTTGATGTGAGAAATGAAAAATCAATGTAATATGCCCTTAATGGAGGCACCTGCAGATAACATCCAATAGAATTGATTAAGTCCTACACAATAGATAATAAAGCTAATTAAAACCCAACTGGAACACCACAGTGCAGCTCCACGTTTAAATGCAGTGGTAAAGACAATGGAAGAAGAAATTAAAGGGAAAACTTAGATATGACTAATGGAGGAAGGTATCAATCTGCATACACCTAGATAAAGGTTTATTATTACCCCATAAAGTCAAATGACACCCACAGTGTTCATATTTTGCTTATCATGAACACAAAAGGTATAACCTCATATGTTGCAGTATAACTTTGACACATTTTTTTAATTAAATAGCAGTCCACGTATTCACGTTATTCTGCTGAGATAGAATAATTTCCTTTTATTCTGCTCCTAGATAATCACAGTGTTAAAGATTTAATGATTTTATAATCTTCAAGCAAAGTATCCAAAATAATGTCTGAAACAAAATGAAAATATAATAAAATTAGCACCAAACAAACCTTAATGTGACATTTCCTGCATTCCCTACAAATCCAGAACTCCATTTAGGTGAAAGTTTCTATATTGACTACATATACACCCCTGTAGTTATAACTGCCACTTTCAAAGGAAGAATGGGATACAGGAACAAAAGGAAGGAAGCAAGGGAGGAAAAGAAATATTTCTTATTTTAATTGGGTATTGCAGAAAAAAACCTATCCTGAATGTAACTCCAAAAACCAACTAATTCTCAGTTTCATTTCTCGCATCCCTTCCTAAAGCTCATTCCTTAAAAGCATAAAGCAAGCAGAATCCCATCAGAACAATCTAGTTTGCATAGGAGATGAGACTGGGAACGATAAATGCCTCTCATTATCCAAGAAACTTTCGTAAGAATAAAAAGGTCACAGTTGTTTGTAAGCAGGACAATATTAGAGACTTCCCCAGAATTGTGTTAGAAAGTTCTGAAATAATATTATTCATTTTGCTTTTAGAGAAGAACAACTTCAGACAGGAGTAAAGTTTGGTGCCCTTCAAAGCAAACTTCAGAACAGCAGGGGCAAGAGAAAGAGTTCTGTGCTGTGTAATTCTCACAGCAGCTGTGCCAGCCCGCAACCCCGACAAAACACAGCGTGCCCTGACTCTTCTGAGCAGCAATTTACCAAACAAAGGGCTTCCGGATTAGACTACATCTAGTTTAGTTTATGCTTTTGAGCCCTAGGTAACCGGGGTTGTTCCCACCAAGAGACACGAAACAGATCCAAGGGACAGAGCAAGCAAACACCAGCCCAGCTCTGCTGATTGATGTTCCTGCTCCCAAAGCCATGGCAAAGAGCTATGGCTTCAGTTCATACCCACTCAGCACCCTCCTCCTACCTGCCTGGTATCCTCTGTCACCCGGCGATTATGCATTATTAATTGGGCAAGTATTCAGCCGCAGTTTATAGAGGGTTCAGAAGCCAATGAATTTTCCACACCATTGCTTTGAAGCGTTCACATTTGATTTCTGTGTTTGAAGCGTTTCCTGCTTTGACCTGTTCTCACCAACTTTTGAGAGCTCAAACAAAAGGCAGAAAACCTGTAGTTCTGCACAGGCTGGACACTCGTAAGTGGGCCATGAATATTCTGTCTGTCCAGTTCTTTGCTGTCCTGAGCAATTTAATCATTAATTGCCCAGCTGAGTGGCTGTCATCTCCAACACTCCCGAACATGGCTTGTGTAACTAGGAACCACTTCGGCTTTTACTAAAATATTTTACAATAAAAGACCTAAACAGCTCCCACAGGTCAGAAGGATGCTGGTGTAGAGCATAACACGAGGAAAACCAGAGTGGAAGTGTAGTAGGAAAGTGAGCCTGGCCTGGAAAAGCTGAAATCACATTTTTGTTGAGTTCTGGTGCAACTTGTTATACACACGGTGTGTTAACTTCAGCATAACAGCAAAAGGTCTTTTAAAACAGTTTAAAACTTAGGATAAAATAAACTCTTCAGAAAAAAAAAAATCCAAAACTGCCTGTACTTCTCTTTTGTGCAGAAACTCCATAAGGAAGCAGATAAAACACGGTTCTATATGATGCATCCTTTTCTTGTGAAAAGATACTGTGAGAGCGACAACTCTCCTGTGGTCTCGAGAGCAAGTTGCCTAATGAATAGCAAGAGCTCTTTAATGTTAATGAAAACATCCTGTCTAACTCCTCTTCAGACACCGTCTTTCACTCTGTGACAATCACCTTTTAAGTTGCCACAATTCCCTCCTCTGAAGGAGCAGCTGAGCCCGTCAGCAGCCCGGGTGCAGTGTCAGAGATTAGCTGAACTGCTCCTCTCGCTGTTAATGGAGTTACCTGTTAAACCCCCACATGATGGCTTGTCAAGTTTTTTTATTAAGCAATAACATCTTTGGAAGATTCCAGCTACCAAAGGTTTAAAATTAACGGTCTGGGTTGTTTTTTGTGGGCTGGTTTTTTTTTGTGTGTGTGTGGGTTTTTTTGGGTTGTTTTTTTTTTGGGGGGGGGGGGGGTAGGGTTCATCCTTGTATTAAAGCAAAACTAAGTCTTCCTTCTGACATTTTAAAAATCTATCTCACATCTATTTCTAATAAACAGAATTTTCAAGGACTTAGTGGGGCATTGTGGTGCCATCAAAACAGCAGAAGAGCAGATTATAACTCCCAGTGATTGGGTGGAGAATTTTACCAGTAGAATAACATTGAAAACTAGGAGAAAAGCTCGAGATTTCTCTCTGCCACATGCACATATGTATCAACTCTTACTGACATTTTAGGTATTATGTACAAAAGAAGAAAGCAGCAGACTTCAGATGAATTAACATCCTGTCTTCTTGGTATGGGAGAATAAGGAATCATCGTGTGTCTACAGAATTCATGCATTTCTTACTAACTTTAAATCTCTATTAGCCATATGTAGCAAGTCCATCTGTTTCTACTAAATTTGACTACGAAATCTCTCTGTGCATATGATAATTACATATTGATCTTGAATATATTCTTGCATACTGAAATATTCAACTGGAGCTCGTTGGCCAATCTCCTTATGGTAATTGGTGGTTAAAGGAGCTCTGAAAATAATCTCATTATAACAGAAAGGCATACAGCCTTTTCAGAATATCCAGTTTGGGTTTTGTTAGGGTTGTTTTTTGGTTGTGGGTTTTTTTGGTTTGTTTTTTTGGGTGGTTTTTTTTTTCCCCCGAGTTTCAATAAAGAAGTTATCAATGCAGTAAACAGGGAAGAGAATATAAAATTGTGTCTATGGCAACCATATTATAGCTCTCCACTTTGTACGTCTCTGGCTTTTCAATAGATTCTCGTATTCACACTCATTTTTCCTGTAAACGGGTCAGTTAAAACATATATCAGAATTATTTCACAATTGCTACCAACTACAAGACTGGACCTGAAAATTCTCTCTTAAAATGAAGGATTCTTTCCAGAAAGAAAAATGGAAAAAAAACCCCAAAACAACTCTACTGAACTAATTGCTTCCTAGAAAGCTTCTGCTGTTGTTGCTATCTGACACCAAACTCTGCTACTTGCAGACAATTATTGCAAGAATATTTACAAGAGGATAAATGCAGTTCTGTAGGAATAATATATTTTGAGAAGAAAACATATCCTATGTATAAATTTAATTTCGAAACTTAACTTGAATAAAACTTCCATGTCTCCCCTGTTGGAGACAGTTTTGGGTTTGGATTTGTTTTCCATTATGCAGAAAAGAGTTACCAGTTCTATCTGTAATAAAATTGTTCTGGTCTGAATTCCAAGAATGAAAAGCTGCCTCTAATATCCAGATTTACCACTGCTGATACAGGGAGCTGTTGAATTAAGGCAATATACAGCAGGTGTAAAGTAATTTTAAGTATTAGAAATGTCAGTGCTTTTACAGATCATGCCTCATTCACAAGAGACTTCTCCATGGGCACTGAGGATTATAGAAAAAAACCTTGACATAATAAATAAAACATACTTAAGAGGAATGCTTGCAGGTTAGAGCAGGAATAAAGGAATACATTATTTTCGTGCAATAATTCAGTGGCAAAAGGATGTCAACCCACAATAGAAACTCTTTTAACTTGTCATAAATGTTTACTATCTATTTTCATTGAGTTGATGATTTCTCAAACTCATTTTTTTCCAAGGAACTTTCTGGAGACCTTGCCAGCATTTTTTCCATAAGGTGAGCCCTGCACACTCTGCTACCTGAGAACAGCTCAACCCTAGTTTAGATTTACCCTCATAAAAATATCAGAGCCTTTCAGCTAATGATTGTTGGAAGGAAGGGATAGGATAAGAATTAATTACTCGATATTAACTTTCAGAGCCCCCTTTTGTATGTTTTATCCCTTTAAAAACATGTTGCAACTCATTTTCCCATCAGTGTTTTAAAACAAATCCTTTCTCTTGGCACCTAAACCATACAAAGAATTAAATCTTTACTGTTAGGAAGCCTCCTCAGACCTCTCAATGCTTAATAAAAAATAATGACAGCTAAAACTCTTTTAATACTCACATTCCAATCCCCTGCCTACCCCTTTCATCTCCTGGGTACTGTTTTAAGTCGTGTTCCTTATCCTGGGCTTCCTTTTACAACCCTTAATGAGCAGCAGACTGGTCTCTTAACTGTCCTGCAAGTAAATGGATTAAGTTTCACATGAACAGAGATCCCCAGGTATGTGTTAGGAAAGCTGTAAGCAGTTGTGTGAGATGGGATGAGAGTGGAAAGTAATTCACCTGCTCCTGACAGCAGAGGCACCAACTCTCTGCAGCATTTATTTTGACTCCCAATGAAAAGACCCTTCTAACTTGTCGCATCTTTTATTCAGCAACTCATTTTCTGCTAAGCATTAAAAGTCAGTAGGGTGTGGGGATTTGTTCCAAGGCTTGCTGAGATATTACTTACACAAAGGAGCTGCAGATCATTTCTGCTGAGTAAAGCCACTGGGGATGTTTGAAATTCAAATGCATCTTACCCCCACCCAGCACACAGAGCTGTTTCTTCTCCCTTCTCCTTGTGACTCTTCCCAACACTCTACTTTGCTCTATATTTTTCTGCACCTTTTATTCTTTCCACTGTAACTTCTGAAAATGATAACTGTTTAAAACATTTGAGAGCAGTATCCGCATTACTGTTCCTATCTCCAAGAAAACTATGTTCCATTAGAACTGGTTTAAGTTTACATAGCTACTCAACAACACAACACTTTCAGGCAAAAAATTATCAAGAGTGAAGTTTGTTTTCAAGATGAGCCGCTGCGATTTTGGATAGTAGATCAGGCCTTTTACAAATATATATAATTCCTCATATTTCTTGCTCCTGGAGCCCTGCTTCAAAGCCAGCCCTGCTGGCAGCTGTGCAGGTAATGACTTCATGGAACAGAAAATCTGTCAGTACAACACAATCACAACTTTTTCCTTGGTAGATTTATGGCATCTCTTTCTCCCAAGTTTACACACTTATGTAGAAACAGCATTATATGAGAAAAGAATGAAGCCCCTCTCTCATGAACATTTGCGATATAACCAAACTCTCTGTAAGAGGGTACAAATCCTGAGCGACAGGAATAATTCACTTCAGTACATTGCAAAGAAGCAAATTAAATACGACTTATATCAATTTATTCAATTTATCAATGTTTTAGTCATTAGCCCTCATTCCCTTTCAAGCACAATAAAAATGTCAATGTTAACATTCAGATTAGAACCAATTATCCTGGTCCTGTAATGGCTACTGGAATACACATACTAAGGAAAATTATTAAAGTATGACCCTTTCAGCTCCCTGTTGAACTGAGCAGAGAGAAATCTACCCATGGAAGACATGTAAATTAACATTCCATTATCTGTAAGGCAAACCTTCAATAGGTTTTTGATAATATAGACATGAACTGAGTTACCCCACACCTGAACCTCAGTCTGTGTCATGTTACCAAACACCCAGCTCTGTTACCTGCCTCAGTCTTACACTTTGGTGCTTCCATCATGGCCCTTCGGTTAGGCAAGAAAAAAAAGGACCCTGGAGCAGAGTACAACTGAATTCTGTCATACAAACATATAGTCTCATTGCTTTTCTGTTGGAAACCCCCTTTTCTGACCCAGAGATGGGGATCCTGAGATGTGTTTTAAAAGATTCTATTCCATTTTCAGTCTCATGAGAAGGGTGAGACAGTACAGATGTTACCATTCACACCATCACAATCAGAAGCCAAACTATTTCCTAATTACCATCCATTCTAAGTGTTTTTTGGCCTATCAGCTTTTGCCACACAATGCTGCTAATGCTTCTAACACCCATCACCTATCATTTTACCCCATGTGGCCTTGCTACAATGCATTTTTCACAGTTCTAATTCTCCAAAATATCTGGTCTGTTTGCAAGACCATCATTTGAGACTTGCTTCCAGTTCAATCTCTCTCTCCACAATGTCTTCTCTATTCCATGGCCTTTCTCAGTCTGCACACCTTATCTCAGAGTTTGCACACAGATGTACAAGACTATGTGAGCCTTCTGTCAGGCCTTGAGAATTCTCTACAAACCATTTCCCACATCTCTCTCTCTCTTTTTTTCTGACCCTTTTCCACCCTGATTTTTACCTCAGCAAGCAATATATTATATGTCTTTTATCAGTGCCATAGTACCTTTAGAATTTTGCTTGGGCTTTCTCTAGGGAGGTAAAATATGTGAATGTGTGCCCTCAGCTGATTTAAAAATGAGCCTAAATCTCACCTCCATGGAGTATATTCCACCTGGTACCTCAGCAGATCCAACACTGGTTTAACTGGACAAGGGCAGAGGACAAGGCAGTAAATACCATCATGATTTGCTGGTTCCTAGAGAGATCTGCTGCTCTGGGGAGCTGACAGCTGTAAGGATGTGGAAGAAAACTAAAGATGTAATTGCACCATTACTCTGGCACTGCTAGGGCCTCCTGACAGCCCTGCAGGTCTGACAGAAGCACAGCAGAAGAAGGGGAGCAGCAGAATGTGATGCAAAGAGGCAGCAGGAAAAGACCAGGGTGAGTGAAAAGGCGATGAGGCACTGGGTAGATTGATTAAAAGTAAGGGAGAAAACGGAAAAAGAAACACTGTGTCCAGAGAAAAGAGAAAAAACAACTTTAATTAGTATTTCCACCAACCCAAAACAGATTGGCAATGCTAAACTTGGCAATCACTGCAAACCCATCTGGAGCTGCCACCAGAATCTACCCCACGTTCTAAAAGCAAAGTACAGCAAAACCTTCCAGGGGCTGTGGGACACCATCAAAGATATCCCAGCCCTGCAGTAATCCCTTACTGTCCAAAAGCCCAAATCCAAATCCAATCCCTGACTGTCCAAAACTCCTAATTCCAGTTCAGCCACCAAGGATTAAAGGCTCATCCTACAGCAGCTCCAGGTTTTGAGAGGAGCACAGTCACCCCGGGGTGGCACTGCCACCAAACCAGGTAGGGAGTGAGGGCACAGCTCAGCCCAGCTGGCACAATGAGAGTACAGATCACCCACAAATTCAGGCTCTCCTCACCTCTAGTGCCTTGAGGCTCTCACTAAAGGTTGTCCTCGCAGTGAAGGGAGATGGGAAACTTTTGATGAGGGCATGCAATGACAGGACACAGGGAATGGCTTCCAACGGAGAGGGCAGGGATGGATGGGATATTGGGCAGGAATTGTTCCCTGGAAGGGTGGGGAGGCCCTGGCACAGGGTGCCCAGAGAAGCTGTGGTTGCCCCTGGATCCCTGGAAGTGTCCAAGGCCAGGTTGGACACTGGGGCTTGGAGCAGTAGAAGGTGTCCCTGCCCATGGCAGGGGGTGGGATCAGATGGGCTTTAAGACCCCTTCCAACCCAAACCATTCTGTGATTTCACAAATGTGTCTTTTGCTTGTTTCTGGACAATTACTCCTGTGGAATTTCATGGAGGAAGCCAAGCTCCCAAAGCATTTCTCAGCCTGGGCCTTGGGCCTTGGTGTTGGGAAATTCCATGAAAACTGTCATGTGTCATAAGCTTTTCTAAAATACAGATCTTAGTGAAAAAAACAAACAAAAAATACAAACAAACAAACAAAAAACAAAACCAAGGAGTATGAGTCTATGATTCTTTGTGCAGACTGCTGACAGAATGTCAGTGTTCCTTAATGCATTATATTAGGAAGAATTTCAGTCTGAAACATAAGCATTATCAGATAGATGAGCTTAAAAACAACCTTGGAAAATAATCACAAGTTTTAGTTTTCTTGTGTTGTCTGATCACTAAAAAGCATCTTTAAAAATTTATCTTATAGTGCTGAGATGAAGAAAACATGCCTTCAGTGATATTTGATTGCTCCTTGGTAGATAATTATTTGTTCAAACAAAATAACCTGAATTTCCTTCGCAATCCTTTGCTGCCATCTCTTGGCAAGGAGATGTTGATAAGAAGCAATTTGTTGACACAAATAAAAGCTAAAAGGAAATGATTGTCTACATCCAATGAAATGGATAAATGGACGTGATTAGAGTTGCGTCATTTGGTCTGCTGTGCTTTTTTTTACCTCTTGCTACACTCTTAGATTTCAAAAAGGGTGAGAAAGGTGCTGAAAGCTAAAATTGCCAAAATTCAAAAATCTTGTAATGTTTAAAGACATTCTTTCAAAATAAGAGAAGAAAAAAAAAAAAACCCAAAACAAAACAAAAAAAAAAAAAAGGCAAAACAAAATAACTGGTGAGGGGAAGGGTCATCTTTTCAAGAGACTGAAGAAAGAGGCAGCAATTTTTTCTTTTTTTGTACTAAACCTTCATGGTGAGGCTGTATTTGTTCCAATGGGAGTTAGTTACTGAACATACTGTTTTTTAAAAGCAGCTGTGTGTTTATAAGCCTAATTTTTGTAAGCTCAGTCACTAGAATTGGAAGCACAAGGCCTGGCTGGAGAGCCTTGCAGGTGAATTTACCATTATCATCATTATTACACCGAGCCTGACCTAAACATCACCTTTTCCATCTTTCTGTTTATGAATTCCAGCTCTGATCTGAACAAACAAGCACCTAAACCTTCACAGCAAAACTGTGTGTTTGTAGCACACAGCTACAAACTCCACACAGATGCGGAGATATCTCTGAGGAGGGGGGGAAAAAAAAAAAAAAAAAAAAAAAAAGCAGGAATCTGATCCCATTTTCCTATTTCAGGCTAGAACACAAAAACATCTGGGTTTGACTTTGATGGATAAGTTCTACACCGAGCCCGGAAAAGTCAAATGAAACAGTCAATGTTGATGCTTAATCCCTGAGAATGGCCCCAAACTTTGGTGCTGTTTCTTTAACTCCTGGCGAATGAGAAAAAAAAAAAAAAAAAAGACCATTTTGAGTTCATCAAATTACTCGGATCACAAACCTTAAAAGATTTAGGAGTCAAGGTAGATGTCTCCCAAGTGCTAGCATTTTGGAATTGGGCATTTTCTGAGGCACAGCTTGATGGATATTTTAAGGATAAATTGAAAGATACAAAGGATTGGGTCAATCAGTTCAATTGGAATAATCTGCTTAGTAAGTTTTTACAGTAACCTCAAGTGAGAATTATACTGAGATCAAGTTTTTGCACTGGCAGCAAGTCCTTTTGTCCTCCAAAATACCATCTGTTAGATTCAGAACACAGCAAAGCCAAGACCTCCATCGTCAGCAAAATATTCTATATATTTTGGATTAGTTTTTATTAACCTCAAAAAAACCAAATTTCTCTGAGACCACAAAAAACTTAGGGAGAAACCCTCCAGGCAGAAATCTAAAATGATATTAGTGCTGAAGTCCAGACAAAATGGCAGATCCAAGTTAGAAGGAATTTTAGTACCAACTAAAAACCTCAAAAAATAAAAAAGTGTTCCTAGTTATCAATATTGCCATGTTGCAAAAGAGTAGAAGTTTCCAGAAAATGTATCCAGTTGAACTCCATTTGGAGAACTGCCATGAAGGGATTTAGTCTACTTTAGCCAATGCCAGATAATAATTTATCTGCCCATATAATGCATCACAAGACCTATATATTTAATCTAAGTCCAAGAAAAATATTCAGGAATAATGAGGTAATGAGGTTTCTGCCATGGCTATGATTTTCTTTATGAGAAATTTACTGTCAAAGGAATGCACAAAATAATCCATAATGGTTACAAGGTAGTTTTCCACGTGCAAAAATTCAACTCGGTCCTCATATATAATAAAGCCTTATAGACCTTATTTATAGGCATGTATATGTGTGTGTATATACATATATATATATATATATATATATATATATATATATATATATATATATATATATATATATAACCTTGGCTTTTAATTGATAGTGTAAAGTAAAGACGGAAAGAGATAAAATTTATCTGTTGTTCAGGTAGAAAATTTTATTTTGTGGAAGTTAGAAGCTGAAGCCAGTTACTGTAGTGTCATAAATCTATTTGCAGGCAAAGTTACCAAAGAAATCCAGAATTCCTTCTGCCTTCCACAAACCAAATGTTTCCAAATTATTTCCTAATGTGGAACACAAGACAGGACTAACCACAAATGCTTCAAAAGATTGATAACAAGTGATAAGCTATCTTGATTTTATTTTAAAATGGGAGTCTTCCTTTTTAAAGGATACACGAGTAAGAAACAAAGTTTACATTGCTCTTATACTAAGCATCAGTTTAATTTTTCTTTCTTGTGGGTCTAGTTTTCAGCTGCAATACCTAGAAACCAGGTTAACTTTCTTTTAATTGACACCAGATGGCACTGCAAAAGATGAACCATGATAAATACTGGACCTGAATAACACAGAATCACCCTCAAGTCCTAGAAAGTTTTACAGATCATCTCGTTCTAACCCCTCTGTCATGGGCTGTGTCTTCTGCTTTGAAACCAAGCTTAAAGCTGAGCTCACAACTGCATTTTCCAAGTATTGAAAGCCCATATTCAGATTTAAGAAGAACACAACAGCTGCAAACAAGCTTGACAGGCAAGGTGGTGACTTAAAATCGAAGTTACGGATGTGGAAAATCCCAAGTGGAAAAAAAAGACATGCTTACATTCTGAAGGTGCCTGCATCTAATATGAAAATTTAATCCCAGAGAAGTTTGGGTCTATTTATTCTGCATTGAACACACTTACAGCTAGCTGTTGTCTCCTGGCAGTATGCCCAAAAATACCTGCTGCTTTTAAAAATAAAAGTGTGTAAGTAAAGCCTTGCTTAGAGTGTAGATCTGAGCTTTGAGTACCTGTGAGAAATGACACCTCCTGTTTCAGGAGATTCTCCCTCCAAGACTGCTTTCATTCCCATTGCCTAAATCAAACTTTCAGAGATCCATCTGGAGGCCAGGACACAGCTCAGAGAAAGCAAGCTGGACTATCACATTTGCTCACACAGCACAGCTTGCCAAGTCTGTTTAGACTGTTGACACAGAAACAAGAGGAGGGGAAAAGGAAGGGGAAAGAGATCTGTGAACTTGGAACTGCTCTGAGGAACTGCAAAGGTGTTCCTGTGTACTGCTGACACGCAGCCTTACCTCCAGTAATGCGCCTGAGCATAAACCTTCACCTCAAATGATTATTGCCATTATCACCACAGCTGCCATCAGAGGAAGGACCTAGAACAGGCCAGCACAGCTGGGGAACCTAAGTGATGGAAAATAAAAATATAGAGCATAAACTAACAGTGCTTGAGTTTGACAGAAGCTGAGAGAGCTACCCTGCTTTAAAAGAAAGCCTTTGTACACAGGGTAACAATGATAAATGTGCTTTTAGCACATACAGGGTAAAGCCATGAGGCCTCTAAGAATTTGACTAAAGAATCTTTGTCATCATTAAAATTGTAACCTACAGGAAATACAAAAAAAAAAAAAAAATCTTTGTGGCCTTTAATTACTGTACCATTTTCTGTCCATATTCATCCCCTGAACTCTTTGGGATGCCCCCCAAAGCCTGGCTGCAGCAGCAGGTCCAAGCCAAGACTGAATGAGTGCAGGTCCCGCAAGGTGGTTAAGATGCTAATTTTATTTACTTATTCAGGACTACTAAAAGGTGTAATTATTATGCCTCATATCAGCAGCAAAGGTAAGCCTTTACTAATTTTTTTCATCAAATGTTGGTATGTAATCTGTCCATAGACTTTATATTTTCTACAGGGCCAAGGACAAGTTTAATTTTTAATCCTTTTAGGAATTTGCTTTAAAGACAGAAGCTGTCTACAGCTTCTTCAAAGACAGCACTGTTGTCCCCAAGGAATGTCCAGTTTGGAACTAAAGCCTACTCCTAATGAATACACTCAGTAATACTTTAAATATGCACCTTAACAACCCCTTCACTTCTCATGAATTCAGGAGCTGCTCTCTCAAGGCACCTTTTTACTATTACAATATTCACCAGAAAACTAATTTTGTTCCTGTGAGCCAGCCACCACACATTTTGTATTCAGCCATTCTACTGCACAGACAACGTAATTGCAAGAAAAACAGGACTGACTGCACAAGATTCATTCAGTTGCTGGTTTAAAAGTAAATGTACCCTTTAGGAGGTATTAGCCTCTCGAAACCTGCAGAGCGCTACTATCACACAGATAATCAGAATGAGGAACATGGAAATAAATCAGGATTTTTTTTTAATTCATTGTCTTAAGGATCACTACAGACATGATTGATTATTTCAGAAATGAAAGAAGTTTTCCTTCCTTGCTATAAGAGGGTTTTAGAAGCTAGAATTGTCCATGAGGTATATTTATGACACTCATTCCTTTATTGCCTAAATATTTTTTAAATATTGGTGAAATACAATTAGTAGATTTGATGAGCTATATGCACACTGTTTAGCCATGAATTGAATGAGAAAAACCAATTTGTAAATAGAAATATTTTGTTCCAGATGATGGTCAGCAGGATGGATTTAAACCTTTTATAATGGTGAGGAAAAAGAAAGGAGGTGGGGAAAAAAAAACAACTAAAAATATAACAACAACAACAAAAGAAAGGACTCATGCATAAAAGAAAAGAAGTGTTACTTTACCTAGCCTTGAAACATTTAATTATAATTAGGACCAGCTAACACAACAACCATAGAGAAAAGATGACAATAAAATGTGCCACTGGCCTAATGATGAAGCATGTGAGAAAAACCATTAAACTTTATCTCAATTAGGCCCATTATTATCATACCAGTCTACTATGCCCTACAGCCTGCTGAAAAAAAAAAATTAAAAAAAAAGAAATAACAGAGACAACTGCAAAGCTCTGTGATCATACAAAAATCCTAGGGAAGAAATGAGAATGGATAGATGAGTTTTAGTAGCTTTAAAAGAAAATAGAGACATGGAAGGAAATACAACAGTTATCCTATATATTGACCAGTTCCTAATTTTAAGAAATCCTAGGCCAGATGCTTGCCTCCTATAAACTACTTTTTCTTTTCCTAATGAAAGGTTTAAACAGATTTTGATAGTCAGATATGTGTCCTTGAAGCAACTGAAGTAGAAAAGTCATTACAGCATTATTAGCACTTCTCATTTAAATGGACAAAATGAGAACAAAATGGTAACTCTTCCCATCAACATCAGCACATCACAATAACTCAAAACCAAGGCCACTGCCATCCCTGGAACCTTCTCATATTGCCACCTAGCGGAGAATTTTGCTCCCACTTTGTGATTTTGGATGATGGTTTCACTGCAGTAGCTTGCCTTTCCCACCAGAAATTCTGTGAAAGATTGCAAACCACATTTTTGGGTGTATAAACCACCTGCCCTTATGATACAGAATCATTTACACACAGTCCATTATACAATCCCCCTGCTTTTGCAGCACACATAAGCAATTGAAAACAGGCAGAACAGATGCCAAGGTACAACACAAACCATTGAAAATGTCCACTGAGACACACATTCCACTCCTGCTAACGAACTGCACCAAGTAGAACAGAGCACAAGACAAACATTGATCCCCAGAGAAGCTGTGGCTGCCCCTGGATCCCTGGGAATATCCAAGGTCAGATTGGACGGGCTCTGAGCAAGCTGGGCTAGCAGAAGCTGTCCCTGCCCATGGCAGGGTGTTGGACTAAGTGACCATTAAAGGTCTCTCCAGCCCAAACCAGTCTGTGGTTCTGTGATTGCATTCAAACAGCCTCCTGTGCCCAAAGTAGGCAGGGGAAGAGCTGGGATTGAACCACCCGTAAACGAGCACGAGACCGAGGGGCAGATCTAACCATACACAGTATTCCTCTTTAACTAAAAACCAAACTGTGTTAGTCCATGACAAACTTGCAAACAAAGACCTTATTTTGACTTATTTTGAGACTTCTTCGAGCCAATAGCAGAAAACTCCTGTCTGTCACTGCGGTGTGACACAGGAATTTGGGAGCTGCCATCCAGGCTGTTACTTGGAGATTCATGCTCATATCCTTCACCCTGTCAGCTGGGAGATTAGAATTTATTTTACTCAGTTTATACTTTCTCCAGGTCAGCATTTCTGCCTGACAGCAAACAGGGGAATTCTTTGGAGCTAGCAGAAAGTATTTGGAGTCATCACAAAGATCCTGAGGAAGGATCAAGAGCAGAGATGGCATCCACAAGCTCAGGACTAAGAAGGACAGATCCCAATTATACAAGAGTTTTTTTAATAGTTTGTGCTTTGCTGGAGAGAAGATTGTGAGTCTAGTTCTTTTAGTTTAAAATATGCAAGGAGCAGAAAAGTAAATAGAGGGGCAGGGAGACATTGATTGCCAGATAGCACTTCCCTGGAATTTGAGATTACCAGGATGTGCCTGCAGTGTCTAATGGGAGACTGCAAGCAGAGAGAAGGCAGGAGAATGACAATCTCCAAACAATAGGATTAAAGTGCTCTGTGCAGTTAGGACTGTAAAGTATTCAAATAATCCTTCCAAAGTTGAAATGGAGAAAGAAGTAATTAGATTTCTTAGAGAATCAGAATTTCTGGAAATATTATCACATTAGAAAATGCTATTAAACATCATGAACACCCATGTTTGTGGGAAAGGGGGGGAGTGGGTCAGGAATTTCTATTTAATTATCTTAAGATGCAACTCTCAAAAAAAAAAAAAAAAAAAGCACAAACAAACAAACAAAAAAACCCCAAACCATAGAACATTGATTTTATTTTTCTGTGAGCTGCAAGTATAAGCCTAAACTTTTCACACTCACTGCTGAAATCAGTGATTTATAGTGGATGAATACTTCCACATTTAACACCCACTGAGAACAGGCCCTGTTCCAAGGAGTAGGGACCAAAAGTGGGGGTCAGCCATGGGCAGAAACAGAAACAGCCCTAATCCTACCTGACTTCTCAGACCCCAGCACAGCCAAATAATAAACAAAATGACTGCTCAAGATAATGTTTTGGCAACTACAAAATGAAATTTAAACATTGTGATTAATTATTAGACTTCTGACAAACTCTAATTTGAGTGAATCATTTATATGTTTCAAATTATTTGTGAGTCAGAGGAAGAGCTGTTTACCAAGAGTGTTCAAAATACTTTGTCAATTTGCACAAATGACAACAAGCCAAAGCAAACACCAAAAAAGAAACGGAAAATGAGAGTTTCTATGACTACAACCTTACAAATTCCACAAATTCCCCAAACCAAGTGCAGATAATGAAAACCCCATCCACTTCCATTCTTAGCTAATATTAAATCATGTAGCTCTAAAGATTTTTATCTGGAACAAATCAGAACAATAGAATTTTGACTGTACTACTTTACAAAGCAAAATAAATTACCACTGTTGGGCTGCATTGAAAATCTAGATGTAATAAAAAGTACCTAATTAACCCATTTATCACAAATACCAAACAGGCCAATGGTTTTTGTAATTATCAAGACAATTCAATTTTTGCTTTAGTGTGCAGCCTTGTTTGCCCAACTCAATTGGAGATCATCAAAATTACTTACAATACACTGTCTAGCAAAGCATGACAAAATTGGTCTGCTACAACCAATTAATTGAACTTAATAAAGCTTTTAAATTATTTTTGTTTATTACCACTGCTTTGGGGTTAATGATGTAGTCCTTTTTGGCTAGGAGGAATAATTAATATTTTTTAAAAGAAAATTAGATTTTCAGTGTGTTAAGATAGACCAACAAGTCTCCCTAATGGGTAAATAGTAAATTATTTTTCAAAACCAATACTTAAACCAGTAATTTACTCCCCTAATAAAAGCTTCTGCATCCATGTAGCTGTGTGTACATATACAGACAGATAATAGGCAAGATCTCATATACCAAAGATGATTGCTGAATTACTTCTCAACAAATATGTACTAATTAAAATTAATACTCATAAATAAACCCCTGTTGTCTTTTCTATTGGAGAGCAATCTGGCCATCATCATGTGGATACAGCTCCATAAACTTTCATGTCACAGGACTGCAGTTGATTAGCCACAGTGAAAAACTGCCAAGTTAACTGCTTTAATAAACAATGTCAATGCCATTAATGTTCAGATATCCAAATTAAATCACGCCATGTTCATCCAAAAGTAATAATGCTGAGAAATTCTCATGAAATTGCTCCATTAATATTAAAAAAAATGCATTTACTGCTTTGAAAACTTTCTAATTTTTCATTCATGACAGAAAAAAATCCCTCTCCTCCATATCTTAACAAATATTTCCACCTGAATAACTCACAGCTTTTTTTCTTCTTTTTAAAATGATGGAGGAGCTAAGCATGATCCCGTTTAGGAGTTATCAGAAAGGGAGTTGCAATGAACATCTTCACTTCTCTTCTCCAGCACTTCTTCAACAAGGGGTAAATGTTCCATTATTAACATAAATATTCTCTGACAACTTAAGAGCAGAGAAAGTACAAAAGGAGCAGATCCTTGTTAGGAACTGGCCTGCATAACCACACCTCAGATTTACTCCCCATACAAGGGGGATTCTGAGACACAAACCCAGTGTTGGTGAATTTTTCAGCCTTTCTGTCTCTAATCCACACCGTTTTGGCACCTCCTGAAAACCAGAGGAGTGAAAGAACTTTCACAAAATAAGAAAAATCAGAATAGAATTTTTCCTGCTGGAGAAAATTGGAACATTTAAGTCCTTCATCTCCAGCTCAGTTTGTGACTTGAAAGATAACTTCATTATAATTTTATTGCTGGAATAGCCTGTTAAGATCACCTAACTATTGCTTTATTTGGGTACTACTAAATGTTAGAGTTTATTGCTTGAAATGTCAATTCTTATTTACAAGATTTTTCTCCTTCAGTAAATCTCATCTACAATAACTGTGTCATTATCTTCTGTCTGTTATCTTCAGTAAAACAATTCTTTTTCCTACCAACTACTCAAAATGTTATATTATGAGAATAACCCAAAATGATGCAATTCATCAGTACACAGTTATAAACAAACCAACTTTAAGGAAATCAGTTTTTAAAAAACAGATTCAGAGAATGGAAAATAAGTAAAGTCTGCCAAGAAGTGCTGATTTTAAAACTAGAACTTCTTCATGCAAATGAGGGATGAATAAGTGATAGAAAAGAAATGTTTCTCAATTACCTTATCCATACAATTTAAATACAAAAGACTTCATATTGTTATTTTTCAGACATTTGACAAATGATTCCTGGCTTGCAATGGCAGAAAATATCACAGCAATTATGTGAAATAGTTTTCCAGCAAAGAACCATTTCACAAGTAAAGCACTGAACTCTGTTTCTATCAGGTTTTATTATAGCTTCTCCACTTCTTCCTCAATCATTCATAACAGCTCAGCTTGATTAAACTTTGTGTTAACCTTAGGATGTTGCTTTTATATCTGGAATTTGCCAGAGCCATGGCCAAGCAGAATGACCTGAAAGAATCCCCAGTGGTGACCACAGTCCTGCTTCACACACTGGTCTCAAAATTAGAATTTCAGGAAAAAACAGAATCTGCTTCTGGTTTGGTGTTTTTTGTTGTTGTTGTTGTTTGTTTGGTTTGTTTTTGTTTTTGTTTTTGTTTTAGTTCCCATAGGAATAGTGAAGGTAAGGAGAAATCTATTTGCTGTGCTTCCAGACAATTGAAAACTGGGCTTGAAAAACCCACTGGTTTCTAAACTTTATGGAGACAGAGAACACTCAAAGTACATAGATATCTTTTCCAGGAAATCCTTTCTCAGTGAAAAAGTCCAGGTGATTTGCGGTGGCCAAGACATGAAATAATCTCAGCTCACAGATTGTTATTTACACTGGGAAAGTTCAAAAGAAAATTTAAAATCTATCAAAAGCTGCAAAACATTATTTATACAGACTGATGGTTGCTAATTCCTCTTTTCCAAAGTTTTTCACACGTATTCTGCCTTACAGAATCTCAGAATTACAGAATGAACTAGACTGGAAAATGCAGACCTCCACAGTTCTGATGGAGGTGATGCTACCTTCAGTTTGATGATCAGAGCTTCCACTATTCCATTACATTTCCAAAACTTCTAAAGGCAAAAAATTGGTTCATGACGTTGCTTATTCACATCACATTCACAGCTTTTCCTTAAATACCACTTGTCTGTTCTTAAAATGGGGTGGAAGCTGCTGCCTGCCTCCTTTGGAATATTGAAGGACCTGAATCTACAGAGAAATGCTTGAGAGCCAAACCATAAAGGTTATAATATTCAGAACAATGAAATCACCTTATTTTTGAAATGATAACAGAAACCTAACAGGGAAGCTCAGAGTACTTGAAATAAATAAGCCTGACAACTTCAGTGATCACGCTTTAACAAAAAACCTGGGAGCACAAATTATTTGTGAGATTAGGTTGCAACGTGCTCATCAAAATTTTTGTAAAAGTTTTAGGAAAGTCTCTGTGTAAGTGAGTTACTGCTTGTGCTAAGCATAATGAGATATAATTTAAATGATTTGTTTCTTCCATTACAATGATGTGCATCACAGAGACACACTGCAGATACAAGCAAACATTTAAATTCTCAATCAATAACGTGCTCTTACTTTACTGCATTTCATTAGCTAGACAGTCACCTGAGTTATTATAAAGCAAGAAATTACTGAGGCTTAAACCCAAAGCAAC
The DNA here is from genome assembly GCF_029207755.1 of Chamaea fasciata. Lineage (NCBI taxonomy): Eukaryota > Metazoa > Chordata > Aves > Passeriformes > Sylviidae > Chamaea > Chamaea fasciata. Next base: position 80,939,614 of record NW_027094089.1, read on the forward strand.
TTCAATTATCCCTTTATTCCAGGCATTTGAAGTACTTAGTTATTCTTTCAGATTCTATTAAGACATTATTGCTGCTTTATTGCCAGTAAAACAGTATGTTTTCAAGTCTTTCTAATAAGATGCCAAAGGAACATCTGTATGTGGAACAAGCTGTTTGGTGTTTCCCTGGGAGATTTGTCACTTATGCTGAGTTCAACAAAACCCATACATCTGTGGATAGAAATGTGTGCGCCAGGACATGCACTACACTGTGCTGTATTCATATTTCATATTTATAAATATTCATTGGGGAAATTTCCATGCAAATGTCATTAGCAGTGGTCTGTCTTCTGTAAATAAGCTTTTAAAGTACAAATCACATTTGGAGGGTTATTACAGCTTCTAAAAGCAAAGGCATCTCAAGGATTCTTACTTCTTAAAGGCAAAACCACATTGAAAGCCCACATTTATTGGTCAAAACCTTGCTACTGGGGACATCAGCTTCCAGCTCTGATGGAGTTCCACCAAAGGATCATTTTCCCAATTCATTTTTCTTTCTCCAGCCCAATACCTGCTTCTCCAAAGTTCTTCTGGAAAACAACAAGAGATGGTGAATCTGACCAGTGTACCCATCCTCAAATGACTGATGCGATGCTTTGCAGGTGCCTGGTCTCCAAGTTAGATTCCAAGGACTAAGAGTGAATTTCTTCCTTAATGAAATTAAGACAGACAGAGGACAGAGACGTGATACTGGTTATTACAGAGATTCTCTACTGCATATTCAGGGATATGGAGCATGACAAATATCATAGCTCCAGAAAGATAGAATGAATCCTTCAAGACAAAATCATTTCCCTCTTTACAGGAAAAAAAAGATTGAGAGTAGTAATATTTCATCATCGACAAATGCTGAAGGGTCAAAGCATAGCCCCACAAAGCTCCCTTTCAAATGAACTAAGGAAGTTTGATGTAAAAATACTCCCAGGGTACTTGACTAAAAGTCCTATTTATTCCGTCTCAAAGGTTCGTAAAAGTTTATTCATGATCATTAAACAGAAGCATTTAAGAGATAACAGGCCATTGTAAGCAGAAAAAAAGCATCTTGGTGGTTACAATAGAATGAGCCTTCCCTACTCTCAGTGAAAAATACAATCAAATTGCCTCTAACAGAAATTAATAAAACACAAACAGTTTGGGGAATTCCTATAAAAAAAAAAATCTGATAGTTTCCTAAAAATACGTCAGCATCAAGAACAAAAACAAACAGAAATCCCCACCAAAACTCCACACCAAAAATGCATGTATTAATCAGAGAGCCAGATACGAAATGGAAACAGAAATAAATCAATTTATCACTTTGGCACTTCTTCCCATTTGGAGTTTGTCTTGGTTGGACACTTGGTTAATGCTGATATTAACCACAGTTCAGACCAGCAACCAGATTATACTGGGGGATGAACTGGAGAAGCCAAGAGCCAAGAGAAATTACATTTTCACAGCTACTTCTGCTGAGAACAAACAAGCTCTCCTTCAAGAAGACAGCAATCATACCCAAGAATTTCTGTCCCAGTAATATTTCGGTTTTACCTCAACCTTTCCACCCAGGCAGAAGCAGCAGAATCCAAAAAATATGTAATAATAAATCAGCATAAATATTCTGCACATTCTGTTCACTTCTAGTCTGGCTGTTGTTGTTGCTTTTATTCACATAATTAATTGCCACAGCAGCTCTAACAAAATAATAAACACTCATTAATTCAAAATATTTACCAAAAATCAATTATTTCAATCACACACAAGCTCTGAACTGCTTTATAGTCACTATTCCTATAAAAGTGAAATGTCTGAGTCACTCTCACTTTGATTATAATTGGGAAATGAAAGTACTGTGACTCTTAGTCTAATTACTTATTTAAGTAATTGCCTTTAAGAACCATAATGATTCAGTGTCTGCTTATCTGAAAATATGTTTCCACGACAAAATCATTTGTGCTAACAGCCAGTAAACTTTGTGAATTATGAACATCTGTCCACAAATGCACACAAAATAAGGGATGCATAATTGCCAATGCCAGTGGGAAAAAAGCAAATTTAACAGGTTAAGAAAGCAGCACAAGGGGCTGTAGAGTTTCAAAAGTGAGATTTTGACTGGGACTACAGCAGAGTTACACTTCAGTAATTTCTGTTTAACTCCACAGGACTGCAGATGTTCTCTCTCTTTCTCTCACCTCAAACACCAGTGATAGACTGGTACAACTGCCAAGAACAGAGACATCTTGTGAGTATCCTGAGATTAAGTGGTTCTGCTGCTCTGATGTTTGTCACTTTAGTTTCTGCTTAAATTGTTTGAAAACAAGGGATTTTTATCAATTTCTTTACTAGAACATACTGTGCTGATAACTTAGAATAAACTCAAGGCTGAATAAAGGATATGTCAATGCAACTACCAGGAAAGTTAAGAAATTATATTAATATAAAGTTTTATTCCATTAACAATTCCAAGGCTATAGTCCTATCAAGTGTCCTAAATTACAATATTATTGCAATTCATCTGGCATTACCAGTTAGATCCTGCCAGCATGTGGCCAGTACATAGTTCAGGCTTAATTAATTCCTCCCAGTTTCTATTGCCCTGAAGAACAGATCTAAAGAATAATCCCAGAGGACCAAAGTATTGTAATTCAAGAACTCACATGAGATTGTTGTAACTCTTACAGAGACCAATTACACTAAAGAAAAAAAAAGTTATCTTGAATATCATATGGGAGCATGAAAAATTAGCTCTCTAAAATTTTAATGTAAGAAATGAAGATTTTTCTAAACTGAAAAAATAACCTGTGATATCCAAGTTTTTTCAGTGCATAACTAAACTTACCTCCTGTACACTGCATTTTTAATATTTATTTGTAGCACTGATTACGGAAATGGAGTGTTTTATACTCCCTAGAATGGTATTTTTAAGGGATTATGTTGAAATGCCATCCATTCTTCCCAAATATTTATAGGGAGAGAGGTTTTTAAAACAGTGGCAAACACAGGTTTGACTCACAGGATGGGCAATATTCCAGTAATACAGACCAAAGGATTATGAGGTATATATCCATTTGGAGCAATAAATCCAGTGGGGGAAAAACAAAATCAGGTTCTCATATTTTAATAAACTCACAGTGAGATCTACAGCATGGGTAGACTGATTTCTAGTACCATGGACCTAAATAAACACCCCTGTGTGCTTTTCTCTGGGGCAAAGAAATTTCTGAAAAAAAGGAAGAGGTGAGTATCAGTCATCTTCTCACTGATCTCATGAAAACTCACACATGTATCTTCATAGATGGATCTGTTTGGGAACAGAGAACTTTCTAAAAGACACCTAAAGTTATCAGAATATGTAAATATTTGCAGAAAACCTCCCATATTACAGCATCATTAAGCTATTGTATTATTTAATACAATTTTCCTGTGTTTCCTAATTTGGCATAAACTGTACTCTCTTCAGGTGGAAAAGATTTTCTGTAAAGTTACAGGTGCAATTTTTCTATTTTGTATTCTCAGAAAAAGACGTATACACTGAATAATTACACACATTCTACAGTTGTAAACCCCTGACAATACAGTCTATTTTCACATAAGATTTATTCCTCTTATTCACAGTTCCTGGTTTATTTTTTTTTTTATTAGTTATGCCAGAGTAACCAAGGAAATCGTCAAGGAAATCATAGCTTGTGAGGTTTGTAAGAAATACATCTTCATTTCACTGTGGACTTTTCTTTCTTTCTCACCTGAACAGAGAAATATCAAATCATTGAAATTTATTAGCCAGAAATCCTTGCCTACTAAAGACACTTTAGCAAAAAAGCCAAAAGAAATGAAACAAAATTCAGCATTTGTCAAACAGTTTTTCAAACCCTTTATCAAAGTAAGGTCAGAGCCAGTGAAGATGTATAGTCCACTTGTACATTTTCATATTTAGAAAGCTGAAAATCCATTTATGTCAATATCCAGAGCCACTTTCCATGAACTAAGAACTAACAGGCCATGACAGCAGTCAATCTCAGAATTTCTCTTGTGGGAAACATTCACAAGTCAATAGGATTCATTTTATAGAGACCTTGTGATTAAAATGGACTCAAATTTTTCTTGTCCTGTGTTTCAGGACAAGAATGGTCTCTAATGCTTTATTTTTCCTGTTTGTATTTAATTTTCATGACAAATTTTGAGTTTACGTTACTCAAACAAGCAAACCACAACAGCACACAGTGAGGAGGCACAATGTGTAATTGGGAAATGATTTTCACAAATGAGATGATTTTAGGAGAGTTGTGAAATACAGCCAGGTAGAAATGAGTCAATTTATACAGGCATGGACACAAGGAGGGGTCCAGGACACACAGAGAACAAATCCTAATCTATAAAGCAGAGAAATTGCCCAGAATTGGGGACTTCCCATCCCTGGAAGTGTCCAAGACCAGGCTGGATGGAGCTTGGAGCAACCTGGGCTGGTGGAAGGTGCCCATGACTGGAACCAGATGATCTTTTAAGATCCCCTCCAACCCAAACCATTCTATAATTCCCAATTATTCTGATGCCTTAAGCTTTAGCCTTCATATTTTCAGATTCTGTGCTACCCAGGGGGGCAGTTCTGAGCCTCACATTCAGTGTCACTCAGCTCTGCACAGAGCAGGGAGACAAAACAAATCCTTTTCCTCCTCCTCACCAAGGACAACTTTCAGGCCCAACAGCACAGACAAGGGTGGGCTGAAGGGAGGAACAAGAAGGATGGGACCTCACAACCTGGAGCTGGAATTGGACAATTAAACCCCAAGATGCAAATGGACCAAAAGTTATTAAAATGTAAGACCTCATGACTGGGCAGCCATTTTGTGACCATTTTGTGACCATTCTGGGTCTATTTTGTGACCATTTTATGTCCATCTTGTGACCATTTTGGGTCCACCTTGGGTGTAGCCCTGGCCAGGTCCTGTCCTGCCCAAGGTGTACCCTAAAGGCCTTTCAATAAACACCTACTTTATTCTCTAGCTCTGTCCAGTCTCTGTTCCAGGTCAGCCTTCCCAAGGCATCAATTTGAAAGCCCTCTGCTCTAATCAGGGTGGAAGTTCACCAAGACCCTGCCAGATACATCTCTTGTCATGAGCAGTGTGGAGATTTGTCTGTATCTGAGCACTCCACCAAGGCTCAGAGCCTTGCAGTGGGCAAGCTGCTGGTGTTTGTTAGACACCAGGGAGGGGAGATCCATTGAGACAGCAGCAGGGAAGAATTAATCAGACGTGGATGAATGTTTCTCTTATAATTCCCATTTGCATTTTCAAATAATTTTTCACATGATGAGTCTACAGGCCCTGCAGATTAGTATTTTATACTTAATAGACTAAGAATTTAGGGCACCCCAAGGGCCGACAATTAAGGTTAATAAGGTCTATGGTCTGCTCCAGCCCATCTCCTTTGAGGTAAATAATCGTATTCATACTGTTTTATATTACATTTTCCATCTCATTGATAAAATTAGCATTTTATCATCTGTAAACATCCCTTTAAAGCTGTGGGGTTTGCTAGCCATGCTGGTATTACTTCAAAATCCAGATTTCCTCCAACGACAATTGATCAAGATTTGCAGACATAAATTTTAAATCATCTGTGTTATAACAAAACCTGGATCTTGACACAGCCTTTTGAATACAGATCCCTTTTCTGGCATCTCCAATTCTGCACTAGATTTTCTATTAACCCTCCTGCTTTTCTGACTGTTATAATTCCTAACTGACCAAATCACCTCACACTCATTATTTCCAAAATCTGTTCACTGAAGTTCAGAATAGTTTCATTCACTTTATTTTGCATTAGTTTTTCCTGTGAATCTCCCCTTGCAGCTCCAGCCTGCCACTCCAGCCTGCTCTGCAAGGCCTGTGAGGGCTTTGGAAGAGATTATTAACGACTGCATTTCCTTGCATAATGCACTATAACTCTTGAGGATTTTGAAAGTTGCACAAGAAGAGCTAAAAGGGGCAGCTATAAAGCCTTGTATTTACAGTTTTTGTCATTCCAAGCAGAAATCCACTAGGCTTTTTACTGTCCTGACATGCAAGTCTTGGCTCTGGTTATTTTAGCTGTGCCCTTGCCTGCAGCCCCTCAGCTTTCAAAGCATTATTTGGATTTATTAGAAAAACCAACCATTCCATATCTCTATCTCTATATATTTATGTGCGCATTTATGGGATGTTCCCTCCTTCCTCTCCCTTAGAGTTTAAATTAATGAAGTGGAAGGTACAGACAAATTATAATCTCTCTTTAGAAATAATCCAGCTACAGCCAAAACTCAGCTATTTTCAGGAGGTTACCCTATCACTGAAGTAAAATACAAGTCTGTAAACTTACAATCCACGATCAAGGCTGTATTTGAAATGTATTTAAGCATTTGTGGAGGTTAAAGGGCAACTGTGTTGTACTTACCCAACCTGGCAGCGTAATGAGCTTGCACCCCTCGAATATGCTTTGCGTTCTGTTCTTCCCACTTTGCAGCTTTTAAAGCACAATGTTATTAGTGGATCTGTTAATCCAAGAAGAACACCAGAGCTAATTATGTGAAAAATGTTAAATTGCTGGGAAAATAAGTTACTGAAGTCAGCAGTTGTTCTTTTTTCACACTCCCAGCACATCCCAGGATGGCATCTCGAGGAGCAATTAGTTTTGTCAGGGCAGCTGAATTCAAACACACCAAGATGTCATTTTTTCCATATTAAGAAACATTATTAATAAAGAAATTACAGCAAGTTGTCATAGACTACCCAATTACTGGAATAACAATCCTTTTCTCCCAAAACTCAGGGGAAGGTCTTCACAACATTGAGGTGGCAGAAGAAAACACTGTACAGTTTCTTCAAGTAAAAAGGAAGCCAAGAGCATTGCTGTTACTGCCTGGCTGTTGGGGAGTGTTGAGAACAGAAAGAACAGGAATACAAAATTCATTTATATTCTGCAACAACTGGTGTCAGATCAAAACCAGTTAGAGCTAAAGCTTTCCAATTTATCCTGCATGCAGAGACACATTAATAGGAATGACGAGGATGATGACAAAATGTCTCCTACAACGTGACATAACCAAGCTTGGTATTGTAATTATAAAATATCAATGGTGTTTCTTGGCAAGGAATAATGTCTTGCCTCAGCAAACTTCCTGTAAGATTTCTCATGTTTGCTATCTGTTTATGCAAAGTGAGGATGTACAGAAGCTTAAATGTGACAAGATTCTCTTCATCTGCCCAGGTATTTCTTGCATACTGATCACTGTGACACCCATCTGTCAAATATTGTCTCTAATCCTGTTGCCAAGTCCTCCTTAAAATCACAATTAATAAAGCAATTAAAAATTCAAATAAAATAAATAAATTTCTTACCAATTAAAAGTTGAAATATTAGAAGCAATGTTCAACAGACATGAACAAGAAAAGCTTGCACTAATTAATAGCAGAGTCCAAAATTGTTTAAAATATTAAGCTGAGAGTTTCTTCATATCAAAAATTCCACAAAACTAGCTGTGACTCTTAATCATACAGAAATCACTTTCTGATTTTTGCATAAACTAGTAACTTTGGGGGGAAATACCTGAGATACTGAAAGATTGCACTGAATTTCTCAAATATTTTTAGACAACGAACAAATGATTTAACACATTTACATATTTGACCAACTTAAAAATATGAAGTATTCTGAGAGAAGCACACTGGCTTTGAATAAAAAACCAAAACTTCAATCAGTTGGAATGAGTATTCTTCGGAGTGGGAAGGTAAGGAATGGAGTTCCAGCTATAAAACACGTCTCGCTGCTTTCCCACACTTTCAGGTTCGAGGTTAATACAGCAGAAACAGGGGTCACCCTCATCCAATAATACAGATAAGCCCTCAAAGTTTCACACTGACTTCAATGGCTGCTACCTACGAGACTGAAATTAATGCCACTTCCCCCTTCCCTGGGGTTAATTGTGTGTTTTGCTTCCATAACTTTCCCCTGCTCAGTGCTTCTTTCCAAAGTGTGAAAAATGAAAATCACTCACATGGTTCTCAGCAATGTACGCCAGGGGCAACGACCATCTCATTAACAACTCATTTATTTTCTTCAAAGTTTAGCCATAGTTCAACCAATATTGATCAAACACATGCAAAGAAGAAAAAGACCTACAAGATAACAATTCCACTGGATTCACAAAGAGTTTTATTATAAATACTTTTGAACTTCACTGGTGACTACTCCCGCGAATGAAATTAGTTATAAAAGTTTTTTCTTCTCATAATGTCACTGTGACTATCATCAGGGATTCAAAGGAACTACATACTTAGAAGAATTAAAATATTTATGCCATATTTCTCTCTCTCATCTCTGATAACTTCTCAAAGTGTAAACTAATCTGATAGCACCATGAATATTTATATATTGCTCAGCAGGAAAAAATTAATGTAAATTAAACAACTGATAAAGCTGGTAATATTTGTGGTACCCATATTTTCACAAATCATTCTTATGTTAGCATGGACTCTATGAAATATTCCTGTTGGGCTGTCACATGTCAGGGCTTGTTTGGCATCTGCAGGAGATATCATTTACTGGCAGGGAGCTGCAAATACAGACATTCAGTTACAGCCCTTCAGAAACAGAAGTGGCAACCATGAAGAAATTATTCCATCTTTTCTATGCAGTGAAACAGACAGTTCCTGTTAGGTTATGCATCCTCTAAGATTACAGTTAGCACAGACAAAATTATTATCTAAGGCAGTGGAAGTAGGAAAATAGATCTTCTGGAAAGGATATTAAAAATAGAGGTTTTAAACCAGATTCAAAATGCCATGAAAACCAGCTTTTATGAAACCCAAAGAAAAGCTACACCTTCAAAATTATTTATCGAATTTTTCACAAGATCTGCATTTTAATCACTTTTGGGAACACTTGACTTTGCTGTGCACTAAAGGACTGCTGATAATTTCAATCAAAGGATGTGTCACTGAAGATGAAAGCAAAGAATATAGCCTGAATTTGTGTTAGACAACAGCAAGACGACATTTTGGATAGGATTTGCTTGATCTATTTGGGCTCGTAGCAGCCAACATTCCAAACATTCTCTTGGTTTTTGTGCCCCACTCTGGAATACTCTGAACCACTCAGATGTCATCCCTGTTCCTACAAAATACTGTCAGGAGGAAGCAAGATAAATCTTCACTTGTTTTAAAAGTTAATTTAATTTTTAGAATTATTTGAGGAGAAGAATTAGTTTCTAAGCATTCCCCTATTTTTCTTCTGTTGTTTTCCTCATTAAGGGCTCTTAACCAGGGCAATGGGCAATTTCTATCTTCCCCATGAAACCTATGATTTTTGAAACCCACGATTTTTGAAACCCACGATTTCTTACACAAACCCAAGTGCCACCAGTGCAAGTTGACTCCAAAAGCCAAACACTGGTCCCGATGTGTTGTTCTCTGGTGTCCTTCACTCCAAGGAATGAAATATGAACAAACACTCATCTAGAATCCACCTGGAGTTCTGCAGAAGAATGGATAGCCAGAAAAACTTGTGAATTTAAATTCCTTTGGTTTTTGAGGGAATGAAACAATAAACTGCAGGGATCCTATATGTGGTATTTGAAAATATCCTTTACACCAAGACCTTACGTGTACAATTATCTCCCAGCATTTCCCAAGCACCTTATGCAGTATAGATGGTAGATTGTTGATTGGCTGCACCTGAACTTACTGCCCTTGGAGGGTGGAAAGGCCTAGAAGGAGGGTAAAATTCTGTCAAAAATGATGTGCCCATGTTTTGCAACACATTGTAAAATTCAGAGGAAAATACTGTAGCAAGTCTTTCTCCAAAATACACCCTACAAGGTTTCTATAAATGTAATTCTGACACTGAATACTGAAAACAGGAAACATTATGAGATCCAAAATACAGGAAAACAAAAGCGCATTTAAATCTAAATGGTACAACAATCAGTAGACTTTGGAAGAACTAATCTTGGCTTGGAGATATGACCAAAAGCATTTATTTCCATGCTTAGCAGCACTAAAACCAGGGAGGAAAGGCATAAAATTTAATTAATAACTGCCCTGTCTATGGTCTGTCTACCTTAATTTGCATTACAGACTAAAAGCGTGGGACACTTCAAGTCTTCAGTATAAACTCAGCATTCCACCTGCAACAACAGGAAAACAAAACTGCCCAGCCTGCTCCAGGCTGACCTGTGCCCTTGCCTTTTACCCTTCACCTGTCACTTGAGGGAGTTTCCCTATGAAATTTGTCTAAACCAAAATGGAGAGAAGCCCAGCTTTAGCACTCCCTTTCCATCACATGGTCTTTGAATGGCTTTACACAAAGGAAGCCAGATAAATTTACTGATGAATTTTGCCGATTTCCTCACAAAATAGAAAACACTCAAGTCCTTAATCACTGGAGAAATTGTCCAGGAATGTTTTAATTATGGAGGACCTGAATTTGCCTGCAGTCCCATGGTGATTTCTTTTAAATTGCATAGAACACGTGATGCTCAGAGCGTGAAATGGATACATATGAAGTGTGTGGCCATAACAGACATGACTGAAATGCTTTTGAAACATTAAAAAAAGAAAAGTCACAGATTAATTTCTTCATAATGCTGTAAAGTCACCCCAGTGGAATTAGAAAACGTAAGAAAAAAGAAATTGCATTATGTTGTATTTAAAATTCCCCAGTATGAGATATTTAAACAAAGTACTTATTAAGACAGAGTAGTAGCTAAACAGATCATTCACCACAGGATTGAATAAACTTTTAATAACTTCTTAAATGCATGCTTTGAGACATAATAAAATTACTTCCTGGCATTAGAGACTTACCTGATGTATAGATAATCAATAACTGTCTATTCCACAAAGACAGACACAAAGTTACAGTTAATTTAGACTTAGGCTTCTTGCTCCGCCTTATGAATTACCAGATTTACTTCAGCAAGAGCCAGTGAATAAAAAAGTATTTATCTGAAATGCTGGAGGAGTGCATTTCTGAATAACTACATGGAAATAGAGGTAGGCTGGATAGCAAATGTCTTGCTAAGCCTCTTCCATCTCCAATTCCCAGCTCTCTCTGAGCAGCCACTTATCCTTGCTGAATTCTAGGGCGATCAGCACTGATCTTCACAAAATCCATAAATTAATATTAAAAAGTGGCACTGCAGTACAATGTCTGTTAGTACATTAAAAACTCCTACAAATCTCAAATACTTTCTGCTTTTGCTACATGTCTGGTCTGAAGGACTGGCTGTACTGAAAATAAGGGTTTGTCTTTGAGAGCCAATTGTCACTGATGGCACAAAGAACAGAGGCCAAAACTAATATTAAAAGGTCAAAGAAAACATAATAGAAACCATTCTTTGAAAGGATCACTCTGAGAGTGTAACAATTAGGAAAAGAAAAACTCTCTGAGCAACTACCTGCTAAGGTAGAAAATGTGTTTTCAAAAATACTGACAAAAAGACCTGGTAAAGACTGAACACTGGAGCAGCAGGAGGTGACTCCAACCAGTGATTAGGACAAAGATCTCCAATTTTAACCTGAGCCCAACACAGGTTAAAACTGGGCTCTGCTTCTACTCTGGTCGTGTCTGATGCAGCTATGAAAACGTGGCTCAGCCTCTCTGTTGGATGTGTCAGGGGACCTGCTTCCAAAGGAAGTGCTCAAAGAAGAGTCCAGCAGTATTAGGAAGAAGTTCCTACTCTGACCTGCTGTGCAATTCCAGCAACACACCCTGCTCCAGGCCCTGGGTGAGGGATTTCACTGTCCCAGTGGCGGCAAACAAACCTAGCCCAGCATTGCAAGGGTTTGGGCCATTACAGAGTGGCCCAGAAAGCTCCAGAACTGGAAAAACAGCCAGTGTGGAACTTCCCAACTGGCACCACAGAACAAAGTTACAAAATGGGGTTTCTAAAGGAGTAAATTACATTAACTTAAACTCAAATTTTACATGTATAAAACATTAGATGTTTCATTTTATTTTTTCACAGTAAACAAACATGAATATATTTTTCTCCTATTTTTAATGCAAGCAGAATGAGCCATGCCATGGCAGCATAGAGAGGCTTCAGCTGAGGCTGAAATTCCCCAAACAAAGGGCTGAATAAATATACTGTGAGCTTGTTTAGTGTTTTAGCAAAGACATTTTTTTTCTTACTTTTTCCCTATCAGAACAGACATAGCAGAGTTTAAAAGAAGAAACTGGAGTTGAACTGACTTTGTCAGAAATAACAACCCGATTTAGCAGGCCAGAGTTCCTCCCAGACTGATGTCAAAATGTCAGATGATGTAAGTAGCCCACACTGTAAATGTATCAGTGGTTTAATAACAAGAAAATTGACTTCACTGCAGAGTTTGAGTCCAAGAGCCCTCAGTCTCAGATGCTTGGAGAACAGCTTTTTGCTTTTTAAAGGTCAACTGATTTATCCTGCCAGGTTCTAAAATCAGAAGGTGAGAAGTTGTATAAAGGAAACACCTGTATAAAGGAACAGCCTGTTCTGGGATTAAGGGAGCAAAACAAAAAACAGAAACCAAGCCAGCCCTGAGTCTCATTTCTTACTGTCCCATGCTGGACACTATTCTTCACTGCCAGTTGGAATGCCTTTTCTCCCATCAGCTGCAGAGGATGGAAACTTAAATACCTATGAGCTATTTCCCAGAGTTGATAATTCTGTATAGGGGTTCTCTTCTCACTGTGTCACATCCCAAACTCAGCAAAGCAGACGTTGTTGCCGAAGGGAAACTCAAGATCAAATCTCTGTCCAGGGGCAAAGTAAAACGTCACAGTGCATGATTTGTTCAGTTATTTTCCTTTGCACCAAGGAACACGATTGGTACAGCACTCAGAGTGCTGAATTCATGGCTGGAAACTCCTCCCAAGTTCTGTAGCAGGTCCTGCACATCATCCCCAGCTCCAGGGAGAGATGCTGCTGTTATAGATACAGAGCTCCAGTTGTAGCCACCTGATGCACAGCACGACGAGAGTGGTAAATGTTCTCAGAGAACCCACCAGGGCTGGATCACAATGATTTTTAACTTCAGCATCACTGTGAAAATAGAAGCCATTTTTTTTCTGTCTCAGCAGAAATTTTGTGACCACTGAAAGGATCAGGCAAGAAAAGAAAGAGCCTGTGCTGTTATCCTGTTCCCTGTATCTCTGCACATCCCAGCTGCATTGTTATTATTATTTTGGGATAGATGCTTTTCTTTAACTTGTTTACTGAATGTTTATTTCTTGACTGCTTGTCAATGAATCTTGACATGACTCTGAATTATTTCTTTAACAATTTCATTTTTTTTATAGAAACAAAGTTCAGTGTTATTTATTTATGAGCCAAGCTATGCTTTCAATCAGCTTTCAAAAAGTGGAAAAGAACATTCCAGCATCCTTGCTTTCTAGCAAAATACACTGATTTCATTTTTATCCGGAGTCTTCCTGCTGTGAATTGCCCAAGTTCATACACCAGCTTTTCTGTTACAGTCCTGATATGAAAATGGAAACACAAGAACCCTGACAACTTACAGAATGGCTACTGCTGATATTTTATATTAAGGAACAAAAATAGAAACAGACCTCAACAATATGTATCACCATCAAGCCTTGCATTAAAATCAGTTTTTCCTGGTGTGAGAAAAAGAAGGAATACTTTTGCTTTTAAAAACTTTATCCCTTTGCAAAGGTCAGGATCAGAACCTTGACAAAGCACCAAAAGCTTTAGGTGGCAGCCTGTGGAAGCAGTTCCTCACCGAGTGTAAAGCACGTGCTGCTGCAATAACCTCGGTGGTCATTTCATCTGCTCACTGGACCAACGTGTTTCGTGCTCTCCTTTGGAAAAAGATGAGAGACAGAATATATTTAACAATTCCAAATATCACTTCTATAATGTCCTCCAAAGTTTGCTCGTTGCAGCAAACACCTTCTCCAGTATAATTTATTAAATAGTGCCATCCAGTGGGAAGTGACTCTCAGCACAATGAAACTCTAAAAAATCATGTTAACTCTAAATTCTTACCATTGATGCAACTGCAGAGAGTATCTCCACAGTTTATCTTCTAAATAAGATGAATTTTATAATCCTAACTTCCTGATGGTATTTTGGCATGCTTTATGTAAGATACAGAGGCAATAAAAAGGCAGGAATTCTCTATGTGAAAGGAAACATTTAAGGGGCATGATGAGGTAGCAGTACCAATCCTAAATCCTCCTAAATCCTTGACAGCATCTAAATACATCACAACAGATGTTACATTTTACTCAGAGTGTTCAGAAAGATGTTCAGGAAAATGTTGACAGGGAGTGACCTGACTATTGATTTTAATTCTACCAGTTCATGTGTAACTGTATTCCCAGAAAAATATGTCAGGAACATGAAAAAATTCTGTTTAATTTCCAAAGTATCTTTGTATTATTTGCTGTTGATGGAACACAAATACTGACCACACACATAAATTAAACCAAGAAGCATTTAGAGGGAGACAAAAATCTGCTTTCCACTCACCTGTTGCTATTGAGTGTTTACAGACTTGCAGAATTTGGTGCCAAGAGAAAGTACAGAAGAAAATTTCTGTGCAATTGGAAGAGCACTGAAGAGCCATCAGCAACCTGAGAGCTCATTCCTCTCCCCTGCTTTATATTTCTCCACGAATTGCCAGCATGAATCACAGCTCTCTTCAGAAAATGAAGTCTTAGAAATTTCATGATCTGATGTAGCAATATAAATCTATATGGCCACCCCATTAGAAACACCTACCAGGGAACAAAATGTGCTTTCTGGAAGTCATTCAATGCAAATATTTCTGCCTTTTTTTTTTTTCTTTGCATTTCACTAAAGAAACTATAAAATGATAAATGTCATGTAATAGCGAAAAACCACCAGAGTTCTATATGTGTATTCTGAGTAAAAGATACTGCATGTGCAGGAAAGTTTTTTGTATGTAAGCAGGACACATCAGTACCAGAAAGAGAACTTAGAAATTGGTCCATAGTCTAGTATTCAGATATCCATTTGAATTACACCAGGAAAAGGGGAAATCAATGTATTTGCTGTGGAGAATAGAGTAAAAAAGAAAAGTATAAAGTACAGCACCCAAGTCTTTTAAAATTGCAACAGCACCAGGTATTTCTTTAATTAAAATTACAAAAAAAAAAATCAAGTGATCAGCAATGGCCTGGATATTAGCAGTTATTCAAAGTAACAAGAGGTATTATATTCTTCTAAGCTGACATATTTCAGGAACAGAAAATGGCTCCATCACCTTTCCTATTGCTATATTATTTTCTCCTCTCTTATGGAGATTATAGTGGAATTCAGCTCAACCAGTTCAAAAAGTTCTTGACCGATGGTTTGAGAACAGTGGAGTTTTAAATTATAAAAAAATGCATTTTAAAACTATCTAGGGATAGTTGAAGATACTTTAAAATAACAATAATTAGGTGTACTTGTAGATATAGGAAGAATATGACTAAATTTAGGATTTTTTTCCATTACTATCAGCTAGATCATATAACAAGAAAAAAAATACAACAAAGAAACACCTCAAAACACCACCAAACAAGAACCCCAGCAAAACAAACCTCCTGCAAGAATTTCAGGCAAAAGTAAGCTAGACTAACACCAGCAAAATTTACTCATTAGCCTTCCCAAAACCTTTCCAGTAATGGTGGCTTCTTGTCACATAATCAAACAATCTGAGTGTTCTGGAAGGTAACAAACTCATCAGTATTTCTATTGGCCCAGCTGGTAAAGCTCTCTAATCCCCCTGTCAGCAAGAAAAGCCTTCAGAATATTTTATTGATTAACACAGCTCCCCACCCCAGGCTGACGCCAGGAGACTGCTGACAGAAGGGTGAGAACCCATCCGTGGCATGGCCCAGACACCCTGGAGACCTAGACAGGCATGGTTAATATCCAGGGCACAGCTATTAATCAGTGTATAAACACCCACAGCACCTGCTCAAAGGAACAAAACCTTTCTCAGAGTTGAGAAAAACCTGCACTACCAAAATTTTTTCTTTTTCCCTATCACACACGGTGAGAACAGGAGGTAAGTAACCACAACCTCCACTCTTGCTTTCTAGCTGAGTTAAAATTCAGAGTAAAAGTAACTTTGACAAACAAGCCATACCATGAATGGATGGTTGTAAGGCAAGAAAGGAGAGAGGAGGACCCTAAAAAAAAGAATCCTGAACTGAAATGCAGAACAGGAACAGGTAAACAAGCTAGAAAGGGATCACACACAGCCATGGAAATGCACCTGCACCTCCTTGCTTTTTGCAGGTTCCAAACTTAATAGAAGATCTAATCATATAAATTGTGCTGAAAACTCTGGAGGCATTTATTTTTCAGCTCTGGCTGCATGTGAATGTCCACACTCAAAATCTTTTTGGACAAAGGGCAAGGATTTGCAAACTGCTATTCCTGGCTCAACTGAACATGCACCCAGGTTTCTGAGGAAGAGTTTAATGCATCAAACCACAACATTAGTGCTGCAGCTCCCTATCAGTTGAAATGCATGCTGCTTAGTAAATTTAGGATTTAAAAATGAGAGAGAAATGAGAGAATTTAATCTAAATCTTCCTATTTACAGGTTAAAAATAGGAAACCTAGCAGGCTGACAGTCTCACTGCTGTAGTGGCTAACAGTCCTTGTGACAACCATTGACCCCTTCTGCTCCAGGGTAATTAAAGAATAGAATCTTGGCATTATATGGAGAAAAAACTGAATCCCTTGCTTACATTTCTCCACTTGACAGAGTGGATCTGAAAACAAAGCTAGCAGACTACAGATCAGAAAAATGCTCACCACTTTAAACTGGTGGGCACTGGGCTACCAACCAGATCAAGTCACTTCCAACATCAAGTACTCTGTGATTCTTTGAACTCCAGCAGAGCCCTCTCTCTTACATTGCCTTATCATTAGCCCATCACAAAACTAATTTTCAGTGTTTCCTTTGAGCTCAGAAACACTGAAGGAGACAAAGGGAAGGCTGCACAAAGTCTACACCACTTTCAGTTTGTGTTTTGTGCGTGGCACAGCCCCTGTACAGAAGATGCACTGGGAATTCTTTTCATTTCTGTGGTCACAGCAAATAGATCCTGATTTTTAGCGGCCTGTCCCCTCACAAGTCTAACAAATTTTATCTTCACTCTCATTACATAGAATATCCACATTGCCCAACATGAGATGCTGCATGAAATCCTGGAGAATAAATTCCTTTCAAAACTGTTTCCAGCACAAATCCAACCCCAACCCCACACCAGCTACTATGAAGAATAACTCTACCCCAGCCAAAACCAGCACAATCATATGCTTGCATTAAGTTAGGAATATTTTCTGTATGCAGCTTCTTAGGAATTGATTTTGGGAATTAGGAAGTTATCTCTTTTTCTTTTTTTTTTTCTTTTTTTTTTTTTAACACCAAGGAAAATAAGCCAGAATATTAGTTACCCAAAATCTCGTACAAATTATTCTAATGGTAATCATAATTAATTTAACCTTTTTATAGGCACAAAAATTTCAAGCAATTAGTTTCTTCTAATTGTGCCAACAGAATTAGTAATGTCTTAATTATTATAGCGTAAAAGTTGGAATAATGTAGCTGTTAATTAAACTCAAAATATTGCTAAATAATTATTCTCAAGAACATAATTTTTACTAATTAAAGCATTATTGCTAAAAATAATTTCAGAAGTTAATTTATACAAGTATTCAACTCTTAATTAAATTATCAGTTGAACAGAAACAGTCAGATGCTAGAAGTTCTGTAGTTTGGAAACAGTTATGGTTAGTTGACTATATATTTTAAAAATAAATGCTTCTGGCCCTAAAAATGGTTTGGCACTTGATAAAGGTTCAGCAGCAGCACCTTCAGT
This sequence comes from Chamaea fasciata, assembly GCF_029207755.1. Lineage (NCBI taxonomy): Eukaryota > Metazoa > Chordata > Aves > Passeriformes > Sylviidae > Chamaea > Chamaea fasciata. The sequence continues at coordinate 80,957,512 of NW_027094089.1, forward strand.
GAATTCAATCCACCTACTCATCACTCAGTATCAAGAGGCAGCAAATAAATGTACTTGAAGCTGGTATAGAACCAAAAAAAACTCTTTCAAGGTATTTACTCAAATTAATTGTACAGGCAAGCGTGCAGCATGAGGCAGAGGGGCTGGGCAGGGCTCTTGGTGCAGGAATTCTTCCTGCAGCACCTCCTTCCTACAGGGAGAATATAATATGATAGAAGCAACCACTCCATGAAGTTACCACACCACAACCAAAAGAAGGAAAAGTTTTCCTCACAAAGGGAAGTTTTCACCACAGCTCCCTTTTTCTCACCTCTCCATTTTTCTCTATCAGCTCCCTCATGAAAGCAAAACCCAAGGGGTCTAAACAGATCCATCAGCACTGTGAAGTTTGTCCCCAGTTCTGGATCTCACAGAGAGAGAGGCAAATTTCCTCAGTTATCTCACACTCACTTCAGTCAACACCAGAGTTTAATTTATCCAAGAGTTTCATGGCACAGTGGATTATCTCCATTTTCCAGAATTCCTTGAATCAGCCAAAATCCCCAAACCTGAAGTGGTGACCATTGCTTGGAAAGGATCATGACAATCTTAAGCTTGGCCTCTGTGAATCTTAATGTGAGCTTCCCTAGCAGTTAAGGGTTGTTTTTCTGCTTAAAATAAATAAACTCATCCCAAAAACCATTCCACTAAGGCAGTTTACCATACAGTAAAATTATAATAAACTTTATCCTGTAGTTTTATTTTGAAATTTAAACACACTATGCCTACATGAAGGAAGGAAAAAACAAAAATCTCTGCTTTGGATACCTTTTCACAACAAATTTCAGTGAAGACAGACCCTCCAAACCCATGAAAGCTGTTTTAATGTTCCAAGCACAAGCTCCACTGCTCCTGCCAAACTGAAGAGGTTCCCAAAGTAATCATATCATATTCCAAAATTACATAGGAGGCTTACTGCAAAGCTTGCTGAAGGACAACAAATTCCCTATAGCTTATGAATTATAAATACACAGACAACATTTTCCAGGATCAAGAGTATTTTCCAGACTTGGCAACTCTAAAAATAATAGGTCCTGGATGACTTGCTAGGCCAAAACCTCTGAACTGAGTGGATAAGAGAAAATGTGAGAGGAGAAAAAAAAGTGTAAAATTAATTATTGCAGTTTAAACTTGAAAGAATGGGGACTCTTGATGCATATTTATGGCCCATTTTTCTGGGAAAAGCAGAAAATAAAACACCTGAAACACCAGGCATTCACTTTATGTCACTACTGTCCTTTTTAGAAGGCTGCAAAAAACCCCCAGCACTTCTGTGTTGGTCAGCACAAGCCCCTCCTCAAAGAGCATCACCAGGCATTTATTTGGTACCTGTGCCCTCAAATTGTCATGGCCACAGAGATGTGGAACACCCTGAGGCTGCTGCTGTTGCCTTGGGCAGGACTCCACCCATGTGCAGCAGATTGGGACACAACCTTTGCACAATTCTGTTCCAGATGAGCCTCTTTTTGTTCAAAGCAGCCCCAGAGCAGATTTTTGTAGTAAAAGCAAAAGTACCCTGAGAGAAACTAAGGGCAGTTGCCAGGAATGGTGTAAGGGCACAGTGACATCACATTCAGTGATATCTGAGACCTCAAAAGTTTTATGTGCCAGAGACTGCTCTCTTAGAAATCAGTGATGGATTTTCCTTCCATGAACCCCCAAACCTTTGCTCAGTATTCAGTTTCAGCCTTTATTTAGGCCATACTTGTCAAATTCAGGTTTCAGATATTATTAGACAGCCTTTTCGGTGAGAGCTTTGCTTGACAGAGCCAGTCTGTGCTTTGATAACTTAAAACACCTTTGAGAGAACATGTTCCAAACAAAACAGACTTTGTAACATCAGCAAAGTTATTTTTCATTTTTCACAAGTAACTCTTTTTCATCACCTGTGAACACTGCAAAATGACTGCTGTGAAAGGAAAGCAAGCACTGAAACTGCTTAGCAAAATATCCAAAAGCAAAAGCTGAGCAGGGGAGTACAGGGAAACAGAATTCCCATAAGCATCACATTGTTACCACTAGAAATTTCAGCTCCCCTTAGGAGAGCCTAGGACTGGCCCCTGGCACTATCAGTTACTCTTCCTATGTGACAAAAATACAACATCCAAATGATCACTCTGAAAGTCAGTTTCTCAAAACGCTTTATGGGTTTTGTGTGGATGCCAGCACGGTCATGGAAGGCGAGGTTTTGGGGATGTGGTGCAGTACTTCGGGTCTGAAGGAGGCAGTGAGACAGTTACCAAGTAACACGATACTCATTAGTGGTCCCAGCTTGGGAAACGGTACTAAATTCCATTTAATCAGTTGTGAAAAGCAGCAGAACATGGATACTCCCTCTGGAGCCAGAGCTCTCTGCTCCAGCCCTGCCTCAGGCTCTCCCACCACCCTGCCCTTGGCATTTCAGCTGCTCCACAGTGGGATTTCAACATGAGCATCCCCTGACTCCCTCTGTCCTCCTGGAAGAGGAAAGAGGAACTTTTTCAAACACCACCATTCAGCTCCTGTGAGCCACTCAGCAGCATGAAATCTTGGAGCAAGGACAGCTCTGCCCTGGAATACATTTTTCCATCACCAGCAGATGCCAATTTCAAGCCTAACCCTGCAGTGAGCACATGTTGTTTACCTTCACTTGTGATTCTCCCCTGATGCCAAGAGGGTCAGAGGCTCCTGCTATTAGAGGAAATGCAGTGCATCTTTTATTACCATAATGCATCAGGAAATTCAGACTGAGCATTAACTGTAAACATGGGGACAAAAGGCCAGCGATTTTTAAATGCTGTTTACCACTTAACAACTGTTTTCATTTTGATTTGGCAATACAAGCTAAACCTCTGGAGTCTAAGTAATAGAAAGTCTGTTTTATTTCAAGATAATCATTTCAGTAAGTGTAAGGAAAAGAAAATCATCACTCCACGCAAAGATACTGAATAAAGAAATTTAGAGGACATTAATCATAAAAGTTTTGTGCTCTAGCTGTATTTAAAATTTTATTAAATGCAACATATTTCTAGAATGAAATTATTAACTTTTTTGAAGTAAAATAATTAGATGTTAGTAAATAAATTGTCATGTCAGAACATCACTGGTTTGATCAAATAACAATTTCATCAGTCTGGCCATCAAAACAGAAATAATCATACAGCACAAAGTCTCCAGTGACTGCCACTTCACTGTGAAAGGGCAACTTTGAGCTAATGCTGTGTGTCTCCACTGATGTAAGAATGTGGTGAATTAGTGAAAATACTGTTTAACCTTTTGACTATTCCAGTGTGTAAATGCCAGTAATTAAAAAAATATGGAAACACTAAGTACCTTAGGATGCTGGACATTAGTTTAATGTGCAACTATTAGCTACAATATTTAGCTAAAAAATTACAACATTAACAACTACAAAAATACTTAGCTAACAAGTAAAACCAAATGCAGAAGCCACACAATGTGTATTCTGGGGTTTGCTGAAGAATTCCTTAAGATTGCTTTCAAAGTCACACCAATGGCATTAAATGCAATATATAATTTTTGTGGAAAGAACTGGAAAGTCAGTAAGCTTCAGTTGCTGGATTAAAAAAAAAAGGAAACTCCTCTCTCCCCCTCAAAGCAGATTTTCACTGTAAGCACAGAATATTTTCAGTCTCTCCTCCTCAGCCAGCAAGAATAAGGGATCTGTGGAAGCACAGATTTGTGTCAGTTGGCTCTCACAAACTCTCAAAATCTTGCCCAGAAGCTTCTGTCATGGGCACCCAGTTCCAGTTCCAGGGCTGTCCAGCTGCTGAGGGGTTACTGCAATGATAAAAACATCTGCAATTCTCACAAAGCTGGGACACAGGCACTCCTGCAAGATGCAAGCTCCCAAAATCTGTTCTGTCACAGGACTGGCTCTTCCTCAACTCTTCTGAGGAATGTTAATCCCAGGAATGCTAGAAAATATTGTAATAGATGCCTCTTCTCTTTTATTCCCTACTGAAAATCTTTCAATATTTGGGGGAAAAAAAAAAAAAAAAAAAAAACCACACCAAACATTGTTACCTCCTGCTTGCAGACACTTTAGAAACTTCAACTGTTTTTCAGATGCTTTGTTTGGAATAAATAGCATTTAAGCTAGAAAGAATCTGATTTAGGGACAGCTCTCCTCTCCACTCATTGTATACTTACAATTTCAAGTGTGCTAGAATTGAATCTCAGTAAAAAAAAAAAAACAAAAGGAGCCCAATATTCTCCTTACATCAGCCAGAAGGTTTAATGGGGATAATATGGAATGATTGATGGCATTCTTCTACTCTGTCATTACCTCTGAAAACCACTGTTGGTAACCTGAAGAGGATAATCACCTCTGGAGAGTAGGTTTTGTGGTCAGGTAGAATAACTCCAGTCCTAGAGAGCCCAACGGTGGATTAAACAACTACTTCCTATTATTTGATATAGTTTTGTCTTATGTTGCTGCACTTATTTCTCCAACTAATTTCTCTGTGGACATCACAGGATGAGAAAGCACTCAGTCCCCAGTGGTGAACAGCAAAACTTAATATAAAAGCTGGTTTTGTTTTTGTTGTTGTTTGTTTTGTTTTGTTTTGTTTTGTTTTCCCCTCCTGCACACTGAAATAGAAAACTCCAAAATTGTTCCATTTCACCGCCACTTCCTTCTGTGGCCCCAGCGCCCGTGTATTAAAACTGGCCTCAATTGTCTGGCATCACTTCCATTCACCATCAGGCACAAGATTTTTAAATATAAATGTTAAATAACATAAAGGGTTATGGGGACCTGCCACACCTTTCCCTTGATCAGCTCGTTCTATGTACCATCTGTAAGCAGGGAATGAATGATACAGCAGAGAAAGCACCAGAAATGTCAACAGCAAGGCTCCCCCTGCCCTCCTCCTGTGCCAGGAGACTCTGACAGATCCTCTGCTGGCTGTGGAAACTAAAATCCAAGAGAATCTGTAATCCCATCAAGGACCCAGCTAACCCCATGACCACTGCTATCTTCACCTCTCTGATTTTTAAATGCCATGAAACAAACTTCTGACAATTTGAGCAAACTTGAATTAAACTTTTGACTGGAAAAATTGTGTGCAGGTGGGAATAAAAACCACAGATTCTAGCTCTACTTACCTTTTTGCTTTTTCTCCTCCATTTAAAAGGTGTAGCAACACATTTGTTTCTTGATTTTTTTAAATTTTTCTAATAAAACCCACAAAATCATTTCCAAAAATTGAGATCAGCTCTTACACTCTGAATACTTGTAAGGAGCAATAAACAGGGCAGAAAAAATAGCTCTGTGCTATTTTTCATACAGTAAAGAGGCTCCCCTGCCACCCCTTCCCTTTGTAAAGAGAAGCTTGAAATCGGTAGGTTTGGATTTTGCAGTGATTCTGATTCCTATGAGAGCATTTATTTCCAGTTTTTCACCTCTTGAGCTGGCTGCTCCCTGTGGCACTCAGTGCTCAGCATCAGGTTCTCTTTGAAAAAAAAAAAAAACCCAACTCAAATGTGTGCTCTCATTTAGACACCAACTGAGGTCTGCCAGCAATTGAAAGCCTGGTTTATGCCAAGCTTGACACTTGGCTGCATTTGTTGGAATGCCTCTCTTAGAGGACATTGTCATCCAGAGGAATAATCCTCATCCTAAGAACATCAGGTCTGGTTACAGCTTTCCCTGTTCCTGATATTTTCATCATTAATATTCTGGATTCTATATTCTGAAAAAAAATGTTTGAGTAATAGGGTTTTTATTCCTCTTGAAAGATACAGTTTCTCTGTTGAGTTGGCCCTCCACCAGTGGATCATCTTGCTCTAAATCCTAAACAAGTGGACAGATATGCCAAGGTACCATTAAACAGTGTTATCCTCTGAATTTTGTTCCTGATCTGCAGCCTAAGGCAAAGCCTGTGTGTGGTAGTTTCACTCACCATTTACTAATTGGTGGCACCCCAATTGGAAAAAGAGCAGCGTTGCTTCCCGAAGTACAGGAGCAGATTACTCTGATTTTCCAAGTAGGTCATTCACTCTTCAAACAGAGTGGCTGACATTCTGAAGGAACACTAATACAGCAGAGGCAGCTGTTGTCAAGAATGTCAGCTTCTCCCAGCTTTGCAAAGCCACAATGACATTTTACATCTGCCTTGCTTTGATCTGCTGCAGATTTAAAATGATTCGGCACAACACCTTCACCTGCAGGTGCCTTCCCGCGGGGATGTCACCATCACCATCACTTACAGCTTAGCTACATCAATATCTGCCAGCATGCAGCTTAAAGTTCATCTTTCCCACTGCTTGTTGTTCCTTTCTGTGTCTCTTTCAACTGGTGACTTGAGCTTCTCAGTCACACACGCTCTCTGGGCTTCCATGTGGTGGCTTAACACAATTGTCACGGAAATGACGGGGAAAAGCGACCTACAGAAATTCGTTGATTGCCACTCAGCTACCGTAGTCTGTAATATTTCCATTAAGAAACATAAAAGGTATTTCTAACTTTCTGAAACCTTTGCAGGCCATTCTCCACTTCCTGATCAAAGGTTTCCCCAGAAAGGCTAGAACAACCGTGTTTAAAGCTATAAGCAAATGAACATGGTTCCTGTTATCATTCTTTTCCAAATTTCAACTATTTCAGAGATAACATTTTATGGAAAACAGAGCTCACAAAGAGGGATATAATGCAGACTAACATCATGCTTTTCCAGGGAATGAGGGGAGACAAAATGAGCATTTCCAACCATACTACTGATGTTTTGTACCTTCCGCCACTCTAAGCAGCTCATGAGCAGAAACAAGAGTTCAGTTCTCACTTCTTGTGGTGTGGGAAGACTTCCATGTGCACATGTAGAATGTTGGAGTGAAACTGGATACTCTGATTTTACTCAGCGCTCAAGAACTTAAATAGAAAAGCCATCAGCTGAAGCAAACCTCTGCTGGAGCTCCAGACAGGCACACACAAGCTGTAATATCTGCTCTGCAGGTAACAGCAGAACTACAACAAAACTGAAAAATATGTCTTCTCTGAGCCCTGTATTCACTGCAGTGAGAAATTCTTTGTGTACTCTGAGTTCAGACAAAATTCAAACTGAACAGAAATGTCCTGCTTTTGTAAAATGGGTCACTGATGTACTTAACCCTGGAAGGGCAGGCTGGTTCCCCTGCTCATATCCTGAGTGATCAGGGTGATGGCACTGAACTGTGAAAGGTTGAAAAGGAAAGTTCCCAACCCTCTGCTGTGTGAGTTTATTGACTGGCACTGGTCTTTGCTGTTTCCAGAGTGTGTTCAGGAAAATTCTGTTCCCCTGATACATGGCCATCATCTTCACATAACCTGTGTGACATTTCCCTTGCTGCTCTACACTTCAGAGATATAAAATATGTTGGTATTTTATGGTAAATACACTCCCTATCATTGTCTCTCATGAAATTACACCTTTCAAGCACTTCACAAAGCAAGCAGAGTCTGCTTTAGTCCCAGTAATATCACTCTGCTTTACAATGCCTCACACCAGTTCCATTCCCTTTGCTAGCTAATAACATCTTAATTTCTTTGAGTCTTGTGTCATTTCTGTTGTTAATCACTATTCTATTAGTTAATCACTATTCTGCCATAGGAGGAATAATTCAATATATTTCTTGGAATAATGCTACTGTACTTTCAAAAATATTTAGCAGCCATTAACAATCAAATGTCTTAATGCTCAAAAGAAGCTTAAATTTGCAACAATTTGAATTAAATGTTCTACAGTGTTAAGGTTTCATCCAATATTATTGGTCAAGAGTTATCAACTGGAGTAAGAAAATCAAAAGGATTTCATTAGTTGTGGCCTTAAAATAGCTTACATATATACCAGTCCGGAAAAAAAAAAAAAAAAAGCTATTTTTCTTAATTCCTCCTATTCTACCTTCATAATTTGGAATAGTTCAACAGAGCACTGCTGCTCACCAAAATTGTTATTCAAATGAAAGAGCCACTAAAATAAATGAGTAACAGTCTGCATTAAAAAAATAAGTTCTGACTTTCCAGCAGTTTCATAAACTATTAGAAAAATATTCTTACTTAAGAATAATAATAAAATGTTAAAGCTCTTTGAAGGCTTCAAAACTTATTTTAATTGTGTGTGCATGACTGGTAATTGCTTCTCTCCCAACAACACTGTGTGTGTAATTTGATTATCTTAAACCATGAAGGACAATAACCTTTACTTCAACACATTAAAAAAAAAAAAGTGGGAAAAGAAATTCATAAATAATTAGATCTCATCAACACAACTTCTGACACACTACACTACTGATAATTAAACTTATGACTAATGCTAGAATAGAAATATTATGTGAATGATTTATGTAGGAACTATCCTTGCGCATCTCTTTCATTTCCTAGTGGAAATAAAACTATTTCATACTTTTAATAATACATCATTTCATTTCCTGCAAGATATTCCCAAATGAATCTAAATGCCAGTAATGTTTATAATATTTTTCCAGCACACTCTTTTTCAAGTGGTAATTACAACTTGATATTTTCCTCCTCTCTTTCACCATGATTTTTATTCCCCTATGACTATTACTATAAGAAAACTCTATGAATTGCTACAGTGTGAGGGATTTGGGTGGGTTGAAGTGAGGAGAAGAATTTCAGGTTGCTTTTGGGGAGTTGCCATGGTTCATCCTCAGGATCAGCCTCGTGAGGGGCCCTGCTCAGCACTGGTGGGGTTTGCAGCTCCCAGCTTGGCAAGAACCCTTGCAGGCAGTGCCACATCAGTCCTTCCAGCCACAGGGGTCTGTCAGCTGGAGGACAAAACATGGTTTAACTAATGAAGCCCCTAAACAGTTGTCTTTGGTGTTTGGGTCCATGTTTCAATTTCCCAGCACACTCAAATCCCTGGTCCCAGTGCACGCTCCTGGATCACAAACACGGTGTCAAGCTCACACCAAGAGCTGCACCTGAAACCACAATGATCTTGTATGGTAATTAATTTATACAATTCGTTGGAGTCTCCCAAATATTGCATCAAAACCGGGTCTGTGATCAGGCCTGTCAAGGGATGGCATCCCTTCCTCCAGTGTCCCTTAGAGTCTGCTCAGTGCTACAGCCCATGTCACAGCAGAGACAGTCCCAAGAGCAGCCCCTGGGCACCAACTCTGCTCTCCACCTGCACACTGAGACACTGACCACAGCTCTGAGTGACCACCCAGCCAACCCTTATCCACCTGTGCCCCAGGGGTCACACCCTCCTCTGTCCCCTTCGGAGCCAAGGATGCCGTGTGGGACAGTGAAAAAACTTTGCTCAGGTGCAGGTGGATGACATCTGTCACTCGTCCCTTTACCCACCAATGCTGTACCTCCATCACAGGCGAGGCTTCCCCTTAGTGAAGTCATGCTGGCTGTCACCAATCACCTCCTTATTTTCCATTGATTTTTTTGACAGTTTCCAGCACGATGCAATCATACAGGATTTAAAGATCATGTCTAATCTGCACTCTGGCAAGGCTGCTGGAAACAGACTTGTGAACTCCTAAAAAGGACAGAAAAAAAAAAAAAACACAAAAAAACCCCCAAACTTGTACTTTTAATGTCTGGAGACAATGAAAATAAGGGTAAATTTAATTCATGAGGTTTTTTCAGTGTACACCAAGAAGCATGAAAAGATCCTTAATTTATTTCTTCTTACAGCTTAGTGTAAAGGTAAATAGACTATCCATTAGGTTTAAAATTGTATTTCATCAATTCCATTGGATAGCCAAGACCTTATCATCACAATATTGGTTAAAGTATGGCAGCAGCAAATGTCATGTCTGTCAAGCTCTAGTGTTCTGAGCCAATCCGTGTTAGATTTACTCTGAGTAAATGTCAGTGCTATCGAGAGCTCCCAGAAAAAGCAGATTTTTCTTTACCGACAAGCATTTAACAATAAATTGTCTGGCTAGTACAACAGCAGCAAGCTAATGACTCAGTCTTGCTCCCTGGGATGATTCAAAAGCTGTTGCACGACTGATTTCTCATCTCCAGACAGCTCTCACACTGTTACACAGTTACCTCTGCACCACTTCAGGGTGACATTTACCAAATGGCTGCATGTCCTGGTCTGTGTGTGTCTGGGGACTTTCAGCCACCCCAAGATGCTTTGGAGAGTCCTCTTCATCAGGTAACTGAGGCAGGAAAATTCCATAGAGTCAGGTCAAGGTTTACACAGTCTGACACCTTCTCTCCTTACAGAGCCTGCCCTAAGCAAACACAGGACTTGGCCAGCTGTGCCAGACACACAGCATCACTCAGAACTGAAAAGCAATCACAGAGCTGAGTTGGAGGTGGGGACTGCCCTCCCAGTGATGGTCCTGCCTCTCCAGACACCATGCATGGAAAGTGACATTCATTACTTGAGCCAATACAGCTGAAACATTCTCCTCTTATTGCCCAGTGGCAACTGTCACAGTTTAGACATGCAGAAAGGTAAGATAATCAGTTCTCTGATACCTGTTTATCTCATTTGTGAGAAAAACATGTGGGAAAACATCCCTGGGTTTATGAGGTTGGGGTGTTTTTAAGGCCTGCCTCTAACCCTTATCATTACAGAGTCACTCTAAACTCCCAGTACTCCACACACAAGCTTGGCAGGACTCACTCACTGCTATCCCAGGATGTTCTCCTTTGGACAGAAAACCCCTTCTTTTACTGTCCCCCACTCTTGTCCCATCCCTGGAGGTGTACAAGGCCAAGCTGGACAGGGCTGGGAGCAACCTGGGATAGAGGAAGGTGACCCTGCCATGGCAGGGGGGCTGGAATGAGATGATCTTGAAGGTCCCTTCCAACCCAAACCATTCTGTGATTGTTCCTGGTCTGGGAACAGTTTCCCATTTTACCCTCAGTTTCTTAGCTCCTTGGAACAAAGAGAAGATGGAAAAAAAAAAAAAAAAAAAAAAAGGCAGCACAAACAAGCAAAACAAAAAACAAAACAAAAACAAACAAAACCAAACAAAAACAAACAAACAAAAAAAACACAACCACCCTAAAGCCAGACTAGCACCCCCAAATATTACCAGATTTTTGCACAGCAGGTTTGAAAAAATAATCAGCATTAAGAAAATGCCCAGCAATCTTCTCCATCTGCTTCTAGGTGCACTACTTGCACTGGTACCAAAGGACCCCAATATCTCTTTCACATGGTTAGGATCTGGGTGTGCTGGATTGAATGTGGAGAGCTGGTCTAAGAACAATGTTGTCCCCACCGTCCCTCCCACCCAGTTCTTTAAAAGAGCTCTGGACCTCTCGGTGTTCCACAGTAGGAAGGGAACTGCAGGTAACTGAGACTTTCAGAGCTGCCAGAGCCTAGGTTAAAGTAAAAGTAAAGTAATGAATTGATTCCAGCCTTTCTTTTGAGAAAGAATTCACCTGCAGAGTGCACTTGAGCATTGGCACCTTAGTTTCCATTGCTTCCATGTCCCAGACACTCAAAGGACAAAAAAAGGAATCTGACTCTGAAAAGATCTTTGTGATTGCGGATTTTCTCTTTGAGGAAGAGAAAATCCAACATCTTGGGGTTTAGAGGAGTGTGTGCCTTGCAGAAAAGACAACCCACACCTCTGGGGTTTAGAGGAGTTGCAGAAAAAGTCCTTTTTCAGGTGATCAGAGCTTATTCCATCTAAGAGTTTGCTGGGAAGGCGGCTTGTTAGCACTGTCTGGCAGAGAACAGTCAAGAAGAGAAGAAATTTCAGAGCTCCAACAGCAGCTCTGTGGTTTGTCTGGAAATTTGAACAGGAGGAAAAAAGGTGCAAAGGCAAGTTGAGCAGGTTTATAAAAGACATGATTTTGCTGCCATTGTGGGGAGAAGCACTTGGCAAAGCAGCCTGTCATCATATGAAATGTGACAACAGAAATTGCTTTGGGTTCTAGAGCTGCCTTTCCACCTTCACTTCTGTGAAAAAAGAAACCAACAAATGCAACCGTTTTGTAATCAGAATGGTGCTGGATCATGGCATGTAACGTAGGATTTAACCACCTTCTCTGCCAGGGAATGAGCTCTGCCTGATGGAAACTCCCAATTTCTTCACTGCTGCACACACACTGTGCCTCAGTAGGGCTTTAGCACACAAACTGCTCTGACAACAGTTTGAACAGATTAATTGGATTTCTGCTCTCAGCTGTTAACGACCCCCTAAATCTAAGCTACATATTACTACAAAGTAGTTTTGCACCTAGACCTGTTCTTTCTGTACCCCTTCTGAGCACCTTGTGACTTCTGGGTACAGGTTAGGAATAATTTTTAACCCAGCCAGCCATTTCCATGTGGGTGTTCAATGATGTCCTGCCTCAGCTCTCAAGAGAATAGATTTGACTTTCATTGGTACAACTGGCGCACAGATGACAAGACTATTTAGAAAAGAGAGCTGATGTTTAACCACTGGGTCATGCACAAATCAGAGATCTCTCAGCTGCACAGTGGAGAAGATTACGGATGTGTGTAGGTTTAATGAACACCAGATTTGACACATTTCTTAACCCTAGGATATCTCTCCTTACTGTACTCCAGGAAAATGGATCAATCTTTAGCCAATATTTCTGTAAGGCCATCTGTTACATACATTCACCTCTTTTAGAAATGATCAGCAGTTAAATTTATTCTTCAAAAAAAATAGCAGAAATGTACATCTCACAGAATTTCCTCTTACACTGCACACATATTACACATTATTTATTTACAATCACCTACAGAATCTTATTCTTTTTTAGCCTCTAGAGCAAATCCTTGTGATCTTGCAAATTTTACATCTGCTTTAATTAAATTCACTACCCAGGTTCTCTAGAAATTCTCATGAAGATTTCCTTTCCTGTACATTCAAAGACAATACAGAGAAATTGAAAGAGTTTCCTATTTCTATTACAAATAGAAATTCTATTCTGTTCATCAAAAAGTCACTTTAGATAAAATTCCTGCTGGTTGTCAGAAACAGATGGAAGGGGTGAACCTGAAGTCAGTAAGTACAGTCTGATTTTTAGTTCTTTACTTTCCTGAGTGATAAGGTAATATCTAGGGAGGAAAATATACTATAAATATTTGCACGTACAGACAGAAACGTAAAAACAACAATAATGTCACAAATCTGTGCAAGGACTAAATACAGGAGCTCAGAAATCGTAGGTGAAGGGTAGCAAGTGTTTGTTCTGTTCTTGTTTTTCTAGAGGGAAATTTATCTTACAGAAGGCAAAGTTTTAACTGGAGAATGTCACCTAAAAATTTAAAGGCCCTGAGTAACTCTCTAAGCTTAATGGGTCTGAACAGAATAAAGAGTTTATAGCCATTTAATCAAAACATGGTTATTAGATATCTAACTCTAATTATATCATATCTCAACTCCTGCATACTTTGAATTTATACATTTTCTTCATGGAACACAAGTCACAAGTTATAAATCTAAATAGGAATCTTAAGAACCTTGTTAGACAATATTAGGAACAAAAGGAACCAAAATCAGGGTGCTCTTTCCTGCTGCCATTCATTTCCTAGACTAAATTATACTATTCCAAATTCAAGGTAAATGTTCTTGGATGATAAAAAAAAAAAAAATACTGGTGGATTACATATGGGGATATGCATCCAATCACTTGGTATTTACCCTGCTGTAAAAATCTTTTTGAATAAATTGCTTTCTAACATACATCTCATACAACTGAAGAGAGCCAAAATTAGTTCCAGGTAATGGAAAGTTTGAGGAGAGAGGGAGATTTAGAGGCAATTTTTGATTCACATATCTGTCAGCACCTAGTAGTTTAGGAATCCTCAAGTCTTCCTGTTTCCCAGTAGATTATCTCTGGTAGTGATGAATCACAATCAGTGGAAGATGAGGTTTTCTCTTGAGCAAGAAGAGGGGGAAAAAATAAATCCTTGATCTCTCATCTGTAAAGAGGACAAGTGCAGTGTCCTGGCTTAGCCAGCTCAGGGCTCACTAAGTCCACTTATCACTACTCACAGCTTGTTCAAGATCCAAATCTGTGACTACACTGGCTCAGAGTTTCTCTTTAATAGTATTTGGACTTACTGATGCTCCACAAAGGTTCCACAGAAATAACTCCAACACTCTGACGAGTGCATTTTGCTCCTGTGCCCTTCTGCGGCAGATTTGAAGCCATCAAGTCTCAATCTGCATAAGAACTAAGGAAAATCTGTTTCAAATGCAATGCTCAGTGCTCAGTAAGAGTGTGAGCACCTATTTTACTTTTGAGAGAGGCAAATGGACAAAATAAGGAGATGTTTCATCATTCCAAAAACCCACATAACAATTTCAGAAGTGGTTGTTATTTTTACACATGCTCATGGATTCATGCTGCTGAACAGGAGATAAAGGCTCTTGGGAGAGGATTATTTCAGCTCACTGGGAGTGAAGAGCAATTTCTGACACTCTCCCACTTCTTCCAAGACAAAAACTTGAATTGTAGAATTTAGTCTCTTTTCATATTTAATTGAACATCTTCCTAAAAGCATTTAAGTCTTCTGACCCCCTTGCAGAAATCAAGACAGGTCACTTCTCATTCCCAGAATACTGACACAAACATTTCACTGCATTTTGTTCAGCTGAAAAAGCTTTTCACTGAGGTATTTATTCATTTTTCTCTTCTTTTCATACATTTTACAGCTCAGTAACATCTTTATAATAATTTTGTCAATAACCACAACATCAAGTTCCTTCATTCTACTTGTGACCATTGCTCCATAAAAGATGCTTTCTGATCATTTAGTCATAAATACCTGCCAAGGCAAAGAAATCCTTTCTTTACTACAGCTGATCAGAATTGTAAACAGTATTCCAGACTGGGTGGCATAAATATGTCCCCCTCAGAATATTTTTTTTATGATTACTTTTATTATCATTACCAGCCTTACAGTGCCAGCCCACAGTGATCAGGTGAAGTCAGCAGCCCTCTTATCCATTATTTCTGACAGGTTTCACTCCCCTCATGCATCACCCTCATTACCTATGTACATGTTCTAGCATTGCATTTCCTTTTATTTCTCCTGCCTGCAAGGTCGCAAAGGCTTCTCCACATGATCCTCAACAATCTTCTGTCCTGACAGCACGTCCCAAACTTGTAGCTTTTGTTTGGGTCACAGAGAGCACAACCTGACCTGGGAAGGAAGGAAGGAAGGTTTCTCATGTGAAGCTCCCATAACAGGAACTGTCTTTCAGAGAGTAACACAACCTGTTCATACAATCTAGGTCCATATTTTGATACTTTTCAAGTCTTGAAGAATTTCTTTGTTCACATTATTTCCTATTTCAACAGAAATGTTACCAACAAGTACTGGAACTTGTAAATATCTACATAAACTGTAGAGGTATGTTTATCAATAGGAGTCCAACTTGTTGTTTCTGCCCAGTACATAAAAATAACACAAAAGTATTAAAAGGCTCAAGAATCATTTGTGTACATTCATCTTCATAGACAGCGAGGTAGTTAAGAACAAATAAATCCACTTAAGACTAGAACTGGATGTGATAGAAAATATCACAACCCATCCCCAGAAAATATTTGTTCAGTTTTTTGGGATGATTCATCCTATTCTTCTTTCCAAGCTAATTCAGAGTTATTAGGGAGTCAAGCACTCACATACACTAAACTCCCTTTTTCTTTTCTTGCTAATCTTGGTTATTTTTTACATCACACAGCCCCAAGGTGATACTCCCTCCTCTATAACTGCCAGCAGTACAATTAAATAGGAAGAGCTAATTATCTGCTTTAGTTCAAATTGCCCTTCTTCAGCACAGGTTTTATTTCAGACTTCAATGACTCTTGGCCTGGAGACTAAAAACTACAGCCAACCTCGTGGGTTTCCTTCCCCGCAAGCTTCACCTTTGCTCAAGCTACAGTCAGAAATCCATTGCAATTCCTGAACTCTCAGGAATTCCTTTCTTCCTATGACCATTCCTGGGGGAAAACCAACACCTCTACAGCAAGCAGAGGCACTTGTCTGTTTCCTGTGTTGTCTGTAAAGATTTCTTGCTATGGCCTTTCCCTTCAGCACCAAAACACCCTTTTGCTGTGAGAGGTGGGAGAAGGGAGGCTCTGGACAAGTTTTTCCCTCAGTACAGAGCAGAAGTTGCAGTTCTGCATCACTTTGTCTTCCGGGGTTATGATGGCCCCTGGCAGGTTCCAAATTTACACCCTTGTCCCAGCTGGGCTTCACAACCTTCATAGCCATATTTAAACATCACTAGGATCGACTACTGCAATAAAATTACCTGCTTAGTTTACCCAGAATAATGTTATCTTTGGCTCTGCAACTTAATATGTTACTGTAACTCATGCCTCTTGGAGAGAGGGATGAGGGTTCCATTTCAGTATGTATTTTTACTTTAATATCCACATGCAACACTCACATCAAACACAAACTACAATCTAATCAGACTGGAAATTAAAGAAAACATGGTAAGCCATTATTTTCAGAGTTGTTTGTGAATATCTGGTGACTTCGGGCACTGCAGGCTTCTTTCCTTGAAAAGGTCATATCATCCTTCAGAAAACTGAAAAGAACAAAAACCCTGAGATTCCTTTTATTTCTTTGTATCTCACTTTTCCAAAGCAGGTCTGAAGTGAGAAACTAGCCGAGGTTTCAGAACTCCACTGGAGACATCTTCCAGTTAATCTGACCTCTTTTTTAACAGTAATAACTCAAAAAAAATTTAAGAGTTCAGACATGCCCTTGATTTGTTTTAAAGGGCACATTCTGCTTTTGAAAACAACATCAGTTCAGATAAATTCTAAAGCTTTCTGCAATAACAGATTCAAGGTAAAAAATCAAGAATTTTACATCTATAGTATTAACTCTTGAGCTTCCCTGAGTGTTTTAAGATTCTTGTTTTTTAATGACAGAGGATACGTAAAACCAAGGTTGGCAAACTGATGGGTTTGAACTCTCCCACACTTCAGCACTGGTGTGTAATAACTGTGATACCAAGTAGACTCACAGAGACATTAAGTCAGTAAATCTTAATATATCTACAGACTGCTCTATCAGTGGCTTTCACAGTAAATATGAGAGCTTAAAAAAAAAAAAAAAAAAAAGTCATCTTCGTTTTCCCTTATGTCAGAGGGGGCATTTCCCTTGTGTAGACACCAGCACAAAGCCCATGAAATTCCAAGAGTGGAAGCAATCATCCACGTAACTGGCTGATTGCTGTCTTAATAATACACCAGGAAAGAGAAAAAAAACCCAAAAACAATATCATTTCAGTGCTACATGGTCTCAAATAAGTGTCTTAAGCAACATTCATTCCCAATAGCAACTCAGGTACAGAGCTCTTAAAAGCCAAATTATAATCAAGACATTTACATGGCGAATGCATGATGAGAACACAAGTGCTCCTGCCTGAACAAGAGCTGAGAATGCTGGAATAAAAAATAAACACACTAAACTAAACTTAAACTAAACACACTAAAAGGAGTTGAAAATTTAAAACGAGGTTAAAAAAATACATTCAAACATTGCTTTGTCTTTTGGAAGACTGTTAACCAACACTTTGCTGCTTCCAACTGTCAGAATCACTGGCACATCTGTATTTTTTTCCTCAATTGTGTCCTTTGTTTTTCTGCATAAAGTAAATGTTGCCCTCTGCCTACACTTTTAAGCCATTTTACCGTTTTGCTACTAGCACACTTGCAGTTTGCTGTAATCCTCAGTGTCATTCAGTCATCCAAACTAACCCTTTATTTCAGTGACATCTGGATAGTGAAGAAAAAGTTGTCTGTAATTTTGCCATAAATATATCTATAAAATCAACAGTCTGGTAGAAACATCACAGTTTCTAGATTTCCAGATTTGTACATATGGTGCAAACACCATCTAACATATTTTAATGTAAATTTCGAAGAGAGGGAGAGGGATGAGCTTATCTTTTCTCTTTGGCTGGGGATATCTTTTGGCAATATATAGGTAGACCTTTAAGCAGAAAGAGCAATATACATTCCTATATAAGCTGCAAATTTAAGCTCAGGAGTCTTTTTATGTTTTCCCAATTCAACATGAGAATTTCCAAACACTAAAAACAATCTTCACCCTTTCATTTGTGACATAATTGTAGCCATTTAACTGGGGTCTAAATGCCTGCCCATCTCAGGGTATCTGCTCTGATGTGATAAGGCCAAGAGCTCTGCAGGATAATAACACTCCAATTTATTCACCTGCAAAAGCAATCTGCTCCAAAGTGCCTCATTCTGGTAACAAGCCTGAAAATGACACCTCTAAAACGGCCTAATCTCAGTAAAATGTGTTTCCCAGTGTAAAAGGCTTCTCTATTCTACTAGAGAAGTTCTGGTCAAATGAGAAAGAAACCCCATTTATCTGCCCTTTCATTCATCTGAGACACTTTTGTCCCTTTGCTTTTGGTCTGGCAAACCAGGAAACTCTGCTTCCATGTTCCCATCAGGTGTCATAACCACCAGTTTGTGTTCAGTTTCCTAATCCTTCTTGACCTACATCTCCCATATAATAAAAATAACTCACTGGAGTAAAATCTAATTCAGGCACATACAGTTGTTTCAGGAGAAATGAACCTTACAGACTGTGCATAGAGCCGGACAGAAATTCCATTTAACTCCTTTTGACCTGAAAAGAGCAAGCCATAGCAAGCAGGCAATACAATTCCTGCAAGACATGACAGGAAAATGTCCTTCCTGGTTCCTCTGGACTGTTCTATATATAGATGTAATTAATATGTGACCATAAAATTGTCTACTCCCTCTCAGATTTAGCCACAGAAATTTTTAATAAGTAATGTGTCTAATGTATTAGATATTAAACTAGACATTAGCTGCCAGATCTCACTAAGCTGTGCAAAATTATTTTAGCTACTTATGAAGGTGATATCTGCCGCAATCTCATTTTTAACAAAGCACTGTAAAAAGCAAAATCTCTCATGCAAAATTCACGGGAGGACCTTGTCATTGCCCCTAATCAAAAGGGAGCAAATGAGCTCTGCCATAGAAATCCATCTCTTTCCTCCTATGTGTATAAATAAGGAACTTCTGCTTCCAGATGAATCTTCAGAAATCAAGCTCATCGTTCTCTTACTGACACAAGCCACTTAAATGACAAATATACATAATAAACCTTTCCCTGTCCTCTTTATTTAATGTAGCTCTTGCACCACTTCCACACTGCTGAATTCTATTTCTTTGGAAAGACAAATTAGAGGGGCTGCCATACAGGTTCACAGCTTTTATATCTTTAGTATTCTTAGTTTCACACCCCTTATTTGCTGGGCGGCCCTTTTGAAACTGTGGTGTGAATTTGTGCTCTAAACCAGCCTTGAAGTGTGCCCATTTAAAAAAGTCTCCTATGTGTAAAAAAGAAACCTGCTATGGACATTGGCAGTTATCCATATAGCTGAAAAATAAACCCTAAACAACAAAAGAGGATAAGGATAAAATTCTTCATGAATAAACCAAACATGAAATTCAGCCGAAGGATTCGTACCACATTGGAAAACATGAGAAACTTAATTAATTGCATGAATTTAAATATATATTCAGATTTTTTTTAGCTTTGAAGAGCACACAAGTTTAAAGTACTTCAAAACAGAGGTATTGAAAGGACAAAAAAAGGTATGCAAGCTCCTACCCACCACAGGGGATGGCACTGTATTAATTGTTCAGCAAAAAGCTCTTTGTCTGCCTAAAATTGTAATCTGTGGTGTTCTTATCTAGCAATACATTGATGAATACTAATAAGTAAGACTGATTAATTATTCACTGCCAAATTTGTATGTTTGGACCGAATTCTTATCCGCTGCTGCTTTTATTCCAAATTCCATCAGCACTGTCAAATACTGGAAACTGGAGTAACACAAACCAGGAGAGAACAATCAAAAAAATCCTATCCAAAACAAAAACAAAAGCTTGAGCTGATCCTCTGTCTGCTTTAGACAGCTTCTTAGGTGGTTCTGACTTGATTTTCTCTTAGTCTGGAGCATATCTCCTGTTCCCTGGAGAAAATCATTGATCAGTTTAATGAGCACATTCAAGAAGGGCTGAGAAGAGAGACAGAGGAGAGATGATCTGAGTCCTTTGTTACTCACACACTCTAACTATCCATCCCTCAATAAATCTGACGGACTCCAAACATTAAATTAACTGAAAGGAAAACCTCATTTTAAGCCGTGCTTTCCCACACATCTCAAACAGCCTGTGAAATGATGAGATAGATTTTATCTAGATATATCTATATATCTCAGATTTTATCCATTAAAAGCCTGAATCCATTAAACACTGTGGAGGAGAAATAAAAAATAAATCGAAATTCATGGTTGAGTATGTGCTCACCAAAACCTTCCCTGCTTTAACACCATAGCTGAGTTGATTCAAGGGGTGAAAGCACTGAACACACTGAATAGCACAGAAATGGAAAAGTGAAATGTAAATAATCAAAAGACCACAGCCATGTAAATTGGCTTCCTCAAAGGAACCTGAGCATGCCTCCCTACATGGATTCAGGGCAATCAGCCAAGACTGCTCATGGCAAGACAACAGATATTGGAAAGAATGATGCTCCAGAACCAGGAAGAAATGTGATCATTGGGTTGATGATGCTGTGTTTCCTCAGGAGCTGGTGTGTCACAGGCAGGAGCACAGAGTGTGTCACTAAGGACAGGAATTCCGCAGCCCTGTGAGATCCAGCAGGGGACAGGCTGCTCCCAACAGCAACACTGAAGTTCTGCTCTCCCAATAAAGCCCCACAGAAAACCATGTAAAATTCAGCACGAGGAGGTTAATAGCAGTGAACTAGAATAAAACTAAATGTCACTACATGTTACTTTTCTGTAGAACCTTCTAAGTAGATAAGACATGTTCAGGAAGCTGTAAAATGTGCCCTTTCCTTACAAGAAAAAGGTCAGTTCTGTGCTAACAAATTGTAATCGGTTAGTCATAAATGATCAAATCAGCAGCTGAAATATGGTA
Source organism: Chamaea fasciata (assembly GCF_029207755.1). Classification (NCBI taxonomy): domain Eukaryota; kingdom Metazoa; phylum Chordata; class Aves; order Passeriformes; family Sylviidae; genus Chamaea; species Chamaea fasciata. The sequence continues at coordinate 80,978,474 of NW_027094089.1, forward strand.
CCTTACATGTAATTTAAATATTGTTACAACTGCTTGAGCCACAGAGAAGCCCACTTTGCACCGTTCAAACTCCTGTATGCATTAAAATGATGCAATTCATGAAAATATGAACACAGTATCATGTAGAAGGAAGAAATTGCCAATTTCACAGCAATGAAACATGCTTAAATAACCAATTATACAGTTGCCTTTGGCATTAAAGAGCAATACAAGAAATGCTTCAGCACAGTCTGTGATTCAGTGGTTCTCTGCTGCTTTAAGAGACCAGCTCCACATAACAATCTGCTCTGCTGGTTTTCAAAGCAATGAAGGAGCAGAAGTTCTGTTGCTCCTTGCATGCATCACTGAGGGAGCTGAAGTTCTCTTTGCACCATTCCTAGCACACAGTTTATTTTAAAGAACCATCCAGCACACAGAGCAGCAAGCCATTGCCTTCCTCTTCTCTCTCAAGAAATAAAAAAATCAGCAAAGCCAACAGTAATTTGCAAAAAATCCAACATCACCAATTCAGTATTGGATAGTTTTGTTAAGATAAAAGAAACCAGCTCTTGTCTCAAGGCCAGATGAGACTTTTACTATGCACCTATTACATTTGTGGCATAGTATTACATTTGTGGCACAGATTACTATTAAAGCTGCTTTTTTTTTTCTTTTTTTTTTTCTTTTTTTTTTTTTTTTAATCAGTTGTGTGGTTATTTCAGCATTTCTTCCTGTTCTGGTGTCCAGAGTGCTTTAATTTCTTAATAACATGTGTCCCATTAAAAGAGGGTTCAAGTTATGGGGTACAGACAGACTTTTCTAAGAAAAAATAGGTCCTGAGCCTCCACCTGCTGCAAAAGGACAAGCTTAATACTCAGTCAGAATAAGCTTAGGGATATTTCACAGTGATTTCTTACACTGGTGGAGCGCGTAGCGTGCTCAATAGTAAATAGCTAATTATCAATAATTTTTTAATTCCCAGCCACTAACAACCCTGCAAAATAAGGTTGTGGGTGTTTTGTTGGGGTTGTTGTTTTGTTTTGTTTTTTTTCCCTTTGAAGACTGTATTAAGTCATGTTTTTCAAAGCTGACAGGCCACTTTAAAGCTGAAATGCACACACTGAATGCTAATGTTTTTGAGGCAAGAACAAGTGTATTCAGCTCTAACACACATTCAGAGCCACTTCAGTAAAATTTACTCAAGCTAATATTTTGTAAAATGCAGGGAAAAGATATAATCACTGAGCAGAAATGCTGTAGCTGCTCTCTTCACTCACACTGAAACATTTTGCTCTGAAATCCCCTTTTGACATTGCATTTCTGGTGCCGTGCCTTGCCAGGGCAGCTGCCCAGCTGTGCTTACACCCATCACTCCCAGCTGTAACCATATCTATCTACTCATTACTTTAAAAAATGTGATAAAAAATTACTAAAGTGGTTATGGTTCCTGTGTTCTTTCCGAAAACTTAACTTCCATACCCTTCAAGACAAAGACCACTTGTATTATGAAGAAAAAGTTGGGTTTATCCTGATTATTGAAATAGTTTATAATGTTCATTTGATTCACACTATGCTGCATCTCACAGGAAATGTAATTCTTTGCAGGAAGGTGTAACCTCTGCTCAACTCAGAAAAGAGTTTAACACAGTTGCCATTTTCTGCTTTATTTCTAATGTAATTAAAAGAGAGAATAAAACAATACTAATGAAACTTCTGCTGATAGTTCAGTTCATTTTTTAATTTTTATATCTTGGTTTACAAATGGCAAACATCTGAATAGCAGTGAGGCCAGTGAAATGTTTCATTTCTCTAGCTAAACCAGGTTCTGAGTGACTCACAATTTAAATTCTTGCTTGAAATAGCTTAGCACTGAATCTTCTTTTGTTTCTTAAGGTTAAATTTCTTTAGTTGCTGTCCAAGTCAGATTTGTGCGATATGACTGTGTGAAAAACAGTACTAAAGGTAGCAATTCTACTTTAGATGACACTGCCTCACTTAAAATTGTAACTTTTAGGGAAGATTATTATTCAACCTGTAATTTTGTCATGCAACCAGCACCCTGATCCCTTCCTTTTGAAAGCCATCTTTCACTTTAAATTCCCTTTTGGGTACATAAATCTGCAGGAAATGCAAAGCTGCAAGCAACCCACAGGTACTTCACATTTGAGTTTGCACCACATCTATTTAATGTTTGCTTATCCAGTGCACAATCCAAATCGCCTTCAATTTCAATATTGTCCTTTGATAATAAAAGCAATATTCTAGGATAAAGTTATGCACCTTGCCTATAATTTGAAGGCTGCAGAGAATCTCTCATCCTTCTCTGAACAGCTGGGACTGGAAATGAAACAGAGGCTCTCTCAAGGTGGCAGCTTTGTAAGGAACATTGCCCATTTCTTCATTACTTTAATCTTTTAATCCTACTAATCCATTATTTTCTTTTTTTACCTCCTGTGTCTAAACTGATGCTTCTGTCCTTGCCAAGGCCCTTTCTGCTCTTTCTTGTTTACTGTTTCCTCTGTACTTTTGAAAGGAACATTAGAACAATGTTTGCAGCAAGTTCCAGTGATTTTGAGAGAATTTGAATGGATCTAAGGTGAAAATTTAAACAGTGTTTTCAACCAAGTAATGAAGTTTTAGAAGAGTTTCCTTATGACAGTAATGACTTAGTGACAGAATTTGAAATTTTACTGAAAGGACTGCATGACAGGTTTTATCTAAAATTATCATTGTCTATGATAATAGCGATGAACTGAAAGAGGAGAGCTTTCCATTAGCACCAATATTCCTACAATGCCAGAAAATCCGAGTATCATAAAATGGTTTAGGTTGGAAGAGACACTAAAAATCGTATCATTATACCCCCTTCCATGGAGGGATGTTCCTGGTTGCTCAAAGTCCCATCCAACCTGGCCTGGGACACTTCCAGGGATTGGGACTCCCAGATTAGAGATGAATGCCTTATTTTAAATAAAATCAAATATCTGTGACTTCATAACTTGCTTCGCAAAACATTGTTTTTGAACTACTTGAGATTGTGGCATGCATTGAAGATGCCTTATGGGTTTTTCAGTAAAGTTCGTTACACCAGTTTTACCTCTGAGTTGACTAAATCCACAGAATTCAGTATTTTTTCACAAGGAGATCAAATTATGAGCCTGGTATTCATCCTCCTCCTCTCACCACACACAAACACAAATAACTTCACCAGAAATAATGGTGAATGCCCGTGAAGCTTCCAAAAAGAAGCTCATCAAGCCTCACTCAATGGATTTTCTTGCCATGAGACACTTCATCATCTTCATGAATTAATTTTCACTAGGCAAAATTTAATTTGCTGTAGACAAGATTAAAAGGTCATAAACAAAACACTGTCATTCAACTTGCCATTTCAAATCAGATCAAAATATGATACATGATCTGCTTAATAGTGTTATCATTTGGTGTGATTATCCAGCTTCTCCAAGATCCACCTCTTTAACATGGTGAGCATCACTGAGCAGATTCAAAACATGCAGCAGCGTCACAGCGCGAAGTCTGAGTAAAAAACTCACAGCTACAAGATGGGTATGCCAAAATTCCCATTAGCTCCTCTGAGTTGTAAACTAAACACAATGAATTAGCAAGTACAAATGTAGAATCTTACTGTTACAGCAGGTAACAGGATGCAGAAGGTTAAAGGAGATAAAAAGGACCACTGTTTTGTTCACACCACTGCTGCCAGTTATGTTGTGAATATTTTAAGCCTGCAGAGGTTCAAAAAGCAAATAAATTCCCAGATGAGAAGTCTAAAAGGAAAAAAAACAAACAAAACAAACAAACAAACCAACCATACAAGAAAAACCACACACACGTAAAAAAAACCAAAAAACCCCCCCCAAAACCAAAACAAAACAAAACAACCCAAAAAACTCCAAAAAAACAAACAAACAAACAAAACCCAAAAACCCAAACAAAAACAAAAACAAAAAAAAAACCAACAAAAAACCCCAAACAAACAAACAAAAAACCAAAAAAAAACCAAACAAAAACACAACAAAAAACTCTTCCCTGGTCTGGGAAATGAAACAACAGAGAATGGGAACCAGGTAAGTGCTCAGTACACAAAACAGATTTTTCCCTCCACTTTTTCTTCATCTAAGACGTATTCGTGGAAAGTGCATCACACACAGTACTTTCATACCGCCAGTACGAAGAAAGTGTTGTCACATGAAGGGAGTCTACACAAGGATGGAGAGGAACTTCTTACAAGAGTGTGCAGCGACAGGACAAGGGGGAATGGCCTGGAAGTAAAAGAGAGTCGGTTTAAATTTGTGACTAAGAAGAAATTCTTTCCTGTGAGGGTGGTGAGGCACAAAACGCCCAGAGAAGTTGTGGCTGGAAGTGTCCACAGCCAGTTTGGATGAGGCTTGGAACAACCTGGTCAGGTGGAAGGGGTTGAACAGGATGATCTTTAAGGTCCCATCCAACCCAAACCATTCTGGGATTCTCAGTCTCAGAGGACACAGGGGAGAGACATATGGCAAGGGGGAAAAAAAAATCATTCTTATTGTAAGTTATTTGCAAATTACCTGGTGGTTTCACAGCTGTGTTTTGCTTGGAAGTCACAGAAATAACTTGAGCTTTGGAATGAGTCAAGTGGCTCAGCCAGTGTCCAGTTCAGTAACAGCATGTGAGCATCTCTGTAAGTTATATGGTGTAGACTTAGAGGGCATGTGACTTCTGTAGATTAAAAAACGTTAACTAACACAACACAGAAAATAATCAAAGTGCCAAAGTAGTACCACAGTTCTTAACACAAATTAAAACAGAGACAATCCACGTTTCTGAAACTTAGTTTGAAATACAAAGCCTCTCTCTCTACAGCAGGACAGTCACACTGGATTTCAGTTTGGTTCTGAGATTTTTGCAAGCAAAACCATGAGACTGATCTTAGTAAGTGTTTACTACTAAAGAGAAAAACTCAAGAACACTTAAGCCTCTTTGAAACAGGTCTCCGATATTCTATCCCACATTTAACCTTTAATTATAAAAGTGCCCTTTTGTGGCCGCAGCCAAGCACACAAACACTGCAAGCTCAAAATTGTCTCTTTTCTAGGCTGTTCCTTACACAACGTTTTTTTATTCAGTTCATCTCTAGGTTTTTGGTGGTTTTCTTCATATCAGGCTCCCCTCTGCTTATGCTAAAAACATGTGCACATCCTTTCCAAGAAACACTTGGCTTCAGTTCACTCAAATTCACAACCAACTGTAGTTTTGTAACATGCTCAACTCTCTCTTGCAGCAATTTCAAGTGAAGGACCTGTTAAATCTGCAAGGTTCAGGAAAAAGCAGCCCTACTTGCCACACTCCTGGTAGACTCCAGTAATTGCAAATTGCTGCAGGACTTTCTCTGCACTTCCCTCTGCACTAGCATTGGATTGCTTGGCTCTTTCACTTTCTTCACAAAAGTATCTCAAGTATTAATACAAGCATTATTAACACCCCTCTGCCTCTCCTTACCGCTCAGATTTTTTTTTCTTCTATATTTTCCCTCACGTGCTGTGTTGTCCCTGCACAACAATTTACGCAGGTGTGAAATGTGGGGTTGTGTTTCACGTCATGTAGAAAAAGGTGGCGTGTGTAGTTGTGGTTGTGAAAAGTGTGGAACGAGGCCATGGGATAATTATAAAAATGAGTTTTAATGAACAAATGGAAAAAGCGTGGAAAGAGGCTTTTTGGACAAATATTTTGCATGCTTAGAAGTGAAAAATACAACTTTTAAAGTTTTCATAATATAGGTTTTAAGGGGTTTTTTAGACCTTTAACATGTAGAAGAATGCAGAAGCATTATTATTTGCTTTGAAAATAAAATTATTATAAGCTTTAAGCTGCTTTGTAATAAGAGGTGTTGAACTATAGCTTTAGAATATATAAAACTAGTTGTAATCACCTAAATAAAAGAAGGAAGTGAGCTTATGCCAAGCTAAAAATTGAGGATCGTGGAAAGGAAAACTGGACAATCCTGTAAAGGGAAGCTAGACATCACCCTCACTGATTTACGGTCCTGGAAAGAGAAGCCAGACCTCACCATCACTGATGTATGATTCTGAAAAAGGGAAGGGGGACATCACCATCACTAATTTAACAACCCTGGGGTGTAGACAACAGAAACTGATCACAATGGGATACGGAAATTGGACTTCACAAACAGAAACTAGGAGGAAACAAAAACAAACAAACAAACAAACAAAAACCAAAAACTAAACAAACAAACAAACAAAACCCCAAAAAAAACCACCAAAAACAGCTGCTGAGAAGTACTTGTGAAAATGCTCAATAAATACCAGCAAAAATTAGTACATGCAGCTGGAGGGGAAACCCCCACTGTACCCAGTACGCTGCTTTGCTCACACTTTACCATTTTAAGTAATGAATTGTTAAATTGATTGTTGCTTGATATATTGGCTGAGTCAAGCTCTTCTTCCTCACACAGGTAAATCTCCAAACAGCACTGAGGAAAGCAGAACCGGAGGGGAGCAAAGGTGCGGCCTCTCCAGTGCCGAGTGGAGGAGGACAATCACTGCCCCGGCCCCGCTGCCACACACCACGGCCGGCACAGAACATCTCGCCCGCACCCAGCAGGCCCACACCGCCCCCGCACCGCCCGGCCGGCACAGCGCCCGGGGGGCGGGCAGGGAGGCGGCCGCTCCGCCGGGGCCGCCTGTGGGCGGGAGCGGCCCCGCCCGCGCCGCCATGTCGGGCGAGGGCAGAGCGGCTCCTCCATGGCGGGTGAGGGCGAAATGGCGGCCGGAAGGGGCGGCTCGCGCGGCCGTGGCCGGCGGGCAGGGCCGCGGCGGCGGCGCCAAGAGCGAGGTGGCCGCGGCGGGTCTGTGCGGCGGGCCGGGGCTGGAGAGCCGGGACTGGAGAGCCGGGAGGGGGCCGTGCGGGGGAAAGGGGGCCGTGGAGGCACCGCAGAGCCGCGGAGGGAGAGACAGACCCGCAGCGTGTCCCCCTGGCGCTGTGGGAAGATACCGGGGGCAGGATCCCCGCGGGATGTGGGAGAGCGGAGGAGGTGTGGGAGCGGCTGGCTGTGTGTGGGGAGCTGAAGCATAGAATCTTTCAGGTTGAAATCTACCTTCCTGCAAGGCAGAGGCACCTGGAGCAGGTGATAGAGGAACGCATCGAGGCGGATTTGGGATGTTTCCTGAGGGGGATAGTCCAGGACGTCCGTGGGCGGCTGTTCCAGTGCTCTGCCACCCTCAGAGGAAAGTTCTCCCTTATGATGAGGTGGAACTTGTGTTTGAGTTTACGGCCACCGTTCCCTCATCCTTTTGCTGGATGAAAAGAGTCTGGACCACGCTCCTGGCACTCACCTTGGAGGTATTTCTGTGTATGAATGAGATCCCTTCTCAGTCTTCTCCAGACCCAGATGCCACATAAGAGAGATGCTTATGAGCATCCTATAAAAGAGATGCTCCAGAGTCCTTATCACTTTTGTGGCTACCACTCTACACTCTCCAGCAGCTCCTTGTCTTTGTACTGAGGAGTCCAGAACTGGACACAGCACCCCAGCCATGCTACACTAGGGCCAGGCAGAGCAGGGGATTGACATTCGTTCCCCTTTGTCCTTCCATGCTTTATAGATATTTCTGCTGAACCTGACTTGCAGCCATGGAAAAATCCCTGTTAGGCTTGTGGATGGAACATTGATTGACTGGAGTTCCTGCTGAGGAGTATAAACTCAAATAGCAGCTTTTAAATCTGCCCAGTGCTTTTATTTCTTTTGTTCTGTGTCTGTACATAAGTTGAGGTTTATATGTGTGTAGTGTAGTTTCTGTACTGTCACAGGAACATCTGGTGGTGGCAGATGTAATAAAGGTTTCGGATCTAGTTGTAAAATGGTGGTAAGTGAGAAGAGAAAATCTAATTTGAGTTTCAGTCTATAGGTCTTGTCATCAGAAATCCATCTTTTTTTAAAGCAAATAAGAGTGAGTAAGTAAAACTCACTTTGTTCCTTAGCAGAGCAGATTATCTGTTCTCTGTCGAAAAGGAAATAAATCTGACTTTCAAAGAAATGTACATTCGTGCTTAGAATTCTCTTTACCTCTTACGTGTGTGAGCAGCAGAAAAGATTGTCAAGCACTGGACGGAGCTGCCCAGGGAGGTGGTGCAGTCCCTGTCCCTGGCTGGGCCTGGCAGTCAGTGCCATGGTGCAGCTGACAAGGTGGTTTTGGTTCATAGGTTGGGCTCAATCTCACAGGTTTTTCCCATTCTAAATGATTATGTGGTTCTGTGAAAGAGAGGGTCTGTGGCCATAAAAAATTACTGGGTTGGGGTCTGGTATGCAGTGTGTGAGGAGGTGGTGGGGGGAGAGCTGGAGCAGAGGGGAGTGGTGCCAGGAGGCAGTGGAAGGGGTGTTCTGTCCATGGACAAAAAGTGTGAAAGGGAGTGGACAGTGGTGGCTTGCTGGACTGGCGGGACAGATGAGATGTTTTTAGTGACAGCTGTTCCCTTCCGATGCTCTCGGAATTCCAGCTAAGGTCAGTCTTGCTGCTAAGTGAAGGAAAACGGTTCAGTGGCAGTTGTCTTTGTTTTATAATTTGAGATGTAATTTAATGTTTCTGTTAAAGGATACCTCACAGGATCGCTATATGTGCTGTTCCAGTAATTCTCTCAAATATAATCTTTATGCTATTTTGCATATGATGAAGGGTGATGCCAAGCTGAGATGCTTGTGAAATGCTGAGGTTTGGTAAAGCAGTGTACCAGCTTCATCTTCAAAATGCAATGGTCTTGTGGCTTTCAGTAGAACTGCTCAATTAAGAACTGCAGATAAGAACTGGAAGGTTCAGTTCATAACCCCTGGTTTGACTGTAAATGCCGGTATAGGCTTAAATGGAAAAAATCAGGTTTTAATGGTATGGTCTGCACTTCATTCACTTGTGGTTTCATTCAGTCTAGAGGCTGGCACAGCATCCATCAGTGACTGTGTCTGAAGATCTGATTGGTTCAATTTTCCGTCTCCAGCTGCTCCATTTGTGTTGGAAACCTTTTGAGAATACACTTGTTATTTTGCGCAATAATATTTTAGGGAACTACAGGAAATACTGTTCAGACATGAGAAAAACCTGTTTTAATGTTGAGGGTGATCAGGTACTGGAGAGGCTGCCCAAGAGTCATGGCTGAGTTTCTGTGCCTGGAGATGCTCAGGCTGCCTGGACAGGGCCCTTGGCAACTTGCATTGGCTGAGTCTGCTTCATGCAGGAGCACGGGGCAGGTGACCTCCAGTCCTCCCTTGCAGCCTCAGCTGTTCCGTGGTTCTCTATTAGTCCAGAGCTTTTCAGGCTGCATTGAGTTAGGAATGGGTTCTCTTCAAAGAAATCTGCATCTCTCCTCGTAGAGAGGGAAACTCTTGGAATGGGTCTTTACAAGCCTTGGCTCTATGTTGCTTTTCAGTTCCGTAGGATTTGTGAGCTGTCTAAGCACAGGGCTCATTTATTTCCAGGGTGTTGCTACCCTCAGCTCCGTCTGATTTTGTGTGTAGATTCAATAGGAGCAGTTTGGTTGTCGTGCAGTGAACTGGTACCACATACACACCGTCTCAGTTGTTTGCTAAAGTCTAACCTGGCCCATTTTTGTTATTGTAGAAAAGTGGCGACTCAACCTGCATGAAGATTTTTTTTGCCAAGAGCGTGATAAGGTACGGTGCTTCCATTTTAACATTACAGAACAGTGAATATTTTCCCCATCAGCTTTCTGCTTGCAGTGCAAATCCTGCTTGTGTCTTTTACAGCTTAATGTTGGACCAGAATGTGCAAGTCAGGACAGGCTGGCACAAACTCCCAGTCAGAACACAAGGAGTAGATTTGTTTCCATTACCTTGCTACTTGTGGGATGCCCAGAGCAACACTTGGGCAGAGGTGCAGTGTAAGAGATGTGGGCACCCTTATGCATAGTCCATGCCAGAGAATCACTGTCTTATCAAGGGTTATTCCCAGCTGCAAGGTCATTTGAGTGATTTACAGTCCTTCTTACCAGTCTTCCACTTTTAATCCATTCCTCCCAACAAATATTTTTCAAAATCTTTAGAGTTCCATGATCCGCTCTGTGTTTGGGCATCTTGTTACTATGATGGGTCAGGATGTTAAAAACCCCAAATCAAATTGACCATGTAGATGTGTATTTGACATTTTTGCTAGTGTTCTTTAACGTTCAGGAAGAACTTGGAATAGGTGGGAATCTGTATGCTTTGGCCACCGTGTCTGGAATTGGCAATAAAGGAATGGCTGGAGAGCCTGGTGCTTCTGCACCTCTGGAGAAGAAGGCAGGGGTTGAAGATTTGGGCACCTCTCTGGAGACCCTTAAACTTGGTGGTGTTTCTTCAGCGGTATGTCTTCCTTGCATACCCCCGCTCCACCTTTTGTTTTTCTTCATCTGAAGGCAGAAATGTCGCTGGGGTCAGTATGAGCACTTCTCTGGCCTGTGCTGTGTCCCATGTGCCCAGGAGGAGATGGACATCCGGAACCTGCAGACCAAGAACTGGAAGCTGGCAGAGATGCTCGAGCAGTGCCAGGCCGTGGAGATGAGCTGCAAGAGCACACAGAGAAGCTGGAGCATCAGCAGGACAGTAACAATGCCTCTCTGCTGATCATCAACCCATTCTGGAATCAGGTTGGTAACAGCTCTTGTTACTTCACATACGCTGTTTTCTTGTCTCTCCTGTACCAGCGCACTCCTTTTGTTCACATCCATTCTTTATCTTGTCTTGCCTTGCTTGTCCCATCATTCAGTTTCGTGAAAAAATCCGCATCATCCTTACACGCTTCCACCTGGGCCAAAATCTTGGAGACCTTTTGTTGCGAGAGGGCATGAAAGAACTATGCTCACCTGTCAAGAAGTGAGGACAGAAAGAGAAAGTTTATTATGATTTGAGGTTTTTGTAGAGTTTGGAATTTGTTCAGGGATTGGGGGACGAGTGTAACACCTCTCTGACCCCAGTGGTCAACTTAGAAGTTCATTAATTTGTTTTCCCCCTGGAAAGGAATGCGTGTTTACTAAACATCAGTCTTTGTTTTTGTTACAAGCATGAGAACTCCAGTACAAGAATGTAGAAACATCAGAAGGCTGAAAAGTCAGGGTGACAACCTTTTGTCTGAAAGAAAAGCACTGGTGGTGCCAGAACCTGAATCAGACTCTGACAGTAATCAGGAGCACAAGATGAGAGGGAAATAAGGTGAAGCACCTGTCTGGAGACAGTGGGAAAGATGGATTTCAGCTGTGGACAATACTGATGTCCGTTTCTAAGGGCTGACAGACTTGTTTTTGTGATTGTAAAGATCAGTGATATGCTACCTTCTAGAACACATTCACTTTTTTTCACCTCTTTATGTTCCCATTGGAAGGGCTGGAGCCGTCATTCTCCTTCCTGGCCACTCTACCCAGCAATACCAGTGAGGAAGATAGAATCACAGCTGCAGGAGCATGTGGAGTCCTCCTGCTGTGCTGTTGCCCAGGTTGTGACAATCTATGACAAGCTGCAGGAGAAGGTGTAAGTCTCACAAGCTGAATAGTGGAGGTATGACCAAGATGGCAGATATTCAAGAATGCTTATCTGCCCCCACCTTAGACCTGATCCTACATTGTAGACATTAAGGTCTAATCCTTCTCATGTACATTTATTTTCCAAAATGAATTTGTTTGGCTTTCCAAATTCTTGTTATCGAAACCTCTACTAAAGGACCAGGTGCCAGAAGTGTAATGCAGCCACCTCTGTGTTGGTATGCCGAGGGCTCTGCCCAGCATGTTGGGCTAAGAAGCAGCTTGTTTCTGCCAGTACTGTGTTCATGTGCCCGAGAAGTCAGCACATTTGAATTTTACCAGCCAGCTGTCCTCAGCCACCACATGGAAGGCTTTACACTTACAAGTTAAGTGAAATCAGCATTGCAAACTGATGGGAGACTCCTGCTTTGCAGTAGAGGGTATAGGAATAACCAACTGCTCAGTGTCCACTGAGTTCTGAGCAAAATGGTGCCCATCTAGTGGCATGGTGTGCTTCATGTAGCTGTCAGCTTTGAAGGCAACAGAGTTCTGCAGAGAAGGCCAAATGACCAGCTTCTAAAAATGAATCTGGTAGATTCACTTTACACTCAGATGGCTGTTGAAAAAAACTTCATTAGCTTAAGGTTAGAATTTTAGTCTTTTAAATGAAAACTTGGGTGGAAGATCAGCTCAGGCTTGGTGTGCCTTTTGTGTGCTCTGACCAGTTCTGGCATTGGTGTAGGGGAGTGTTGCTGTCCTTGGCTGGCAGTCATAAACTGTAGTAGCTTTGACATTGGTGCCATGTGAGCCTGTCCTCAGGTGCCCTGGTTTCCCTGTCACCCAGGTGCTGTGGTTGTCACCTGGTATCACGGTGTGTTGGACTGGTGTGTCCTCCCAGGCCACCTGTTGTAGCAGGCTCTTGCATGAATTTGGGTGTCCCTGGGTTTCAAGGGCATGCTCTGGGCTGCTGGTACAGACACCGCTGAAGTGATCTCTGGTGTGAGGGGTGGCCCCTGGGTCAGAAATGTGCAGCACTGTTAAACTGCAGAACCTTTTGCTTAGGGAGTGCATGTCAAAGCTCTCTGTGAATGGAGATCAGGCCCTCAGGAAGCACCTGTGGGGGAGGTAAACTGAGGGTAGATCCAGAAATCTCCTTTTCTGTTTTCTTGTTTCTCTCTTCGCTGTTCAGAATTCAAATCAGTGTTCATTGATTTCCATGATTTCCCTTTTCTTTGTGCACCTTTCAGATGTTTCACTGATGGAAGAAGCAGTAGTGGAGCTAAATTCCTACTTGTCACATGAGAATGGATGGCTGCAGGAACTGGCTGATGTTCTCCAGGAGAAGTACAGAGTCATGTCTCAGGAGGTATAAAAAGGAAAGAGAAAGAAATCTTTTCTGGGGTCCTGCTTAGCATAATTTATGGTTACCATAGATTGGAAAGCAGCTTATTTCCTTGGAGAGGCACAGGAGTAACATGGTCTGAAAGTTACGAAAAGGGTTGTTGTTACGGAGAGCTGTACACAGATTTTCTGTATAAATCAGATTGATTTGCTTGTTACATGACTGAAGGAAAGGATATAAGCAAGTCAGTGATTTGAGTGGATTTAACTTCTAAAGAAAAGGGGAGAGCAGAGGAACCTGCAGAAAAGGGAAGCAGCAGGTGGTGCTGAGGTGGCTGTGTAGACAGCTGGAACAGTTGTCTGTCAGTCTGAATTCCTTGGTTTCTCTGTGTCATTTGACTGGAATGATATCAGTGACAAGATGATCTCACTTATTAAGGGATTCACATTATTAGCAGCATTTGTCTGAGAGATTTCAGTTCATTTAAAAACTATGTTAATGTTGGTCTTGCTTAGCGTTAGACCTCTGAGCCCTTAGGTGCTCTGTAGAGTAGATGGACATAGGAATTGGAAAGATTACAATCAAAAAAGCCTTTGAATATGCTGAGGTGGCTGCTTCTGTTTTCTGCCAGATAATACCAGCTTCCTGCTCTTTTTCCATTTTCAGTTTTGTCTTATTTTTCTTGCTGTCTTGGGATTTGGCTAATGGAAAATTGCAGACAGTTCATGGAATAGTCTGTCACCACAACAAAAGATGAAAAGCACATGATGAACAAGGGAAAATGACTCCTGAGCAACCTCAGGAAAAGTTGATTCTGTGCAATAGGTTGTCTGAAGCACTCCTTTGATTGCAGTTCTCCAAGCTGCATGAGAGTGTGGGGACAGCAGAATCCTGGGTGTCTGTCCTGGAGACCGTGATTGGTGACGTCCAGCGGGACATTGTCAAATCCACAAGAGGGAGCAGAGGCTCAACCGCTACCTGGCTGATGTCCTGGAATGAGTAAGTGCTGCCCTGCTGGCCAGGAAACCTGGGAGTGGTGGGTGGTGTTGGGTGGGGATGTGACATCCTCTCTGGGACTTTTCTGGGAGAACTGAGAACCTGAAGTGTACCTTCTTTGGTCATGGATCTGCCCCATTACTCTTGTCACTTTCACTGCGTCTGGAGGAAATCTCTTGCATTTTTTTGCAGGTAAATTCCAAAGGCTACAAGGTGTATGGAGCTGGGAGCAGCCTCTATGGGGGAACGATCACCATTAATGCCCACAAGATAAGGTCAGCTTGGGTGTGGACAAGGGGAAGAATAAAGTCAAGGAGAACAAGAGCCACAATTTGAACAGAATTTGGATACTTATTTTAGATTATTTTGGATCCTGTGCCACAAAGCTGGGTGACTGTGGGCAAGACATTTTGTCTCTGTACAAGTTTCCTACTTTAGAAACACCTGGTGGGATTTAGACTCTTGGTCCCATTACCTGACTCCTTAGTCTGTAATTGCTGTTACTGCATCAACAGATAGCTCGTTAGCACTCTCAGGAGATAAATTAACAGTAGGATTTACAAGCAGTTTATCCCAACAGTTGGAGGAGATGAATGCAGAGCTGGAAGAGAATGAAGAGCTTGCTAGGAATCCACTTAATGAATTGGAAGAACTCCATCAGGATCTTGAGGAAGTAACACAGAACGCAAAGCTGAAGGTGAGACATCTGTAGCTGTGTGAGGATGAAGGTGTTCTGTGGGATGGGCTGCCCTCAACTTTGCAGTGCTGTGTCTCCAGGATACCTCATGAGCAGTGTCTGTTCTGAGCCTGCTCTTGAGCTGTGTTACTCCTTGGCTCCAGGTACAATTCACCCAGTCTGTGCCCCCACTTGCAGTTCAGTGCATTGTTGGTGACACCGTGTGGCCACCGTTGGAAATTGTAATGGGTTTCCTGCCTGTCACGATCCGCTCACACAAGCGGGGTTCGTGATGGTTCATTTCAGGGATCTCAGAGCACAAAAGACACAGTGGGGGACGAACTCAGTTTATTCAATCACAAATGCACCTTTATTTAGTGCCAACAAATGCGATAGTGGGGAGAGAAAAGAGAATAGTAAGAAAGACAGAAAAAGAGGGGAAGGGGATTATAGCTACCAATATGGAGGGTCAAGTCCTCGAGGCTTTTGAAGATGCCTATAGACGCGAGTTTCTCCAGTGGGGTGATCACAAAGTCTGTGGTTAACTCGAGTTCTTATAGTCCTCTCCGAAGCAACAGGCAGTTGGCCAAACAGGTGGGGGAGATCATTGCAGTGTGTTCATTTAGTGAACCCAGAACAAGTCGGTCGTCAGCAGGTACAGTGACAACCAGTACAAGTCAGCAGGAGCAGTCACTTCACCGTGACTTGCCCATTGTTTCTGCTCAGGTTCTGATGTTCCGATATGGGTGCTGGGTTTTTCCATCAAACACACCTGCAGGCAGCACTTGGCCAACATCCCACCTCAGCCAGGCCAGAACTCCTGTCTTGAGATTTTAAAGTCCCTTTTATAGCTTTCAGTCTCTGTCCTTGATGATGGTCGTGAGGCAGATGAGGGATCTTCGGACCGTCTCTTACACTACCCATGTCCCGTACTGATCTTTGAGTCCATTTTAACCATGTCTGGTTAAAACTGTCTTCACCTCTTTACAAGTCGAGATCCCTCTACTTCCCCACTCCCTATGCAAGGGGAACCAGAAAACAGAAACAGCCGGGGGGCTTGTGTGGGGAGAGAGACTCTTGAAAGAGTCAATGAATTTATGTCTTTCCCAGTGTGGGGGATGGATAGATAGGAAACAGCCTATGAGTTTGTGATGCTTTAAATGTGGTAACACAAAAAGCTGTGACTGTGGTAGGTAAGTATATGGTGGGGAGAATAATCCAAATGTCATCTTAGTGGTCAGTGCCAGTTATAAGAAATGTCTGTCTCGATAACCTAAATTTCAGTGATGGGATGCTGGGAACTGTCTTGAAGCACCTCTGAATTCTGTTTATCCACATGAGTTTGTTTAGAGAGAAATGGACTTCAGCTTACTTTTTTTTTTTCCTAATTACTTTTAAGCTGAATGCATGTATATATGTGTGTTTCACTGCTGCTAGTCACAATTATTCCATAACTTTTTTCCCTAGGAATTCAGTTCTGTACCCTTGGGGTTTTTTTTCATTTCTCTTTCTGTCAGTCATTATGTCTTACTAGTAGAAGGCTAACATAATGCCTACTAGTATGTGCATTTTCTCTGTTCTCTTGTATTTCTGTGTCCATCTTTATTGATCTGGGTGCTTGCAATTTCTTATGTTTTCCAGGCACATATCTTTGAGAGAAACTGTTTCAGGACCCAAGAGTCAAAAACTTCCATGATGTGGTTGTGCAAGAGAAGCAGCCTAGTGCATGCAGAGACCACAGAGACTTCTTAAAATTGGTACTGAAGCATATCACTTGGACCTACTTCATAGCAATTCTATTGAAGTTCTGCTTTTGTCTTTGCCTGTGGCAGCTTGATCCATTGTTCACCTGTCTTGAGAGACAGAAATCTAAGGCAGGGGGAATATTCCTTTTTGTGGCATTTTCTTGTGTCCCAATGTCCTGGGTTATGTAACCAAAAAAATGTATATTCTATTTCATTTGTTGAAAGCAGTTGGTGAGACATGTTTCTTTATCTCTTGTAATTGCAGAGGGGAGGGGGGCGGATGCCTTCTGATAATGGGCCAGCTGTTAAAACCAGGTGGGGCGGGGTTTCTTACCTTTTTCACTTCTGCTAATGGGCCATTAAGGCTCACCAATGACATGACACATTACATCATCCCATTTTGAGATGCTCCACCCAGTGGGGGGAGCCAAGTGTTCTACCTAGATGAAAACTGAGATGTAGGAACACCAGACATCCAGTGTTTCCAGTGGATTCCTGGAGGAAGACCAGACCCTTCTCGCCATCACTGGACTCTTTTCTACAGGATCTTCTCTACTCCAACAGAACCACATCTGTCACTCCAAGAGGGTTTACTTTGTTCTGCTTCCAACACCCTGACCAACAGGGTGTGAGGTTGTATTTCAGTCTCTGTCAGGGTTTCTAGGATTTTTGTTTGTTTGCATGTTTTTTTTGTACTACTACATTTGTTAATATTCCTAGTAAAGAACTGTTATTCCTATTCCTAAATCTTTGCCTGAAAGCCCCTTAATTGCAAAATTATAATAATTTGGAGGGGGCAGGGGGGGTTACATTCTCCATTCCAAGGGACGCTCCAGCTTTCCCTGGCAGATACTTGTCCTCCCAAAACAAGAGACCTTTATATTTCAGTCAGAGGGTGTATAGGCACACTTTCAGTATCTGACATGTCTCATCTGTACTCTGGCACTTTTTATATATATATGTATATATATAAAATATATTATATATTATATAAATATATATGAAATATATACATATATATATAAAATACATATACCCTTTTGTTATATAACTACATATTCATTATTAAACCCATATTGTTCTATTGTATGAATTCTTGTAGTTTTCATCAGGCCACCCAAACATCGTTTCTCATTATTCTTGTTATGAATAAACAATAATTATATTCAATTACCAAACAATCATCGCATTTAGCAATCATATCATTTATGATTATGCAGGTGCAGTTTCACATGATCTAGTAAACCTTCATTTCTAGGGCCTACGTAGGTTTGGTTCCCTTTCCCATGCCTTTCCACGTCCCCTGAATCTGTTGTATACAATTCCCATGATTTTTAGAAGCATTTTAACCTTATGCTATCACCTGTGCTGAGCCAGCCTCCTTCCCTCTCTGACAGCTTCTGCCTGAGCTGCAGTGTCTTCTGGGAGGTGTGTTGGGGATCTCGAAAGAAACACACTCTGCATCTTGGTTCCTTTCTTGGCCCTGTCCCTTTGATCTTGCCCTCGAGTTTTGTGTGCTCTTTGTGCCTGAGAGGAGATTTCTCATCCCTCGCTTTCACACTGCCCAGGTGGGAACACACAACTGAAGTGCGGCTGTGGTGGCGTGGAAGCTGAGCTGCAGCAGCGATTAGTGAGAACTTTATCTGAAGGGTCTGCTTTGGATGCTGATTCAATCCCATCCCCATCAAGGGATGGCACTGCTCTTGAGAGGGAGGTGTTTCCCAGTTAGCAGGCCCAATAGAAGCCAAGGGACTGAATCTGTAGACTCAGTGGAGCAACTCCTTAGGGACCTATGTATCTTCCTGAGTTGGGGCAAGAACCCCTGAGGGCTGGTACAGTAGGAAACATCCTTCTGAGCCCCAAACACTTAATGTCTTACTATCCAGAAGAGGAGAAAGGAAAGATCTTGGAGATCCTGAGAAAATAGCATGCCACTGATGAGCTCTGGTTGACGTGCTAACCTTCCCATAGGCTGAGGCATTGCTGTCATTGTCCTGCTCAGAAAACGACTTGTAGTGGTTCCTTTGCTGCAACTTTACCACAAAGATTAATCTTGTTATGTACAAATTCTTATTAAAGCTGTTGTTTGGTTATTTTTCTGGTTCTCTCACCTCTGATACTAGCTGTCTGTGCTCCCATTCTTTGTGTCCAGTTTTTGGAAATACTTCTCACAAGCTTGAAGCTTCTACAGTAGAGACACTTAATTCCTTCCTTCCTCTGCTTTCAGCATATGCTCAACTAGAAAAACTTTTGTCCTTTTGGCTGTATCCCCAGGAGCTTATTCCTGACACAACAGGAGGGCCAAGGTGGTGCATTATTTCTGCAGTCATTTTATCTTGGCTGCTGGGAATTTTGGCAGGGATGTGGTGTGGCTTAGAGTCTCAGTGCTCCCTGTGCTTGAAGGCTGCATTTGAAGTCTGCTCCTAAAATCAAAATGGGAAGTTCTTGATTTGCAACATTCCTTCCTAGAGTATAGTGTTTTCCCTGTAAACTTAATTTGCATGGGAGGTGCACCTGTTAGAGGTTTGTCTCATGGGTGTCCCTTCCCTGAAGCATGGAATCTCTGTTGCTTTCCTGTATCCCCTCTCTGCAGGAAATAACAATACAAAGTGAAAGGACTTCATCACAGGCTCTTAGACCATTCATTATTATCTTGGGGAAAACATTCAGAATATACGAATAAAGCCTTGCAAATGATGAGGAATCCTGAACAGTGAGAAGGAACGCAACATCTTGCCTTTCCAAGGGGAACCTGGGCTGCTGAGAATTTCTGCCCTAGTGTAAGAGCTGTTAGCGGGAATGAGTGGAAGCCTCCTCTCTTTCATAGGAAGTTGCTCCCAGGATTACAGATTCTGGCAGGAAGTTGGTTAAAGAATGGTGTGGTAATGCTGCTGGTAGATTTTGGGCTGCAAATGCTTGTTCATCACAACCAGGACCTGGCTGGTGAACAAACTGTCTGCAGCTTTGAACAACTTTCCTACAGCAGCAAGAGCTCCTTTTACAGCTGGGAACAGCAATCTGAACTGAACAGCCCCAGGAGAGCTGCAGAGCCCCTCTGTCCTTTCCCAGTCACTCTTGTATCACCTTTCTACTGAAATTGAGCTTTGTGTGCACGCTGCCCAGCTTGGCTCCCCTCAGCTCATGGCAGGAAATGGACACTTCAAACAATCTGCATGAGTTTCACAGAGGAGTTTTGCAAACTCCTGTTCTCCCTTATAAAGAAAGAAGTCTTGGTTTTGGTTGTTTTTTTTTTTTTTTTTAATAAGAGCTTCTTTCAAGCTCATTTTGGAAGTGACTGAGTTTCTCTCAGTGTATTGAATTTAAACACTGAGAAACAGTGAAAATTTTAGATGGTCTGTTTGCCAGAATGTATGAAAAGAATTCGATTTTATCTGGACTAGAAGTGTAAGGCTAAAAGAAGTAAAGGGCTGATAACCTTTATCAAAAGGTTCCCTAAATTCAGTGTCTGATGTACTGAGGGCTGAGCAGCAAGCCTGAGCCAGAGCTGACTTCAAGATTAATTCTGGGGACTGTCATTAACCCCGAGAGTATTTACTGAAAAATAGACAACAAAGACGCTTAGTCTGTATAACCTTGTGCAGTTATCTGCAAGAAATGTATCACTTTAGCAAACTTTCCCAACTGATATGGATGAACATGAACCCTTCTTTGTAGGCTATTTTAGGGGAAAACCCTCCCAGCCCAGGCCTGGACTCTGGCCAAGGCCTGGCCCTGGCTGGTCAGAAAGTGTGCCATCAGATCCAGGAGTTGCTGTGCTAAAAATATGATCAAGTCACTTTGTTCTCCTTGTGTGTGTTGCAGCACAGGCACATCAGGCAAGCCTGCAACACACACACACACACAGAGCTGTGAGGGGCCCTGCAGCCCAGCTGCTGTGCTTTAGCATGGCTGCCATTTAGGGAATCCTAAACACAAGGGCAGAAGACTTCAGCTGCAAAGCCTCTCTTTGCAATGGGATTGCTTTTGCCCTGCAACCTCCATGGGCAAGGGCTTTGTGGGAGCAGGGGCCATCACAGCCTGTGTCCTGGAAATGGATCCAGGAAAATGACCAGATCCTGTTGGCTTTTGCCACTGCTTGTTAAAAGCAGGGCAGGAGACTTTTCTTCTTTTTAAAGCCTTTATTATAAACAGCCTGGGTAGGGGGCTCGAGGGGCGCGCGAACACCACCGCTGCTCCCTGGATGGCACAGAGGAGGAGGAGATCAGCTCCGTCTCACGGCGGAACTGGGCCTTCCATCCTCACGGCAGTCCCTGAGAAGACACTGGATGGCTCACAGTCTAGGGATGTCTGTCCAACCATGTTCTGTTCGACTCATGGTGAGGAGGTGGAGCTCACGTTTGGTTGGTGTAGAATTCCTTGTGGCCCTGCTGGTTTGGAGCTGTTTTTCTTAGTCTTCAATCTTATTTTGGCTCGTTGTCATTGGGCTTTATCTGGTGCTGGAGACTCCTTATATGCATATGATGTCGTGCGCACGTCCTTATGAGAGCAGCAGCAGCATTACTCGGCAGGAGGGAGGAAGCGGGTACAGGAGGGGTAAGGTAGATACAGTACCAAAACTTTCTGAAGGACATTAACACTTAACAATGAACTATTAACTCCAAAAACATTTAAAAATAAAACTGGTGTTTGGGAATTCTTATTCTCCACACTGCTGATCCTAGCAGCAACTCCTCGGGGAAGTTCCTTCAGGGAACTTCACACCAAGGGCTTCCATCATTATAGTGGCTGTGAGAACTTGTTGCTTCCCAGTTCTCCTGGATTTTGATGCATTTCAGCACAAGTGACCATTGGCCCTTCCTTCATCACCAGCCTGCAGCAGTCACAGTCCCTGTGGCCTCCCCTTGCTGCAGCTCATTTGCCAAAGTGCTCCCAAAGGCAGCGGAGCTGACTCAGGATCCCTGTTGGCTCCTTGGCTCCAGGATGACCTGCAGAGGGACGCTTGGAGTGCTTCCTGAAGAGCTTCCCATGGCATGGGGTGTGGATTTGTCCTCCCTGGGGGGCTCTGGTTGAGTTGGACGCTCCGTGGAGTCTCTGAGTTTTCTCAGTAGCCTTTGCAGTGAGTTCTCAGCCAATGTGTGGCTCTGCTGCCATCCCAAATCTGCACCTGCCTTGCCCAGCCTGAGTGCAAGTGGGGCATGTGCTGGGCATGGGTGGAGAATTCCATGGACAAAGTCCTCCAGTGTTGTGATGTGTTATAGGTCTTCTCATTTGGTAGGCAATGTACTTTGTAGCCCCTTTCCCTATTGTGTTATAGTTTGATAATACCCTTGGTGGTTTATTCTAGCTCCCCTAGAGTTGGTTTGACCCTCGTTCTCCTCTCCTACACCTCCCTGTCAATCTACCCTTGTACTTACCCTTTACCCCCACCCACCAAGTGTCAATCCTTCCCTGACCCTACCCCTGAGTCCAGAAACTTCTACCCTATTCTGTGTTTCATTGGATAAGTTAAAATTGTATCCTCCCCTAGTTCCCCCTGGTTGGCTCAAGCCTTGCCACCCCACATTGAACCCCGCCCTGATTGCTTTGGTATTGGCTCCTGACCCCAAAACTGCTCCCTTGCCCCTTCCCCTTCAAAACTACAGCACAGCCCCTGTTAGGGGTCTTGGCCCCTGCGCTTGGTTAGAGTTGGAGCATCCTCAATAAACGATCCTCAGAGCTGCAGGTAAGGCATGCTCCGTTCCTTTAACGAGCCGATCCTTAGGCGGCTGCTCAGGAATCACTGGACTCCGGGGGCAGGGTCGCACCATTGGAGCTCCCCCGGCAGCTGCAAAGCCACCGTGAGAGCCGGAACTGCGGCACTCCGGCATCACCTTTACAGCCATTCATTGCTCTGGAGAGCATAAACCACAAATGTTATAAATAACCAGGGCAGGAGATGATATTAACTCCTTAAAATGCCGTTATTAAACAAAGGGGAAGCTTGAGGGATTGCCTACGTCACTGCTGCTCCACCGAGGAGGAGGTCCATATCGGTCCTGCTCTCAGCTGCTGCGGAGCTGGGAGTTCACTCTCACAGGGGTTCCCAGGAACTCACTGGGGCTTGTCTGGTCTAGGGGTGTCCCTCCTTCCAGGTACTCTTCAGGTTACGGCAAAATACAGGAAACTGTCTGCAAATACCTTAGGGCGTTGCTGGTTTGATGCCGTCTTTTGTATGTCTGGATTCTGTGTCGGCTAGGGATTTCCGGTCTCAATTATGTCCCAGCTTGCGGCAAAGCTTCATGGGGGTTTCAGCAATTTCCATAAGGGTGGTGGCAGCAGCTGGACGGACAGGCCAGATGCCAGCAGGGAGTAGGAAGAGGAGCAGGCGAAGAGCAAGCAGGGGAGCAGCAGAGGCTTAACTCGAGGGAAGGTAAGGGATCTTAATGTTTTTTGGAAAAGGGACATACAACATACAACTCAAGGGGTGAGAAACTGGGGTCTGGGGTACAAATGGGTTACAGATTATTTGGGATATCGGTGCATTTGACATACATCAACTAATAAGGCACAATCATTAGCTTTTAGCACTTTGAACATTCAACCTGTAATCCAGAGACTTTTAATTTTATTCACCTCAATTCCCCCTCTTTTTCTTTGATCGGGTCTTGACTCGCATCAATTTCTTATTCTTGGTAATCCGCATTCTGTAGTCCCTGATACTGGTTATAGATTATTTTCTTCTCTACTGAGTTCCTTTGTGTTAGAGGTTAGCTTCAGTATATTTGTGGGTTTCTTGGTGTTGATTTCTGAAACTTGAAGGCTTGCCTGTACCATGGAGGTTATGGTTCGAATCAAGCATGGGAGTATGCAGGGGATAAGGAGGAGACTCACAACTGCACTTAGAGCTATGAATCATATTTTCTTCCACCAGGCTCCTTTTAGGGACCAAAACTTGTCCCACCAATTGATATTAATTAAGGGTGTCCACTCTTTGGTGTGCACATATGCAACCTTTCTTATTTCTTTGGAAATGTTTCAAATTACTTCACTTTTATCATCTATTTCAAGGCAGAACTCTGATGAGTTAAACCTTCCTCAGATGCCACCTTCATTTGCTAGTAAATAATCTACGGCCAATCTTATCTGGCGCACCACTGCTCTCGTTTGGGCTAAGTGATGACTGCTATGATCTAGGGCCAGGGCTGTTCTAATACTGCTTGCAACCGGATAATCCATTTTGACATATCGATGGGAGTCCGGTACCCCCAAGACCCATCTTGCGCCCATGTGGCTGGCCCATATGTTTTTATGATTTCTTCTGGAGTCCAAATCTTGCCTTTCCAAGTTTGAGCGCTACCCATATCAATCACAGTTCGTTTTTGTTTGTTATTCTTTTTTAGGTTGTCATATAGTGGCACTCCTAGATTATTTCCAGATTCGCATGTCAACAGTAAGAAAGCAGGTTTGATAATATCCACAGTGCAGCTACCTGCCAGTCTCCAGGGGGATGCGTGTAAGCTTTATCCCCACATATCTGGAATAAATGCTTTGGGGCTATCCATGAGGTGTTTTGGGTGTTGAAGGGGTGTTTCCAGTATTTTGATATTTCCCTAATTCCCCAAAAGGGGTTGATTGCTTTTTCACTACATTGATGTAACTGATAGCCTTCATTATAAATGCACCCAGTCTCTCTTTTTCCAATAGCCCAATAGGTGTCAGGTTCTCTGGGGATCCATTCTTGAGTTAAATCTTTTATTATTAGGGACCTTTTGCATGCCATTTTCCCTACAAATGTTCTATATCACTTCCTGGTTCTCTTTATACATTCTTCCCTAATTATTTTAAGCTTCAGGTCTCATTGCTCATTCCCCCTCTTACTGTTATTCGGGGCTTCTTGCTTCATTATTTTCCACCACAGAATGTCTAGAGGGGTTAGACTAATTCCTTCCCAGGGCCACACACCTGACATTTGGGTACCCCCACAAATCCAACAGTTAATAATGTTTAACTCATGACTGATTTTCTCTATCAAATCAATAAATTCTTATTGAGAGGTTCATCTATTTCAGTTTTTCTTATAGTTAGTGATTTTTCTTTTATGAGGTCTACGACTCCTTCTAAATTGTTTATTTCTTCCAGGCAAAACCATTCTCTTATAGGGCACTCCCCAGTTAAGCATTGCTTAAAGGTGTCAGCGTTTCTTGCAATCCAATATTGTTTACCCTCTTCCTGACACATTGAAAGTTGGGTAATGTCAAAGCAGTTGGGGTTCATGTTGGTGTGAACTCTGATTAAGGATTGCAAGTTCTCCCCGTCATAGATGGTGGAGTAGCACTTCGAACAAGCTCCTTCTATGTGTCTAATTATCATTAACACTATCATCAATCCCCCCAAGAGTCCAGTATGAACCATCTGCATCTTTTGGTCTCACCTGGCCTTGCCTCTTGGGTCTAGGAGCTCTCAAGTTTAGCCTTCAGAGTTCTTTCTTTATATTATCCCACTTGGCAGTTAATTTTAGTTAGCTTTCTTGGGGTGTGCTCTATGAGAGATTTCTAATTTCTGACTTTCTTTTAATAAGCACTTGGTATTAGTGGTTTGTATAGCCTTTTTAACAACCTGTATTAACTCTTAATAACAGCAACTAAACTCCTATTATGGCCACTCTAATGATTTGACTCATAATTTGACTTCTGTTATAATGACAATTTTAGCAACTTCTATAGGCTTACAGCAACTTACACACTCTTAATAACAATACTATAACTTATACTGACCGACAGCAACTGAGGCAAACTCTTAATAACAATACTACAACTTCAGCAACTGACACAAACTCCTAATAACAATACTACAACTTACACTGGTTCACAGCAACTGATACAAACTTTTAACAACAATACTAAAGTGTCCTGAGTGGTTATTTGACTTGTATAGTCTTTTACCAGGTTTTTAGTTTTTTCTTGAAGATTATTTTTAAGGGATCTGGATGTTGAATAACAGTCCACCTGGAAGGATTGCTCAAAAGGTTTGGGCATGACGGATCACTCAGGGGCAGCACCGGTCCTTTTACTGGAGTGACATGGGTCCAGCCTTTCTCCTGTGTCCGGACTGTGGTATGGGTAGTAGGCAGCACCTGGAAGGGACCCTCATATTTTGGGGTCAATGGAGTACTACTGCAGGACTTAATACCCAATCCCCGGGGTTATTTTGGTGAATGTTTGAGTCAAGGGGAGAAGTTTGGGGAAGATATCCTTTTTTTCTGAGGTCTTCTAATGTTCTTCTGATTGTCATTCTATACTTCTGGGTTCAGGTTTCTCCTTCTTGGTAACCTCCGCTGCTATAGGGGCTTAACAAGAAGGGAAGTCCAAACATCATTTCGTAGGGAGAAACCCTTATGTCTGATTGGGGCCTGGTCCTAATTCGCAAAATGGCAAGAGGTAAGCATTTGAGCCAACTTAGCTGCATTTCTTCAATTAATTTGGTCAACACATTTTTAAGGGTCCTGTTCATCTGTTCCACCCTCCCTGAGCTCTGGGGGTGCCAGGGGGTGTGGAGTGTCCATTTTATTCCTAGTGCCTCAATTGGTTTTTGTAAAATTTGAGCAGTAAAGTGGGGCCCCCTATCTGAATCAATATTGTCAATTAACCCACACCAAGGGACTATGTGTTCCAAAATAATTTTTACCACCACTTCTGCTGTTTCTCTTCTTGTTGGGAATGCCTGCACCCAATGGGTGAAATGATCAACTCTTATTAAGAGATGTCTATAACCTTGGGTAGGGGGCATCTCAGTGAAGTCTACCTGGACCCTTTGGAACCGTCTCAAAGCCAACTCTCTTCCCCCGGGTGTAAGCCTTCTCATTACTTTATGGTTGATTTTCTGACAGGTGACACATCCTTGGGTCACGGCCTTTGCTAAACTATACACTCCCAGGCATAGATTTTGTCTTAGCAAATGGTCACATAACCCCTGGACTCCCCAGTGGGTTAATCCATGGATTTCAGTTAGCATCTTTCTTGCTAGGGGCTTGTTTAAAAACTTTTTCCCACCAGAGGTTAACCACTCTCTCTGTTTTCCTTTCCGCATTTTTAGTTCTTCTGTCACTTTTAGTTCCTTCTCACTATATGTTGGTTTCGTTTTCCCTTCCTCTTCCCCTGAAATTTTGGTTAATGCTAGAACTTTGTTTGGCTCCCCTGAATTTAGAGCTGCCCTTTTTCTTCTTGGTCTGCTAATTGATTTTCTTTTCCTTCCAGAGTATCCCCTTTTTGGTGTCCTCTGATATGTACTACTGCTGTTTCTATGGGCTTTAGCAGAGATTCTAATATTGATTTTATTAGTTCCTTGTGTGCCAGGTCCTTTCCTTTTGAATTTAGATACCCCCGTTCTTCCCAAATTTTTCCAAATATATGGACGACCCCAAAGGCATATTTTGAGTCCGTGTAAATTGTTCTCTGGTCCCTAATAAGTCTAGTCCCCTCTTCAATGCATAAATCTCACAAAGCTGAGCTGACCACGTAGAAGGCAATCTCCCCTTTTCTGTGACTTTTATGTTTTCTGTGTTTAAACCTTCAACAATTGCATACCCAGAGACCCTTCTCCCTTCTACCACCCTAGAAGACCCATTGGTGAACAACTTTCTTCCAAAGGGTAGGGGTATACTTTCCTAGTCTTCCCTCACTTTGGTCTGGAAGTTCATAAGTTCTAAACTGTCATGTTCCAACTCCAGAGAGGGTTCTCCAGAAAGAAATTGTGCTGGGTTTAGATTTCTGGAGGTAGTTCTATCCTAGTTTTCAGTGTTCATCAGGGTGATTTTATATTTAAGGATCCGGGAATCCATTATCCATCCTGGGGCTCTCTGGCTTAAGATAGTTTTTAAATTATGGGGTGTATGGACCTGTATTTTTCCTTGTAAGGTCAGCTTTTGAGTCTCTTCTTCTAGCATTGCAGTTGCAGCGATAGCTTGTAAACAGGTGGGCCACCCCCTGGCTACTGGATCTAATAGTTTGGAGAGGAAGGCTATAGGCTTTTTACAACCTCCCCACTCCTGAGTCACCACTCCATAGGCAACTCCCTGTTCAGTATTTATGAATACGTCAAATTCTTTTTGGACATCTGTCAAACTTAGGACAGGTGCTGTGAACAGTTTGTCTTTTAATTCTTTTAGTTGGTTCTCATCCTCCTCTGTCCATTCTATGGGTTCTGGCTTGGTCAATTTACCGTAGAGCAATTTCACACTTTGGGTGTACTTATCTAGCCATAACCTACAGTATCCAAAGAGGCCCAGGAGTTTCCTTATGTCCTTTTTAGTCTTTGGGGCAGGTATTGACACTATACCTGTAATTCTCTCGGGGCATAACTTTTTGTATCCTTTTCCAATTAGGTGTCCTAAGTATGTTACTTCAGGTTCAATGAATTGCAGTTTCTTTTGGGACACTTTCAGTCCTTTTCTCCCTAGAAAATTTAAGAGCTGTATACTTGTAATTCCTACTTTAATTTGGTCCTCTCCAGATACTAATAGGTCGTCCACATACTGCAGAACTTGCACCTTCTCTTCGGGGATAAATTGTTCTAATAATTTCTCTAGGGCTTGTCCAAATAGGTTTGGTGACTCGGAGAACCCCTGGGGCAAGCGTGTCCGCCTCAACTGTTGCTTCCTCTTTTTCTTTGGATGGTCCCACTCCAACATGAACCAGTCTCTGCCCTCTTCTGCTAGAGGGCACGCCCAAAATGCATCTTTTAAGTCTGTGTTCGTAAACCAGGCATGCTCCTGGGGGATTTGACTTAAAAGGGTATAGGGGTTGGGAACTACAGGATGCCTGGTGACAGTTCTCTTGTTAATCTCTCTTAGATCCTGGACTAACTAATATTTCCCTTCTGCCTTTTTCACCACCAGGATGGCTATATTATGGGGGGATATGCATGGCTCCAAAATGCTCTTTTATTAATTGCTCAATTTTTGGGGCCAACCCTCTCTTCCCTTCTGGGGATATCGGATATTGCCTCATCCAAATTGGAGGGATTCCTGCCAGTATTTCTACTCTTATTGGTGGAGTATCAAGGAGGTCACTTTTTCCTCCTTCTGCCCAGACTTCCAGGTCTATCTCTTTCAGGTCTCTTGTAGTCAGTTTCATGATTTTCACTACCATCCTTCCCTTTTCTGGGATAACCGCCACCCTCAACTGGACTTGCAAGTCCCTTCCCAGCAAATTACTTTCCACATCTGGTAAATAAATAAAGTCACTAATGAATTGTCGTTAGTTTCCTCGTATTTCAACATTTTTGATGACTGATGCCTTGAACAGTTTTCCCTCTGAATAGCGAGGTGACCCTAAAATAAACGGGGAGTTTGGGCGAGAGCAAAAACGCAGATCCGATCAATGTGATCAATGCTACATTCTCCATTTATTCTGTGTAAGATGGCAGGTTTTATAAAGTTCTCTATAGCTTACATTTACAGGTGGATTCTCATTGGCATACAGAACAGGGAAGCATGCAAACACTTATTGTTTAATAAACTTTTAAGGCAGCTACTGTGTCCATACGAATTACTGTACTTGCTAACTACTATAAAACCCTCTGACCCTTGCTAACACCGTAAGTTATAATTCTAACTGCGCCACACTCTTGGCACTGAATTTCCACCTGCGCCACTGTTACAAATGGAAGGAGACACAGTTTCCTCCTTTAAATGCCTTTATTAATAAGCAGGGGTCTCGAGGGGTGGCCTACGCCGCTGCTGCTCCCTTTCGTCCACGCCGCTGAGGAGGAGGTGCAATGCACTTTGCTGCCCGCGCTGCAGAGTGGGAGTTCTCACCTCGCGGGGGTTCCAAAGAACTCTTCTTGGCTCACGGAGTCCAGGGGTGTCTTGCTCTTTAAGTACTTTGTAAGTTATGGTGAGATACAAAAGCTTGTCTATGAATACCCTCAGCATGAAAACCCTTGGGTATGGTCAGTCCAGTGCTGTCCTTGGCAGATTTAAACTTTGAGTTGGCTCGTTTCGGCCAGGGGCTCTTGGTGTTGGTATGGTCCCATCATGCAGCTGGGCTCTTTTAATTCCCATAAGGGGGGCAGCAGCAGCCTGACTGTCAGGCCGGTTGTCAGCAGGAAGTGGGAAGAGGATCTGACAGGAAGTGGAGCAAGCAGGGAACAAGCCAATGGGTCAGGCTGGGTGCAGGCAGGCAAAGCAGCAGGCAGAAATGGGGAGCAGTGATGCCAGGGTCCAGCAACGGCTTGACTTGACGGAAAGGCGACAGAATCAGGTAAGTGGGATTTTGGGATAAGGGATACAGAGTGGACAAAACTGCCAAACAGCATTATAACTCTTGAACTAAATTTAACTAAACATTACAACTCTATAACCAACAACTTATAACTCCTTAACAATTCTTATCTATCACACCACTAACTCATGCAGGCCTCAGGATGAGGCCCAGTCTGGGTGATCCAATTACTGTCTATATCTGCTACACCTCTGCTCCCACTACTTCACACATTTTATTTCCCAAAGTTACTCTTGTTGGAAGCTCCTTGAGACTGGATCAATCTGCCCCAGTATCTACTGCAAATTTGTATTCCTCATGTTGAGGACCCACTTCAAGATTTACTATGGGCTCTTCTTGGTGGCACATTGGGTCCCCTAGTGCATAGAGCCCATGACACCCCTAATCCTTGTTATCGTCTCCCCTTAGTAGCTTTTTTAGTGCGTCTTGCTCTTCTTTTATTGCTTCATCGAGAGTTCACTTCTGGAAATTCCTTTTAAGGTGCCCCATCCCCCCGCAGTAGAAACACTTCCATTCCTCTCCTGGCAATTTAGGGGTCACCCAGGGTGGTAAGACATTCCTCTTTCCTCTCCCTGGCTTCCTGTTCTCTCTGTTGGGTGGCCCCTGGTTGGACACACTTTCCCTAGCCACAGCCACCATAATTTTCACTTTTGTTCTGGCTTTCTCTTCCTCCCTTCTTAGATAGACCCTTAAAGCCTCTCTCAACAATTCGTTTATTCATTTTTCTTGCCAGTCTTCCATCTTTTCTAATTTTCTCCAGATATCAGGCCAAGACTTAGTGACAAATTGGGTCTTAAGTAATACTTGGCCCTCAGGGCTATCAGGGTCTATGTTAGAATAAAACTGGAAATTCCGCTTTATTCTATTTAACCACGTGGCTGGGGTCTCGTCTTTCCCTTGCATACTGTCAAAGGCTAATTTTGTGTTGTTGCTACGGGGAACTGACTCTTTGTTGCCTTTAACCATCAAATTTCGACAATTATCCATGTTTCTCCTGTCCTCCTCCCTATTCAGGTTCCACCTCGGGTCACCTACCAGCAGTTTATGATCACCTGGGGGGCCAATCTGTTTTCCCTCTCCCAAATTTGTATCCCTGCAATTTGAATCATTCTCACTTCCTATGGGCTGAATAAGATTTTAAAGATAGAATTAAGCTTTCCCCATGTGTAAGTGTTGGGACCTAAAAAATGGTCTACTTGATTGGACACCTCTACCGGGTCTTCTACTAAGTTCCCCAGTTCTTTTCTAAAGTTCCTGACCTCTGAGGATATCAAGGGTGCATTTACAAATCCTACCCCTCCGGCGGCTCCTCACATTGGAATTTCTCTCAAGGGAAAGAGTTTAGTTCTCAGTCAGGTGTTACAATAGGGACTTGCTGGGGTTTCAGTTACTTGGGATGCGGTTATGGGTACAGGGTATTGATTATTCTCAGGGGAGGGTTCTGTACTTGAGGTGGTATCAGAGTCTGTCCAAGGATGTGGTATGCCTCTTGGCTGCCCCAATGATTGAGGACTGAGACCTCAGACTCTGAAAGGAGCCCCTGGTCTGGCTGAGGTGGAACGCTTGCCAAGCCTCGGAGGACTGGTATGCATCTCCATGAGAACGGAGTGCAAGAAAAATGAAACTGGTGACAGTGGACTGAGCCAAGGCTGCCTGTCCAAACTGGTCTGTCCGTACTGGAGGTATGGTTTGCAGCTTGTTCCTGAGCAGTCAGCCTTTACACAGGTGATTCCCGCTTTGGCTCTGTGCCCCTCGCTTTGGTTCCCGCCTTGACCAACCTATAAAAACTCTGGAGACCCTCGCTCACTTTTGTGATCACCCCATTGGAGAAGTTCACGTTTATGGGCATCGTTAGGCCTCGAGGACTCATCCATCCACGTTGGTAGCTATAATCCCCTTCCTCTCTTTCTCTCTCTTTCTTACTATTCTTTATTTTTCTCCCCACTATCGCATTTGTTGGCACTAAATAAAGGTGCATTTTTGATTGAGTAAACTGAGTTGTCCCCTACTGTATCTTTTGCATTCTGAGATCCTCAAAATGAACCATCAGGTTCTCCACATATATTTGCGGACCCTGGCAGATGTGTTGGTGAGGATCGAATCAATCCTGCCTCCTTTTGAACGAGTTGTTTTAATGAATCATCAACAGGGAATGCTTATAGCTGGCTTTCATTCAGTTTCTTTTCCACAGGTTTCTGGTTGTTTTGATTGTGAAATTATACCAAACCCTTAAGTTTGCTAAATGAACCCTGAAAAGGTTCAACAAACCAATCCCGAGGGCTTCAAGGCCTCATTGGGTTCACCCCCTGATTTTGGCTCCCAGAGAAACTCCAAGTAAAGGCTAATCAAAATAGGAAGCAGTTCTCATAAAATTCAGCTTTCCAAACCTTGAATTAGGATCAGAAATTATGGCAATTCCCTTGGCATAAAAGTACCTGTGAAGCAAAGCAGGCTTAAAATGCCTGTAAGCTGGAAATCCAAGAGAAATGGCTGTTGGCTCCCGGCATTCTGGGCTTGCCAGGCAACCTTCAGGTCGGAGGAACCCTCTGAGATCACGGTGCCCAACCTGCTCCCCCGGTGCCACCCTGTCCCATATCCCCAGGTGCCACGTCCACAGGGCTTTCGATCCCTCCAGGGATGGGGCCTCCACCACTGCCCTGGGCAGCTGTGCCAGGGCTGGACAGCCTTCCCACTATCAGACTTCCTGATATTCAGCCTAAAATTCCCCTGGGTTCACGTGAGGCCGTTTCCTCGCCCAGGGTCTCACAGTAGCTGCCCTGAGCAGCTGTGACTCCAGTGTGAGAATGGCTGCGTGTTCTGTCCTGGCTTCCTTATGATCCCATCTGGAAAGGCCTTGCTTTTGAGAGAAGAGCCAGGTAAGGCTCAGCTTGGTTACCAGTTTGGCAGGTGAGACGTTGTAGGTCATGGACATGTAGGGGGGAGTTGTTGCCTTGCTTATCTACCTGCATGCATGTGGTGAGACAGCTAAAAGAAGCTTTTCATCCTCTCTTCCTTGTTTCTTCTCTACTGCTTTGTGTTTCCTCTTTTTGCAATCAATGGACAGGGAAAGTGGGAAATTCTTGGGAATTTTGCTTGAAGGAATGGAAATCTCCAAGGAATTGATATTTGACCTGTACAGCCTATGAAATGTCCCAGAAGCTGGTTTATGTATTCATGTTTCTGCTGTGTTCACGTGGGCTATGGTTCAGGTGTCTCTCCCTGGGCTCTTGCAGTTGCTGCATCTCTTGGATGCCGTGCAGAATGGAATCAGGCAGCCAAAGCTCAGGTTCACCTTCTCCCTGACCCTCTACATTGCTCCTGTGGCACAGCAGATCCTGAAGCCAGGTCCTGAAACTTCCTGCGTATGTCACTGGTGGGGTGAAAACCAGAGCCTTGGGGAATGTTGATCTCCTCACCTGCTTTGTGCTCAGGCACTCTTCACTGAGCTTTTCGTTCTGGGGAAGAGAAGGGGAGGGATGGCCAGCAATACAATTAGCCTCAGAGCAAAGGCCTTCTGCAGTTGCTGGGCTGTTCTCCCAGCTTGGAAGACTGCACAGTACAGCTTCCATTCATTATTGTCTGTGGTTGTGGGTTAGGAACGTTGTCCTCCTCCACGATGCCAGCTTTTTCTCTTCACAGAGGAGCACGTGTACATAAAGGCAAACCGATTCCATCACACCAGTACTTGGATCTGAGGAAAGTTCCAGGTTTTTCCCAGCTTTTCTACAGTATTGATTCTGAGCTAAGAGGTAAGATACTTTAGGTATCCAGTAATTCTTAAGAAATTGTTAGAAAAAAGCCATAAAAATACAATGAAATCTCATTTCTTCCCTAGGTGGTTAATTAGAAGCATCTTTCGTTTCATATTGGGATCAAAACTGCTATTTCTGTGGGGGTTATTGTTTTCTTAATACTAATGTACAATGAGTTTTGCTATGTATGGTCTGTGAGCACAGTAAACAGAATATTCTGCCCCAGCTAGCTTACCTTCATCTCTGAGATTTGATTGGTAATGTTGAGTCCAACTGAAGTGTTTTAGGACAGCAACTTCTACAATTCCATTTCCACTGCATGTTTGGGCTGCAGACTGACAGTTCCTGGTGGATGTTAGCGATTAAATTTGATAGGAATGGAAACTGAGAAGTCTAAAGCAAGCTGTAGCAAGCCCTGAGCTGGCACTCACAGGGAACCAGGGTGTTGTGCTCTTAGGAGCAGGTATTGTTTGGAAATGTCTACATGTCTGATGGTGGGGGGGGGGGGGGGTTTGTGGCTTCCAGTCCAAAGCAGAGTGCGAGTAGATCCTCAGATTTCTTGGGGGAGGGCTGCATGACAAACATTGCTGTGAGCTTCATGACTGCCAGAGGATCTTCCAGGTCATTCTTTCCTTTTCAACAGTCCTTTGTGTGATGAGGGCTCCCAGGTAAGAATTTAAAAAGAAAGCAGCAAAAAACCCCAAAGCACGGAAGTCTGCTTGGCTTTGAGATCTCAAGTACAAAGCAGAAAGGAGCAGCTGACTCTGCCTCTGCCTTCTTGAAAATCCGTTCTTTGCTGATTTTGTGTATGTGTGGAGGGGGAAATAATTGGTGATGTCTAAACCAGTGACATCCTTATCCCCTGAAACTGGAACAGGTTCCTGCCATCACAGAGCCTCATGTGGGCACTGCAGTTTTGTCCCTACAGTCAGGGCCTTTTCTTTTTTTGGGGGGTCCCCATTCCCCAGGCAGCACATTTGTTACCTGAACAGCACTTCAGCAGTGTCATGGGTTTTGTAAAGAGCATATTATTCTATTCCATCTGGGTGGAGCAGAATTGCTTATCTTTGCTCAAATGGGTCAGTGTCACTTATCAGATGGTGGAGTGCTACTTATCTCTCTTCATTGTTTCACTACTTCCATGGGAATGTCTTCTGCTAACGGACCATTAAGAGCTCATCAATGACATTACACATTACACTGCACTATTGTAAGCTGCTCCACACAGGGAGGAGGAGCCAAACCATCTTCACCTAGATAAAAAGGAGCCAAAGTTCCACTAGGGATCCAGTTTTCTCCACCGGATCCCTGGAGGAGGACCGGACCCATCTCACCATTACTGGTCCCTTTTTCTTCAACGGGACCATCTCTACTCCAACAGAACCACATCTGCCACTCCAGTAGGGCTTACTTTGGACTGCTTCCAACACCCTGACCAACAGGGTGTCAGGCTGTATTTCTGACTCTGTCAGGGTTTTCTA
Organism: Chamaea fasciata; assembly: GCF_029207755.1. Taxonomy (NCBI): domain Eukaryota; kingdom Metazoa; phylum Chordata; class Aves; order Passeriformes; family Sylviidae; genus Chamaea; species Chamaea fasciata. Next base: position 81,013,185 of record NW_027094089.1, read on the forward strand.
GGATTTCTTGTTTGTTTATGTGTATGCTTATTCTTCTGTACTACAACATCTGTATTTTTATATCCGCAGTAAAGAACTGCTATACCTATTCCCAAAATCTTTGCCTAACAGCCTTTTAATTGCGAATTTATGAAAATTTGGAAAAGGGGGGGAGGGGCTTACATTTTAAGGGAGACTCCAACCCTCCCTGGCAGATACCTGTCTATCTAAACCAAGACAGATTCCCTTCCTTGTCACCCTGTGAATAAGGTCTACATGACCTTTCTGAATTGTCCATTGTCTTTTCAAGATGGAAAATCCTGTTGATGGTGATTTTGGTATGGTTAGGAATTGGGGAATGGTCTCCTTCTAATGCCTACACGATTTCTGCTTTTCTATTTTCTTCATATATATTCCTACCTCTGTCGACTACTGTTGTATAGTTATATAGTTCCTAGGTAACTTCAGTACTTTTCCTCCTCTGATAGGCAGAAAGACAAAACACATTCCAAAGTCTCCTATCTGATCTTGCCTCCTCTAGGAGCAAAGGTTGAAACAGCAGTACTGATAGGCAGTACAGCTAGGAGCAAGAAAGAGGGGCTCCAGAGGAGGTGGGAACAAAGCAGGGATATTTCCTCATTTCTTGTGCTGCTAATTGAGAATTCTTGTCAATTATGCTAATGTTCCACACTTGTAAAACCACATTTGCCCTATGTGGGGCGGGTGTTTTTCCATACCTGCCCCTGGAGGCCTCCAGTTAAAGGCCAGATTTGATATTACCTGCTATAGTAATGTGGCAAAAGTGGGTTGTTTTATTTTTCAGTCATTAGGGCACCACTTCCTCCACACTGCGGTGCCTTTGGAATATGGCCCATCCGCCCTTGTTTGCACAGCTCTGGTCCTTCTACATGAGGCAGAAAACACATTTCCAGCCAAAAGCCCACAAGGAGTGGGGCAGCCAGAGCATTCTGTGCAGTTACAGGCCTGCAGCTGTGACTCGAGAGGGTTTTGGTTGCTGCCTGCTGTGGCAGGTGCGTCTCCTCTGTGACTGCCTCTGCTCCTGGCTGCCCATGGATAGCAGGTACAGGGTTCTGCAAGGAGAATGGAACAGGTTGGTGATGTCTGCTGGCAAGAGAGTGCAGTGGAAAAGATTGGGGAAATGTTTGACCGTAACAAACTGTGAATTCCTTAAGCTTTACCAGACAGTTCTTAGTCCTGTATTCCCTCTTAGCAGTGCAAGTGGTTATCTGAGGTGGGAGAATAAAGAGAGTGGGCCTGCTGAAAAGATAGCTTCAATGTATTTAAGGGGAAGAGGTTTGTTTTCAGAGGCTCTTGACCATCAAAGGAGAATTTGAGGCATGAGATCTTTCCCAAATGGCCACCAGAGACTTTTAAAGTGACCTCTATTCTGATGCAATTAATTTTGTGGAAGTGATTTAAATATATGAAACTGTGTGCAGGGGGTTGGGGTGATGCCTCTGAGGGCCATCCTGCTGTAGTGTCTGTGGCAGCCATTCTAAAGGACATTTCCTGGTATCTTGAATCTCAACTGCTGCCCTGGACAATGGAAGTAGTCCTTTGGCCTTTTGGCCAGCAGTCATCCAAACTGACTCCTGCTGGCCTCTTCTCGCTCTCCTCGTTTCTTGTGGTGTTTTAACAGTAGAACATGGTGCCCACGATGGAGGATGGAAACAAGCTGTCTGTAGCCCTTGTAAATCTCTTCTTTCCCTTTGCTCACAGCTGATGACTCTTGGCTAAGAGGGACAAGCTGTAGTCTCTGACTGCTTTGTTCTTTTTGACTCGAGGTGGAAGTGTTGACATCTGGCCAGGCAGCCTGCAAAGGCCTCCTGCAAATGAGTGACAAGGAGGAGCCCCAGGATCGGCGTGAGCCACAGGAACTGCCTCCACCAGAAATGCTGCCGGTTGAGAATGACCTGAACGTGTTGGAGGACAAGAGCACTCCGTGGGAGGAGGTAGAACATTTGAACAAGGAGCTGCAAGTGTGTCTGCAGCCCTTAGAGGGGGAAAAGAGCCCTTGGGATGAAGTGGAATGGTCCTTGTGGCAGTCGTCCTTCAGAAGATCCCTGAAAATGGAACATAAATCTGACCATGAACTCCAGTAAAACCAGCCTTTGGCTTTGGCCCATCCAGTCAAAGGGAAGTGGACGTGCAAAAACTCCATTTTAAGAGCCCTGCGTGTGGCAGGCTGACAGCATCTTCCTAAGGGCTTGCATTTGGGATGGCATCTCAGGGTCATCTCCACCAGCCACCTTTCTGAACCAAACTCATTTCTTCTCCCAGATCTACACAGGCTCTTGCAGCAAACCTGCTGCAGCAGGAGCATTGTGTCAAGGAGCCTTTGCTCCCCAAGCCGAGAAGGTGAGCCCGGGCAGTCGGTTCATCTGCAGCGCTGACACAGCTGCTGCTCAGCAACAGCAGATCGAGGAGGACTCCCTGGAGCTACTGAGTACGTCTTGTGTATTTCTTGTCTGAGGGACGGTGTCTTGTGTGCACGTGGCAGCGTAGCTGGACCAAATGTTCCTCCTCAGTCTGATATCACAGGGACATTTAGGATTCCCCATAGGAACCTGTGTAGAAAATCAGTCTCTGCTGGCCATTTCTGCTTCAGAGCTGTCTGTCTGGTTGTTTCGTTGTTGTTACCCAGCTGACCACAAAGTGTTCAGAGCCCCAGCAATGGGGCTGCCTTTTGTGCCTCCTGGAAGCTGGGATCTCTGCTTGAAAGTCAGCGTCTTGAATTTTGTTTTCCTCAGTGACAATTGTGAGCATGGAAAATCCCATGACAAAATACATCAGAGTCAAAAATATCGACAGCGGGTGAGTCCAACCACAAAACCATGGGCCAGGTGTTTTCCTGGTAGAATATCTTTCAGGTCTGAAGTCAGGCAAGCTGCAAAAATGTTCAGACACTGAGGACAGACTGTCCCATCTCTCAGTACCAGTCAGAGTTTGTAAGCGTGGCCAGAAGGCATTGTCAAATTGTCAAATTGTCACACTGCCAAGGCCTTGCCTGGAGCAAGGAAAATGACCTGGTAGATCTCCTGGTCTCTCAAGCATGGGACAGCTCTGTGTTAATTTCCTTTGCATTTTTGTATATCTATAATCAGCTGGCCACACTAACAGAGGGAGAAGGATCTTGCTTGTCTGAAAGAGAAACCTACCCTCTGTCATAGCTTTCTTTCCAAGAGTTTGCTGAAGGAAATCCTCCATGGTCAGGATTAGAACTGCATAAGTTAGAGACTGAAACCTGAGAAGAAAGAAGAAACCCTCTTTCTGAGCTGAGGCAGTAATCCTCAATGCTTCAGGCCCAGTGGCCATGCACTTGAGAGCAAAATGCATCATCTGCCTTCTGACAGAGCCCTTCTGCATCCTGCAGGTTCTAGGCATTTCCAGCAGAGATCTCCAGTCTGGGCTGGCTTTCACTCCAAGGTCTAAACGGTTTCTTCTTTTTTTGCTGCTCTTTTGTTTCTAAGACTTTTGGAGAGGTTTGTAGAGCGCTCGACACTGCCACAGGAGGAGAGGTAAATGTCAACAGCCCCCACAGACTCTGCTGCTCTCGGGGGCTTTCCTCTCTGGTGTCAGTTGTGGCTGCAGATTTGGGTAGAGCTGTGTTGAAAAGGCACAAGAAGCACAGACTTGTGGCAGCCTGCCAATTGCATTTGGGACAGTCTTTGTCCTTCTCAGCTGCCAGAAGGAAGGCAAGGAGGGGAGTGGCTCCTTTCACTGAAGGACTCGCTCACTTGCTGAATTGCTGAAACAAAGGTGGTGCCTCCTCGAGCATCTCCCTGCTCTTTGGGGCTACAGCTTGAGTCCTGAATTTTCATTTCTGGCTGCCAGCAAATACATCTGAATGATACTTGTGGGAGCTCGGTACCTCTGAACAACAGAACCAATTAGATTTCTGCAGAAGCCATTTCATATTTACATTACACTATGTTTATAGATTGTAAGACCACTGTTCACACCTTCATGCCTTTCTTGATCGGTTCGTCTGCTTTGTTTGCTCAGCACACGTCCCTTAGGCAATTTGATTGGCTATAATTCCGAGCCTTCATGGCCTCAATCTCATTCTTCTTGTCCTGGTATTCAATTTCCCAGGCTCCTCTTCTTTTTAGAACAGTTTGTGTCTCTGTGGCCTTGATATATTCCCAAAGAGCTGATACTTGTAACTAATATCTCTAGGTGGTAGTTCGGCTGGAGCACTTTGTATTCCAAGTTGTGCGGATCCATTGCTGCAGATCCATTGCTACAGTTACTGGTAGCTCCTCAGCCAGCTGCTGTGCTGATGGCTCTCCCTTCTGCTGGAGAAGAGGCCAAAGAGGAGCAAAATGAGCAAAGTTACCACAACCCTACAGCTGTGGTGACAGCAGAGTCAGATTTTCCTGAGATAGTAATTGCCAGTTCTGGAGGGTGCTGTCTTTAGTGCAAGGCAGAGGTGCAAGTTTCTGCCCAGCCAGCACTTGCTGCTGCTGGCTAAGGATGCTGAGTGCTGCAGTCCTGCCAGGACCTAGCATTTGCCCCAGCCAGTGACAGCTGGGCAATGGGCTTTGATCTGCCATGTTGAGGCACCAAAGGGCTGGTGCTCCATGTGAGCATCTGGCTCAGTGAAGCTCTGTGTCATGTCTTCTGCAGCGCAATAGCCCAAGGGTGCAGTGGCTCCTTCTGGAGGTCACAAAGTTTTGTTTGCTTGTTTTCCCATTTGGGACCTGTGTTTGACTTGTGGAAGTGTTCTGCAGTTTTCTCGAGTCGTTCTTCACTTCTACAGAGTCTTCTGGCTTTTGATAAGCTGCAAGGAGGTGATTGTGTTGTCCATGAAGCTGTGGGGCCACTGTTGTCCCGTGTGGCAAAAGAAAGCAACCATATGGCTCTGAATCCTTCTCGTAAGGCAAAAGGCAGAAGCAGCAAGTCTCTGTTGCTCCATTTTGTGGTGAAGTCTTACAGCATTGAAAAGTGCATTGGAGCCTGGAGCGGGGATGAAGCTGCAGGTCCTTGCCTGTTGTCTTGTGTTGCTAAGAACAGGAAGGACACGTTGAAATTCTGTAGGCTGTATTTTATAGCAAACGTGCACCTGTGTGCCAGGAGAGGTGGGTGGGACAAAAGGAGGCAGGGGTGCGGGTCAAGAGCAGCAGAATGTGAGCCCAGCGTGCCAGGAAGGCCAAGGGCATCCTGGCCTGTGTCAGCAATAGGGGAAGAGCAGGAGCAGGGCAGTGACCGTCCCCCTGTGCTGGGCAGCGCTGCGGGCACAGCTGGAGTGCTGTGCCAGTTCTGGGCCCCCACTCTGTTCCAGGTAGCCACTCCAATGCATCAGTACCTTAACTGGAAACACAGAACTGTCACAGAATCATTACGTATCAGGAAAAGTTCCATTTTGGCAGCACGGTCTCTGAGATGATATTCCTGTCTGGAATTGGGATGAAATTTTGTCTTACGTGACAGAATGAAGTATTTCATTAGTTCATCACCCACTATTTTGCAAATACGATTAATAGCTTATGTCTAACATGGTTATGTGGAATTATTTGTCGAGAGGCTACTCCCCTTTTAATTGTTAATTACATTTCTTCATGAGTTGGGAGCAACATGTGGGCAACTCTGAGATGAATTAGACAGGAGTGAATTGAAACAATGGTGAATTCAGAAGACAGATATTGACTTTGCTGACATCAGTCTAAAATATGCAATTACCCCATGACCTTGCTAAATAAATAAGTTAGAGCTCTTATCCGGTGGCATCAATAGAAAAACTCAGTACTTTCAGTGTACTGAGTCAGAACTGGGGTTTTTTCTGCTTTTCAACTAGAGAATCCTAGTTGACTTTTTTCTGCAATGGATTACTTAATTATTTTTCTGCCACTTGTGTATGCTAATGCTTAGCTGACCACTTTAGACTTCCATGGACTACTGACTTTTTAATCCACCTCAGAAAGTTAAATTTCCTATGAGGAAGAGGAGCAACACTGGGAATATTTTGCTTAGATGATTAGAAACTATATAGGGAAATCACAGAGGTCGTTCAGCACAGAAAAGAAAATCAAAGATTTGCCAATATTGCTTTGCAAAAACAACGTCCACGGAACAATTAAGAATTTTGTGATGAGTATTTCTCTACCCAGTGCATCACCAAGGAGGCCACTGGAAAATTCTGTCTTTCGTATTATTTAGCACATTCTGAAAGTGGACAGGTTTGTGGACAAAAAGAGGTGCTAGAAGACTTCAGGAGTAGTATTAAATATTAATTATTATTAATTATTACTTCAGGAGTAGTATTAATGGGCCTGTTTAGCTTCAGCAGAGCAATACATCTTGGCCTTGACATTGCTTCTTCACAGGTTCTCACAGTTTTGGCATCTAGGCAGAAGCATTTCTCGGAAGCAGTGCTTGTGCCCATTGTCCTCTTACAGAATGAAATTGTTTCGGCCTTCAGTTTCAGCTGTGAGCCCGACATTGTGTCAGAGGTCATCACAGGTCTTTGGGGGAGGAAAGCAGGTCTTACCTGCTGGTCTTGTGATTGCATCATTTTTAGTGATGCACCAGGTAGCTGGACTCTGAGGGCTGACGGAGAGTTTTGAAGCAAACTGGAAGTAAGATAGATATGGTCTTTCAGTTATTAAAGAGAGTTTCTAAAAAAGGTGAAAAGCAACTTTTTACATGGGAAAATAGTGATAGAATAAGGAGGGAATGGTTTTGAAATAATAGAGGGGAGTTTTAGGCAGAAATTTGTTTCTGTGAGGAGGGTGGGACATTGGCACAGGGAATTTATACATCTGGAAATGTTTAAATTCAGGTTGGAAGAGGCTTAGAGCATCCTGGTCTAGTGGAAGGTGACCCTGCCCATGACAGAGGGGTTGGATAGAGATGATGATTATAGTTCCTTTCAGTCCACACTATTCTGTGTTTCAGTGATTGCATGATGATTCCATGATTCTATGAGGTGTGACAATGAAGATGGCTCACAAACCTTCCTGTACCCAAAAACGAACCTCAAATAAATGATCTAAACCAAAACAGGGGCATTTGGTCTCCCTGGCCAATCATTTTGCTATCCTTCACATTTCCAGAAGGAAGGTATTTTTTACAACGATTGAAAACAAATAAAAAATGGAGTGACACTACTACCTGATTTGTTGGGAAATATGCACATATACTCCTGAAAGCATATTTCTCAGTCTTGATTTCTATGATAAAAATAAAAAAATTAACAAAACAAAAGAAAAAAATTAAATTAAAAAAAAAGGAAGAGAATCAGTTAAATGTAGAGCTTGGGGAAGGAAAACCTCAAGACAATTATCCTTTTGCTGTTAAGGTTTCTCTTAAATGAACATAAGTTGTCATTTCTTTCTTTCTGCTCTTCCACATGTAACTCATATAGGGTTTTTCAACTTCCCTTCACACTTTGTAACTTTGCAAACCAGCTGGAGCTGCATATCTTTTAGCTGTTACAGATAGAACTGTTTCCTTGGTAGGTAGAAAAGTTGAAAGTATTCTTATCCATTTTCTCACAAAGTGAGAAAAATCCATGTATGCATATACCTACTGAAGTGTCATCCTAAACACAGAATAAGAGTCCTTTGTGAAGGCAGCTCAGTTGGATCCTATAAGGAGATTTGAAATGTAAGAAAATAATTTTGGGTACCTAAACACCTTTTGTTTCTACTCAGATCTGTAAAGCTCAATAATATATACATTTTAAACCCTAAAATTTAATTCTGTTCTCTTGCCCAACTCTTTTCTGTTTGTTGAGTGAGCCATAGTGCATTGCTTTGCCTAAATATTAGTGCATACACTCAGAGCTCATCCATTCCTCCCAACAAACTACCAAATTTCCAAGTAAGTGTGTGGAATGGGCTTAACTGTATTTAAGTGAGGCTCCAGTTAGCCTACTGAGAGAGTCAGAGGAAATACCAATGATCTGAGAACTTCTCTCCTTTAAGGATGGGAAAAATAGAAACAGTAACAGAAACTGGTGTCTGACCACTTTTTTCGAAAGCCATCTTCCTGGTTACTCATTGTAATAGAGCCCCCTAGCCCCTTCCTTTTCTATCCTAGTAGAACGGCAGAAAAGGAAGATCCTTAGGATTAGTAAGAAAGAGGACAGGAGGACAGGCAACTTTTGGGTGACACGTAGCAGAGATTTGGCCCTAGGCCAGTGAACTGGCTTGCATAGAACTCACAAAAATGAGGGGCAGGATCTCAGGCCATTGCTATTCCAAAAACGTACCCACCACAACTGGTCCATAAAGCCATCAAACTGTCTATCCTCCACTCACATATTCAGTTTTAGAAATTTAGTATCATGATTTGGAAGAGGAGGAGTTTCACCCAGCTTACCTAGGAATGAGAAATCTCTCTTTGAATGTAGGCTGTCGTCCTTCCTAAAAGTGGACCTGCGCTATCTCAGTGAAGGACCCATCAGCTACTCAAGTGGAGTACCACAAAGTCCTGTTAAACAGTATTCTCTTTAGTCCTGTATTCTAATGAATAACAAAAAGTAAGAGCCTGTTTCTTACAGATCAAGCTCCTCTGAGCACATTGCTGTATTGTAAGCTTAGACAGGTTTGGAAAAGTAAGTAGACTGCTGAGACAGCTACTAGACACCTACAAATAGGCTTAATTTTGGTCTCCAGTTATATTAACAGTTATATTTACTCCAGACTAAATGTTGCTCTCCATCTCTTCTTCACCAGCAGGAGGCAGTCTCTTCTGTGTTTTGGGAATATCATGTGACTTCACATGAACTGTTGTAGCTGCCTCCTCTTGCCAGATTTCCTCAACTTTTAACTACTTTTCACAAACGTCAACAGCTGACACAGTTGGTGGTTTTAGACAAACATTCGCTGAAAACAACTCTTGTCTGTCACCTAAACTAATACCTTTTTAAAATGATTATTTAGAAGGCCATAAATAGATGTCTTCACTGAAATTTCTGGTTGAACTTCCAATACTATTCTTTTCCTTTAGTTTACCGCATAGAATTTGATTAGAGGGAGAATTGAGTTTGATAGGGAATGGCATAGAAAGAGCATAGAGTGTTAGAGGAAACAGCAACAAGTGGAGATTTGATGAAAAACCTTGAGATGATAGTGGTGAAAGTGAGGAAAACAGAAGTGGTGAAAAAAGTTTGAACTTCCTTCTCAGGAGCTGTCCTTTCCATCTCTACTCTTGTTCAAATATTCTACAGACAACTATTTTGGGTTTGAAGGACTCTTAAGAGGTGCTTCTCAGCATGCATTCTTCTCTGAGCTTCTCCACCACCATCATGCTCCTTCCCTTGTTTTCTCCTCTATGCACGACAGCCAAATCCCTGAAGCAGCAAGTGATAGAACAAGAGGAAATGGCCTCAAGTTGGGCCACAATAGGTTGAGATAGGAAATAAAGTAAAATTTCTTTACTGGAAAGGTTGTCAAGCCCTGGCACAGACTGCTCAGGGCAATGTTGAAGTCACCATCCCCAGAGTGATCTAAATGTGTAGATGTGTTGTTCGGGGGCACGGTTTAGTGATGGGCTTGTGAGCTCTGCGTAAATGCACAGACTCTATGATGTTAGAGGTCTTGTCCGACATAAATGAGTCAGTAATTCTACAATTCTGAGATGCTTGCTGGTTTTCTCTATTTTGGATGCAGGTGTGTATGAACAGCACAGTGGGTGTTTGAAACCTCCCATGGTAAAATTTGACATCCTCTGTTGGGCACAATCCACTTTAACTTGTGCCTAAAATAATTTCAGGTGCCAGCACTGAAACTAGCAAGGCAAATGTAGACATTATTTCCTATGTTCCTGTGTATAAATTTCCAGAAGAAAAACAGAGATTTTATTATCATTCATAATTACAATAAAAGCAAACTCTAAATGTCAGTCAGAGCAACTGAAAAGCAGGACTTATGTGCTGAATCACTTCTGTGCTATGAAGCTGGGAACACATAATGCTCTAAGCTGAGAAACATAGTAAATTAAAAGAAGAAAGAAGAGATTTCAATAAAGCATGATTTACTCATAATTTAAGGGACAATAGGACATCTTAGAAGGACATTTACTGCTGTTTCCATAAAGTGGGAAAGCGGGGACCGGGGGGGGGGTGGGGGGGGGGGCGGCTGGTGTGCGCGGGAAGGAAGCAGCTCTGGACTCTCAGTGATTGCAAAAGCCCACACTGTAAAAAGGCCCTATTTTGGTTAACATGTTGTCCATCTTTAATGGTAGTAGCTTTAATGTAACAGCTGGTTTTGATGTAATTTCTTTTCCCAGACTTCTCCCCAGACTGCTCCCTGGGTACGGGCAGGGAGGCCAGAGATCTAAAGCCAGGAGCTAAAGGATTTTTCATCATTTAACAGGCCACTTGTTGCTATGTACTCTGCAAGCTGGACAGTGCAGCCTAGCAGGACAGTGGGATCTGTTTTAATATTATATGCTTCCAAAAGTGCAACTGGGTCTGCAGAAGCAACCTGGGCATCATCATTTTGTACCTGGGGGTTGTGGGATGCAGCAAAATATCCTCAAGTAGCATGGTGATAATGGTTGTCTATGCGTGCACTCAGTGTTCTGACATAAACCTTCAAAACACAGTGAGGGATGGAAATGACCTAAGCAGGTAAGAAAGCAAACCTGCTGCTCTGGGTCATAATAGCTGTGCCTCAAATTGCACTCTTAATTACATGAGTGTAATTGGAAGAGAATTGTTCACAATTCCTGCAAATTCCAGTCCTTTTCCGCTGCTCCTCTTACACAGTCACACAAGGGTTTCTTTCCAGAATCTATGAAAAAATTAGTATAAATTGTCTGCAATTAAGACATAATGAGATATTGTCTGTAAGAACCACATGAACATGGGAAGGCTGATTTACTAGGAGTCTGAGAAAACATTGCTGACTGAGAAAATATGGGGGCTGGGTGACTTTTCCCCCTCAAAAATGGAAAAATGTCTCCTGCAACTGAAGCCAAAAATGTCAAGCTCTAGAAGTGTGATTATTTATTAAGGGAATTCTTGCCAAGAAGATCTCTTCTTTGAGGAGGATTGTATTCAGCAAATAAAACCCAGAAATATTCATATTGGTCAATTCTTTGTGCCAATAATGTTTTTACGTATCAGAACAGCTATTTGGCGTTGGTTCTAGTCCTATTAACTTTGATTCTTGACATGCACAAGGCAAAAGAGGTTAATGTTTTGCCTTTATATTATGCTCAATGATCATGTATGTCAAGCAAAACAGAAAAGGAGCATTCAGGTACCTTGAAAGATAGCTAGTAAATCAATCAAAATTTTCTGTTTTCCTTGCTCCTTTGTTGTCAGTATTGTGGACGCTGTAAGATGGTGAGACACAAAGGTAAGTACTTTCTAGAATCTCATTTTTGTCGAAGGATCTTAATAAATCAAAAAATTACTGAAACTTTTTGGAAGAACAATTTGAGTATTCTCTCTGCCTTGAGAAAATGATGAAACCGCTTTTTTGAAGCTGAAACCTCTGATTGTTTAGCCTTGTCCCAAATTCAGCTGTGCAATCGCACATTCTGGATTGGAACTCCTTCCCTAGGTCCTGCTGTGTGTGCCAGAAACTCAGGGGATGTGGAGTAGATACTCCTTGATGCAGGGTTGCTGTATTTTCATGTACTGTATTTTCTTTTTCTGAAAGAGAGGGAAGAGCTAATGGAGGTAAAACTGAACCGGTTGAGTTCACTAGGTGGTGTTCTGTCACTGTATCCCATGCATAGGATGTTTCTCCTTGTTTTTTTAAGGATGAAAAATGTAGAGAAGTCCTTTACACTCCTTTGGAGAGGACATCCATGGTACTTCACATCTGCTCAGCCTAGCACTTACAGAGGCTCACAGGTAAGATTGGATCACAGCCAAGGAGGTTTCAGGAGTCTCTGGGATGTGTCTTCAAAGCACTGACCTCATCTGCATGAGTGGCACCTGCCTGTGACATGCATCCCCAGCTTGAAACCCAGTGATGTGGTCAGCATAACTAACACCATTTGACAAGGCAAGTAGCCAGTCTCTGTGGCCGCATGGGATGGATTTGTCCCATTCCCCACATTATCAGGGCCTGCAGGTTCTGTGCTCTAGCAGACAAATAACACAGACCTCTTCTTCCCCTCCTTCAGGTTCCTGTGCACCAGGCTGGTTACTCCCTTTCTCAGCAGCTTTGAAGGTCCCAGGCTAGCCCAATGGTGCTGATAGAGCCAGCACAGGAGAGGGAGGCACGGCAGTCCAGAGTACTGTCCAGAAAAACAGTTTTATTCTAAACTCCGCATTACATTACTTATAAGTTGTACTATATTCTATCTGTTTGTAGAGAACTAGTGCCATAAACATAAATTCTGTGCTCTACTAACCATATATTCTCTGAATAAAATGAAGTTTTAATTGTAACTACAATTTAGTGCTGCCAATGCCAAGGATTCCTTAGAGTGTCCATTTGTCCCCTTTCTGTTGGATAGCACTTGTGACCTCAGGAATCTTCTCTGTGCATTTTTTAGGGAGAGGATAAGCCTAGTGGGAGTTCACAAATAGCAATGAGGCTGTCTCTAAATATTCTGCCAATTCTCTATGCTTTGCATATATAAAGGTAGTAAAGAAAGGAAAATAAAATTAGTCAAAACAGACAACCCAGAATATGAAACCTGTTTCCACATTCTTTACATAAGAAAATGTGCCTTTATTGCTTTCCATATGAAGATATAGATGTACTTCCATTTGGAAGACAGCTTTTGAAAGCTTTGCAGAACTCAGCTGCAAAATATAGACTTTGAAATGAAAGTTGGTATAAAGCAACTGATTCTTTTATATATTGCATACTTCATGTATATAGTGCTGTACATATTATAAGCATGCTAGTGGGGCATTCTATTTTCAGCACACTCAACTGTGACTTTGTTGCTCAAACAGCTAGTGGTTAATAATACAGATTTTTGAGGGTTTGTATGTCACCAGATTGTTTCTGAAATTTGAAATGATCTAATGAAAAGATCTTCATTAACATATACTTTTGCTTATCATTTTGAAAACAGATCCATGCCCAAATCTAATATCTACAAGGCTTCCCTTTTATCTCCCTCCCAAGCAGTTCCATCATTCATTTAAAATAAAGTCATACCCTCCAATAAGAATTTTTTATTGTAGTTGATATTACACTCTGTATGAACTAATATACTATGGGATTAAAAAACACAAGGACTAATATGCTGGAAATTTTTTTTCTTCTACTTCTATGCAAGAAATAAATTTAGTTGAATTTTTGTTCTTCTGAAGTTCTTTTCTTTCAAGAGGAAAATAAGGAACATACATTCCAGTATTTACACTCTCTTACATGTACTTTCCACATACAACTACCTTCTGAAAAAGTACATGTGAAGAGCTGCCCTTTTACTGAGTGAACTAAGGTCATCCGCTCTGCCTTTGTCTGCTATTGAATAAATCACATCTTTCTTTTATGCAATGATGTGGAAGCTGCATCCCTTGATTTTGAAGGTATTTGCCACTGATCCTTTCTAATTTATCCTAGAAGATTGCTGAGCGGTAGTTTTCTAAACTCTAGTTTTCACTGCTGAAAAGGGACAAGACAAGCTTTCCTAGAAGTTAGGGAGAATTCTGGCAAAATTCTCCTGACAGTCCAAGCTTCCTTCCAGCACATCTTTGTTGAAATGAATGAACAGGTTTGGAAGACATGGAAGAGGAAAGGGGGGAGGAAAAGGGACATTTCACAGTTTTTTGTCTGTCACAATGATCAGTTCTGCCTACTGAGATGAATATCCAAAAACAGTGGACCATAAAATAAACATAATAGCTCAAAGCCATTTACAATCACCAACCAATTGTCTATTACGCATCTCTTTCAGTTCATGAGATCTACCTCAGAGTGGGGGGCTATTTCTAAATTCTAGGTCATATTTATCCATCAATTTCAGTCCACCAATTTCAAAGGGATGGAAGTAATACAAGGTAAAAGTTAGGAAACTGAAAGGAACAGCAAGCTAAAAGTTAAGAAAAGTCCCTGCACCATGTATTAAAAAGATGCTGTGAAGACAAGGTGGGGAAACTCCCTAAAAATGTGTGATTGTATTTCTCAGTGCTATAATCCGAATTTTGGGAAACTGTTTCATGCTGCATTACAAATTCCAAACATGTATTTTGATATTTTGAAATTTGTTTATTGTGCTAGTTTTTTAAAAAGAAGATTACTTCATTTTATTTTATTTTATTTTATTTTTTTTATTATATTCTGTTTTTAAAGTGAAAGAATAATCTACCACTTCTGCTGAAGACTAATCAGAAAGGTGCTGGTTATAGAAAAGAAGCTTGATTCAAAAGAAAATATTCAAATGAATACTTTGAATATTTACAGACTGCTTTGAGTTTTATTACTCCAGTTGAAATGTAATCAAAGTATTTAGAATTAGTGGCTTCAAACATAAGTGTAAAATTGAGGAATTTAAAAGTTAAAACTAGAAAGTTACATATTCTGCAGTGCCTAGCACAGTCTGGGTGTGTCCTTACATGATTCAGAAAGATGTCATGTTCATGACTTGTACTAAATTGTCCTGCTCATGTGGTTTTAAACATGTTGAAGGGAGGGGTTACTATTTTTTGCTTACCAGCCTATCATTCCTCATGTGGTTTGTAAAGAAGTGCAGTCACTCTTGGAGCTAGTAATCCTGACTTTTGTTTGTGTTCCTCTCTCAGTCAGGACAACTGGGAGAGGGACTATTAAGGACAGCAGCCAGGCTGGGACATGTAAATTAGCTTCCTCCTGTTATCTCTGACACCCATTGGGTACAGGCTACACATCTGCCTACCATCAGCTTTAATTCAAGTTCATCATGCCCAGAGACAGCATCCTCCAGAATGAAGAAAAAACTGGCCTGCTGCCAGCACCCTTTGTTCCTTCCATCTGGGTAGAACAGGATTACCTAGGATTAGCCAACACTTAGGTTCTCTGAACTGATCAGTTCAGTCAAATTACTGTGCAAAGTAAATTGATCCTCCCAAACAAAAGGGTCTGCCAGTGGGGAGGTACCTGAGAAAGCAGCATGCCTGTGTAAACAGTTCTGTCCTTTGCCACAGTGTGGAGTGTGTCAGCACCATACGCTGCCACTATGTATTTATTAAGTGACAGATTAACTCATCTCAGCATTTGGGACCCTGTTTCCAGCTGTGAGGATGATTGATGGACTGACTACTGCTTCAGTCTTGGAAGTTATTTCCTTCATTGAACAGAGCCAAGAAGACAGGAAATTGCCCCCTTTGGAAATGCTAATCTCACCACTCCTTCAAAGACCAACCATAGCAGTTTCTTCCAGGCAAAGTCTTAAAAGTGGTACATTACACATCAAATGCATACGAATTAGAAATTTCTTTTCAAGGCTCTATCATTTATTAAGGGTCTTCCTTTCCATATATTCATCATGCCCCACTTCACCCCTTAATTACAGTACAGTACTTTCTACTAATTGTGAGAAAGTCCATGGTAGGCAGGATCTGCATTAACTTCTGCACCTTCTGAGATGTATTTCAGGGTCAGGTAGAAAGGAGGCAGATGGGCCCAAATTCTTAGGGGCATGGCCTTCATTTTAGACATGTTCCTTTTGTTCCCACCGGCAATGTTTCTTAAGAGAATGCCCCATGAAAAGTGCGTTTCATTAGTGTATTGCTTTGGCAAATCTCATGTCCACAAGACCTTGCACCCACACTGGTAAGGGAGTCACGGTTTCCCTACTGCTGTTGAATAGGGTCTCACTACCAGCCATTTATCTCCTGGTAACTTCTAGTGGGAAGATATCAATAAATCTTAAAACGGACTCTCTGCCATGGATCAGAGAATTTGGCCTGTCCAAACTGCTCTATCTTGACTCAGACCATGATCATTTTTTTTTACCTTGTCTGATTCTTTACTTGTTGGGACGTGAAATTCAGGTTTACCAAATTTCTGTAAAATGGTTTGTTCTACCTACCTCACGTAAAAACCCCTCTTTGGTTTTTCCCTAGTTGTGGGTGCTGTCTATCACTATGCATCCCTGCCCAGGCTCTGCTGAGGGGCTGGGCTGATTGGCAGAGTCCATGACTTCTTCTCTGTTTATTATGTATGTATAAGATGTTGTCCTAATTGTCCTCTTGTTCTGGGTTACTCCCGTCCTCCCTGGGATTGGTTCTCGATTGTCCCCTATTCTTTCCACACCCCCTGTACTTAAGCCGAAACCCAAGGGCAAAAGCTCACTTCATACGTGGGGAGCCCTCTGGGTGGGATAAAGCCTAGGTGAAGCCCACATGGGAGTCCTCCTTTGGTCTTCCACGCTGTTTGCCATGCTTCTGCCAGAGGCTCAGACCCACCAAATTGGAAAGGTACTGAACCGTACCCCTTCATGTGGGCTCGGTGAGTGAGCTAGCCGGTAAGCAGCCCCCAACACCCGTATTATTTGCTGATTATATAAAGGTTCTTAAAAGCCCAGCACATTACTACTGCTCTGTACCACCTCTCATATCAGCATTGCATTATGAAGATAGAAAGGAAGTCAGGAAATGAAACCACCCAAACTAAGTCTGAGGCATATAAAAAATTTACACATTTTTCTTGGTGAAAACATAAAAATGCACTATTCTTTCCCTGCACCAGGCAACAGCAAGCAACAATAACCTTGGCAAGTAGCTCACCTTTATGCCTATAATGGCATAAATATAACTGGAGATGGATCAATAAAGGGCCAAGGTCAAAAGCAAGTTTCACTCCTAAGGTATTTATTTTCACATGATCCTTAGAGGTAACTATGAGTTCGTTTAATTTTGGTTTTTTTTTTTTTTTGCAGCAGTTTCTAAAGCTCCAAACAAGTGACTACATTTTTATGAAACGAGGAACATTTTGGGATGCAGATAAAACCAATTTAAAGCTTCAGATACTTCCTTAATCACCCTTTTAATGCTTAAAAGATGAACGTGCCTATTTTGTTTTAACTTAAAGTATTAATTTCAGTGTATAGGAAATGATTTTTTTTTTTTTTTGAGGGAAAAAGAACCTCTGGTTGTCTTCGTCTGTCCTGTGCAAAGAAAGCAGACCTTGTTTGAAGTTAGGATAAAATATTCATTCAAAGATTTAATATTTTCCTTGGTTTTGTTGGAACTTAATTTCAATCAAGATTTTTCTGCCAGTACTAAGTGAAAAAGAATGAAACATCCTTATCTTTTAAAAGGAACATTAAAGGAAGCACCATCTCATTTCCCTTCATATTTCACTTTTTTAATAATTACACCAGACATTAAAACCAAAGTTAAAACAGATGCTAGCACATATGTGTGTTGTCTGCAAGCAAGTTCCAGGTTTGGATTTGCTAAAAATAAAACTTCAATGAGCAGATATACTTGCCAAATTTGTGGCCACTCTAAGAGATTACACTCATTTGTACTTTAGAAATTCTCTGGTGTAAGACCCATTTCAGGCCATCCTAGGAAAAACTTTCCACCTGGCATAACTTTCACCTTAAGATACACCAACAACACCATCAGATGAGACTCGCATGAACTCCAGAGACCACTCCAGTGATTTGGGCTGGCAGCCAATTTATTCTAACTTGTGCACCTGTCTACTAGAAAAAAAAGAATCCACACATCTTTCGTTTATACGGCCCTTCCAAAATGCCACATTGACAGGAATATTATCTACATTTTTATAGGTAAGATTAAATATTTGCATGTGACCTGTGGACATGGTGAGACCACAGCTAAACAGAGACCTGCCTCATCCCAGCAGCAGTCTTGGTCCAAGCCTTTGCTCTCGGTGTTTGTAGCAAAAACTATACCTGTCTTGTAACAGCTCACCTTGATTGTGTCTGGGCAGTGGATGTTTTTACAGGACATCTACCTGCTGAAACGTCCCTTGCTGGGATTTCTAGAATAAAAGAGTTTGATTTCTTCTAATTTAATGCACAGTCGTGGAAATAATTGGGAAAGGTAATGGAATTATTTCCCATTCCTCTGAACACTTTGCAGGGTTTTTTAACCAAACCAGATAATCGACTAAGTCAACATAGCATTAAACTTCTATTTTTAGCACTCAAGTCCTTGTAAACATGATGTGGTGACAGGAACCGTTTTTCCAGCTGTGTTAATAATAAAAAATAACAGCAAAAAACCCTCCCAACAAATCAACACAATCTAAGAACCCCCAAATTAAAAAAAGGCATTTTGCTTGGCCTAGAGACTGAACAAAAATAGTCCCACACTTGAGAAGCAGGTACATAAAGATAGCTTACAAATGAGGTGGAGAAATGAGGAGTTCCTTTAATGTATTTATATATATCTGCTGTCTTGGTTTGGGGAGACAGGCATCTGCCAGGTAATAAAAAGAAAACAACTGGAGTTTCCTTTGGAATGGAGAGTGTAAACTACACCCTCCACCCCTTTTTTCTTATTTTTCAATTATAAATTTACAATCAGAGGCTCTTAGGCAAAGATTTGGGAAATAGGAATAGCAGTTCTTTACTAGAATGTATTACAAAGCAAACAAACACAGAAACCCCCTACCAAACAACTACAGCATTAGTAACAAACAAAAACAGTACTAAGAACCTTGAGGGCTTTGTTTCACAAAACCCAGGGCAGTTTGGTTTCGGTGTTCCTGCAGGGTCCTCAGAACACCAAGCTGAAAGAGTGGAAAAGTCCCGGGCTGGTAGCTGGGATGGCAGGGTGTCCCGGCAGGCAGGGGCAGGATGTCCCGGCAGGGCAGGGGGTGCAGGGTCACACTGCAGCAAGACGAGCAGCGCCGAAGGAGCCGAAGGCGAGGCAGGGCCGGCCCAGCTCCCGCGGGTGGCAGAGAAAACTCTGGATTCAGGCCGAACGGGTGATAGTAGATTTCCAGGACTGGATCCCTTTGGCCACAGTGAAACTCTTCCAGCCAGCAATAGCCCTTCTCTCCCTCCCCGAACGCCGAACGCCGGAAAAAGAACAGCCCGCAGCTGCCTCAAGCTCTGTCTTTTACCTGCCTTATCTCCCTCTTCCAACTTCGTCCACCTCTTTGTTTCAGTTAAGGACTCTCCAACTCTCCAACACTTGGTCTCCTTGGTAACTTCTGGAGAAAAAATTCTTTAGAGAAAGAAGGAACAAACCTAACCCCCAACATCTGCACATGTATGTACAAATACATGTTTACACATGTGTATCTCTAAATTTGAGTATGTGTGCATTTATTCCATCTATATCCACAAATATATCTATATAGAAATAATATGATGACTTAACATCTTGCCTGTGAGAGTGGAGTAAATAGCAGAGCACTTTTTTTGAGCACTGATGCTTGACAATGCTGCATTACTTTGAATTGGGAACTGACAGACCCACACATCCCTGCAAGTGTCAATGTTATAATGAAGAAACGTGATTATGTTATCTGTGTCAGGTAGAGATTTGGCCAATCACTCAATGTTCATCTTCTTTCATCACATATTAGCTTTGTTGTGTTTTAGGTGCTTTATTTTAAGCGGCAACACCATGTTGATCAAACTACAACTCTCATTCCATTTAGCGAGGAATAGAACATCCTTCTGTTCTCAATTTAGGCATCTTAAAAGCATTCTTGAAATACAAAATCCTCTGTCAGCTGGGCTGAACAGCATGATAATAATGTTATTTTTCTTTCTAACACAAGATCAAAGCTTCAGACAAGGTGGCATATATCTTGGATATTCAGCCTCTAAAATTCAGGTCCGTTGAACCCAGAGATCGCTTGTTGCTGATTTTAGAGTGTAAAATTGCTTGTGAAGGAAGCATCCAGTTCCATGGCAGTATTTAACCACTGTCCTAAGTTCATGTACCACTGAGTACTTTGCTAAAATGTGAGGGATTTTCCTCTGATGTACTGTCATTTGTTTTAGTACAGAAAATGAGCATGAAGCCAAGGCTCTGCAAGATCTGCAGAGAAAGCAGAAATACCGAAGAATTGTCAATCCAGCTCTCTTCAGCCTAGCTTTTAAATTTACAGGGAGGAATTAATATTTGCCTTCTTTCCACTCCTTACATTGTAACTGTCCTGCATAAATCTAGGAGAGGCTCTAACCTCAAGTTATTAGCAGTCACTGGGCAATTTACTCCTGCTTTCCTTCTCCCCTTCCCCAGCTCCATAAAAACATTGTATTTCCCTCTTACAGTGCCAAAGTGCCTAACCAATGCATAAGAAGGCTCTAAGCGTGGATTTGGCCTCCAAAATGCTGTGTTGGTCTGGCCTGGGAGGACATGAAATGCCTCAACATTCACTGCAGGAACTTCTGCTCATGACCAATTGTCCGATAAGATATTAATGTCTCCTCAAAAACTGCAAGAACTGCGGTCATTGAGTTGCTGTCTTCCAGAAGGGCTGCAGGCAGACCTGAATCTGGATTCCTTCTCTCATCTAAGAATTTCTCATCACCAGAGATGACAGAAGAATCACCTGAACCCTCTGTCTGAAGACTCGATGAGTACAGGAGAAAATCTTTGAGCAGCCATTGAAAGTGAGAGCTGTTTTAAATCCCCAAATCAGTCAATCAGAAATAAAAGGAATCATGACAGGAGAGCTGGCCATATTTCCCATGGCAAGATTCTGAACTGATGGAATGTAAAACTTTTCACTTGAATTAGTGCAAGAGCACTTAAGGGCAATAGTCTGGAGAAAGAAAGCATTTTTCATTGGAGTAACAGAAGGGAGAAGGGGCACTTCTCACCATGCTAACTGGAAAAGCAAACTCACTGATTTTCCTCACTGAACTGGTCAAGAGCTTTCTTTCCTGCTTTAGTTAATTTAAACATGGCACTTCTGTGGCTCCACTGCATTGCACACAGATGGAATGCTTTTGTTAAAGTGAAAAGAGAATTGTTTACCTGTCAGCCTGATTAACCTCAGCTATCATGAAGAGACTGCTTACATTATGCTTAATGGAAGTTTCATTCCTTTTGTCCCTTCATCTTTTCCCTTTATCTGAGTTTTGTTAGAGTCTTAATACTCCTGTCATTTACAGGAATGTCCTGGGCACAGAAAAGCTGCCTCAGAAAAATAGCACATCACCTTTTCTTCCCTGCTGTGCAGCCCCCTATGAAAGCTCCTGGGACTCTTCAGGGAGTGCCTGAAAAATAGGAGAAAAAAGCAGGACGTGGACAGGAGGGAATGACAGAAGCCTGCATACATGTTAAGTGCTATTTATTAAAGTGAATCCCCAGTGAACACAGCCCCTATATACATGAAAGCACAGAGAATTAATGACAATCGCCTCAGCAATGACAGAAGCAACAAGTTGCCTTCCTCCACTGGCCTTGATATTACCTGTCAGACTCAGTGCAGCACACACACACACATACACACACCATATACGAAGCAGCCTTGCCCTGGACCTTGTGGCTGAGGTGTGTGGGTGCAAATTATGTTGAACCTTGGATTTCATTATCCACAGGGCAAAGTGATAAGTCACAGAATCGCAAAATCCCTAGGTCAGAAGAGATCTTCGAGATCATTGAGTCCAACCCAGCCTTAACACCTCGACTAAAGCAAGGCACCAAGTGCCACACCCAGTCTTTCTTTAAACACATCCAGGGATGGTGACTCCACCATCCTGAGCAGACCATACCAATACTTTATCACCCTTTGTGTAAAAAGCTTTTTTATACTATCCAGCCTATATTTCCCTTGGCACAGCTTGAGACTGTGTCCTTTTGTGCTGCCTGTCAGTTGCTGCCTGTGTGTCAAGCCCCTGCACGTGCTTTTATACTCTCAAGATGAGAGAAACTGAATTAGTGTAGGAAAAGGAGGCTGAGCTCTAGAAACGCTGCCCTGTGAGCTTGTCCATCTTTCTGCTGGTCATCACTTCAATGGATGGGCTGATGCACTCATCAAGAGCATTTCATGTGACCTGGCTGCAGGAGCAGGCTAAAAGTTGCTTTTACCACACTGTTGAAATAGACAATTTTGCACGTGGAGATTAACCGCCCTTGGATGTTTTGGCCATGTTTATCCAAATGCCTGCTCACTAATTAACTCAGTGGGAAGATCTACAGTGAGCTATTGCCAGGTCTGCCATGGCCTCAGAAAAACGCTTCATGAAAAGCACCTCAATAAAGGGCACACTCTCTTTCTGTTGGAAGGTGTGCAGTTGTCTAGGAAATTGCTGTGATATCCTGGGATTCATGCCCCAAAAAACGTGAGAGTTCTATTTTCATGCCTGTTCCTCTGCTGCATTTTTCCCTTTTCCCACTGAGTTTGTTTCAGCACTGTCTTGGGCACCAGCAGGTGCAAGAGCAGTTCACACCCTGAACATGAAACCTCCCGTCTCCTGCTACCCTTCCTTTGACAGCTGAGCAGGAAAGAGTGGTTACCCACAGATGGGAAATGAAGGTGTGTTGCCATCTCCCCCATCCTCTGAGATGGCAAGACATGGAAACACGACCCATCCTAAGCTTTTGTGAGAACTTTGAGTTCCCGTTATGAGACACATGTTTCAGAACTAATGTAGAAACAATTTAAGCTAAAAGACCTTTCAGGATTGTCCCATAGGCAACTTCTGGAGAAATCTGGCATGAAAAGATTTTGACAATTTATTCTACCTTTGTGCTTTCTTTTGTTTTCAGCCCAAAGTTAAAGAGATTACGAACAATTTCCCCTCACAGAATAGCTGAACACTTCCAGTTTCCTGTGACCCATCCCTTCTCTCATCACTATACCAATAAATGCCCCCACCGTTTGATTAGGTGTTTCCAGCCCTATGCTACCAGAAGTAGTGAGATTGAGAATAACTGGAGACTTTTAATTAAAAGATTAGTGGAAACAAATTGTAATGGAAGACATCAACAGAATTTTGAACATTGATTTCATTTTACACATAGGAACTGGAGCTGCTTTAGTGGAGGAAAGTATAATTTTTTTGGAGAGTTAAGACTTAGCAGTCCCCAGAGCAGGACAATAGGGGGCCACTGTGCCAAAGTGTCAGTCCAGCTCTTTAGGCCTGAAGACAGGAAAAAAATTTTTAAAACTCACAGTGGAAACACAGACAAGCTTTTTTCATCTGTCTGTATAGAAGAAAGAATTACTACTTCAATTTCTATCTGAAACTTCAGGAACAGGCTTAATGGGACTCTGCACCAGAACTTGCCTCTCTGAAGAGGAATTTGCTGCCTCCAGGGTCAGGAATGCGGGTGAGGGTGGAGGAGTGTTCTGTGTCTGTCCTTGTGGACTTTCAAGGGTGAATCCAGGCTAGGAAGAGCATTAATTCTAAAGAAAAGTAATAGAAAAGTAGATACAAAAATGAAGATAGATTTGCCTCTGAATCCTAATGTCTTTATCCTTGGGGATTTTGATTCCGTTACAAACATTAGCAAAGATCAAGGGCATATTATTTCAGGGCCAAGTCTGATTAGAAAGAAGTTAATTCAACAAAACTGGAAATCAGCTAAAGAATTTAAAATTGATGTGAGAAATGCAATGGAATTTTCATATCCTTTAGGAGTCTTCCCACACTTGACTTGGACCTTCAAGGAACCTCTTGTATCTTTTAAACCCAAACCTACTCTCTCCTCTTATCCTCCTGGATCCTCCTAGCGCTTTCTCTGCACATTTTGCCTTTGATACTCTTTCAGAATATCTTTTCCCCTTCCTACCATGCTTTTTTGGAGGCACAAAATGCTGCCTATTATCTATCCAGACCACCAAGAAAAGATGGAGAGCATTCTCCCCATTGCTTATTTTAGCGTCCCCTTCTGCCTTTCACGTTGTCTATTTTTACTGCCTCTGCCAGTAGGGAAGACTCAGACAGATGGCAAGTACTGGATTTTTAATGAGGAATGGATGTGTATGGCAAACCAAACCTCACCTCAGAGTCACAGAGTGGCATCCAAGGAGATGTTCTTAAGAAAATCCTCATCAATGAAAATTAAAGGAGGATGGTTTACCCATTTTCTAAAATTACGGTGGTTTTTTACATCTATTCTTCTTCATTGGCTGTTGAACTGATGCATCTCAAGTGAGAAAAGAAACAAAAAAGACAATTTGGCCATGCAGATGGAGTCGACAATGGGAAAGAGAGACATGAGATGAGACTAGTTTCAAATTTCTTTCTTACCTACTTGTCCAAAGAGACAAAGCTCATGTTTTCACAGGTTAAGAGGCATGCCTGCACCTGTGCATCTGTGTATCTTCCTTCCTAATATTCTTTCAGTGACATTGCAGACTGCATTGTCTGAAGCTATTATATTTCTAGAAGGTTTATGAAAAAGCCTTCTGAAGTTCTACTAAGCCAAGTAGAACTTCAGGCACTTGAGCCAAGGCAATCCCAAGCACAAATTACAGGCTGTGAGGAGACTAGATTAAGAGCAGCCCAAGAAGAAGGACTTAGGAGTGTTGGTGGATGAGAAGCCCAACATGTGAGCTCCCAGATTAGAAAGCCTCTGTCCTTGGCGGCAGCCAAAGAAATGGGACCAAAGCAGGTTGAGGGAAGGCATTCTGTCCTTCTACTATCCTCTCATGAAACCCCACTGGGTCCATTTCTGGGCCCTTCAGAATAAGAAGGACATCACCTTGCTGAATCACGTCCAGAGCAGGTCATAGGGCCTGGAGCAGCTCTCCTGTGAGAAACGGTTGACAGGCGTTGTTCCGAATGGAGAAGAGAAGGCTCTGGAGAGATCTCAGAGTACCTTCCAGCAACTAAGAGTGCTATAAGAGAACTGGAGAGGGACTTTTGATGAGGGCATGGAGTGATAGGATAAGGAAGAATGTTTTCAAACTGAAAGAGGCCAGGGCATTATTAGATGTTTGAAAGAAATTCCTCTCTGTGAAGGTGGTGAAGCACCGGCACAGGTTGCTCAGAAAAGCTGTGGATGCCCCATCCTGGAAGTGTTCAAGGCCAACTTGCATGAGGCTTTAGGGAATCCGGTCTAGTGGAAAGGGTCCCTGCCCATGGCATGTGGGTCACACGGGGAGATCTTTAGGGTGTCTTCCAACTCAGACTGTCCAATGATCCCGTGAAGCAAAATCTTACTATCTGCTTGCCTTGCTTTGACTCCGTTCCTAACTGGCCTCTGCTGAACCCCACTGGCCCCTTTGTCTAACTATGCACAGCAGCTTTTGCTGTCATGGTAAACAGATGGTTTGATGAGCAAGGTCCTGCAATCTTATCTAGCAGAGCAGACTGCACACTTCCTCCCCTTCCTCTGTAGTTAAAATCAAGAATATAAAGGCCATTTGTTGTTGCTCTGAATAAAAAGCTCCATAATACTGAAACCATTTAGAGGTTATTTTGGGTACACAAAGATTTTACCATTATGTTTAGAGTTCCTCTAATTGTGTTAGAAACAATATGAAGTTCCAATTGAAATATGAAATGATATCTGCTGTATAAAAACTGAAAGGAGTTACATCACAAGTCATGAGTTAGAAATCGAGCTGGTTGCAGAAATTTACAAACTCTAAAGGTACAACATGTGTAGAATGGAGGGCCCAAACCACCTTTCTGTCTACTGCCTGGAATTGGTTAATCAAAAAAGTTAATGTGAAACAAAGACATTTTCAAGAAAAGCATGTAAGCTACAAGCAAAAAACAATTTCAAATCATATATTTAATTTAATCTTGACATTTGCAGTTAAGAGTGAATGACTTATTATGTGGTGATGGTTATGTGGTAATGCTCCTCACTCACTGAAAGCTGTATCTCCATCTCCTCCTTGCTGTTTTTGTAATCTCTTTTGAAACCTCTCCAGAAATCCTCCACCATCTTCCACACGAAGTTGAGGAGGGCATCGTTGTAGGAGTTCTTGGCAATCTGCAGGTTCCAGAACACCAGGCTGCTCAAGTTGTTGGTGTATAGCTTCCTCAGGACCCCTGGGGTGAGGAAGTTCTGCAGATTCAAGCTGTTCTCCAGGAAGAGCCAGACAAACTTGGGCCTGTCTTTCACCAGGGCTGTGAACATCACATCCTGAAGGTCAGCAGCCTAGGAAGAACTGGAAAAGCAAATGTGAGGGATCACATGTGAGACATGTAAATTTCATCTATGGCCTGATACACAATCACTGTCACACTTTCATCAGAATCAGGCCGGGGGCTTTTTCTGTGCACAATTGCCTTGGCTAGATGGCCCAGAGCATTTCGGGCATGGGCAGATCACCTTTCTAACCAGTGATGATAGAATGGATGGATCATCAGGGAATGATGGAGCTGGCTCTATGGATTATCCTGACTGAATGAGTTGGAAAGGACCCACAAGGATCATGGAGTCCAGCCCCCGGCCCTGCACAGACACCCCAACAATGCCACCCTGTGCATCCCTGAGAGTGTTGCTCAAATGCTCCTTGGGCTGTGGCAGCCTTGGGGCCGTGCCCATTCCCTGGGGAGCCTGGGCAGCTCCCTATACCCTCTGGGAGAAGAACCTTTCCCTGGTCTCCAGCCTGAGCCTCCCCTGGCACAGCTCCAGCCATTCCCTGGGGTCCTGTCCCTGTAACAGTAGAGATGGGAGCTGCCCCTTGTGAGGAAGCAGCAGCTGCCAAGGAGGTCTGACCTCCTCTTCTCCAGGCTGAACAGAATGTGACGGTCAGTGCGGGAGCAATAGACACTCTCTTGACACAGAGGCCCAGGTGCTGAGACAGTGGCTCCTGCTGGGATGTGTCCCTCCCCACAGCTCCCAGCACTCCCTCAGAAGGGGGCTGCACCTGCCAGTTTCGGTCATTGGTGAAGATCTCGTCGCTGGCCAGGTCCAGCTGGTTCTACTCCAGCAGCAGCTTCAGCTGCCCGTTCCAGTTCTCCCTGTCGTGCTCGTTGGTGCTGAAAGCTGCAGGCGAGGAACAATCTCTGAGTAACAACCAGGCACATTTATCATCGCTGCTTCTCACACTGCCAGGACAAGACTTCTTCCAAGTGGCTTTTTCCCCAGACTCATGCACATCTTCCTGACTGGGGGCTGGAGGCTGCTGGAGGCTCAGGGATGTGTTTATGGTCCAGGAGCACTTCCTAACCAAGATCAGCACAAGGCTTTCTTCAGGCTGCTCAGAGTCCTGCACCCTCTACACCAGGGAGATTCTGCAGGATTCCCAAGTGGGGCCCGACCAGCATCCCCAAGACTCTCCAAAATGCCTTCTCAGTTACCTGGTTTGGATCTTTCCCACGCTCAGAGATCCCATACTGCTGTTGTAGCCTGCCCACACCCATTCAGCAGAAGAAGACAGGCTCCACATTGTGGCAGGAGCTTAGCTCTAGGGAGATGGCACTGCTCTAAGGAAACCTCCTCTAGGGAATAAATAGCCATCCCATTTCCATTTATTATTAAATTCCCAAACAAACCCAGAAAAACAATTATTTGCCTTTGTACAGAGCAAAGGAAATGGCATGGCCCACATTTCCATCTCCAGCTTCTTCTATTTTGATCACTGTCAGTAAATGAGGGCTTTCAAGGACGTCTTTGATCTACAAAAAAAGAGAAAAATTCCCTTTCAAAGCATTCAAGGCTGTTTAGTAGCAGATCTCCTAGATCCTTTAACAAAGAAATTTATCACCGCATCGTAGCAAAGCTGCTTCTCATCAGTCCTGGGTTTTGACAAATTTAAACAAGCCTAAATGGAAGTAGAAAATGAGTTGGATTTTAAAGTCACCAAAAGGACAACATTAATTATCCACTGAACATACAGCAAAGAACTGTGATTCCCCAGTGCAGATCATCTTTAACAACAAGATATCATCTCAGTAATTAGAAGCAGCAACACATTTGCCTTAAGGTCATCCACTGCATGTCACTTTGCAAAGCAGAAGACCACACAGAGGCAAAACAAAGGCCTTGCTTTGGTTTCAAACATTTTCCTAGGAAGGCATGAGAAGAACCCAATTCTCTTAAGGAATCAAAGCTCTCCAGGAATGAAAGTCCACTCAGTGTTACAAAAGTAGCCCAAACAAATGAGTAGATTGCAAAAGGGCTAATCCTCCCCCTGCTCCAGATATGGAAGTGGCCAAGAAAGTAGAGCTCTCCCCTCTTCTTCTCTGCAGGAGAAGCAGGATGACTAAGAGAAAAAGTCCCAGCTATTCCTTCAGTCCTCCATCACCAAAGCTGTGCCATAGCACAGGTGCTGCCTTCAAAGTGACCCCAGTTCCAGCCTAGACTTCTCACCTTCCAGACAACTCCTTCCCCAACACGCCCAGCAACAGCAACCCCAGCTCAACACCCTGCCAAGACCCGCAGCTGTCCCCATGCCTGCGCAGAGCTTTGCCACCCCCTGGTTCCCTGCACGTGCCGTGGCATGGCCCTCAGGAGGATGTGCTCCAAGGCCTTCCCCGCTAGCAAGCTCAGGCTGCCAGGCCTACGGTTCCTGGAACATCCTTCCCACCCACCCTTCCCGTGCACGGCTGGTCCATTTGCGCTCAGCTCCGACTTGGCCGCTTCAGCAGGACTGCTGCTAAAGGACGGAGAGCAGCCCGGCAAGCTCCTTCTCCAGCTCCCTCTTTACTCTCGGGGGCAGGTAGAACATGCCACAGGAAAGCAAGCAGTGCCAAAAGACTTGGGCCAGCATCAGGCACACTGAGGAATGAAACAAGGCTTTTGTTCGATGGAAGGAAGCACAAGCAATTGACAGAAGTGAAGAGGACTTAGCACAGATATCCAGAAGTACTTAGCACCAGTGAACATCAGAAAAACCTGGAAGCCTAACTTGACATGAGAGTGACTTGACAAAAAGCTTGAGACATAGCCTTTGGGAAGACCTAAGGGCGGCTACAGAATCAGCCCTGTGCAGGGAAGGCATGAGGAAGATGAGCTGCTTTGGTGCGCTGAGACTCCTCCTGGCCAGCAGGTGAACATTAGCTTCAGGTCTAGGGTTCTGACGCAATGTGTTTCCTTCTAAGCCCCTGCCTATGGAATCACCTCAGCAGTCTAAAGACGGAAGGGATTTTTGATAGAATTCCTACAGAAACCCACTGAAATTTGGACGTGGCGAAGAAGCCTTGTGCTGGGGTGCAGAACCCTAACCTCCTGCCAATAAAAGAGCTCTTGGTGGACAATGCATTTGTCTGCTGATTTCATTGAATTCTAGAGACCTCTCAGGACTGCTCTATCCTGAGGGAAGGCCCTTGGCCTTGAGCTGCAGGCACCCGCGCAAGCTTCAGATCAGCTCCCTCAGCTTCCAGGACCTCTCTTGGCCGGCATCCTGACGGGGAGGCAGGACTGCTGCCAGGCACTGCTGGGACCCAGCAGGACAGGACCGGCTGTCTCGTGTCCACGTAGCACCCCCTGACACAGCCAGGGTCATCCCGAAAGCAGACAAGGCTCACGTGTCAGTGGAGAGGGGCAAGGAGCGCTGGGCTCCTCTCAGGGTGTCTCAGCTGGGCCTGCTCCACAAGACGCCCCCATTTGAAGGTGTCACGATCCGCTCACACAAGCGGGGTTCGTGATGGTTCGTTTTAGGGATCTCAGAGCACGAAAGACTCAGCGGGGGACAAACTCAGTTTACTCAATCACAAATGCACCTTTATTTAGTGCCAACAAATGCGATAGTAGGGAGAGAAAAAGAGAATAGTTAGAAAAACAGAAAAGAGGGGAAGGGGATTATGGCTACCAACATGGAGGGTTGAGTCCTCGAGGCTTTTGAAGATGCCTATAGACGCGAGTTTCTCCAGTGGGGTGATCACAAAATTGAGCGAGGGTCTCCAGGGTTTCTATAGTCCTCTCCGAAGCGACAGGCAGTTGGCCAAACAGGTGGGGGAAATCATTGCAGTGTGTTCATTTAGAGAACCCAGAACAAGTCGGTCGTCAGCAGGTACAGTGTCAGCCAGTACAAGTCAGCAGGTGCAGTGTCAGCAGGCACAGTCACTTCACCGTGACTTGCCCATTGTTTCTGCTCAGGTTCTGATGTTCCGATATGGGTGCTGGGTTTTTCCCTTGAACACACCTGCAGGAAGCACTTGGCCAACATCCCACCTCAGCCAGGCCAGAACTCCTGTCTTGAGATTTTAAAGTCCCTTTTAGGGGTTTCAGTCTCTGTCCTTGACGATGGTCGTGAGGCAGATGAGGGATCTTCAGACTGTCTCTTACAGAAGGCCTGCTAATGCCCAGCTGCCAGAAATGCCTGCCTTGTTCTCTCCAAGATGCAGAGGAAGAGGCAGGGAGCAGGGCCCATTGGGAGGCAAAGCTTCCAAGCCTTTTCTGAGGCCACACACACACCAAGAGCAGCCAAGACACTCCCTGCTGCCTGGCCCACACAGCCCAGCTCGGTGCTGGCCCTCTGGGCCGCAGCAGCTTCCAGCAAGCAAGAGGCAAACGCATATTGCGAGGAGTTGAAACACAGCAGACAGGTAAGATGTGAGACGTGTGTGTGGGAAGGCCTTTGAATTCACAGCTCTCCAAGACAGCTTTGGGGCTGGCAGCTGGACAGAGATGCTCCTGCTCACACCTGTGTCCAAAGGGGGGAAACACACCCTGCTGCAGGTGCTTGCCTTGGTCTCTGCAGGTCCAGCTGGATTCCAAACCTGCTCTTCACAGCCTTCTCCCTTCCCTTGTCCATCTGCCAAGTACAACGGGCCTCAAGGACTGAAAGGACCACAGAGAGCCAAAGGGAGACAGTTCTTCCTACATCACTGGGAGCTCCTAGGAAAGCGCTTTCCTTCAGCAGCAAGCCCCTTTCCCCCAGAGGCGTTTTCCCAGATTGGAAGCTTTCCTGGGGAACACCAAGACACTCTTAAGAAACCCTGGCAAGGCTGAATTTCTTTCTGGTCCTTTCTGGACAGGCGCTCCAGCTCTAGCTGGCATTTCCTCCAGTGTGATTCCAGCTGGAGGTTGACACATGCAGCCCCAGGCCTTCTACAAACACAAGCTGCCCGCTGCCTCCACTCCTGCCTGCGCTCACAGCAGCAAAAGCAGGCTCTTCCCGGCCAGAGACCAGAGAGCCCTGTTCCCGCAGGACGCTCTCGCCAGCACCTTCCAGGACTCTCCGCTGTGCACGCAGCACTTTTCATGCCCGCTCTCCACAGCCTTTGGAAGACAGAGCACAACCTGGCTGACGCTGCCATCAGTACACCCCAAACACGGGCAGAGGAAGGAGAAGCAGGGGCTGCTTTGCGGCCATGCCCAGGAGAGACTGGAAGGCTGCCCTCCCTCTGCTCTCACTCGCTTGGCTTTCTGGCAGCCTCTGAGGCAGGGGCTGCGATTCCTCAGCTCTGGGCACCAGAACCGCAGCCGGGATCCCGGCACTGCCTGACGGCGCTGGGGCCATTGGCCGGGTCACGCGTCCGAGTCTCGGCCACCGTGCTGCTGCTGCTGCTGCTTCACTTGCCCTTAGGCACACCCCAAGCTCCCTGTTAAGGCCTGATGGTCTCTGCTTCTGCCATCTCCCCGACCCTGTGCAGGGATGGAGCACTGCTGTGCTTTCAGCAGGCTATTCTTGAAAGCTTCCAGCATTCCAAGCTCCTTTGCCCTCTGTAGATGCTTGCCATGGAATCCCTCACAGCTGGCTTCAGAGCGTCCTCAGGTTGGCTCTCCCAAAATCCGGGAGCTTCAGGCTGCTCAGTAGGACCTTAAACTGCACAGTGTTGTGGAACTGGACCTTCAGCACAGGCACCTTTCCAGCCTGACGCGGCCTCGCTCCTCTGTGTCTCTGCACAAAAGACGGCGCGCAAGAGGACGGCAGCAGGGGCCTGTGTGTGCCAGGGCTCAGGTTTTTACGCCGCATCAGCTCCACAGAGACGCAGGTAAAGTGAAGAAGCCAAAGTGTTTATTAATTCAAGGCGAAGCAAAGGGATGAGCTTGGAGGGAATAAGGGGGGATGGGCAGGGTTTGAGGGCTGGAGGGAGGGAGTTAACTACAAAGAGGGAGAGGTGTGAAGCCAGGAGAATTGTACTCCGCCTCAGCTGTGCGTGGAGCTCCAGCAGCACTGAGAGATGGTGTCCTCTTCAGTGTCTCCTGGTGTGTTCTTGGGACATCGGTTCTCTGGATTCAGAAGACGTCCCCAGTTGTTTAGCTTTCTGGGGAAAGCGGGCTTCATTTTGAAGGTTTAGAGCATGACAAGCTGTTGTCTTGCCTCTGGGTTTGAAGGGCTGCAAGAGAGAAGAACAGAGCCATGGTCAGAGGCTGGATCAGTGGGAATCCTAGGAGATCTTCCTGCCAGGGCCATCCCACCCAGAAGCAAGCAGGAGACATTGGGATCAGCCAGAAGGTGCTTGTCACGAATGCCGCACGTGCCCCTGAAATCTCTGTGTGTTGTGCCCTCTCCAGCCCTCGTCCACACAAGGAGCAAAGGCCTCCAGAGCCGGGGATTGCAGCTGTCTGCCCGGGCAGTGCAGCTTCCCCCGCCAGAGCCGCTGACGGCCCGCTGCCCTCACTCACCCTGACTGAGAAGGTGAAGCTGTCCTGGCTGCCCCCTCAGAGAGCGTGTCACGGCCCCAGCAACACGGCTCCCTGCCAGCGCCGCTGCCAGCCCTGTGGCCACACGGCCTCCTGCCCCGGCAGGGCTCAGCCCGGGCCCTTGCCGCCTGCTGCCGCCCCAGGGCACGGCTGCCAGAGGGCGGCAGCAGCCCCGAGGGCAGGCGGGGCTCCACGGCGCCGGGCCCTGATGCCGCTGCAGCCGGGGCAGCAGCAGCCAGGGCCGGGGCCGAGCTGCGGCGGGCCGGGGAGGGAGCCCGGGCTCATGGCTCACCCATGAACCGCATGGCCGCCTCTGGCAGGGACTCCTGCGGGTTCTCCAGGTAGGCCAGGGCCTGGAGCAGGTACTCGGCCGCTCGCATCCTGTCGTCTGCCAGCTGGAGAGAGCGGCAGGAGGGAAGGGTTGGCGCGGGCTCAGCCCCTGGGCCGGGCTCTGGCCGCGCCCAGCCCCGGCCTCCCCTGCCCGCACGGCCCTGAGGCCCGGCCAGCAGCCGCTGGCGCCGGGCTCTGGAGGGGGCAGAGGGCCGGCTGCTGCCCGGGGAGCCGCGGTGCCGCCCCGTGCCCGCAGCCCCGCTGGGCCGGGACTCCACGGGCACCCGGCTCGGGGCCGCAGGAGCCTGGAGAAGAGCCCGCGGGGCCCAGGGAAGGCAGCGGCGTGTGGGGTGCAGGCTGGAGCCCCCGGGTGCAGCACTGGGCAGGGGCCACGGCTGCCAGCCCCGCGGCCACGGATCTTCTCCAGGCTGAGGCTGCCACTTCTCCAAGCCATCCTTACCTTACAGTCATCGATAGTCAAGGGATGTTCCTTTGTCAGGAGCTCCTGGAGATCCCTCCTCTTCAGGAACTTGGCCGCACAATACAGGGTTTCCCGAGAGGCCTGAAGAGCAGCAGAAATGCAGAGATGGCACCACAGCCCAAGGCACAAGGACCCGCATCCCTGTGCCAAGGCCTGGAGGAGGACGCAGCCTCCTCCTCCTCCTGCAGCAGGGCAGGAGGCAGCTGAGCCCCCGTCCCAGGGATGCACAAAACCTCACATTTGCCACACGCCGGTTCTCATCATGGCAGTAGATTAAAAGTAGGTACAGGCTCTTGTTGACAGTTGCCTTCAGGGGCTTTTTTCCCTCCTTCACTACCAACTCCATCACTTTACAGAAGAGGTCAATGGAGAGCAGTTTCATGTAGCTATTTTCCTAGAGGAAAGGAAAAAACCTAAGCATCAATTACTCCAGGCCCACCTAGGCAAAGGCCTGAAAATGCAGACAGCACAAGGTTTCTGGGCAGCACCCAATGCCTGTGGCTCGGGTTGCAGAACCTTACGTTGTCAAAGAGCGCCAGGAGTGCCTCAGCCAGCTTTGGGGCGGTGGTGCTGGATACCAGGATGTCTTTGTTCTCCAGCATATTAGTAAAGACACGGAGGGTCAGGGCAACCACCACTCCATCTTCATCAGCCAGCAGATCCACAAAGCTTTCAGACAGGCAGCACATTCTTCTGGCCTGCGTGGAACACAAGGCTGCGCTGTGAAGCCGTGAACAGCTGCAGCAGCGACAGCGCCCTGGCACTGCAAGCCCAGCCTGCTGCCGCAGGGCCCAGACACCAAAGGCCTGTCCCAAAGCACTCGGGCAGCTGAGGCAGGAGAGCTGGGAGCAGCTGCCTCAGCTCCTGAAGGCCAGCCAGCCCATGGGGCTGCTCTCCCCAGTGCAGCTTCAGCTGCTGCCCCCTTCTCACCATCAGGGGATCCTTGCTGAGCACCAGCAGGCCTTTGAGCGCCAGGCGACACCTCTTCCTGCACTCGATCCGCAGGTACCTGGACACGACCCTCAGGACCCAGCCACCACATTTAGTCCAGTCCAGGCACTGCAGAACCTGAAAGGCACAGGGCAGTGGTACAGGGCCCAGCTGGCAGGAGCCCAGAACTGCACAGGGCCAGCCCCAGGCAGCAGCAGCACAGGGCGCTGGTGCCATCCCAGGAGGCTAGGGATGCGGCTGCGAGAGGGCAGAGAGCTGGGAGGCAGCTCAGCCAGGCGGCGCTGCTCTTCAGGCTCACCTCCACAAGGAATGCCAGGAAAGGCAGATCGCAGCCTGGCTTCTCAATGCTGAGCAGCCGGAGCAAGCGGGTTGCGATGCAGGCAGAGAAAGGGATCAAGACATGGCGCATCTCCCTGTCAGGGGCAAAAAGGAAGAAAGAGCCTGAGCTGGGAGGGGCACACTTTCCTCACGACTGACTCCCAGAGGTGCAGTCTTTCCCCAGCATCCCTGGAGGGGACGTGGGTGCTTTGGGAGGCGGCCACTCCTGTGCACCCTCCTCTCCCAGCCTTTTCCAGTCTGCTCGGCCGTCCCTAAAGTGACAAGGCCCTCTGGCCCATGACCAGAGGGACTGTGTGGGGCAGCCCGGGCACAGGGCACCAATTCCAGGGACAGCAGGGAGCAGGGGGTCTCACCTGGCCAGCAGAGCCACAGCATAGTACTGGGTATGAGCACAGAGCATGGTGTCCCAGCCATGCTTGGACTCCACAGCCATCACCTCATTCTCAAACTGCAACCGGCAGAGCAGGGTCTTCATGACCTGCACTGCAAACCTGTGTGCAGAGCAAAGCCCGGGTCACATTGGGAGCACTGGCACTGGCCACAAGGACATGGGAAGGACGGGAGGACGGAGACCTGTTGGGGTCGCTGGGAAGGTGGTGTTCATCTCGGCACGCTCTCCAGAAGTGATCGACTTCCTGTGGTGGCATCTGTTGTGTGGTGATGACAACATGGAAAAGCAGAGCCACAAAGAGGCGGGAGGAATAAAGGGTCATAGCCTCGTGGCACTCAGGCACCTGGACAATCACCCACACCACCAGAGTTGCCTGCAAAAGAAGTTGCCAAGGAGAGCGCTCAGTGCGAGGTGTCCATGTGGCAGGGCCCCAGGGGAGACGCAGGGGGAGCAGCGGGCCTGGTGCCCCTGAGCCTGCCCTTAGGCCAGGTTTCAGCCCAGGGCCTGAGGCAGGGAGAGGATGGAGAGCTGCTGGAGAGGTGACCTGGGGGTGAGCAAATGCCCAGAAACTCACAGCCAGGGCAAAAACGTCCTCCTTGTCCCCATCGGAGGTGAACATGCTGTGCAGAGGCCAATCCTCCATCACACAGAGCAGTGCTGGCAGCACCTTCTCCACTGTGGGACTCGATGAGCCTATGCTTCTCCAGATCATTGCAGCAGCTCTGTGGGATCAGAGCTCTGTGTCAGGGACATCTCAGCCACACTACCATGCCCTGTGCGGGTCTGGGGGCCGGGTGACAGAGCCCCGGTGCCCTGAAGGGCAGGGAGGGAGCACGGCAGCAGGCTCGGGAAACAGAGGGGCCCGAGGGTCCCGGACCTGTCTGCCGCTCTGGCAGAGCCCATTGCACAGGCCGTGCAGGGCCATGGCCCTAAAGGCCGGGGAGGCCTGAGCTCTCCAGGGAGGTGGGCCCATACCTGTCACATGTTGGGGCACAGCGCAGGAGGGTCAGCACCACGTCAGCTGGGTGTTCTTCAGCCAGCCTCACGATGTTCGTGGGCAGCCTGGTATCCACATTTCCATGCGATGCAAGATTCTGGTGCATCTTCTTTACAATGGCTGGCACCTGGAAAAGGCATGGGGAAGACTTGGGCCGCTGTCTCGGGGAGCAACTTCACCAGCTTCCCCCAAGAATCGCTTCCCTTCCTGCCACGCTGTGCCGGCCTCAAAGACTGAGGGGGCCCAGTGGCCGTGGCTGGAGATGACACACAATCCTGGGAGGCCTCTAGCCCCAGCCCCAGGCTGTTTACCTGCTGCTCAGAAGGAATACCACTCTTCTGGATAAAATCCACAGTGGGAGCAGGAATGGCAGTGGGAGTGGCCGTGGCGCCAGTATCTCTGATGCCCTGAGTCTCTCCAGTGTCAGCCGTTTGGAGGGCCACAGCCTCAGCCACTGCCTTGTCAGCCTTTGTCCTTTGATCATTCAACGCAGCGTCAAAATTTTCTGAGGGCTCAGCCAAATCTGTGTTGACATCAGGCTCTGCCTGGGGCTCGGTCAGCCCACAGTCAGGCTCAGCTGAGCCCTCAGCTGCCCTGGTGCCGGTGTTTCTACGCCGAATGCGCAGGAATTTTCGGATCATCTGCAGGAGAACAAAGGACAGGGAAGAGAGATGTGTTCCATGGAGTGCTCCAAGCGCGGTGCTCGGCTGAGCAGTGACAACAGGCCCAGCCCAGGCGGGGATGGCTGCAGGTACCTTCAGTGTCCTGCGGAAGCTTCCACCGGCAGGCCTCTGCTCTTGTGTGCCGTCCGTGGCTGCATCTGGCAAAGAGCGAGAGCAGCCAGAGCTGAGGGGCTGCGGGAGAGGCCGGAGAACACAGCCCAGCCCTGCCCTCCCCAGGCTGCGATAGGGACGGGATGGGATGGGGCCACGTTGGCTGCAGCCATCAGCCCTGTGGCCCAGCTCTGCCACTCACCATCCTGTAGTGTCTGGAACCGCTCGCGCTCTTCAGGCTCTTGTGCTGGAGTAGCTCCAGGGCCTTTGCTTTTTTTCCCCCTGAACACTTTGGACAGGCCGAGAAATCTGCCCGCCATGCCACAGCAGCTTTCAAGAGAGAAGCCTCAGGAAAGCACTGAGGCAACAAGTTGTGCACTTGCGCCTTGAAAGCACCTGTGGCAGAAGAAGCCTCAGGAAGGCTGCAGGACAGCAAGTCCTGCACTCTGGTCTCAAGGGCTCCTGCCACAATGACAGGAGGTTCCTCGTAGACGATTCAAGTCACCAAATCCCACAGTCCGGCCTGGAGGCCACAGGCCACAGGGATAAGAGATGACTTGGAAAACCTCCGAGTCACCAAGTCGTGCAGTCTGGCCGTGAGGTCAGCTGCACAACTCACTCCTCGTAGAAGCTCTGGGTCAGGCACAAACGAGTGCGCTGTGCGGGGGCTCCTCACAGCACCGCTCTGGCGCGTCCTGTCCCGTCGCCTGCTCCAAGGAATGTGGCCTGGCTGCGTCACCGCCAGCACCTATGTCCCCACGTGTCACAAAGGGTCCTTGGACACCCTGTGCCATTCCATGCCACGGTGACCGCGCTGCTGCACCGCGTCACAAAGGGCCAATGCACACACTGTCACCTGCCCTGGGGCCGCTCCCAGCCCAGCCAAAGTGGCCCAGGTTGGAAGGAACCCCTCACCCCAAGTGTCTAAGACAGCCCTGAGACAGCATCTTTCGCAGCGGCTCAAACCGTGGGCAAACGCTGCCCTGCTCTGCGGGCTCAGGGCAGCAGAAGGAGCCCCCAGGGCCGCCGACGCAGCCGCAGCGGGAAGGGCACGGGGCCTTGCACAGAAGCTGGCACGGCCTCCCTGGGACACGTCCCAGCCGGTGGCCGTCCTAAACCCGTGGGTGTGACACAGACGAGGAACCTGTGGGCCGGGGCACGGATGCTGCTCTGACCCCTGGGGCCAGGGCAGCGCTGAAATCGGCAGGCGTGACGGAGCCCCCGCCCAAGCAGAGCTGCCGCTCCCCGAGCCCTGACAACGCTGGTGCCATCTCCTGCCCCAGAGACCTGTGCCCCGGGGTGCTTCTCTTCCACAGGGCAGCCAAAGCCAACGGGCCCTGGCGGCTGGGCTCCTTCCTACAGGGGATGCTGGCAGGAGCACCTGGAGCAAGTGCTGGCAACACTTGGTTTCTGTCAGAAGCTCTTACACCATGCTGAAATTGTTTTCTACTTGGATTGATTTCCTGAAGCACAAAATCACCCTGGCAGCAGAGGCATAGAAGGAGCTGGCATTTAAGAATCCTTAATTCGGGAAAGCTTTTCTTCCCATTACTCAACTCAAGAAGTTGCAAAAAGTTGCCAACTTGCTAAATTAAGAGCAATGGCCTGAGAACCTGATAGATTTGCAAGCTTCCTTCCCATCTCAAAGCAGTGTTAGAAATGATCAGAGCCAATTTCCAAAATCAAAGATTTAGTTAACAAATTTGAAAAGCAATTTCGGGAAACGCCACGATAAATCAGGACAACATGGATCGAATGTTGGGTGGTCAATCCGGGAGCAGCACAGGGTTCTCCTCCGGAGTACTGCCCACAAATTCAGGGTCTCAGGGGAGGTGTTTGAGACCATTTTTCTACCCTGAGGCAAAAACAAGACGGTAACAAAGAACCCGAAGAGCATGACATCATGTACATAAGAGAATCATTGAAATGTCTGGTGTCCGCAAGGGATATCTGAAAGAGTTTCCTGAGAAATTGAAAAGACGTCTGCATGAAAAGTCTCCGAATCTTCTGTCAGAAGGTTTCTGTTGCCCTCCGCCCAGATTGGTATGGGATCTCCTGATGAGCTGTGAAGATGTGGTCCGCCCATGCTTCATGGGCCCTTTCCCGCTTATCTCTCTGGCAGATGTCCAGGTAACACCTTAGGACTGTGAAAAGACTGTGGTATGCAAAGAGATGCCCTGGAAGTGTTTCCAGCAATTCTGGGGATTTTACCTTCCACTGCAAAGTTTTAAGACACACAGTTTTAATCCAGGAATTTAATACTATGTATCTATTACAGCAGCAACACATCTGCCTTAAGGTCATCCACTGCATGTCACTTTGCAAAGCAGAAGACCACACAGAGACAAAACAAAGGCCTTGCTTTGGTTTCAAACATTT
Source organism: Chamaea fasciata (assembly GCF_029207755.1). Lineage (NCBI taxonomy): Eukaryota > Metazoa > Chordata > Aves > Passeriformes > Sylviidae > Chamaea > Chamaea fasciata. Next base: position 81,052,119 of record NW_027094089.1, read on the forward strand.
TCCTAGGAAGGCATGAGAAGAACCCAATTCTCTTAAGGAATCAAAGCTCTCCAGGAATGAAAGTCCACTCAGTGTTACAAAAGTAGCCCAAACAAATGAGTAGATTGCAAAAGGGCTAATCCTCCCCCTGCTCCAGATATGGAAGTGGCCAAGAAAGTAGAGCTCTCCCCTCTTCTTCTCTGCAGGAGAAGCAGGATGACTAAGAGGAAAAGTCCCAGCTATTCCTTCAGTCCTCCATCACCAAAGCTGTGCCATAGCACAGGTGCTGCCTTCAAAGTGACCCCAGTTCCAGCCTAGACCTCTCACCTTCCAGACAACTCCTTCCCCAACACGCCCAGCAGCACCAACCCCAGCTCAACACCCTGCCAAGACCCGCAGCTGTCCCCATGCCTGCGCAGAGCTTTGCCACCCCCTGGTTCCCTGCACGTGCCGTGGCATGGCCCTCAGGAGGATGTGCTCCAAGGCCTTCCCCGCTAGCAAGCTCAGGCTGCCAGGCCTACGGTTCCTGGAACATCCTTCCCACCCACCCTTCCCGTGCACGGCTGGTCCATTTGCGCTCAGCTCCGACTTGGCCGCTTCAGCAGGACTGCTGCTAAAGGACGGAGAGCAGCCCGGCAAGCTCCTTCTCCAGCTCCCTCTTTACTCTCGGGGGCAGGTAGAACATGCCACAGGAAAGCAAGCAGTGCCAAAAGACTTGGGCCAGCATCAGGCACACTGAGGAATGAAACAAGGCCTTTGTTCGATGGAAGGAAGCACAAGCAATTGACAGAAGTGAAGAGGACTTAGCACAGATATCCAGAAGTCCTTAGCACCAGTGAACATCAGAAAAACCTGGAAGCCTAACTTGACATGAGAGTGACTTGACAAAAAGCTTGAGACATAGCCTTCGGGAAGACCTAAGGGCGGCTACAGAATCAGCCCTGTGCAGGGAAGGCATGAGGAAGATGAGCTGCTTTGGTGCGCTGAGACTCCTCCAGGCCAGCAAGTAGACACTAGGTTCAAGTCTAGGATTCTGACGCAATGTGTTTCCTTCTAAGCCCCTGCCTATGGAATCACTTCAGCAGTCTAAAGACGGAAGGGATTTTTGATAGAATTCCTACAGAAACCCACTGAAATTTGGATGTGGCGAAGAAGCCTTGTGCTGGGGTGCAGAGCCCTAACCTCCGGCCAATAAAAGAGCTCTTGGTGGACAATGCATTTGCCTGCTGATTTCATTGAATTCTAGAGACCTCTCAGGACTGCTCTATCCTGAGGGAAGGCCCTTGGCCTTGAGCTGCAGGCACCCGTGCAAGCTTCAGATCAGCTCCCTCAGCTTCCAGGACCTCTCTTGGCTGGCATCCTGACGGGGAGGCAGGACTGCTGCCAGGCACTGCTGGGACCCAGCAGGACAGGACCGGCTGTCTCGTGTCCATGTAGCACCCCCTGACACAGCCAGGGTCATCCTGAAAGCAGACAAGGCTCACGTGTCAGCGCAGAGGGGCAAGGAGCGCTGGGCTCCTCTCAGGGTGTCTCAGCTGGGCCTGCTCCACAAGACGCCCCCATTTGAAGGTGTCACGATCCGCTCACACAAGCGGGGTTCGTGATGGTTCGTTTTAGGGATCTCAGAGCACGAAAGACTCAGCGGGGGACAAACTCAGTTTACTCAATCACAAATGCACCTTTATTTAGTGCCAACAAATGCGATAGTAGGGAGAGAAAAAGAGAATAGTTAGAAAAACAGAAAAGAGGGGAAGGGGATTATGGCTACCAACATGGAGGGTTGAGTCCTCGAGGCTTTTGAAGATGCCTATAGACGCGAGTTTCTCCAGTGGGGTGATCACAAAATTGAGCGAGGGTCTCCAGGGTTTCTATAGTCCTCTCCGAAGCGACAGGCAGTTGGCCAAACAGGTGGGGGAAATCATTGCAGTGTGTTCATTTAGAGAACCCAGAACAAGTCGGTCGTCAGCAGGTACAGTGTCAGCCAGTACAAGTCAGCAGGTGCAGTGTCAGCAGGCACAGTCACTTCACCGTGACTTGCCCATTGTTTCTGCTCAGGTTCTGATGTTCCGATATGGGTGCTGGGTTTTTCCCTTGAACACACCTGCAGGAAGCACTTGGCCAACATCCCACCTCAGCCAGGCCAGAACTCCTGTCTTGAGATTTTAAAGTCCCTTTTAGGGGTTTCAGTCTCTGTCCTTGACGATGGTCGTGAGGCAGATGAGGGATCTTCAGACTGTCTCTTACAGAAGGCCTGCTAATGCCCAGCTGCCAGAAATGCCTGCCTTGTTCTCTCCAAGATGCAGAGGAAGAGGCAGGGAGCAGGGCCCATTGGGAGGCAAAGCTTCCAAGCCTTTTCTGAGGCCACGCACACACCAAGAGCAGCCAAGACTCTCCCTGCTGCCTGGCCCACACAGCCCAGCTCGGTGCTGGCCCTCTGGGCCGCAGCAGCTTCCAGCAAGCAAGAGGCAAACGCATATTGCGAGGAGTTGAAACACAGCAGACAGCTAAGACGTGAGACGTGTGTGCGGGAAGGCCTTTGAATTCATAGCTCTCCAAGACAGCTTTGGGGCTGGCAGCTGGACAGAGATGCTCCTGCTCACACCTGTGTCCAAAGAGGGGGAACACACCCTGCTGCAGGTGCTTGCCTTGGTCTCTGCAGGTCCAGCTGGATTCCAAACCTGCTCTTCACAGCCTTCTCCCTTCCCTTGTCCATCTGCCAAGTACAACGGGCCTCAAGGACTGAAAGGACCACAGAGAGCCAAAGGGGGACAGTTCTTCCTACATCACTGGGAGCTCCTAGGAAAGCGCTTTCCTTCAGCAGCAAGCCCCTTTCCCCCAGAGGCGTTTTCCCAGATTGGAAGCTTTCCTGGGGAACACCAAGACACTCTTAAGAAACCCTGGCAAGGCTGAATTTCTTTCTGGTCCTTTCTGGACAGGCGCTCCAGCTCTAGCTGGCATTTCCTCCAGTGTGATTCCAGCTGGAGGTTGACACATGCAGCCCCAGGCCCTCTACAAACACAAGCTGCCCGCTGCCTCCACTCCTGCCTGCGCTCACAGCAGCAAAAGCAGGCTCTTCCCGGCCAGAGACCAGAGAGCCCTGTTCCCGCAGGACGCTCTCGCCAGCACCTTCCAGGACTCTCCGCTGTGCACGCAGCACTTTTCATGCCCGCTCTCCACAGCCTTTGGAAGACAGAGCACAACCTGGCTGACGCTGCCATCAGTACACCCCAAACACGGGCAGAGGAAGGAGAAGCAGGGGCTGCTTTGCGGCCATGCCCAGGAGAGACTGGAAGGCTGCCCTCCCTCTGCTCTCACTCGCTTGGCTTTCTGGCAGCCTCTGAGGCAGGGGCTGCGATTCCTCAGCTCTGGGCACCAGAACCGCAGCCGGGATCCCGGCACTGCCTGACGGCGCTGGGGCCATTGGCCGGGTCACGCGTCCGAGTCTCGGCCACCGTGCTGCTGCTGCTGCTGCTTCACTTGCCCTTAGGCACACCCCAAGCTCCCTGTTAAGGCCTGATGGTCTCTGCTTCTGCCATCTCCCCGACCCTGTGCAGGGATGGAGCACTGCTGTGCTTTCAGCAGGCTATTCTTGAAAGCTTCCAGCATTCCAAGCTCCTTTGCCCTCTGTAGATGCTTGCCATGGAATCCCTCACAGCTGGCTTCAGAGCGTCCTCAGGTTGGCTCTCCCAAAATCCGGGAGCTTCAGGCTGCTCAGCAGGACCTTAAACTGCACAGTGTTGTGGAACTGGACCTTCAGCACAGGCACCTTTCCAGCCTGACGCGGCCTCGCTCCTCTGTGTCTCTGCACAAAAGACGGCGCGCAAGAGGACGGCAGCAGGGGCCTGTGTGTGCCAGGGCTCAGGTTTTTACGCCGCATCAGCTCCACAGAGACGCAGGTAAAGTGAAGAAGCCAAAGAGTTTATTAATTCAAGGCGAAGCAAAGGGATGAGCTGGGAGGGAATAAGGGGGGATGGGCAGGGTCTGAGGGCTGGAGGGAGGGAGCTAAGGACAAAGAGGGAGAGGTGTGAAGCCAGGAGAATTGTGCTCAGCCTCAGCTGTGCGTGGAGCTCCAGCAGCACTGAGAGATGGTGTCCTCTTCAGTGTCTCCTGGTGTGTTCTTGGGACATCGGTTCTCTGGATTCAGAAGATGTCCCCAGTTGTTTAGCTTTCTGGGGAAAGCGGGCTTCATTTTGAAGGTTTAGAGCATGACAAGCTGTTGTCTTGCCTCTGGGTTTGAAGGGCTGCAAGAGAGAAGAACAGAGCCATGGTCAGAGGCTGGATCAGTGGGAATCCTAGGAGATCTTCCTGCCAGGGCCATCCCACCCAGAAGCAAGCAGGAGACATTGGGATCAGCCAGAAGGTGCTTGTCACGAATCCCCCACGTGCCCCTCAAATCTCTGTGCGTTGTGCCCTCTCCAGCCCTCGTCCACACAAGGAGCAAAGGCCTCCAGAGCTGGGGATTGCAGCTGTCTGCCCGGGCAGTGCAGCTTCCCCCGCCAGAGCCGCTGACGGCCCGCTGCCCTCACTCACCCTGACTGAGAAGGTGAAGCTGTCCTGGCTGCCCTCTCAGAGAGCGTGTCACGGCCCCAGCGGCACGGCTCCCTGCCAGCGCCGCTGCCAGCCCTGTGGCCACACGGCCTCCTGCCCCGGCAGGGCTCAGCCCGGGCCCTTGCCGCCTGCTGCCGCCCCAGGGCACGGCTGCCAAAAGGCGGCAGCAGCCCCGAGGGCAGGCGGGGCTCCACGGCGCCGGGCCCTGATGCCGCTGCAGCCGGGGCAGCAGCAGCCAGGGCCGGGGCCGAGCTGCGGCGGGCCGGGGAGGGAGCCCGGGCTCATGGCTCACCCATGAACAGCATGGCCGCCTCTGGCAGGGACTCCTGTGGGTTCTCCAGGTAGGGCAGGGCCCGGCGCAGGTGCTCGGCCGCTCGGATCCTGTTGTCTGTCAGGTGGAGAGAGCGGCAGGAGGGAAGGGTTGGCGCGGGCTCAGCCCCTGGGCCGGGCTCTGGCCGCGCCCAGCCCCGGCCTCCCCTGCCCGCACGGCCCTGAGGCCCGGCCAGCAGCCGCTGGCGCCGGGCTCTGGAGGGGGCAGAGGGCCGGCTGCTGCCCGGGGAGCCGCGGTGCCGCCCCGTGCCCGCAGCCCCGCTGGGCCGGGACTCCACAGGCACCCGGCTCGGGGCCGCAGGAGCCTGGAGAAGAGCCCGCGGGGCCCAGGGAAGGCAGCGGCGTGTGGGGCGCAGGCTGGAGCCCCCGGGTGCAGCACTGGGCAGGGGCCACGGCTGCCAGCCCCGCGGCCACGGATCTTCTCCAGGCTGAGGCTGCCACTTCTCCAAGCCATCCTTACCTTACAGTCATCGATAGTCAAGGGATGTTCCTTTTTCAGGAGCTCCTGGAGATCCCTCCTCTTCAGGAACTTGGCCGCACAATACAGGGTTTCCCGAGAGGCCTGAAGAGCAGCAGAAATGCAGAGATGGCACCACAGCCCAAGGCACAAGGACCCGCATCCCTGTGCCAAGGCCTGGAGGAGGACGCAGCCTCCTCCTCCTCCTGCAGCAGGGCAGGAGGCAGCTGAGCCCCCGTCCCAGGGATGCACAAAACCTCACATTTGCCACACGCCGGTTCTCATCATGGCAGTAGATTAAAAGTAGGTACAGGCTCTTGTTGACAGTTGCCTTCAGGGGCTTTTTTCCCTCCTTCACTACCAACTCCATCACTTTACAGAAGAGGTCAATGGAGAGCAGTTTCATGTAGCTATTTTCCTAGAGGAAAGGAAAAAACCTAAGCATCAATTACTCCAGGCCCACCTAGGCAAAGGCCTGAAAATGCAGACAGCACAAGGTTTCTGGGCAGCACCCAATGCCTGTGGCTCGGATTGCAGAACCTTACGTTGTCAAAGAGCGCCAGGAGTGCCTCAGCCAGCTTTGGGGCGGTGGTGCTGGATACCAGGATGTCTTTGTTCTCCAGCATATTAGTAAAGACACGGAGGGTCAGGGCAACCACCACTCCATCTTCATCAGCCAGCAGATCCACAAAGCTTTCAGACAGGCAGCACATTCTTCTGGCCTGTGTGGAACACAAGGCTGCGCTGTGAAGCCGTGAACAGCTGCAGCAGCGACAGCGCCCTGGCACTGCAAGCCCAGCCTGCTGCCGCAGGGCCCAGACACCAAAGGCCTGTCCCAAAGCACTCGGGCAGCTGAGGCAGGAGAGCTGGGAGCAGCTGCCTCAGCTCCTGAAGGCCAGCCAGCCCATGGGGCTGCTCTCCCCAGTGCAGCTTCAGCTGCTGCCCCCTTCTCACCATCAGGGGATCCTTGCTGAGCACCAGCAGGCCTTTGAGCGCCAGGCGACACCTCTTCCTGCACTCGGTCCGCAGGTACCTCGACACGACCTTCAGGACCCAGCCACCACATTTGGTAAAGTCCAGGCACTCCAGGACCTGAAAGGCACAGGGCAGTGGTACAGGGCCCGGCTGGCAGGAGCCCAGAACTGCACAGGGCCAGCCCCAGGCAGCAGCAGCACAGGGCGCTGGTGCCATCCCAGGAGGCTAGGGATGCGGCTGCGAGAGGGCAGAGAGCTGGGAGGCAGCTCAGCCAGGCAGCGCTGCTCTTCAGGCTCACCTCCACAAGGAATGCCAGGAAAGGCAGATCCCAGCCTGGCTTCTCAATGCTGAGCAGCCGGAGCAAGCGGGTTGCGATGCAGGCAGAGAAAGGGATCAAGACATGGCGCATCTCCCTGTCAGGGGCAAAAAGGAAGAAAGAGCCTGAGCTGGGGGGGGCACACTTTCCTCACGACTGACTCCCAGAGGTGCAGTCTTTCCCCAGCATCCCTGGAGGGGACGTGGGTGCTTTGGGAGGCGGCCACTCCTGTGCACCCTCCTCTCCCAGCCTTTTCCAGTCTGCTCGGCCGTCCCTAAAGTGACGAGGCCCTCTGGCCCATGACCAGAGGGACTGTGTGGGGCAGCCTGGGCACAGGGCACCAATTCCAGGGACAGCAGGGAGCAGGAGGTCTCACCTGGCCAGCAGAGCCACAGCATAGTACTGGGTATGAGCGCAGAGCATGGTGTCCCAGCCATGCTTGGACTCCACAGCCATCACCTCATTCTCACACTGCAGCCGGCAGAGCAGGGTCTTCATGACCTGCACTGCAAACCTGTGTGCAGAGCAAAGCCCGGGTCACATTGGGAGCACTGGCACTGGCCACAAGGACATGGGAAGGACGGGAGGACGGAGACCTGTTGGGGTCGCTGGGAAGGTGGTGTTCCTCTCGGCACGCTCTCCAGAAGTGATCGACTTCCTGTGGTGGCATCTGCTGTGTGGTGATGACAACATGGAAAAGCAGAGCCACAAAGAGGCGGGAGGAATAAAGGGTCATAGCCTCGTGGCACTCAGGCACCTGGACAATCACCCACACCACCAGAGTTGCCTGCAAAAGAAGTTGCCAAGGAGAGCGCTCAGTGCGAGGTGTCCATGTGGCAGGGCCCCAGGGGAGACGCAGGGGGAGCAGCGGGCCTGGTGCCCCCTGAGCCTGCCCTTAGGCCAGGTTTCAGCCCAGGGCCTGAGGCAGGGAGAGGATGGAGAGCCGCTGCAGAGGTGACCTGGGGGTGAGCAAATGCCCAGAAACTCACAGCCAGGGCAAAAACGTCCGCCTTGTCGCCATCGGAGGTGAACATGCTGTGCAGAGGCCAATTCTCCATCACACAGAGCAGTGCTGGCAGCACCTTCTCCACTGTGGGACTCGATGAGCCTATGCTTCTCCACATCATTGCAGCAGCTCTGTGGGATCAGAGCTCTGTGTCAGGGACATCTCAGCCACACTACCATGCCCTGTGCGGGTCTGGGGACCGGGTGACAGAGCCCCGGTGCCCTGAAGGGCAGGGAGGGAGCATGGCAGCAGGCTCGGGAAACAGAGGGGCCCGAGGGTCCCGGACCTGTCTGCCGCTCTGGCAGAGCCCATTGCACAGGCCGTGCAGGGCCATGGCCCTAAAGGCCGGGGAGGCCTGAGCTCTCCAGGGAGGTGGGCCCATACCTGTCACATGTTGGGGCACAGCGCAGGAGGGTCAGCACCACGTCAGCTGGGTCTTCTTCGGCCAGCCTCACGATGTTCATGGGCAGCCTGGTATCCACATTTCCATGCGATGCAAGATTCTGGTGCATCTTCTTTACAATGGCTGGCACCTGGAAAAGGCATGGGGAAGACTTGGGCCGCTGTCTCGGGGAGCAACTTCACCAGCTTCCCCCAAGAATCGCTTCCCTTCCTGCCACGCTGTGCCGGCCTCAAAGGCTGAGGGGGCCCAGTGGCCGTGGCTGGAGATGACACACAATCCTGGGAGGCCTCTAGCCCCAGCCCCAGGCTGTTTACCTGCTGCTCAGAAGAAATACCACTCTTCTGGATAAAATCCACAGTGGGAGCAGGAATGGCAGTGGGAGAGGCCGTGGCGCCAGTATCTCTGATGCCCTGAGTCTCTCCAGTGTCAGCCGTTTGGAGGGCCACATCCTCAGCCACTGCCTTGTCAGCCCTTGCCCTTTGATCATTCAACGCAGCGTCAAAATTTTCTGAGGGCTCAGCCAAATCTGTGTTGACATCAGGCTCTGCCTGGGGCTCGGTCAGCCCACAGTCAGGCTCAGCTGAGCCCTCAGCTGCCCTGGTGCCGGTGTTTCTACGCCGAATGCGCAGGAATTTTCGGATCATCTGCAGGAGAACAAAGGACAGGGAAGAGAGACGTGTTCCATGGAGTGCTCCAAGCGCGGTGCTCGGCTGAGCAGTGACAACAGGCCCAGCCCAGGCGGGGATGGCTGCAGGTACCTTCAGTGTCCTGCGGAAGCGGCCACTGGCAGGCCTCGTCTCTTGTGTGCCGTCCGTGGCTGCATCTGGCAAAGAGCGAGAGCAGCCAGAGCTGAGGGGCTGCGGGAGAGGCCGGAGAACACAGCCCAGCCCTGCCCTCCCCAGGCTGCGATAGGGACGGGATGGGATGGGGCCACGTTGGCTGCAGCCATCAGCCTTGTGGCCCAGCTCTGCCACTCACCATCCTGCAGTGTCTGGATCCGCTCGCGCTCTTCAGGCTCTTGCGCTGGGGTAGCTCCAGGGCCTTTGCTTTTTTTCCCCCTGAACACTTTGGACAGGCCGAGAAATCTGCCCGCCATGCCACAGCACCTTTCAAGAGAGAAGCCTCAGGAAAGCACTGAGGCAACAAGTTGTGCACTTGCGCCTTGAAAGCACCTGTGGCAGAAGAAGCCTCAGGAAGGCTGCAGGACAGCAAGTCCTGCACTCTGGTCTCAAGGGCTCCTGCCACAATGACAGGAGGTTCCTCGTAGACGATTCAAGTCACCAAATCCCACAGTCCGGCCTGGAGGCCACAGGCCACAGGGATAAGAGATGACTTGGAAAACCTCCGAGTCACCAAGTCGTGCAGCCTGGCCGTGAGGTCAGCTGCACAACTCACTCCTTGTAGAAGCTCTGGGTCAGGCACAAACGAGTGCGCTGTGCGGGGGCTCCTCACAGCACCGCTCTGGCGCGTCCTGTCCCGTCGCCTGCTCCAAGGAATGTGGCCTGGCTGCGTCACCGCCAGCACCTATGTCCCCACGTGTCACAAAGGGTCCTTGGACACCCTGTGGCATTCCATGCCACGGTGACCGCGCAGCTGCACCATGTCACAAAGGGCCAATGCACACACTGCCACCTGCCCTGGGGCCGCTCCCAGCCCAGCCAAAGTGGCCCAGGTTGGAAGGAACCCCTCCCCCCAAGTGTCTAAGACAGCCCTGAGACAGCATCTTTCGCAGCGGCTCAAACCGTGGGCAAACGCTGCCCTGCTCTGCGGGCTCAGGGCAGCAGAAGGAGCCCTCAGGGCCGCCGATGCAGCCGCAGCGGGAAGGGCATGGGGCCTCGCACAGAAGCTGGCACGGCCTCCCTGGGACACGTCCCACCCGGTGGCCGTCCTAAACCCGTGGGTGTGACACAGACGAGGAACCTGTGGGCCAGGGCACGGATGCTGCTCTGACCCCTGGGGCCAGGGCAGCGCTGAAATCGGCAGGCGTGACGGAGCCCCCGCCCAAGCAGAGCTGCCGCCCCCCGAGCCCTGGCAACGCTGGTGCCATCTCCTGCCCCAGAGACCTGTGCCCCGGGGCGCTTCTCTTCCACAGGGCAGCCAAAGCCAACGGGCCCTGGCGGCTGGGCTCCTTCCTACAGGGGATGCTGGCAGGAGCACCTGGAGCAAGTGCTGGCAACACTTGGTCTCTGTCAGAAGCTCTTACACCATGCTGAAATTGTTTTCTACTTGGATTGATTTCCTGAAGCACAAAATCACCCTGGCAGCAGAGGCATAGAAGGAGCTGGCATTTAAGAATCCTTAATTCGGGAAAGCTTTTCTTCCCATTACTCAACTCAAGAAGTTGCAAAAAGTTGCCAACTTGCTAAATTAAGAGCAATGGCCTGAGAACCTGATAGATTTGCAAGCTTCCTTCCCATCTCAAAGCAGTGTTAGAAATGATCAGAGCCAATTTCCAAAATCAAAGATTTAGTTAACAAATTTGAAAAGCAATTTCGGGAAACGCCACGATAAATCAGGACAACATGGATCGAATGTTGGGTGGTCAATCCGGGAGCAGCACAGGGTTCTCCTCCGGAGTACTGCCCACAAATTCAGGGTCTCAGGGGAGGTGTTTGAGACCATTTTTCTACCCTGAGGCAAAAACAAGACGGTAACAAAGAACCCGAAGAGCATGACATCATGTACATAAGAGAATCATTGAAATGTCTGGTGTCCGCAAGGGATATCTGAAAGAGTTTCCTGAGAAATTGAAAAGACGTCTGCATGAAAAGTCTCCGAATCTTCTGTCAGAAGGTTTCTGTTGCCCTCCGCCCAGATTGGTATGGGATCTCCTGATGAGCTGTGAAGATGTGGTCCGCCCATGCTTCATGGGCCCTTTCCCGCTTATCTCTCTGGCAGATGTCCAGGTAACACCTTTGGACTGTGAAAAGACTGTGGTATGCAAAGAGATGCCCTGGAAGTGTTTCCAGCAATTCAGGGGATTTTACCTTCCACTGCAAAGTTTTAAGACACACAGTTTTAATCCAGGAATTTAATACTATGTATCTATTACAGCTGCAACACATCTGCCTTAAGGTCATCCACTGCATGTCACTTTGCAAAGCAGAAGACCACACAGAGACAAAACAAAGGCCTTGCTTTGGTTTCAAACATTTTCCTAGGAAGGCATGAGAAGAATCCGATTCTCTTAAGGAATCAAAGCTCTCCAGGAATGAAAGTCCACTCAGTGTTACAAAAGTAGCCCAAACAAATGAGTAGATTGTAAAAGGGCTAATCCTCCCCCTGCTCCAGATATGGAAGTGGCCAAGAAAGTAGAGCTCTCCCCTCTTCTTCTCTGCAGGAGAAGCAGGATGACTAAGAGGAAAAGTCCCAGCTATTCCTTCAGTCCTCCATCACCAAAGCTGTGCCATAGCACAGGTGCTGCCTTCAAAGTGACCCCAGTTCCAGCCTAGACCTCTCACCTTCCAGACAACTCCTTCCCCAACACGCCCAGCAGCACCAATCCCAGCTCAACACCCTGCCAAGACCCGCAGCTGTCCCCATGCCTGCGCAGAGCTTTGCCACCCCCTGGTTCCCTGCACGTGCCGTGGCATGGCCCTCAGGAGGATGTGCTCCAAGGCCTTCCCCGCTAGCAAGCTCAGGCTGCCAGGCCTACGGTTCCTGGAACATCCTTCCCACCCACCCTTCCCGTGCACGGCTGGTCCATTTGCGCTCAGCTCCGACTTGGCCGCTTCAGCAGGACTGCTGCTAAAGGACGGAGAGCAGCCCGGCAAGCTCCTTCTCCAGCTCCCTCTTTACTCTCGGGGGCAGGTAGAACATGCCACAGGAAAGCAAGCAGTGCCAAAAGACTTGGGCCAGCATCAGGCACACTGAGGAATGAAACAAGGCCTTTGTTCGATGGAAGGAAGCACAAGCAATTGACAGAAGTGAAGAGGACTTAGCACAGATATCCAGAAGTCCTTAGCACCAGTGAACATCAGAAAAACCTGGAAGCCTAACTTGACATGAGAGTGACTTGACAAAAAGCTTGAGACATAGCCTTCGGGAAGACCTAAGGGCGGCTACAGAATCAGCCCTGTGCAGGGAAGGCATGAGGAAGATGAGCTGCTTTGGTGCGCTGAGACTCCTCCAGGCCAGCAAGTAGACACTAGGTTCAAGTCTAGGATTCTGACGCAATGTGTTTCCTTCTAAGCCCCTGCCTATGGAATCACTTCAGCAGTCTAAAGACGGAAGGGATTTTTGATAGAATTCCTACAGAAACCCACTGAAATTTGGATGTGGCGAAGAAGCCTTGTGCTGGGGTGCAGAGCCCTAACCTCCGGCCAATAAAAGAGCTCTTGGTGGACAATGCATTTGCCTGCTGATTTCATTGAATTCTAGAGACCTCTCAGGACTGCTCTATCCTGAGGGAAGGCCCTTGGCCTTGAGCTGCAGGCACCCGTGCAAGCTTCAGATCAGCTCCCTCAGCTTCCAGGACCTCTCTTGGCTGGCATCCTGACGGGGAGGCAGGACTGCTGCCAGGCACTGCTGGGACCCAGCAGGACAGGACCGGCTGTCTCGTGTCCATGTAGCACCCCCTGACACAGCCAGGGTCATCCCGAAAGCAGACAAGGCTCACGTGTCAGCGCAGAGGGGCAAGGAGCGCTGGGCTCCTCTCAGGGTGTCTCAGCTGGGCCTGCTCCACAAGACGCCCCCATTTGAAGGTGTCACGATCCGCTCACACAAGCGGGGTTCGTGATGGTTCGTTTTAGGGATCTCAGAGCACGAAAGACTCAGCGGGGGACAAACTCAGTTTACTCAATCACAAATGCACCTTTATTTAGTGCCAACAAATGCGATAGTAGGGAGAGAAAAAGAGAATAGTTAGAAAAACAGAAAAGAGGGGAAGGGGATTATGGCTACCAACATGGAGGGTTGAGTCCTCGAGGCTTTTGAAGATGCCTATAGACGCGAGTTTCTCCAGTGGGGTGATCACAAAATTGAGCGAGGGTCTCCAGGGTTTCTATAGTCCTCTCCGAAGCGACAGGCAGTTGGCCAAACAGGTGGGGGAAATCATTGCAGTGTGTTCATTTAGAGAACCCAGAACAAGTCGGTCGTCAGCAGGTACAGTGTCAGCCAGTACAAGTCAGCAGGTGCAGTGTCAGCAGGCACAGTCACTTCACCGTGACTTGCCCATTGTTTCTGCTCAGGTTCTGATGTTCCGATATGGGTGCTGGGTTTTTCCCTTGAACACACCTGCAGGAAGCACTTGGCCAACATCCCACCTCAGCCAGGCCAGAACTCCTGTCTTGAGATTTTAAAGTCCCTTTTAGGGGTTTCAGTCTCTGTCCTTGACGATGGTCGTGAGGCAGATGAGGGATCTTCAGACTGTCTCTTACAGAAGGCCTGCTAATGCCCAGCTGCCAGAAATGCCTGCCTTGTTCTCTCCAAGATGCAGAGGAAGAGGCAGGGAGCAGGGCCCATTGGAAGGCAAAGCTTCCAAGCCTTTTCTGAGGCCACGCACACACCAAGAGCAGCCAAGACTCTCCCTGCTGCCTGGCCCACACAGCCCAGCTCGGTGCTGGCCCTCTGGGCCGCAGCAGCTTCCAGCAAGCAAGAGGCAAACGCATATTGCGAGGAGTTGAAACACAGCAGACAGGTAAGATGTGAGACGTGTGTGCGGGAAGGCCTTTGAATTCATAGCTCTCCAAGACAGCTTTGGGGCTGGCAGCTGGACAGAGATGCTCCTGCTCACACCTGTGTCCAAAGAGGGGGAACACACCCTGCTGCAGGTGCTTGCCTTGGTCTCTGCAGGTCCAGCTGGATTCCAAACCTGCTCTTCACAGCCTTCTCCCTTCCCTTGTCCATCTGCCAAGTACAACGGGCCTCAAGGACTGAAAGGACCACAGAGAGCCAAAGGGGGACAGTTCTTCCTACATCACTGGGAGCTCCTAGGAAAGCGCTTTCCTTCAGCAGCAAGCCCCTTTCCCCCAGAGGCGTTTTCCCAGATTGGAAGCTTTCCTGGGGAACACCAAGACACTCTTAAGAAACCCTGGCAAGGCTGAATTTCTTTCTGGTCCTTTCTGGACAGGCGCTCCAGCTCTAGCTGGCATTTCCTCCAGTGTGATTCCAGCTGGAGGTTGACACATGCAGCCCCAGGCCCTCTACAAACACAAGCTGCCCGCTGCCTCCACTCCTGCCTGCGCTCACAGCAGCAAAAGCAGGCTCTTCCCGGCCAGAGACCAGAGAGCCCTGTTCCCGCAGGACGCTCTCGCCAGCACCTTCCAGGACTCTCCGCTGTGCACGCAGCACTTTTCATGCCCGCTCTCCACAGCCTTTGGAAGACAGAGCACAACCTGGCTGACGCTGCCATCAGTACACCCCAAACACGGGCAGAGGAAGGAGAAGCAGGGGCTGCTTTGCGGCCATGCCCAGGAGAGACTGGAAGGCTGCCCTCCCTCTGCTCTCACTCGCTTGGCTTTCTGGCAGCCTCTGAGGCAGGGGCTGCGATTCCTCAGCTCTGGGCACCAGAACCGCAGCCGGGATCCCGGCACTGCCTGACGGCGCTGGGGCCATTGGCCGGGTCACGCGTCCGAGTCTCGGCCACCGTGCTGCTGCTGCTGCTGCTTCACTTGCCCTTAGGCACACCCCAAGCTCCCTGTTAAGGCCTGGTGGTCTCTGCTTCTGCCATCTCCCCGACCCTGTGCAGGGATGGAGCACTGCTGTGCTTTCAGCAGGCTATTCTTGAAAGCTTCCAGCATTCCAAGCTCCTTTGCCCTCTGTAGATGCTTGCCATGGAATCCCTCACAGCTGGCTTCAGAGCGTCCTCAGGTTGGCTCTCCCAAAATCCGGGAGCTTCAGGCTGCTCAGCAGGACCTTAAACTGCACAGTGTTGTGGAACTGGACCTTCAGCACAGGCACCTTTCCAGCCTGACGCGGCCTCGCTCCTCTGTGTCTCTGCACAAAAGACGGCGCGCAAGAGGACGGCAGCAGGGGCCTGTGTGTGCCAGGGCTCAGGTTTTTACGCCGCATCAGCTCCACAGAGACGCAGGTAAAGTGAAGAAGCCAAAGTGTTTATTAATTCAAGGCGAAGCAAAGGGATGAGCTGGGAGGGAATAAGGGGGGATGGGCAGGGTCTGAGGGCTGGAGGGAGGGAGCTAAGGACAAAGAGGGAGAGGTGTGAAGCCAGGAGAATTGTGCTCAGCCTCAGCTGTGCGTGGAGCTCCAGCAGCACTGAGAGATGTTGTCCTCTTCAGTGTCTCCTGGTGTGTTCTTGGGACATCGGTTCTCTGGATTCAGAAGATGTCCCCAGTTGTTTAGCTTTCTGGGGAAAGCGGGCTTCATTTTGAAGGTTTAGAGCATGACAAGCTGTTGTCTTGCCTCTGGGTTTGAAGGGCTGCAAGAGAGAAGAACAGAGCCATGGTCAGAGGCTGGATCAGTGGGAATCCTAGGAGATCTTCCTGCCAGGGCCATCCCACCCAGAAGCAAGCAGGAGACATTGGGATCAGCCAGAAGGTGCTTGTCACGAATCCCCCACGTGCCCCTCAAATCTCTGTGCGTTGTGCCCTCTCCAGCCCTCGTCCACACAAGGAGCAAAGGCCTCCAGAGCTGGGGATTGCAGCTGTCTGCCCGGGCAGTGCAGCTTCCCCCGCCAGAGCCGCTGACGGCCCGCTGCCCTCACTCACCCTGACTGAGAAGGTGAAGCTGTCCTGGCTGCCCCCTCAGAGAGCGTGTCACGGCCCCAGCGGCACGGCTCCCTGCCAGCGCCGCTGCCAGCCCTGTGGCCACACGGCCTCCTGCCCCGGCAGGGCTCAGCCCGGGCCCTTGCCGCCTGCTGCCGCCCCAGGGCACGGCTGCCAAAAGGCGGCAGCAGCCCCGAGGGCAGGCGGGGCTCCACGGCGCCGGGCCCGGATGCCGCTGCAGCCGCGGCAGCAGTAGCCGGGGCCGGGGCCGAGCTGCGGCGGGCCGGGGAGGGAGCCCGGGCTCGTGGCTCACCCATGAACCGCATGGCCGCCTCTGGCAGGGACTCCTGTGGGTTCTCCAGGTAGGGCAGGGCCCGGCGCAGGTGCTCGACCGCTCGGATCCTGTTGTCTGTCAGGTGGAGAGAGCGGCAGGAGGGAAGGGTTGGCGCGGGCTCAGCCCCTGGGCCGGGCTCTGGCCGCGCCCAGCCCCGGCCTCCCCTGCCCGCACGGCCCTGAGGCCCGGCCAGCAGCCGCTGGCGCCGGGCTCTGGAGGGGGCAGAGGGCCGGCTGCTGCCCGGGGAGCCGCGGTGCCGCCCCGTGCCCGCAGCCCCGCTGGGCCGGGACTCCACGGGCACCCGGCTCGGGGCCGCAGGAGCCTGGAGAAGAGCCCGCGGGGCCCAGGGAAGGCAGCGGCGTGTGGGGTGCAGGCTGGAGCCCCCGGGTGCAGCACTGGGCAGGGGCCACGGCTGCCAGCCCCGCGGCCACGGATCTTCTCCAGGCTGAGGCTGCCACTTCTCCAAGCCATCCTTACCTTACAGTCATCGATAGTCAAGGGATGTTCCTTTTTCAGGAGCTCCTGGAGATCCCTCCTCTTCAGGAACTTGGCCGCACAATACAGGGTTTCCCGAGAGGCCTGAAGAGCAGCAGAAATGCAGAGATGGCACCACAGCCCAAGGCACAAGGACCCGCATCCCTGTGCCAAGGCCTGGAGGAGGACGCAGCCTCCTCCTCCTCCTGCAGCAGGGCAGGAGGCAGCTGAGCCCCCGTCCCAGGGATGCACAAAACCTCACATTTGCCACACGCCGGTTCTCATCATGGCAGTAGATTAAAAGTAGGTACAGGCTCTTGTTGACAGTTGCCTTCAGGGGCTTTTTTCCCTCCTTCACTACCAACTCCATCACTTTACAGAAGAGGTCAATGGAGAGCAGTTTCATGTAGCTATTTTCCTAGAGGAAAGGAAAAAACCTAAGCATCAATTACTCCAGGCCCACCTAGGCAAAGGCCTGAAAATGCAGACAGCACAAGGTTTCTGGGCAGCACCCAATGCCTGTGGCTCGGATTGCAGAACCTTACGTTGTCAAAGAGCGCCAGGAGTGCCTCAGCCAGCTTTGGGGCGGTGGTGCTGGATACCAGGATGTCTTTGTTCTCCAGCATATTAGTAAAGACACGGAGGGTCAGGGCAACCACCACTCCATCTTCATCAGCCAGCAGATCCACAAAGCTTTCAGACAGGCAGCACATTCTTCTGGCCTGTGTGGAACACAAGGCTGCGCTGTGAAGCCGTGAACAGCTGCAGCAGCGACAGCGCCCTGGCACTGCAAGCCCAGCCTGCTGCCGCAGGGCCCAGACACCAAAGGCCTGTCCCAAAGCACTCGGGCAGCTGAGGCAGGAGAGCTGGGAGCAGCTGCCTCAGCTCCTGAAGGCCAGCCAGCCCATGGGGCTGCTCTCCCCAGTGCAGCTTCAGCTGCTGCCCCCTTCTCACCATCAGGGGATCCTTGCTGAGCACCAGCAGGCCTTTGAGCGCCAGGCGACACCTCTTCCTGCACTCGGTCCGCAGGTACCTGGACACGACCTTCAGGACCCAGCCACCACATTTGGTAAAGTCCAGGCACTCCAGGACCTGAAAGGCACAGGGCAGTGGTACAGGGTCCGGATGGCAGGAGCCCAGAACTGCCCAGGGCCAGCCCCAGGCAGCAGCAGCACAGGGCGCTGGTGCCATCCCAGGAGGCTAGGGATGTGGCTGCGGGAGGGCAGAGAGCTGGGAGGCAGCTCAGCCAGGCAGCACTGCTCTTCAGGCTCACCTCCACAAGGAATGCCAGGAAAGGCAGATCCCAGCCTGGCTTCTCAATGCTGAGCAGCCGGAGCAAGCGGGTTGCGATGCAGGCAGACAAAGGGATCAAGACATGGCGCATCTCCCTGTCAGGGGCAAAAAGGAAGAAAGAGCCTGAGCTGGGGGGGGCACACTTTCCTCACGACTGACTCCCAGAGGTGCAGTCTTTCCCCAGCATCCCTGTAGGGGACGTGGGTGCTTTGGGAGGCGGCCACTCCTGTGCACCCTCCTCTCCCAGCCTTTTCCAGTCTGCTCGGCCGTCCCTAAAGTGACGAGGCCCTCTGGCCCATGACCACAGGGACTGTGTGGGGCAGCCTGGGCACAGGGCACCAATTCCAGGGACAGCAGGGAGCAGGGGGTCTCACCTGGCCAGCAGAGCCACAGCATAGTACTGGGTATGAGCGCAGAGCATGGTGTCCCAGCCATGCTTGGACTCCACAGCCATCACCTCATTCTCACACTGCAGCCGGCAGAGCAGGGTCTTCATGACCTGCACTGCAAACCTGTGTGCAGAGCAAAGCCCGGGTCACATTGGGAGCACTGGCACTGGCCACAAGGACATGGGAAGGACGGGAGGACGGAGACCTGTTGGGGTCGCTGGGAAGGTGGTGTTCCTCTCGGCACGCTCTCCAGAAGTGATCGACTTCCTGTGGTGGCATCTGCTGTGTGGTGATGACAACATGGAAAAGCAGAGCCACAAAGAGGCGGGAGGAATAAAGGGTCATAGCCTCGTGGCACTCAGGCACCTGGACAATCACCCACACCACCAGAGTTGCCTGCAAAAGAAGTTGCCAAGGAGAGCGCTCAGTGCGAGGTGTCCATGTGGCAGGGCCCCAGGGGAGACGCAGGGGGAGCAGCGGGCCTGGTGCCCCCTGAGCCTGCCCTTAGGCCAGGTTTCAGCCCAGGGCCTGAGGCAGGGAGAGGATGGAGAGCCGCTGCAGAGGTGACCTGGGGGTGAGCAAATGCCCAGAAACTCACAGCCAGGGCAAAAACGTCCGCCTTGTCGCCATCGGAGGTGAACATGCTGTGCAGAGGCCAATTCTCCATCACACAGAGCAGTGCTGGCAGCACCTTCTCCACTGTGGGACTCGATGAGCCTATGCTTCTCCACATCATTGCAGCAGCTCTGTGGGATCAGAGCTCTGTGTCAGGGACATCTCAGCCACACTACCATGCCCTGTGCGGGTCTGGGGACCGGGTGACAGAGCCCCGGTGCCCTGAAGGGCAGGGAGGGAGCATGGCAGCAGGCTCGGGAAACAGAGGGGCCCGAGGGTCCCGGACCTGTCTGCCGCTCTGGCAGAGCCCATTGCACAGGCCGTGCAGGGCCATGGCCCTAAAGGCCGGGGAGGCCTGAGCTCTCCAGGCAGGTGGGCCCATACCTGTCACATGTTGGGGCACAGCGCAGGAGGGTCAGCACCACGTCAGCTGGGTGTTCTTCGGCCAGCCTCACGATGTTCATGGGCAGCCTGGTATCCACATTTCCATGCGATGCAAGATTCTGGTGCATCTTCTTTACAATGGCTGGCACCTGGAAAAGGCATGGGGAAGACTTGGGCCGCTGTCTCGGGGAGCAACTTCACCAGCTTCCCCCAAGAATCGCTTCCCTTCCTGCCACGCTGTGCCGGCCTCAAAGGCTGAGGGGGCCCAGTGGCCGTGGCTGGAGATGACACACAATCCTGGGAGGCCTCTAGCCCCAGCCCCAGGCTGTTTACCTGCTGCTCAGAAGAAATACCACTCTTCTGGATAAAATCCACAGTGGGAGCAGGAATGGCAGTGGGAGAGGCCGTGGCGCCAGTATCTCTGATGCCCTGAGTCTCTCCAGTGTCAGCCGTTTGGAGGGCCACATCCTCAGCCACTGCCTTGTCAGCCCTTGCCCTTTGATCATTCAACGCAGCGTCAAAATTTTCTGAGGGCTCAGCCAAATCTGTGTTGACATCAGGCTCTGCCTGGGGCTCGGTCAGCCCACAGTCAGGCTCAGCTGAGCCCTCAGCTGCCCTGGTGCCGGTGTTTCTACGCCGAATGCGCAGGAATTTTCGGATCATCTGCAGGAGAACAAAGGACAGGGAAGAGAGACGTGTTCCATGGACTGCTCCAAGCGTGGTGCTCGGCTGAGCAGTGACAACAGGCCCAGCCCAGGCGGGGATGGCTGCAGGTACCTTCAGTGTCCTGCGGAAGCGGCCACCGGCAGGCCTCGGCTCTTGTGTGCCGTCCGTGGCTGCATCTGGCAAAGAGCGAGAGCAGCCAGAGCTGAGGGGCTGCGGGAGAGGCCGGAGAACACAGCCCAGCCCTGCCCTCCCCAGGCTGCGATAGGGACGGGATGGGATGGGGCCACGTTGGCTGCAGCCATCAGCCCTGTGGCCCAGCTCTGCCACTCACCATCCTGTAGTGTCTGGAACCGCTCGCGCTCTTCAGGCTCCTGTGCTGGGGTAGCTCCAGGGCCTTTGCTTTTTTTCCCCCTGAACACTTTGGACAGGCCGAGAAATCTGCCCGCCATGCCACAGCACCTTTCAAGAGAGATGCCTCAGGAAAGCACTGAGGCAACAAGTTGTGCACTTGCGCCTTGAAAGCACCTGTGGCAGAAGAAGCCTCAGGAAGGCTGCAGGACAGCAAGTCCTGCACTCTGGTCTCAAGGGCTCCTGCCACAATGACAGGAGGTTCCTCGTAGACGATTCAAGTCACCAAATCCCACAGTCCGGCCTGGAGGCCACAGGCCACAGGGATAAGAGATGACTTGGAAAACCTCCGAGTCACCAAGTCGTGCAGTCTGGCCGTGAGGTCAGCTGCACAACTCACTCCTTGTAGAAGCTCTGGGTCAGGCACAAACGAGTGCGCTGTGCGGGGGCTCCTCACAGCACCGCTCTGGCGCGTCCTGTCCCGTCGCCTGCTCCAAGGAATGTGGCCTGGCTGCGTCACCGCCAGCACCTATGTCCCCACGTGTCACAAAGGGTCCTTGGACACCCTGTGCTGTTCAATGCCACGGTGACCGCGCAGCTGCACCATGTCACAAAGGGCCAATGCACACACTGCCACCTGCCCTGGGGCCGCTCCCAGCCCAGCCAAAGTGGCCCAGGTTGGAAGGAACCCCTCTCCCCAAGTGTCTAAGACAGCCCTGAGACAGCATCTTTCGCAGCGGCTCAATCCATGGGCAAACGCTGCCCTGCTCTGCGGGCCAAGGGCGGCAGAAGGAGCCCCCAGGGCCGCCGACGCAGCCGCAGCGGGAAGGGCACGGGGCCTCGCACAGAAGCTGGCACGGCCTCCCTGGGACACGTCCCACCCGGTGGCCGTCCTAAACCCGCGGGTGTGACACAGACGAGGAACCTGTGGGCCGGGGCACGGGCACTGCTCTGACCCCTGGGGCCAGGGCAGTGCTGAAATCGGCAGGTGTGACAGAGCCCCCGCCCAAGCAGAGCTGCCGCCCCTCAAGCCCTGGCAACGCTGGTGCCATCTCCTGCCCCAAAGACCTGTGCCCCGGGGCGCTTCTCTTCCACAGGGCAGCCAAAGCCAACGGGCCCTGGCGGCTGGGCTCCTTCCTACAGGGGATGCTGGCAGGAGCACCTGGAGCAAGTGCTGGCAACACTTGGTCTCTGTCAGAAGCTCTTACACCATGCTGAAATTGTTTTCTACTTGGATTGATTTCCTGAAGCACAAAATCACCCTGGCAGCAGAGGCATAGAAGGAGCTGGCATTTAAGAATCCTTAATTCGGGAAAGCTTTTCTTCCCATTACTCAACTCAAGAAGTTGCAAAAAGTTGCCAACTTGCTAAATTAAGAGCAATGGCCTGAGAACCTGATAGATTTGCAAGCTTCCTTCCCATCTCAAAGCAGTGTTAGAAATGATCAGAGCCAATTTCCAAAATCAAAGATTTAGTTAACAAATTTGAAAAGCAATTTCGGGAAACGCCACGATAAATCAGGACAACATGGATCGAATGTTGGGTGGTCAATCCGGGAGCAGCACAGGGTTCTCCTCCGGAGTACTGCCCACAAATTCAGGGTCTCAGGGGAGGTGTTTGAGACCATTTTTCTACCCTGAGGCAAAAACAAGACGGTAACAAAGAACCCGAAGAGCATGACATCATGTACATAAGAGAATCATTGAAATGTCTGGTGTCCGCAAGGGATATCTGAAAGAGTTTCCTGAGAAATTGAAAAGACGTCTGCATGAAAAGTCTCCGAATCTTCTGTCAGAAGGTTTCTGTTGCCCTCCGCCCAGATTGGTATGGGATCTCCTGATGAGCTGTGAAGATGTGGTCCGCCCATGCTTCATGGGCCCTTTCCCGCTTATCTCTCTGGCAGATGTCCAGGTAACACCTTAGGACTGTGAAAAGACTGTGGTATGCAAAGAGATGCCCTGGAAGTGTTTCCAGCAATTCTGGGGATTTTACCTTCCACTGCAAAGTTTTAAGACACACAGTTTTAATCCAGGAATTTAATACTATGTATCTATTACAGCAGCAACACATCTGCCTTAAGGTCATCCACTGCATGTCACTTTGCAAAGCAGAAGACCACACAGAGACAAAACAAAGGCCTTGCTTTGGTTTCAAACATTTTCCTAGGAAGGCATGAGAAGAACCCAATTCTCTTAAGGAATCAAAGCTCTCCAGGAATGAAAGTCCACTCAGTGTTACAAAAGTAGCCCAAACAAATGAGTAGATTGCAAAAGGGCTAATCCTCCCCCTGCTCCAGATATGGAAGTGGCCAAGAAAGTAGAGCTCTCCCCTCTTCTTCTCTGCAGGAGAAGCAGGATGACTAAGAGGAAAAGCCCCAGCTATTCCTTCAGTCCTCCATCACCAAAGCTGTGCCATAGCACAGGTGCTGCCTTCAAAGTGACCCCAGTTCCAGCCTAGACCTCTCACCTTCCAGACAACTCCTTCCCCAACACGCCCAGCAGCACCAACCCCAGCTCAACACCCTGCCAAGACCCGCAGCTGTCCCCATGCCTGCGCAGAGCTTTGCCACCCCCTGGTTCCCTGCACGTGCCGTGGCATGGCCCTCAGGAGGATGTGCTCCAAGGCCTTCCCCGCTAGCAAGCTCAGGCTGCCAGGCCTACGGTTCCTGGATCATCCTTCCCACCCACCCTTCCCGTGCACGGCTGGTCCATTTGCGCTCAGCTCCGACTTGGCCGCTTCAGCAGGACTGCTGCTAAAGGACGGAGAGCAGCCCGGCAAGCTCCTTCTCCAGCTCCCTCTTTACTCTCGGGGGCAGGTAGAACATGCCACAGGAAAGCAAGCAGTGCCAAAAGACTTGGGCCAGCATCAGGCACACTGAGGAATGAAACAAGGCCTTTGTTCGATGGAAGGAAGCACAAGCAATTGACAGAAGTGAAGAGGACTTAGCACAGATATCCAGAAGTCCTTAGCACCAGTGAACATCAGAAAAACCTGGAAGCCTAACTTGACATGAGAGTGACTTGACAAAAAGCTTGAGACATAGCCTTCGGGAAGACCTAAGGGCAGCTACAGAATCAGTCCTGTGCAGGGAAGGCATGAGGAAGATGAGCTGCTTTGGTGCGCTGAGACTCCTCCTGGCCAGCAAGTAGACACTAGGTTCAAGTCTAGGATTCTGACGCAATGTGTTTCCTTCTAAGCCCCTGCCTATGGAATCACTTCAGCAGTCTAAAGACGGAAGGGATTTTTGATAGAATTCCTACAGAAACCCACTGAAATTTGGATGTGGCGAAGAAGCCTTGTGCTGGGGTGCAGAGCCCTAACCTCCGGCCAATAAAAGAGCTCTTGGTGGACAATGCATTTGCCTGCTGATTTCATTGAATTCTAGAGACCTCTCAGGACTGCTCTATCCTGAGGGAAGGCCCTTGGCCTTGAGCTGCAGGCACCCGTGCAAGCTTCAGATCAGCTCCCTCAGCTTCCAGGACCTCTCTTGGCTGGCATCCTGACGGGGAGGCAGGACTGCTGCCAGGCACTGCTGGGACCCAGCAGGACAGGACCGGCTGTCTCGTGTCCATGTAGCACCCCCTGACACAGCCAGGGTCATCCCGAAAGCAGACAAGGCTCACGTGTCAGCGCAGAGGGGCAAGGAGCGCTGGGCTCCTCTCAGGGTGTCTCAGCTGGGCCTGCTCCACAAGACGCCCCCATTTGAAGGTGTCACGATCCGCTCACACAAGCGGGGTTCGTGATGGTTCGTTTTAGGGATCTCAGAGCACGAAAGACTCAGCGGGGGACAAACTCAGTTTACTCAATCACAAATGCACCTTTATTTAGTGCCAACAAATGCGATAGTAGGGAGAGAAAAAGAGAATAGTTAGAAAAACAGAAAAGAGGGGAAGGGGATTATGGCTACCAACATGGAGGGTTGAGTCCTCGAGGCTTTTGAAGATGCCTATAGACGCGAGTTTCTCCAGTGGGGTGATCACAAAATTGAGCGAGGGTCTCCAGGATTTCTATAGTCCTCTCCGAAGCGACAGGCAGTTGGCCAAACAGGTGGGGGAAATCATTGCAGTGTGTTCATTTAGAGAACCCAGAACAAGTCGGTCGTCAGCAGGTACAGTGTCAGCCAGTACAAGTCAGCAGGTGCAGTGTCAGCAGGCACAGTCACTTCACCGTGACTTGCCCATTGTTTCTGCTCAGGTTCTGATGTTCCGATATGGGTGCTGGATTTTTCCATCGAACACACCTGCAGGAAGCACTTGGCCAACATCCCACCTCAGCCAGGCCAGAACTCCTGTCTTGAGATTTTAAAGTCCCTTTTAGGGGTTTCAGTCTCTGTCCTTGACGATGGTCGTGAGGCAGATGAGGGATCTTCAGACTGTCTCTTACAGAAGGCCTGCTAATGCCCAGCTGCCAGAAATGCCTGCCTTGTTCTCTCCAAGATGCAGAGGAAGAGGCAGGGAGCAGGGCCCATTGGAAGGCAAAGCTTCCAAGCCTTTTCTGAGGCCACGCACACACCAAGAGCAGCCAAGACTCTCCCTGCTGCCTGGCCCACACAGCCCAGCTCGGTGCTGGCCCTCTGGGCCGCAGCAGCTTCCAGCAAGCAAGAGGCAAACGCATATTGCGAGGAGTTGAAACACAGCAGACAGGTAAGATGTGAGACGTGTGTGTGGGAAGGCCTTTGAATTCATAGCTCTCCAAGACAGCTTTGGGGCTGGCAGCTGGACAGAGATGCTCCTGCTCACACCTGTGTCCAAAGAGGGGGAACACACCCTGCTGCAGGTGCTTGCCTTGGTCTCTGCAGGTCCAGCTGGATTCCAAACCTGCTCTTCACAGCCTTCTCCCTTCCCTTGTCCATCTGCCAAGTACAACGGGCCTCAAGGACTGAAAGGACCACAGAGAGCCAAAGGGGGACAGTTCTTCCTACATCACTGGGAGCTCCTAGGAAAGCGCTTTCCTTCAGCAGCAAGCCCCTTTCCCCCAGAGGCGTTTTCCCAGATTGGAAGCTTTCCTGGGGAACACCAAGACACTCTTAAGAAACCCTGGCAAGGCTGAATTTCTTTCTGGTCCTTTCTGGACAGGCGCTCCAGCTCTAGCTGGCATTTCCTCCAGTGTGATTCCAGCTGGAGGTTGACACATGCAGCCCCAGGCCCTCTACAAACACAAGCTGCCCGCTGCCTCCACTCCTGCCTGCGCTCACAGCAGCAAAAGCAGGCTCTTCCCGGCCAGAGACCAGAGAGCCCTGTTCCCGCAGGACGCTCTCGCCAGCACCTTCCAGGACTCTCCGCTGTGCACGCAGCACTTTTCATGCCCGCTCTCCACAGCCTTTGGAAGACAGAGCACAACCTGGCTGACGCTGCCATCAGTACACCCCAAACACGGGCAGAGGAAGGAGAAGCAGGGGCTGCTTTGCGGCCATGCCCAGGAGAGACTGGAAGGCTGCCCTCCCTCTGCTCTCACTCGCTTGGCTTTCTGGCAGCCTCTGAGGCAGGGGCTGCGATTCCTCAGCTCTGGGCACCAGAACCGCAGCCGGGATCCCGGCACTGCCTGACGGCGCTGGGGCCATTGGCCGGGTCACGCGTCCGAGTCTCGGCCACCGTGCTGCTGCTGCTGCTGCTTCACTTGCCCTTAGGCACACCCCAAGCTCCCTGTTAAGGCCTGATGGTCTCTGCTTCTGCCATCTCCCCGACCCTGTGCAGGGATGGAGCACTGCTGTGCTTTCAGCAGGCTATTCTTGAAAGCTTCCAGCATTCCAAGCTCCTTTGCCCTCTGTAGATGCTTGCCATGGAATCCCTCACAGCTGGCTTCAGAGCGTCCTCAGGTTGGCTCTCCCAAAATCCGGGAGCTTCAGGCTGCTCAGCAGGACCTTAAACTGCACAGTGTTGTGGAACTGGACCTTCAGCACAGGCACCTTTCCAGCCTGACGCGGCCTCGCTCCTCTGTGTCTCTGCACAAAAGACGGCGCGCAAGAGGACGGCAGCAGGGGCCTGTGTGTGCCAGGGCTCAGGTTTTTACGCCGCATCAGCTCCACAGAGACGCAGGTAAAGTGAAGAAGCCAAAGTGTTTATTAATTCAAGGCGAAGCAAAGGGATGAGCTGGGAGGGAATAAGGGGGGATGGGCAGGGACTGAGGGCTGGAGGGAGGGAGCTAAGGACAAAGAGGGAGAGGTGTGAAGCCAGGAGAATTGTGCTCAGCCTCAGCTGTGCGTGGAGCTCCAGCAGCACTGAGAGATGTTGTCCTCTTCAGTGTCTCCTGGTGTGTTCTTGGGACATCGGTTCTCTGGATTCAGAAGATGTCCCCAGTTGTTTAGCTTTCTGGGGAAAGCGGGCTTCATTTTGAAGGTTTAGAGCATGACAAGCTGTTGTCTTGCCTCTGGGTTTGAAGGGCTGCAAGAGAGAAGAACAGAGCCATGGTCAGAGGCTGGATCAGTGGGAATCCTAGGAGATCTTCCTGCCAGGGCCATCCCACCCAGAAGCAAGCAGGAGACATTGGGATCAGCCAGAAGGTGCTTGTCACGAATCCCCCACGTGCCCCTCAAATCTCTGTGCGTTGTGCCCTCTCCAGCCCTCGTCCACACAAGGAGCAAAGGCCTCCAGAGCCGGGGATTGCAGCTGTCTGCCCGGGCAGTGCAGCTTCCCCCGCCAGAGCCGCTGACGGCCCGCTGCCCTCACTCACCCTGACTGAGAAGGTGAAGCTGTCCTGGCTGCCCCCTCAGAGAGCGTGTCACGGCCCCAGCGGCACGGCTCCCTGCCAGCGCCGCTGCCAGCCCTGTGGCCACACGGCCTCCTGCCCCGGCAGGGCTCAGCCCGGGCCCTTGCCGCCTGCTGCCGCCCCAGGGCACGGCTGCCAGAGGGCGGCAGCAGCCCCGAGGGCAGGGGGAGCTCCACGGCGCCGGGCCCGGATGCCGCTGCTGCAGCCGGGGCAGCAGTAGCCAGGGCCGGGGCCGAGCTGCGGCGGGCCGGGGAGGGAGCCCGGGCTCATGGCTCACCCATGAACCGCATGGCCGCCTCTGGCAGGGATTCCTGTGGGTTCTCCAGGTAGGGCAGGGCCCGGCGCAGGTGCTCGACCGCTCGGATCCTGTTGTCTGTCAGGTGGAGAGAGCGGCAGGAGGGAAGGGTTGGCGCGGGCTCAGCCCCTGGGCCGGGCTCTGGCCGCGCCCAGCCCCGGCCTCCCCTGCCCGCACGGCCCTGAGGCCCGGCCAGCAGCCGCTGGCGCCGGGCTCTGGAGGGGGCAGAGGGCCGGCTGCTGCCCGGGGAGCCGCGGTGCCGCCCCGTGCCCGCAGCCCCGCTGGGCCGGGACTCCACGGGCACCCGGCTCGGGGCCGCAGGAGCCTGGAGAAGAGCCCGCGGGGCCCAGGGAAGGCAGCGGCGTGTGGGGTGCAGGCTGGAGCCCCCGGGTGCAGCACTGGGCAGGGGCCACGGCTGCCAGCCCCGCGGCCACGGATCTTCTCCAGGCTGAGGCTGCCACTTCTCCAAGCCATCCTTACCTTACAGTCATCGATAGTCAAGGGATGTTCCTTTTTCAGGAGCTCCTGGAGATCCCTCCTCTTCAGGAACTTGGCCGCACAATACAGGGTTTCCCGAGAGGCCTGAAGAGCAGCAGAAATGCAGAGATGGCACCACAGCCCAAGGCACAAGGAACCGCATCCCTGTGCCAAGGCCTGGAGGAGGACGCAGCCTCCTCCTCCTCCTGCAGCAGGGCAGGAGGCAGCTGAGCCCCCGTCCCAGGGATGCACAAAACCTCACATTTGCCACACGCCGGTTCTCATCATGGCAGTAGATTAAAAGTAGGTACAGGCTCTTGTTGACAGTTGCCTTCAGGGGCTTTTTTCCCTCCTTCACTACCAACTCCATCACTTTACAGAAGAGGTCAATGGAGAGCAGTTTCATGTAGCTATTTTCCTAGAGGAAAGGAAAAAACCTAAGCATCAATTACTCCAGGCCCACCTAGGCAAAGGCCTGAAAATGCAGACAGCACAAGGTTTCTGGGCAGCACCCAATGCCTGTGGCTCGGATTGCAGAACCTTACGTTGTCAAAGAGCGCCAGGAGTGCCTCAGCCAGCTTTGGGGCGGTGGTGCTGGATACCAGGATGTCTTTGTTCTCCAGCATATTAGTAAAGACACGGAGGGTCAGGGCAACCACCACTCCATCTTCATCAGCCAGCAGATCCACAAAGCTTTCAGACAGGCAGCACATTCTTCTGGCCTGTGTGGAACACAAGGCTGCGCTGTGAAGCCGTGAACAGCTGCAGCAGCGACAGCGCCCTGGCACTGCAAGCCCAGCCTGCTGCCGCAGGGCCCAGACACCAAAGGCCTGTCCCAAAGCACTCGGGCAGCTGAGGCAGGAGAGCTGGGAGCAGCTGCCTCAGCTCCTGAAGGCCAGCCAGCCCATGGGGCTGCTCTCCCCAGTGCAGCTTCAGCTGCTGCCCCCTTCTCACCATCAGGGGATCCTTGCTGAGCACCAGCAGGCCTTTGAGCGCCAGGCGACACCTCTTCCTGCACTCGATCCGCAGATACCTGGACACGACCTTCAGGACCCAGCCACCACATTTGGTAAAGTCCAGGCACTCCAGGACCTGAAAGGCACAGGGCAGTGGTACAGGGCCCGGCTGGCAGGAGCCCAGAACTGCCCAGGGCCAGCCCCAGGCAGCAGCAGCACAGGGCGCTGGTGCCATCCCAGGAGGCTAGGGATGTGGCTGCGGGAGGGCAGAGAGCTGGGAGGCAGCTCAGCCAGGCAGCGCTGCTCTTCAGGCTCACCTCCACAAGGAATGCCAGGAAAGGCAGATCCCAGCCTGGCTTCTCAATGCTGAGCAGCCGGAGCAAGCGGGTTGCGATGCAGGCAGAGAAAGGGATCAAGACATGGCGCATCTCCCTGTCAGGGGCAAAAAGGAAGAAAGAGCCTGAGCTGGGGGGGGCACACTTTCCTCACGACTGACTCCCAGAGGTGCAGTCTTTCCCCAGCATCCCTGGAGGGGACGTGGGTGCTTTGGGAGGCGGCCACTCCCGTGCACCCTCCTCTCCCAGCCTTTTCCAGTCTGCTCGGCCGTCCCTAAAGTGACGAGGCCCTCTGGCCCATGACCACAGGGACTGTGTGGGGCAGCCCGGGCACAGGGCACCAATTCCAGGGACAGCAGGGAGCAGGGGGTCTCACCTGGCCAGCAGAGCCACAGCATAGTACTGGGTATGAGCGCAGAGCATGGTGTCCCAGCCATGCTTGGACTCCACAGCCATCACCTCATTCTCACACTGCAGCCGGCAGAGCAGGGTCTTCATGACCTGCACTGCAAACCTGTGTGCAGAGCAAAGCCCGGGTCACATTGGGAGCACTGGCACTGGCCACAAGGACATGGGAAGGACGGGAGGACGGAGACCTGTTGGGGTCGCTGGGAAGGTGGTGTTCCTCTCGGCACGCTCTCCAGAAGTGATCGACTTCCTGTGGTGGCATCTGCTGTGTGGTGATGACAACATGGAAAAGCAGAGCCACAAAGAGGCGGGAGGAATAAAGGGTCATAGCCTCGTGGCACTCAGGCACCTGGACAATCACCCACACCACCAGAGTTGCCTGCAAAAGAAGTTGCCAAGGAGAGCGCTCAGTGCGAGGTGTCCATGTGGCAGGGCCCCAGGGGAGACGCAGGGGGAGCAGCGGGCCTGGTGCCCCCTGAGCCTGCCCTTAGGCCAGGTTTCAGCCCAGGGCCTGAGGCAGGGAGAGGATGGAGAGCCGCTGCAGAGGTGACCTGGGGGTGAGCAAATGCCCAGAAACTCACAGCCAGGGCAAAAACGTCCGCCTTGTCGCCATCGGAGGTGAACATGCTGTGCAGAGGCCAATTCTCCATCACACAGAGCAGTGCTGGCAGCACCTTCTCCACTGTGGGACTCGATGAGCCTATGCTTCTCCACATCATTGCAGCAGCTCTGTGGGATCAGAGCTCTGTGTCAGGGACATCTCAGCCACACTACCATGCCCTGTGCGGGTCTGGGGACCGGGTGACAGAGCCCCGGTGCCCTGAAGGGCAGGGAGGGAGCATGGCAGCAGGCTCGGGAAACAGAGGGGCCCGAGGGTCCCGGACCTGTCTGCCGCTCTGGCAGAGCCCATTGCATGGGCCGTGCAGGGCCATGGCCCTAAAGGCCGGGGAGGCCTGAGCTCTCCAGGCAGGTGGGCCCATACCTGTCACATGTTGGGGCACAGCGCAGGAGGGTCAGCACCACGTCAGCTGGGTGTTCTTCGGCCAGCCTCACGATGTTCATGGGCAGCCTGGTATCCACATTTTCATGCGATGCAAGATTCTGGTGCATCTTCTTTACAATGGCTGGCACCTGGAAAAGGCATGGGGAAGACTTGGGCCGCTGTCTCGGGGAGCAACTTCACCAGCTTCCCCCAAGAATCGCTTCCCTTTCCTGCCACGCTGTGCCGGCCTCAAAGGCTGAGGGGGCCCAGTGGCCGTGGCTGGAGATGACACACAATCCTGGGAGGCCTCTAGCCCCAGCCCCAGGCTGTTTACCTGCTGCTCAGAAGAAATACCACTCTTCTGGATAAAATCCACAGTGGGAGCAGGAATGGCAGTGGGAGAGGCCGTGGCGCCAGTATCTCTGATGCCCTGAGTCTCTCCAGTGTCAGCCGTTTGGAGGGCCACATCCTCAGCCACTGCCTTGTCAGCCCTTGCCCTTTGATCATTCAACGCAGCGTCAAAATTTTCTGAGGGCTCAGCCAAATCTGTGTTGACATCAGGCTCTGCCTGGGGCTCGGTCAGCCCACAGTCAGGCTCAGCTGAGCCCTCAGCTGCCCTGGTGCCGGTGTTTCTACGCCGAATGCGCAGGAATTTTCGGATCATCTGCAGGAGAACAAAGGACAGGGAAGAGAGACGTGTTCCATGGACTGCTCCAAGCGTGGTGCTCGGCTGAGCAGTGACAACAGGCCCAGCCCAGGCGGGGATGGCTGCAGGTACCTTCAGTGTCCTGCGGAAGCGGCCACCGGCAGGCCTCTGCTCTTGTGTGCCGTCCGTGGCTGCATCTGGCAAAGAGCGAGAGCAGCCAGAGCTGAGGGGCTGCGGGAGAGGCCGGAGAACACAGCCCAGCCCTGCCCTCCCCAGGCTGCGATAGGGACGGGATGGGATGGGGCCACGTTGGCTGCAGCCATCAGCCCTGTGGCCCAGCTCTGCCACTCACCATCCTGTAGTGTCTGGAACCGCTCGCGCTCTTCAGGCTCCTGTGCTGGGGTAGCTCCAGGGCCTTTGCTTTTTTTCCCCCTGAACACTTTGGACAGGCCGAGAAATCTGCCCGCCATGCCACAGCACCTTTCAAGAGAGATGCCTCAGGAAAGCACTGAGGCAACAAGTTGTGCACTTGCGCCTTGAAAGCACCTGTGGCAGAAGAAGCCTCAGGAAGGCTGCAGGACAGCAAGTCCTGCACTCTGGTCTCAAGGGCTCCTGCCACAATGACAGGAGGTTCCTCGTAGACGATTCAAGTCACCAAATCCCACAGTCCGGCCTGGAGGCCACAGGCCACAGGGATAAGAGATGACTTGGAAAACCTCCGAGTCACCAAGTCGTGCAGTCTGGCCGTGAGGTCAGCTGCACAACTCACTCCTTGTAGAAGCTCTGGGTCAGGCACAAACGAGTGCGCTGTGCGGGGGCTCCTCACAGCACCGCTCTGGCGCGTCCTGTCCCATCGCCTGCTCCAAGGAATGTGGCCTGGCTGCGTCACCGCCAGCACCTATGTCCCCACGTGTCACAAAGGGTCCTTGGACACCCTGTGCTGTTCAATGCCACGGTGACCGCGCAGCTGCACCATGTCACAAAGGGCCAATGCACACACTGTCACCTGCCCTGGGGCCGCTCCCAGCCCAGCCAAAGTGGCCCAGGTTGGAAGGAACCCCTCTCCCCAAGTGTCTAAGACAGCCCTGAGACAGCATCTTTCGCAGCGGCTCAATCCATGGGCAAACGCTGCCCTGCTCTGCGGGCCAAGGGCGGCAGAAGGAGCCCCCAGGGCCGCCGACGCAGCCGCAGCGGGAAGGGCACGGGGCCTCGCACAGAAGCTGGCACGGCCTCCCTGGGACACGTCCCACCCGGTGGCCGTCCTAAACCCGCGGGTGTGACACAGACGAGGAACCTGTGGGCCGGGGCACGGGCACTGCTCTGACCCCTGGGGCCAGGGCAGTGCTGAAATCGGCAGGTGTGACAGAGCCCCCGCCCAAGCAGAGCTGCCGCCCCTCAAGCCCTGGCAACGCTGGTGCCATCTCCTGCCCCAAAGACCTGTGCCCCGGGGCGCTTCTCTTCCACAGGGCAGCCAAAGCCAACGGGCCCTGGCGGCTGGGCTCCTTCCTACAGGGGATGCTGGCAGGAGCACCTGGAGCAAGTGCTGGCAACACTTGGTCTCTGTCAGAAGCTCTTACACCATGCTGAAATTGTTTTCTACTTGGATTGATTTCCTGAAGCACAAAATCACCCTGGCAGCAGAGGCATAGAAGGAGCTGGCATTTAAGAATCCTTAATTCGGGAAAGCTTTTCTTCCCTTTACTCAACTCAAGAAGTTGCAAAAAGTTGCCAACTTGCTAAATTAAGAGCAATGGCCTGAGAACCTGATAGATTTGCAAGTTTCCTTCCCATCTCAAAGCAGTGTTAGAAATGATCAGAGCCAATTTCCAAAATCAAAGATTTAGTTAACAAATTTGAAAAGCAATTTCGGGAAACGCCACGATAAATCAGGACAACATGGATCGAATGTTGGGTGGTCAATCCGGGAGCAGCACAGGGTGCTCCTCCGGAGTACTGCCCACAAATTCAGGGTCTCAGGGGAGGTGTTTGAGACCATTTTTCTACCCTGAGGCAAAAACAAGACGGTAACAAAGAACCCGAAGAGCATGACATCATGTACATAAGAGAATCATTGAAATGTCTGGTGTCCGCAAGGGATATCTGAAAGAGTTTCCTGAGAAATTGAAAAGACGTCTGCATGAAAAGTCTCCGAATCTTCTGTCAGAAGGTTTCTGTTGCCCTCCGCCCAGATTGGTATGGGATCTCCTGATGAGCTGTGAAGATGTGGTCCGCCCATGCTTCATGGGACCTTTCCCGCTTATCTCTCTGGCAGATGTCCAGGTAACACCTTTGGACTGTGAAAAGACTGTGGTATGCAAAGACAGGCCCTGGAAGTGTTTCCAGCAATTCAGGGGATTTTACCTTCCACTGCAAAGTTTTAAGACACACAGTTTTAATCCAGGAATTTAATACTATGTATCTATTACAGCTGCAACACATCTGCCTTAAGGTCATCCACTGCATGTCACTTTGCAAAGCAGAAGACCACACAGAGACAAAACAAAGGCCTTGCTTTGGTTTCAAACATTTTCCTAGGAAGGCATGAGAAGAATCCGATTCTCTTAAGGAATCAAAGCTCTCCAGGAATGAAAGTCCACTCAGTGTTACAAAAGTAGCCCAAACAAATGAGTAGATTGCAAAAGGGCTAATCCTCCCCCTGCTCCAGCTATGGAAGTGGCCAAGAAAGTAGAGCTCTCCCCTCTTCTTCTCTGCAGGAGAAGCAGGATGACTAAGAGGAAAAGTCCCAGCTATTCCTTCAGTCCTCCATCACCAAAGCTGTGCCATAGCACAGGTGCTGCCTTCAAAGTGACCCCAGTTCCAGCCTAGACCTCTCACCTTCCAGACAACTCCTTCCCCAACACGCCCAGCAGCACCAATCCCAGCTCAACACCCTGCCAAGACCCGCAGCTGTCCCCATGCCTGTGCAGAGCTTTGCCACCCCCTGGTTCCCTGCACGTGCCGTGGCATGGCACTCAGGAAGATGTGCTCCAAGGCCTTCCCCGCTAGCAAGCTCAGGCTGCCAGGCCTACGGTTCCTGGATCATCCTTCCCACCCACCCTTCCCGTGCACGGCTGGTCCATTTGCGCTCAGCTCCGACTTGGCCGCTTCACCAGGACTGCTGCTAAAGGACGGAGAGCAGCCCGGCAAGCTCCTTCTCCAGCTCCCTCTTTACTCTCGGGGGCAGGTAGAACATGCCACAGGAAAGCAAGCAGTGCCAAAAGACTTGGGCCAGCATCAGGCACACTGAGGAATGAAACAAGGCCTTTGTTCGATGGAAGGAAGCACAAGCAATTGACAGAAGTGAAGAGGACCTAGCACAGATATCCAGAAGTCCTTAGCACCAGTGAACATCAGAAAAACCTGGAAGCCTAACTTGACATGAGAGTGACTTGACAAAAAGCTTGAGACATAGCCTTCGGGAAGACCTAAGGGCGGCTACAGAATCAGCCCTGTGCAGGGAAGGCATGAGGAAGATGAGCTGCTTTGGTGCGCTGAGACTCCTCCTGGCCAGCAAGTAGACACTAGGTTCAAGTCTAGGATTCTGACGCAATGTGTTTCCTTCTAAGCCCCTGCCTATGGAATCACTTCAGCAGTCTAAAGACGGAAGGGATTTTTGATAGAATTCCTACAGAAACCCACTGAAATTTGGATGTGGCGAAGAAGCCTTGTGCTGGGGTGCAGAGCCCTAACCTCCGGCCAATAAAAGAGCTCTTGGTGGACAATGCATTTGCCTGCTGATTTCATTGAATTCTAGAGACCTCTCAGGACTGCTCTATCCTGAGGGAAGGCCCTTGGCCTTGAGCTGCAGGCACCCGTGCAAGCTTCAGATCAGCTCCCTCAGCTTCCAGGACCTCTCTTGGCTGGCATCCTGACGGGGAGGCAGGACTGCTGCCAGGCACTGCTGGGACCCAGCAGGACAGGACCGGCTGTCTCGTGTCCATGTAGCACCC
Organism: Chamaea fasciata; assembly: GCF_029207755.1. Taxonomy (NCBI): domain Eukaryota; kingdom Metazoa; phylum Chordata; class Aves; order Passeriformes; family Sylviidae; genus Chamaea; species Chamaea fasciata. The sequence continues at coordinate 81,087,051 of NW_027094089.1, forward strand.
CCTGACACAGCCAGGGTCATCCCGAAAGCAGACAAGGCTCACGTGTCAGCGCAGAGGGGCAAGGAGCGCTGGGCTCCTCTCAGGGTGTCTCAGCTGGGCCTGCTCCACAAGACGCCCCCATTTGAAGGTGTCACGATCCGCTCACACAAGCGGGGTTCGTGATGGTTCGTTTTAGGGATCTCAGAGCACGAAAGACTCAGCGGGGGACAAACTCAGTTTACTCAATCACAAATGCACCTTTATTTAGTGCCAACAAATGCGATAGTAGGGAGAGAAAAAGAGAATAGTTAGAAAAACAGAAAAGAGGGGAAGGGGATTATGGCTACCAACATGGAGGGTTGAGTCCTCGAGGCTTTTGAAGATGCCTATAGACGCGAGTTTCTCCAGTGGGGTGATCACAAAATTGAGCGAGGGTCTCCAGGGTTTCTATAGTCCTCTCCGAAGCGACAGGCAGTTGGCCAAACAGGTGGGGGAAATCATTGCAGTGTGTTCATTTAGAGAACCCAGAACAAGTCGGTCGTCAGCAGGTACAGTGTCAGCCAGTACAAGTCAGCAGGTGCAGTGTCAGCAGGCACAGTCACTTCACCGTGACTTGCCCATTGTTTCTGCTCAGGTTCTGATGTTCCGATATGGGTGCTGGGTTTTTCCCTTGAACACACCTGCAGGAAGCACTTGGCCAACATCCCACCTCAGCCAGGCCAGAACTCCTGTCTTGAGATTTTAAAGTCCCTTTTAGGGGTTTCAGTCTCTGTCCTTGACGATGGTCGTGAGGCAGATGAGGGATCTTCAGACTGTCTCTTACAGAAGGCCTGCTAATGCCCAGCTGCCAGAAATGCCTGCCTTGTTCTCTCCAAGATGCAGAGGAAGAGGCAGGGAGCAGGGCCCATTGGGAGGCAAAGCTTCCAAGCCTTTTCTGAGGCCACGCACACACCAAGAGCAGCCAAGACTCTCCCTGCTGCCTGGCCCACACAGCCCAGCTCGGTGCTGGCCCTCTGGGCCGCAGCAGCTTCCAGCAAGCAAGAGGCAAACGCATATTGCGAGGAGTTGAAACACAGCAGACAGGTAAGATGTGAGACGTGTGTGTGGGAAGGCCTTTGAATTCACAGCTCTCCAAGACAGCTTTGGGGCTGGCAGCTGGACAGAGATGCTCCTGCTCACACCTGTGTCCAAAGAGGGGGAACACACCCTGCTGCAGGTGCTTGCCTTGGTCTCTGCAGGTCCAGCTGGATTCCAAACCTGCTCTTCACAGCCTTCTCCCTTCCCTTGTCCATCTGCCAAGTACAACGGGCCTCAAGGACTGAAAGGACCACAGAGAGCCAAAGGGGGACAGTTGTTCCTACATCACTGGGAGCTCCTAGGAAAGCGCTTTCCTTCAGCAGCAAGCCCCTTTCCCCCAGAGGCGTTTTCCCGGATTGGAAGCTTTCCTGGGGAACGCCAAGACACTCTTAAGAAACCCTGGCAAGGCTGAATTTGTTTCTGGTCCTTTCTGGACAGGCGCTCCAGCTCTAGCTGGCATTTCCTCCAGTGTGATTCCAGCTGGAGGTTGACACATGCAGCCCCAGGCCCTCTACAAACACAAGCTGCCCGCTGCCTCCACTCCTGCCTGCGCTCACAGCAGCAAAAGCAGGCTCTTCCCGGCCAGAGACCAGAGAGCCCTGTTCCCGCAAGACACTCTCGCCAGCACCTTCCAGGACTCTCCGCTGTGCACGCAGCACTTTTCATGCCCGCTCTCCACAGCCTTTGGAAGACAGAGCACAACCTGGCTGACGCTGCCATCAGTACACCCCAAACACGGGCAGAGGAAGGAGAAGCAGGGGCTGCTTTGCGGCCATGCCCAGGAGAGACTGGAAGGCTGCCCTCCCTCTGCTCTCACTCGCTTGGCTTTCTGGCAGCCTCTGAGGCAGGGGCTGCGATTCCTCAGCTCTGGGCACCAGAACCGCAGCCGGGATCCCGGCACTGCCTGACGGCGCTGGGGCCATTGGCCGGGTCACGCGTCCGAGTCTCGGCCACCGTGCTGCTGCTGCTGCTGCTTCACTTGCCCTTAGGCACACCCCAAGCTCCCTGTTAAGGCCTGATGGTCTCTGCTTCTGCCATCTCCCCGACCCTGTGCAGGGATGGAGCACTGCTGTGCTTTCAGCAGGCTATTCTTGAAAGCTTCCAGCATTCCAAGCTCCTTTGCCCTCTGTAGATGCTTGCCATGGAATCCCTCACAGCTGGCTTCAGAGCGTCCTCAGGTTGGCTCTCCCAAAATCCGGGAGCTTCAGGCTGCTCAGCAGGACCTTAAACTGCACAGTGTTGTGGAACTGGACCTTCAGCACAGGCACCTTTCCAGCCTGACGCGGCCTCGCTCCTCTGTGTCTCTGCACAAAAGACGGCGCGCAAGAGGACGGCAGCAGGGGCCTGTGTGTGCCAGGGCTCAGGTTTTTACGCCGCATCAGCTCCACAGAGACGCAGGTAAAGTGAAGAAGCCAAAGTGTTTATTAATTCAAGGCCAAGCAAAGGGATGAGCTGGGAGGGAATAAGGGGGGATGGGCAGGGTCTGAGGGCTGGAGGGAGGGAGCTAAGGACAAAGAGGGAGAGGTGTGAAGCCAGGAGAATTGTGCTCAGCCTCAGCTGTGCGTGGAGCTCCAGCAGCACTGAGAGATGTTGTCCTCTTCAGTGTCTCCTGGTGTGTTCTTGGGACATCGGTTCTCTGGATTCAGAAGATGTCCCCAGTTGTTTAGCTTTCTGGGGAAAGCGGGCTTCATTTTGAAGGTTTAGAGCATGACAAGCTGTTGTCTTGCCTCTGGGTTTGAAGGGCTGCAAGAGAGAAGAACAGAGCCATGGTCAGAGGCTGGATCAGTGGGAATCCTAGGAGATCTTCCTGCCAGGGCCATCCCACCCAGAAGCAAGCAGGAGACATTGGGATCAGCCAGAAGGTGCTTGTCACGAATCCCCCACGTGCCCCTCAAATCTCTGTGCGTTGTGCCCTCTCCAGCCCTCGTCCACACAAGGAGCAAAGGCCTCCAGAGCTGGGGATTGCAGCTGTCTGCCCGGGCAGTGCAGCTTCCCCCGCCAGAGCCGCTGACGGCCCGCTGCCCTCACTCACCCTGACTGAGAAGGTGAAGCTGTCCTGGCTGCCCCCTCAGAGAGCGTGTCACGGCCCCAGCGGCACGGCTCCCTGCCAGCGCCGCTGCCAGCCCTGTGGCCACACGGCCTCCTGCCCCGGCAGGGCTCAGCCCGGGCCCTTGCCGCCTGCTGCCGCCCCAGGGCACGGCTGCCAAAAGGCGGCAGCAGCCCCGAGGGCAGGCGGGGCTCCACGGCACCGGGCCCGGATGCCGCTGCTGCAGCCGGGGCAGCAGCAGCCGGGGCCGGGGCCGAGCTGCGGCGGGCCAGGGAGGGAGCCCGGGCTCATGGCTCACCCATGAACAGCATGGCCGCCTCTGGCAGGGACTCCTGTGGGTTCTCCAGGTAGGGCAGGGCCCGGCGCAGGTGCTCGACCGCTCGGATCCTGTTGTCTGTCAGGTTGAGAGAGCGGCAGGAGGGAAGGGTTGGCGCGGGCTCAGCCCCTGGGCCGGGCTCTGGCCGCGCCCAGCCCCGGCCTCCCCTGCCCGCACGGCCCTGAGGCCCGGCCAGCAGCCGCTGGCGCCGGGCTCTGGAGGGGGCAGAGGGCCGGCTGCTGCCCGGGGAGCCGCGGTGCCGCCCCGTGCCCGCAGCCCCGCTGGGCCGGGACTCCACGGGCACCCGGCTCGGGGCCGCAGGAGCCTGGAGAAGAGCCCGCGGGGCCCAGGGAAGGCAGCGGCGTGTGGGGCGCAGGCTGGAGCCCCCGGGTGCAGCACTGGGCAGGGGCCACGGCTGCCAGCCCCGCGGCCACGGATCTTCTCCAGGCTGAGGCTGCCACTTCTCCAAGCCATCCTTACCTTACAGTCATCGATAGTCAAGGGATGTTCCTTTGTCAGGAGCTCCTGGAGATCCCTCCTCTTCAGGAACTTGGCCGCACAATACAGGGTTTCCCGAGAGGCCTGAAGAGCAGCAGAAATGCAGAGATGGCACCACAGCCCAAGGCACAAGGACCCGCATCCCTGTGCCAAGGCCTGGAGGAGGACGCAGCCTCCTCCTCCTCCTGCAGCAGGGCAGGAGGCAGCTGAGCCCCCGTCCCAGGGATGCACAAAACCTCACATTTGCCACACGCCGGTTCTCATCATGGCAGTAGATTAAAAGTAGGTACAGGCTCTTGTTGACAGTTGCCTTCAGGGGCTTTTTTCCCTCCTTCACTACCAACTCCATCACTTTACAGAAGAGGTCAATGGAGAGCAGTTTCATGTAGCTATTTTCCTAGAGGAAAGGAAAAAACCTAAGCATCAATTACTCCAGGCCCACCTAGGCAAAGGCCTGAAAATGCAGACAGCACAAGGTTTCTGGGCAGCACCCAGTGCCTGTGGCTCGGGTTGCAGAACCTTACGTTGTCAAAGAGCGCCAGGAGTGCCTCAGCCAGCTTTGGGGCGGTGGTGCTGGATACCAGGATGTCTTTGTTCTCCAGCATATTAGTAAAGACACGGAGGGTCAGGGCAACCACCACTCCATCTTCATCAGCCAGCAGATCCACAAAGCTTTCAGACAGGCAGCACATTCTTCTGGCCTGTGTGGAACACAAGGCTGCGCTGTGAAGCCGTGAACAGCTGCAGCAGCGACAGCGCCCTGGCACTGCAAGCCCAGCCTGCTGCCGCAGGGCCCAGACACCAAAGGCCTGTCCCAAAGCACTCGGGCAGCTGAGGCAGGAGAGCTGGGAGCAGCTGCCTCAGCTCCTGAAGGCCAGCCAGCCCATTGGGCTGCTCTCCCCAGTGCAGCTTCAGCTGCTGCCCCCTTCTCACCATCAGGGGATCCTTGCTGAGCACCAGCAGGCCTTTGAGCGCCAGGCGACACCTCTTCCTGCACTCGATCCGCAGATACCTGGACACGACCTTCAGGACCCAGCCACCACATTTGGTAAAGTCCAGGCACTCCAGGACCTGAAAGGCACAGGGCAGTGGTACAGGGCCCGGCTGGCAGGAGCCCAGAACTGCCCAGGGCCAGCCCCAGGCAGCAGCAGCACAGGGCGCTGGTGCCATCCCAGGAGGCTAGGGATGTGGCTGCGGGAGGGCAGAGAGCTGGGAGGCAGCTCAGCCAGGCAGCGCTGCTCTTCAGGCTCACCTCCACAAGGAATGCCAGAAAAGGCAGATCGCAGCCTGGCTTCTCAATGCTGAGCAGCCGGAGCAAGCGGGTTGCGATGCAGGCAGACAAAGGGATCAAGACATGGCGCATCTCCCTGTCAGGGGCAAAAAGGAAGAAAGAGCCTGAGCTGGGGGGGGCACACTTTCCTCACGACTGACTCCCAGAGGTGCAGTCTTTCCCCAGCATCCCTGGAGGGGACGTGGGTGCTTTGGGAGGCGGCCACTCCCGTGCACCCTCCTCTCCCAGCCTTTTCCAGTCTGCTCGGCCGTCCCTAAAGTGACGAGGCCCTCTGGCCCATGACCAGAGGGACTGTGTGGGGCAGCCCGGGCACAGGGCACCAATTCCAGGGACAGCAGGGAGCAGGGGGTCTCACCTGGCCAGCAGAGCCACAGCATAGTACTGGGTATGAGCGCAGAGCATGGTGTCCCAGCCATGCTTGGACTCCACAGCCATCACCTCATTCTCACACTGCAGCCGGCAGAGCAGGGACTTCATGACCTGCACTGCAAACCTGTGTGCAGAGCAAAGCCCGGGTCACATTGGGAGCACTGGCACTGGCCACAAGGACATGGGAAGGACGGGAGGACGGAGACCTGTTGGGTTCGCTGGGAAGGCGGTGTTCCTCTCGGCACGCTCTCCAGAAGTGATCGACTTCCTGTGGTGGCATCTGCTGTGTGGTGATGACAACATGGAAAAGCAGAGCCACAAAGAGGCGGGAGGAATAAAGGGTCATAGCCTCGTGGCACTCAGGCACCTGGACAATCACCCACACCACCAGAGTTGCCTGCAAAAGAAGTTGCCAAGGAGAGCGCTCAGTGCGAGGTGTCCATGTGGCAGGGCCCCAGGGGAGACGCAGGGGGAGCAGCGGGCCTGGTGGCCCCTGAGCCTGCCCTTAGGCCAGGTTTCAGCCCAGGGCCTGAGGCAGGGAGAGGATGGAGAGCTGCTGGAGAGGTGACCTGGGGGTGAGCAAATGCCCAGAAACTCACAGCCAGGGCAAAAACGTCCGCCTTGTCGCCATCGGAGGTGAACATGCTGTGCAGAGGCCAATGCTCCATCACACAGAGCAGTGCTGGCAGCACCTTCTCCACTGTGGGACTCGATGAGCCTATGCTTCTCCACATCATTGCAGCAGCTCTGTGGGATCAGAGCTCTGTGTCAGGGACATCTCAGCCACACTACCATGCCCTGTGCGGGTCTGGGGGCCGGGTGACAGAGCCCCGGTGCCCTGAAGGGCAGGGAGGGAGCACGGCAGCAGGCTCGGGAAACAGAGGGGCCCGAGGGTCCCGGACCTGTCTGCCGCTCTGGCAGAGCCCATTGCACGGGCCGTGCAGGGCCATGGCCCTAAAGGCCGGGGAGGCCTGAGCTCTCCAGGCAGGTGGGCCCATACCTGTCACATGTTGGGGCACAGCGCAGGAGGGTCAGCACCACGTCAGCTGGGTGTTCTTCGGCCAGCCTCACGATGTTCATGGGCAGCCTGGTATCCACATTTCCATGCGATGCAAGATTCTGGTGCATCTTCTTTACAATGGCTGGCACCTGGAAAAGGCATGGGGAAGACTTGGGCCGCTGTCTCGAGGAGCAACTTCACCAGCTTCCCCCAAGAATCGCTTCCCTTCCTGCCACGCTGTGCTGACCTCAAAGGCTGAGGGGGCCCAGTGGCCGTGGCTGGAGATGACACACAATTCTGGGAGGCCTCTAGCCCCGGCCCCAGGCTGTTTACCTGCTGCTCAGAAGAAATACCACTCTTCTGGATAAAATCCACGGCGGGAGCAGGAATGGCAGTGGGAGTGGCCGTGGCGCCAGTATCTCTGATGCCCTGAGTCTCTCCAGTGTCAGCCGTTTGGAGGGCCACATCCTCAGCCACTGCCTTGTCAGCCCTTGCCCTTTGATCATTCAACGCAGCGTCAAAATTTTCTGAGGGCTCAGCCAAATCTGTGTTGACATCAGGCTCTGCCTGGGGCTCGGTCAGCCCACAGTCAGGCTCAGCTGAGCCCTCAGCTGCCCTGGTGCCGGTGTTTCTACGCCGAATGCGCAGGAATTTTCGGATCATCTGCAGGAGAACAAAGGACAGGGAAGAGAGACGTGTTCCATGGACTGCTCCAAGCGCGGTGCTCGGCTGAGCAGTGACAGCAGGCCCAGCCCAGGCGGGGATGGCTGCAGGTACCTTCAGTGTCCTGCGGAAGCGGCCACCGGCAGGCCTCGGCTCTTGTGTGCCGTCCGTGGCTGCATCTGGCAAAGAGCGAGAGCAGCCAGAGCTGAGGGGCTGCGGGAGAGGCCGGAGAACACAGCCCAGCCCTGCCCTCCCCAGGCTGCGATAGGGACGGGACGGGATGGGGCCACGTTGGCTGCAGCCATCAGCCCTGTGGCCCAGCTCTGCCACTCACCATCCTGTAGTGTCTGGATCCGCTTGCGCTCTTCAGGCTCCTGTGCTGGGGTAGCTCCAGGGCCTTTGCTTTTTTTCCCCCTGAACACTTTGGACAGGCCGAGAAATCTGCCCGCCATGCCACAGCACCTTTCAAGAGAGATGCCTCAGGAAAGCACTGAGGCAACAAGTTGTGCACTTGCGCCTTGAAAGCACCTGTGGCAGAAGAAGCCTCAGGAAGGCTGCAGGACAGCAAGTCCTGCACTCTGGTCTCAAGGGCTCCTGCCACAATGACAGGAGGTTCCTCGTAGACGATTCAAGTCACCAAATCCCACAGTCCGGCCTGGAGGCCACAGGCCACAGGGATAAGAGATGACTTGGAAAACCTCCGAGTCACCAAGTCGTGCAGTCTGGCCGTGAGGTCAGCTGCACGAGTCACTCCTCGTAGAAGCTCTGGGTCAGGCACAAACGAGTGCGCTGTGCGGGGGCTCCTCACAGCACCGCTCTGGCACGTCCTGTCCCGTCGCCTGCTCCAAGGAATGTGGCCTGGCTGCGTCACCACCAGCACCTATGTCCCCATGTGTCACAAAGGGTCCTTGGACACCCTGTGCCATTCCAAGCCACGGTGACCGCGCTGCTGCACCGTGTCACAAAGGGCCAATGCACACACTGCCACCTGCCCTGGGGCCGCTCCCAGCCCAGCCAAAGTGGCCCAGGTTGGAAGGAACCCCTCACCCCAAGTGTCTAAGACAGCCCTGAGACAGCATCTTTCGCAGCGGCTCAATCCATGGGCAAACGCTGCCCTGCTCTGCGGGCTCAGGGCAGCAGAAGGAGCCCCCAGGGCCGCTGACGCAGCCGCAGCGGGAAGGGCACGGGGCCTCGCACAGAAGCTGGCACGGCCTCCCTGGGACACGTCCCAGCCGGTGGCCGTCCTAAACCCGCGGGTGTGACACAGACGAGGAACCTGACCCCTGCGGCCAGGGCAGTGCTGAAATCGGCAGGCGTGACGGAGCCCCCGCCCAAGCAGAGCTGTCGCCCCCCGAGCCCTGGCAACGCTGGTGCCATCTCCTGTCCCAGAGACCTGTGCCCCGGGGCGCTTCTCTGCCACAGGGCAGCCAATGCCAACGGGCCCTGGCGGCTGGGCTCCTTCCTACAGGGGATGTTGGCAGGAGCACCTGGAGCAAGTGCTGGCAACACTTGGTCTCTGTCAGAAGCTCTTACTCCATGCTGAAATTGTTTTCTACTTGGATTGATTTCCTGAAGCACAAAATCACCCTGGCAGCAGAGGCATAGAAGGAGCTGGCATTTAAGAATCCTCAACTCGGGAAAGCTTTTCTTCTTGTTACTCAACTCAAGTAGTTGCAAAAAGTTGCCAACTTGCTAAATTAAGAGCAATGGCCTGAGAACCTGATAGATTTGCAAGCTTCCTTCCCATCTCAAAGCAGTGTTAGAAATGATCAGAGCCAATTTCCAAACTCAAAGATTTAGTTAACAAATTTGAAAAGCAATTTCGGGAAACGCCACGATAAATCAGGACTACATGGATCGACTGTTGGGTGGTCAATCCGGGAGCAGCACAGGGTGCTCCTCCGGAGTACTGCTCACAAATTCGGGGTTACAGGGGAGGTGTTTGAGACCATTTTTCTACCCTGAGGCAAAAACAAGACGGTAACAAAGAACCCGAAGAGCATGACATCATGTACATATGTTGGGGGTTAGGTTTGTTCCTTCTTTCTCTAAAGAATTTTTTCCCCACAAGTTACCAAGGAGACCAAGTGTTGGATACTTGAGAGTACTTAACTGAAACAAAGAGGTGGATAAAAGGTGGAAGGGGGAGATAACGCAGGTAAAAGACAAAGCTTGAGGCAGCTGCGTGCTTTTCTTCTTCTGGCGTTCGGGGAGACGCGTGTCTGCCGCTCCTCGAGGAGCTCAGCTGCCACAAAGCACGCGGAGCGGAGAACGGCTGTTGCTGGCTGGAGGAGTTTCACTGTGGCCAAAGGGATCCAGTCCTGGGAAATCTACTATCACCGGTTCGACCTGAATCCTGAGGTTTTCTCTGCCACTCGCAGAAGCTGGGCCGCTTTCTGCCTCGCCTTCGGCTCCTTCGGTGCTGCTCCTCTTGCTGCAGCGTGACCCTGCACCCCCTGCGCTGCCGGGACATCCTGCCCCTGCCTGCCGGGACACCCTGCCATCCCAGCTACCAGCCCGGGACTTTTCCACTGTTCCAGCTTGGTGCTCTGAGGATCCTGCAGGGACACCGAAACCAAACTGTCCTGGGTTTTGTGAAACAAAGCCCTCAAGATTCTTGGTACTGTTGTCGTTTGTCATTAATGCTGTAGTTGTTTGGTGGGGGGGGAGTTTTTTTTTTGTGTTTGTTTGCTTTGTATTACATACTAGTAAAGAACTGCTACTCCTATTTCCCAAATCTTTGCCAAAGAGCCTCTGATTGTAATTTTACCTAGCAGATACCTGTCTTCCTAAACCAAGACAGATTTTGGCGCCCAAGTGTGGGCCTTGAGGGCACTGAGAAAAGAAAAGGGAAGAGAAATAGCAGTTCTTAACTAACCTAGTACTTTCTTTTGTGTGCGTTGGATATAAAAACCTCATTAGGCTGCATCATGTGGTCTAACTTAGTCTGGTTTGGGTGGCATGTGGTTGTGGCTGTATTCCTTCCATTTGCAGGCCCTTATCTAAACATGGGCCCTATAACTAAGGCTACTGTGACTGTCATCCAGTTTATTTTATGGCTTAATAAGGTGAAGAACTCATGGATTTTTAATTTCCTCTGGAAGGCAGGCACATGGATTCAGGGCTATCGTACACTAACTGTGTGTTTTTGGAGTTACTTTAACAATGGTACCTACTGGGAGGAAATGACACCGGGGGAAGTTTCTTTTTCCCAACCCTTTACCCATCTCTTTAGGTCTGCCCCACCAGTTTTTAAAAGGTTTAAGTCCTCTCTGAATGCTAACGATATCATACAATGGCTGGTGCTGCTAATAGGCATATTCTATTTAGCATTCAGAGATAAGGGAAGATTGACCTGGATAACCACCCTGATACCTATCCCACAGAATAGGGATGATACCCCAGAGCCTGACTCTGCCCCACAGCCTGCCTCAGAAAGGACCCACCCGGATTGCGTTGAGGTTCTGGTAAAAGAGATAGGCCAAATGCTGAAGGAGTACATTTCCCCAGCTCATGAAAAACCCTCCCCCTGCCCCGAGAAGGCAGAGACTGATGGTGCAGCAGTGGAACCCACAGACGTTACAACTGTCCAGGTTCCAGCTGAACCACAAGGGCAGCCACAGCCAGCAGCAGTCGCCCCTGTGGAAACAAGGAAGTGTAAAGTGAAATTGTCAGATCCTGGTATTAAGGATAAGAAAGGAGGGTCCTCACAGCCCACAGAAGAGCCACAGGTTGAGATCATCACTGAGTCCCTGACATATGAAAGTCTACGTAATCTGCAAAAAGATATTGCACGACGAGGACGTGAGGCTTATACAGCCTGGCTACTTCGAGTCTGGGACCTTATGGGTACAGGTGTGCAACTGAACAGTGCTGAAGCAAGGAATTTGGGACCCTTGACCCAGGACTCAGGTATAAATCAGATATTTGTAAGAGAGCAAAGGCCCCTTCCCCTTTGGGAACGACTTCTAATGAGTGTGAGAGAGAGATTTGTCCACAGAGACAGAATGCAAGAGCACAACAATAGAATGCGATGGAAGACCCTTGAGGAAGGAATCCAACAGTTGAGAGAAGTGGCAGTATTGGAAGTACTTTTTGGGAGGACCGGACAGCATGATAATGACCCCGACAAGGTTAAATGCACAGGGCACATGTTGTGGAATCTGGCAACTCATGGACCATCCCAATACGCCACATTCATCGCAACAATTAATGCCGAGGATAACCGAGAGACAGTGGGTTCTGTTGCCAACAAGCTCAGAAATTATGAAAGTATGATCAATGGCCCAATGCAGGCTCATGTCTCTGCGGTGGTGAAGGAACTCAAAGAGGAGATGAGGGAAATGAGAGAGGAGATGAGAAGGAACAGTTCCCATGTAGCACCGGTGCGAGTCACAGGCCCCAGAATCAGAGCCCAACATCCCCCAGCGAGAGAGAGAGGGTACACCCCTCGAGCTGACCTGTGGTTTTATCTGCGGGACCATGGGGAGGACATGGGAGCGTGGCATGGGAAACCTACTTCTGTCCTGGCAGCACGGGTACGTGAGCTCAAGGAGAGAAACGCTAACAGAGGGAGTTCCACTAGAATGAAGGTAGCCTCAGCCTCCCATGAGCAAGCTGCCAGGTATTACGGAGGTAGGAATGCTGTGTCAGATTCCCTCGAAGGAACCTCTACTATGTATGTCCAAGAAGGGAATAATAACCAGTGCTAGAGGGGCCCTGCCTCTAGCCGGGAAGAGGCATGGGAAAATCAGGTTTTTTGGACTGTGTGGATTCGATGGCCTGGCACATCAGAGCCACAAAAATATGAAGCTTTAGTGGATACTGGGTCGCAGTGTACTCTAATGCCATCAGGACATGTGGGGGCAGAACCGATTTCCATTGCCGGGGTGACGGGGGGATCACAGGAATTGACTCTGGTTGAAGCCGAGGTGAGCCTGACCGGGAAGGAGTGGCAGAAACTTCCGATTGTGACTGGCCCAGAGGCTCCATGTATTCTGGGCATAGACTTCCTCAGGAATGGATATTATAAAGACCCCAAAGGACTCAGATGGGCTTTTGGAATAGCTGCTGTAGAGACAGAGAACATTAAGCAGTTGAACACCTTGCCGGGACTATCAGAGAACCCATCTGCAGTGGGACTTCTGAAGGTAGAAGAATAACAAGTACCTGTTGCCACCTTGACAGTGCACCGTCGGCAGTATCGGACAAATCGGGACGCCGTGATCCCCATCCACAAGATGATCCGTGAGCTGGAGAGCCAAGGGGTGGTCAGCAAAACCCACTCACCCTTCAACAGCCCCATCTGGCCTGTGCGCAAGTCTGATGGAGAATGGAGACTGACTGTGGACTATCGTGCATTGAATGAAGTGACTCCACCGCTGAGCGCTGCTGTGCCGGACATGCTGGAACTTCAGTACGAGCTGGAGTCCAAGGCAGCGAAGTGGTATGCCACTATTGACATTGCCAATGCATTTTTCTCCATTCCTCTGGCTGCAGAATGCAGGCCTCAGTTTGCTTTCACCTGGAGGGGCGTGCAGTACACCTGGAACCGGCTGCCCCAGGGGTGGAAACACAGCCCCACCATCTGCCATGGGCTGATCCAGGCTGCACTGGAGAAGGGTGAGGCTCCAGAACATCTACAGTACATCGATGACATCATTGTGTGGGGAAAGACTGCAGCTGAAGTATTCGAGAAAGGACAGAGGATCATCCAGATTTTGCTGAAAGCCGGGTTTGCCATCAAGAAGAGCAAAGTTAAGGGACCTGCCAGAGAGATCCAGTTCCTGGGAGTAAAGTGGCAAGATGGACGGTGGCAGATCCCCACTGAGGTCATTGATAAGATCACAGCAATGTCTCCACCGACCAGCAAAAAGGAAACACAAGCTTTCCTAGGAGCCATAGGTTTTTGGAGGATGCACATTCCTGAGTACAGTCAGATCGTGAGCCCTCTCTACCTGGTTACTCGCAAGAAAAACAATTTCCACTGGGGCCCTGAACAGCAACAAGCCTTTGCCCAGATCAAGCAGGAGATTGCTCATGCAGTAGCCCTTGGCCCAGTCAGGACGGGACCAGATGTGAAGAATGTGCTTTATTCTGCAGCTGGGAACAACGGTTTGTCCTGGAGCCTTTGGCAGAAGGTGCCAGGGGAGAGCCGAGGCCGACCACTGAGATTCTGGAGTCGAAGTTACAGAGGATCTGAAGCCAACTACACTCCCACAGAGAAGGAGATCTTGGCCGCCTATGAAGGAGTTCAAGCCGCCTCAGAAGTGATTGGCACAGAAGCACAACTCCTCTTGGCACCCCGACTACCAGTGCTGGGGTGGATGTTTAAAGGAAAGGCTCCCTCCACGCACCATGCCACTGATGCCACATGGAGCAAATGGACTGCCCTCATCACACAGCGTGCCCGTATTGGAAACCCAAATCGCCCTGGGATTTTGGAGATAATTACAAACTGGCCGGAAGGAGAAAACTTCGGTCTCACGGACGAAGAGGAGCAGGAACAAGTGACACGGGCTGAAGAAGCTCCTCCGTACAACCAACTGCCAGCAGAAGAAACACACTACGCTCTTTTCACTGACGGTTCCTGTCGCATCGTGGGAATGAACCGTAAGTGGAAAGCAGCCGTATGGAGCCCCACACGACAGGTTGCAGAAGCCACTGAAGGAGAAGGGGGATCAAGTCAGCTTGCTGAACTCAAAGCTGTTCAATTAGCCCTTGACATTGCTGAAAGAGAGAAGTGGCCAAAGCTCTACCTCTACACTGATTCGTGGATGGTAGCCAATGCTCTGTGGGGCTGGCTGGAAAGGTGGAAAAAGGCCAACTGGCAGCGTAGAGGAAAACCAATCTGGGCTGCTGATGAATGGAAGGACGTTGCCACTCGTGTAGAGAAGCTGCCTGTGAAAGTCCGCCATGTAGATGCCCATGTTCCCAAGAGTCGGGCTAATGAGGAACACCAAAACAACAAGCAGGTAGATCAGGCTGCCAAGATAGAAGTGTCAAAGATAGATTTAGATTGGCAACACAAGGGAGAGTTGTTCCTAGCTCGATGGGCCCATGATGCCTCGGGTCATCAGGGCAGAGATGCCACCTATAAGTGGGCCCGAGACCGAGGGGTGGATTTAACCATGGACAGTATTTCTCAGGTTATCCATGACTGTGAGACGTGTGCTGCAATCAAGCAAGCCAAGCGGGTGAAGCCCTTATGGTATGGTGGGCGGTGGTCCAAATATAAATATGGGGAAGCCTGGCAGATTGACTACATCACCCTTCCCCAAACCCGCCAGGGCAAGCGTTATGTGCTAACCATAGTGGAAGCCACCACTGGATGGTTGGAGACCTACCCTGTGCCTCATGCTACTGCCCAGAACACCATCCTGGGCCTGGAAAAACAAGTCCTGTGGAGACATGGCACCCCTGAGAGAATCGAGTCGGACAATGGGACTCATTTCAAGAATAGTCTTATAAGCACCTGGGCTAGAGAACATGGCATTGAGTGGGTGTACCATATTCCTTATCATGCACCAGTGGCCGGGAAAGTTGAACGGTGCAATGGCCTGCTTAAAACTACCTTGAAAGCACTGGGTGGGGGAACCTTTAAGAATTGGGATACTAATTTAGCAAAGGCCACCTGGTTGGTGAACACTCGAGGTTCCACCAACCGAGCAGGTCCTGCCCAATCTGAGCCCTTGCAAAAGACAGACGGAGATAAGGTTCCAGTGGTACACATGAGAGGTATGCTGGGAAAAACTGTTTGGATTAATCCTGCCTCCAGCAAAGACAATCCCATCCGTGGGGTTGTCTTCGCTCAGGGACCAGGTTGCACCTGGTGGGTGATGCAAAAGGATGGAGAGACCCGATGCATACCTCAAGGGGACCTTGTTTTGGGGTGAACTACCCATGACAATGTGGCTGCATCCATATTTGCATATATATATATGTATTTTTAACAGTTAAAACTCAATGTAATATGTTGGTATGGGAAAAAAATTCGGGGTGGATAATGTTGGGGGTTAGGTTTGTTCCTTCTTTCTCTAAAGAATTTTTTCCCCACAAGTTACCAAGGAGACCAAGTGTTGGATACTTGAGAGTACTTAACTGAAACAAAGAGGTGGATAAAAGGTGGAAGGGGGAGATAACGCAGGTAAAAGACAAAGCTTGAGGCAGCTGCGTGCTTTTCTTCTTCCGGCGTTCGGAGAAACGCGTGTCTGCCGCTCCTCGAGGAGCTCAGCTGCCGCAAAGCACGCTGAGCGGAGAACAGCTGTTGCTGGCTGGAGGAGTTTCACTGTGGCCAAAGGGATCCAGTCCTGGGAAATCTACTATCACCGGTTCGACCTGAATCCTGAGGTTTTCTCTGCCACTCGCAGAAACTGGGCCGCTTTCTGCCTCGCCTTCGGCTCCTTCGGCGCTGCTCCTCTTGCTGCAGCGTGACCCTGCACCCCCTGCGCTGCCGGGACATCCTGCCCCTGCCTGCCGGGACACCCTGCCATCCCAGCTACCAGCCCGGGACTTTTCCACTGTTCCAGCTTGGTGCTCTGAGGATCCTGCAGGGACACCGAAACCAAACTGCCCTGGGTTTTGTGAAACAAAGCCCTCAAGGTTCTTGGTACTGTTGTCGTTTGTCATTAATGCTGTAGTTGTTTGGTGGGGGGGGGAGTTTTTTTTGTGTTTGTTTGCTATGTATTACATACTAGTAAAGAACTGCTATTCCTATTTCCCAAATCTTTGCCAAAGAGCCTCTGATTGTAATTTTACCTAGCAGATACCTGTCTTCCTAAACCAAGACAACATAAGAGAATCATTGAAATGTCTGGTGTCCGCAAGGGATATCTGAAAGAGTTTCCTGAGAAATTGAAAAGACGTCTGCATGAAAAGTCTCCGAATCTTCTGTCAGAAGGTTTCTGTTGCCCTCCGCCCAGATTGGTATGGGATCTCCTGATGAGCTGTGAAGATGTGGTCCGCCCATGCTTCATGGGACCTTTCCCGCTTATCTCTCTGGCAGATGTCCAGGTAACACCTTTGGACTGTGAAAAGACTGTGGTATGCAAAGAGATGCCCTGGAAGTGTTTCCAGCAATTCTGGGGATTTTACCTTCCACTGCAAAGTTTTAAGACACACAGTTTTAATCCAGGAATTTAATACTATGTATCTATTACAGCAGCAACACATCTGCCTTAAGGTCATCCACTGCATGTCACTTTGCAAAGCAGAAGACCACACAGAGACAAAACAAAGGCCTTGCTTTGGTTTCAAACATTTTCCTAGGAAGGCATGGGAAGAGCCTAATTCTCTTAAGGAATCAAAGCTCTCCAGGAATGAAAGTCCACTCAGTGTTACAAAAGTAGCCCAAACAAATGAGTAGATTGCAAAAGGGCTAATCCTCCCCCTGCTCCAGATATGGAAGTGGCCAAGAAAGTAGAGCTCTCCCCTCTTCTTCTCTGCAGGAGAAGCAGGATGACTAAGAGGAAAAGTCCCAGCTATTCCTTCAGTCCTCCATCACCAAAGCTGTGCCATAGCACAGGTGCTGCCTTCAAAGTGACCCCAGTTCCAGCCTAGACCTCTCACCTTCCAGACAACTCCTTCCCCAACACGCCCAGCAGCACCAATCCCAGCTCAACACCCTGCCAAGACCTGCAGCTGTCCCCATGCCTGCGCAGAGCTTTGCCACCCCCTGGTTCCCTGCACGTGCCGTGGCATGGCCCTCAGGAGGATGTGCTCCAAGGCCTTCCCCGCTAGCAAGCTCAGGCTGCCAGGCCTACGGTTCCTGGATCATCCTTCCCACCCACCCTTCCCGTGCACGGCTGGTCCATTTGCGCTCAGCTCCGACTTGGCCGCTTCAGCAGGACTGCTGCTAAAGGATGGAGAGCAGCCCGGCAAGCTCCTTCTCCAGCTCCCTCTTTACTCTCGGGGGCAGGTAGAACATGCCACAGGAAAGCAAGCAGTGCCAAAAGACTTGGGCCAGCATCAGGCACATTGAGGAATGAAACAAGGCCTTTGTTCGATGGAAGGAAGCACAAGCAATTGACAGAAGTGAAGAGGACTTAGCACAGATATCCAGAAGTCCTTAGCACCAGTTAACATCAGAAAAACCTGGAAGCCTAACTTGACATGAGAGTGACTTGACAAAAAGCTTGAGACATAGCCTTTGGGAAGACCTAAGGGCGGCTACAGAATCAGCCCTGTGCAGGGACGGCATGAGGAAGATGAGCTGCTTTGGTGCGCTGAGACTCCTCCTGGCCAGCAAGTAGACACTAGGTTCAAGTCTAGGATTCTGACGCAATGTGTTTCCTTCTAAGCCCCTGCCTATGGAATCACCTCAGCAGTCTAAAGACGGAAGGGATTTTTGATAGAATTCCTACAGAAACCCACTGAAATTTGGACGTGGCGAAGAAGCCTTGTGCTGGGGTGCAGAGCCCTAACCTCCGGCCAATAAAAGAGCTCTTGGTGGACAATGCATTTGCCTGCTGATTTCATTGAATTCTAGAGACCTCTCAGGACTGCTCTATCCTGAGGGAAGGCCCTTGGCCTTGAGCTGCAGGCACCCGCGCAAGCTTCAGATCATCTCCCTCAGCTTCCAGGACCTCTCTTGGCCGGCATCCTGACGGGGCGGTAGGACCGCTGCCAGGCACTGCTGGGACCCAGCAGGACAGGACCGGCTGTCTCGTGTCCACGTAGCACCCCCTGACACAGCCAGGGTCATCCCGAAAGCAGACAAGGCTCACGTGTCAGCGCAGAGGGGCAAGGAGCGCTGGGCTCCTCTCAGGGTGTCTCAGCTGGGCCTGCTCCACAAGACGCCCCCATTTGAAGGCCTGCTAATGCCCAGCTGCCAGAAATGCCTGCCTTGTTCTCTCCAAGATGCAGAGGAAGAGGCAGGGAGCAGGGCCCATTGGGAGGCAAAGCTTCCAAGCCTTTTCTGAGGCCACGCACACACCAAGAGCAGCCAAGACTCTCCCTGCTGCCTGGCCCACACAGCCCAGCTTGGTGCTGGCCCTCTGGGCCGCAGCAGCTTCCAGCAAGCAAGAGGCAAACGCATATTGCGAGGAGTTGAAACACAGCAGACAGGTAAGATGTGAGACGTGTGTGCTGGAAGGCCTTTGAATTCACAGCTCTCCAAGACAGCTTTGGGGCTGGCAGCTGGACAGAGATGCTCCTGCTCACACCTTGTCACAATCCGCTTACACAAGCGGGGTTCGTGATGGTTCGTTTTAGGGATCTCAGAGCGCAAAGGACACTGCGGAGGACAAACTCAGTTTACTCAATCACAAATGCATCTTTATTTAGTGCAAACAAACGCAATAGTGGGGAGAGAAAAGAGAATAGTAAGAAAGACAGAAAAGAGGGGAAGGGGATTATAGCTACCAACATGGAGAGTCGAGTCCTCAAAGCTTTTGAAGATGCCTATAGACGTGATCTTCTCCAGTTCTGAGATCTCCAAAGTGAGCGGCGGTCTCCAGGGTTTTTTTAGTCCTCTCTGAAGTGACAGGCAGTTGGCCAAACGGTTGGGGGAAATCACTGCAGTGTGTTCATTTAGAGAACTCAGAACACGTCTTTCGTCAGCAGGTACGGTGTCAACCAGTACAAGTCAGCAGGCGCAGTCACTTCACCGTGACTTGCCCATTGTTTCTGCTCAGGTTCTGATGTTCCGATATGGGTGCTGGGTTTTTCCATCGAACACACCTGCAGGCAGCACTTCGCCAACATCCCACCTCAGCCAGGCCAGAACTCCTGTCTTGAGATTTTAAAGTCCCCTTTAGGGGTTTCAATTTATGGTGCCAAGCGGTAGTACAGAACCTTTGAATGTGTAGGAGGTGCTGAAGGGCAAAAATTCCCAGTGATAAGGACATCTTCACTTAGCACAGCAAGGAAAGTGAAGGAGAATGTGCAATCTATCTTTCATGGAAGCTGTTCAGTTTTTAACAAATTATTTTTGCTGAAGACATGCCTAGGCAATGGTGATTTTAGAGCATTTCATGACTCTCAGAGTTATCCTCACACCTGTTTTGCCACATTTTCTCTCTTTTCTTTCCTGGTGAAGGATTTCTCCTGCCCAGCTGGCTTCTGGTTGGAGTTCTACACTCTGGAGTCCCCGAGTTTTCTCAGCAGCCTTTGCAGCGAGTCCTCAGCCAACGTGTGGCTCTGCTGCCATCCCAAATCTGTGCCTGCCTTGCCCAGCCAGGGCGCAAGTGGGGCATGTGCTGGGCATGGCTGGAGAATTGCAGGGACAAAGTCCTCCAGTGTTGTGATGTTCCGCCTGGTTGGCTCAAACCTTGTCACTCCACATTGAACCCTGCCCCTATTGCTTTGGTATTGGCTCCTGCCCCCAAAACTCCTCCCTTGGCCCTTCCCCTTCCAAGCTACTGCAAAGGCACTGTGAGGGGTTCTGCTTCCTGCTCGGGGTTAGAGTTGGAGTTTGCCTCAGGAAACGATCCTCAGAGGGGCACAGCTCCCGGGCCCTGCGGGCAGAGCTGCCTTGCCCAAGGACAGCCGCTGTGGCGGCCGGGGCAGCTGCACGGCCCAGGGCCAAAGCCCCGCGGCACCCTCAGTCCAGCCCGCCTGACCGGCCCTGCGGCCTCACCCGGGCTCGGGGCTAGCAGCAGCAGCTCCCTGCTCACTGCTGGAGCTGGTGGCCTTCAGCTTCTCCCCGCTGCCTCCTGTCAGTCCCTGCCTGTCCTCAAGGTCGGCAGGGCAGCCGTGGCCAAAGTGGAGCCTCTGGAATTGGTTCCACGGCCTGGCAGAGCTGCCCCCTCAGCCCCCTGTGTCTCCCCGTCCTTCAGCAGCTCCTCAGGGGACAGCGCCGGGGGCCACCGGCAGCTCCCAACGCTCCAGGGACACCCGGGGCTGGAACTGCTGCTCCGCCCGGCCCGGCCGCCAGCTGGGGCTGGGCACAGCAACAGGGGGCACAGGGGGCACAGGGGGAAAAACAAGAGCTGAAACAGGCAGCCGAGGAGGGAAAGAGGTGAAAATGCAGCCTAGGCCTACACAGACATCAGTCTCTCCGTCGGTATCAATTCACAGACCATCACAGAGCGTTTGCTTTGTGATGTCAGGGCACGGTTGCCACGTGGTCGTGGTGACATCCAAGGTTGTCTTGGTGCACGGAAGGCCTCAGGGGTGTCAGAGCAGCTCTTGAACTTGCTCAGCACAGGAGCTTTTGTCCTGCGCTTGAGTCTTTTGTCAGTGGGCAGGTGAACACGGAGAGTAGCCTTGCTTTTCTTTAGTGTTAGAGTTTGCAAACTTGCACAGCAGCTGCCACAATGATTGGGCAGCTTGCAGCTGTAGTTTTCTCTGTTTATGGAGTCGGATGTTGCTGCTATTTCCTGACACAGCTGGCACATAAGTAGAGGTTTTCCCTGGGTGTCACCTAACCTGGCTTTTGTATGTCTTCCTGCTCTTTCTTAGTGACTGAGTTGATTTGGAAACAGAAAGGCCATTTGGATGCCACTTGGGTAAAGCGCTGTCAACACGTTCAGCTCAAAAGAGGGTGTCTGTAGCCAGGGCTGTGCGGGCAGCATTTGCAAGGGAGCCTGCAGGGGTTGTGTTCCCTCCATGGGAGAGTGTGTGGCAGTAGAGTCTGTCATTTCCTCCCTTTGCTGAGTCAAGCGGGACAACTTTGAAAATGTGGACTGGGAGGCCTTCTTGGAAGGTGCTGTAAAAATGCTCTGGTTGTCTCCAGCGTTCTCAAAGAATCTGTTTCATTTTCCCTTGCCCACTGCAGGTCACCTGAGCCGGGCGTTCAGAGGTTCTGATCCTGAGGTGAGTAAGAAAGGAACATTTGATTTTCCTGGCATTTAAGAATTGTGCAGCAAGCTGCCAGCTTGGCCTGTGGCAGTAGAGTGCAGAGGACCAGATGAGCAGGCTGCAGGAAAATCCATTTCCATGTCTGCAGCAGCAAGAGCAAAGGCGTCACTGGCTATTTCCTAATTTTCCATTTCCTCATTTTCCATTGCAGAGCTTCAAAAGAACTAAAAGCCCAGTTTTGCAGGGAGAAAGTTGCCCCCACAGAGTAGCCAAGGGGGGAAAATCTAATTCAGAGCAATTGGCAGCACAGTTGAATCAGCCTATTTGAATTTAGTCTGAGTGACTTAGAATCCCATTGCTCTCAAAGTCGATGATTTGTGCTTAGTACAGGCGGTTTGAGGGCTGAAGAGAAAGAAGCTTATAAATGAGCCTGTATCTCACCGTCCTCTCTGTCCACAGATCACAGAAGCAAGAGCAGACTCTCCTCTGGCTCCCTCTGCTCCTGCAGAAGAGGCCAACGAGGAGCCAAATGACCACAGGCCTCCAGCAGCGGTCACACCACAGCTGGAACTTTCCCAGACAGTAAGTGCCACTTCTGGAGGGTGCTGTCTTTAGTGCAAGGCAGAGGTGCAAGTTTCTGCCCAGCCAGCACGTGCTGCTGCTGGCTGAGGATGCTGAGTGCTGCAGTGCTGCCAGGACCTAGGGTCTCCCCCCAGTCAGTGACAGCTGGGCAATGGGCTTTGATCTGCCACGTTGAGGCACCAATGGGCTGGTGCTCTGCGTGAGCATCTGGTTCAGTGAAGCTCTATGTCTTGGCTTCTGCAGAGCTATAGCCCAAGGGCGCACAGGTTCCTTCTGGAAGTCAAGAGATTTTGTTTGTTTGTTTGTTTTCCTACTTGGGACACCTGTGTTTGGCTTTTGGAAGGTTTCTGTCGTTTTCTCGAGTCGTTCGTCACTTCTACAGAGTCTTTTGGGCACTCCAGCTGTGCCCAGTTTGGGGGCCTTGGGAAGCTGAACGTCATGGAGGGGCTGGAGTGTGTCCAGAGAAGGACAAGGGAGCTGGGGAAGGGTGTGGAGGACAAGCCCAGGGAGGAGGTGCCGAGGGAGCTTTAGCATGTTATTAGAGTCTCATTATTGACTCTGACCTTCCCCTCACTGTCTCCAAGTCCATAGTTACTGAACGACGTGGCATTTTCCCTTCTGTTTTTGTTCGTTTTTTTTGTTTGGTAAGTGCAGAATCCCTGTTCTTCTATTTTTCCATCATGGCTCTTTAGGTCAAGTTTTGCTGCCCTTTTCCAGTGTTGGAAACGATTCTGTTAGAAGTTAATTTGTAATGTTGCAGGTCTTGGAGATGCAGCATTTTTGCATGAGAATATGTAATTTGCGGCAGGGATGTTTGTGAAGATTGAACAGTTGTTTGGCTGAGGCAGCCAGTTGGGCTTGCTCATCACTTTCAGGTTAACTGGTGCCGTGCCTTTTGGCATCCCAGGGCATTTGTATGTGTTGGTTTTAGGAACTGAGCAGGAAATCAATGTCCTGGCATTCCAGCTTGTCTTCAGAGATCACAGGCACTGGGATGGGGCTGTTCTTAATTTCTGATTCCAGCCACTTCAGCACCATCAGTGTAGTAATTTCCAAGAGAAGAACTTGCCCGAGCACAGGTGCACAAGGAGTGTGGTTCCCAGTGCAGTGCTCTGGTTCTCATCACATTCCATAATGCCCTGCACATTCTATCTGTCCGTCTATCCATCTCTCCACCTTTCCATCTATCTAACATCTACACAATTGCATCTTCCCGGCTCTGGTGCAAAGCAGTTGGAGCTGCAAAGCTCACCTAAAGGCATCCCTTTCAAAAGAAGAGGAGAGACATGTTCCGTGGGCCGATTCTGAGCAGGCAGAGATGTTTCCTGCTGTAGACATGGGGTTTCTTTCCCCTCAGAGCCCTTTTCCTCCTCCAGCCGCTTCTTCCCTGAAGCGCTCAGTTAATTCTTGCAATTTCTGCCTGTGCGAGCGAGGTGGAATAATTCCATGTTTTAGGTGGTGTTTGGTGACTCTGGTCATACATGCATTCCGTGGGTCATTGTTTCCTTCATTGGCATCCTCAGGGGTGTGTAAGTTAATTTGCTGGTGGGGCCTTATGAGGGTCTCTGTCACTGCCAGTCAGAATTCTCAGTTGAGAAAAGGGGGAGAATAAAGACCTTGGTCCTCCTCCATAGACTGAGGTGGCTGTAGAGGCTCTGTGACGTCCATCAGAGGATCTTTGCACACATCCTTATCTCCTGAATGAGCAGGATTTCTGACAAGAGTGTAGATGTCAGAAAGGCAGGAATGGCGGCGCAGGCCTGAAGAGAACATGAACTCCAGAAGTGTCTCTCACAAGCAGTGAGCTGGCAGAGGAAGCCACCTGCAGAGCCAGGATGGAGCTGTGGGACAGGGCTGGGTGTCAGTCACAAGAGAAAGACAAAGAGGACACAGCAGAAGTGGAGGGATGCCCTCACCAGAGCCTTGAGAAATGCCACACTTTTCCTATCATCTGCCTGAGAGGCTGTTGGAGCGTCAGCCCTGTATGGAGCCTGATTATCTTACCAGTTTCACTTGGGAATCTGTGCCTCCCCATGGGCAGAGAATGAGCCAGGAGAACAGCAGCACAGTGCTTTGGGAATGTGTGAGCCCATCAGTCATGGAGTCTTGGCCCACAGATGTTGTATGGGAAGTTGAAAGCCATCTTCTCTTGCTTTCTGTGCAGCTCCTGCCAGACAACAGGCATGAGCAGATTGCACTCTCAGAGATGCCATGCCAGACTCAGGGAGAGCTGTTGCCAGCCCAAGAGCAGGAAGAGCAGCTCAGGCAGCAGGTGGATAAGCCACAGGAGAATGAAGAGGTAAGCCTGGCTCTGCAGATGACAGAGTGAAGGGCAGGAAGAGGGGCATAAACAGAGCTCTTGGGACTGAGGAGACCAGGAGTCCCAGAGGCACAGAAAGCACCGAGCCTTGTCACGTGCAGAGATCGGCACTGGGAAAGGAGGTTGGCAGTGGAAGCAGAGGTGGGCAGGGACACAGAAAGACGTGGCTGAGTGAATGTGATTTTGAGGCTGAAAGAGGAAAAAGCTGAGCCTTATGGCAGCTCCCTGTCACCTGCTCTGTGTTTGTGTGCGTAGAATCTCAAGGCAGGGCCACAAGCAGAGCTGTCTGAAGCTCAGAGTGACATCAAGGCAGTGAAGAGGAGGAACACAGAAGACATGATGGAGATTCATCCTCAAGAGGAGATGAATCTCCATCAGCAGAGGGGACATCAACAACCTCAAGTGAGTGAGAGAGGTGAAGCTACTCCAATGAGGAAACGTCCCCTCTCACTTGATCTTCAGAATGACAAAGAACAGCTGCAAGCAGGGCTGCAGGAAATGGAGGCTAGGATCAAGGAAAAAGAGAAGAGGATGGAGCAAGAAATGAAAACAATGAGAGACATACTCAATGTCCTCCCTCAAAGTCTTCAAAAGCAAGTGAGTGAAACAGCAATAACTGCCACAGTCACCAAGCTGGTGCTTTTTGCCCTTCTTGCCTTTCCACTGCAGAGCAGCAGGCAAGTGGGGTGATGCCTCTGAGGGCCATCCTGCTGTAGTGTCTGTGGCAGCCATTCTAAAGGACATTTCCTGGTATCTTGAATCTCGACTGCTGCCCTGGACAATGGAAGTAGTCCTTTGGCCTTTTGGCCAGCAGTCATCCAAACTGACTCCTACTGGCCTCTTCTTGCTCTCCTCGTTTCTTGTGGTGTTCTAACAGTGGAACATGGTGCCCAAGATGGAGGATGGAAACGAGCTGTCTGTAGCCCTTGTAAATCTCTTCTTTCCCTTTGCTCACAGCTGATGACTCTTGGCTAAGAGGGACAAGCTGTAGTCTCTGACTGCTTTGTTCTTTTTGACTCGAGGTGGAAGTGTTGTCATCTGGCCAGGCAGCCTGCAAAGGCCTCCTGCAAATGAGTGACAAGGAGGAGCCCCAGGATCGGCGTGAGCCACAGGAACTGCCTCCACCAGAAATGCTGCCAGTTGAGCACGACCTGAACGTGGTGGAGGACAAGAGCACTCCGTGGGGGGAGGTAGAACATTTGAACAAGGAGCTGCAAGTGTGTCTGCAGCCCTTGGAGGAGGAAAAGAGGGAGGAAGTGGAATATGGTCCTTGGGAAGAAGTGGAATATGGTCCTTGTGGAAATCGTCCTTCAGAAAATCCCTGAAAATGGACGATGAATCTGACCATGAACTCCAATAAAACCAGTCTTTGGCTTTGACCCATCCAGTCAAACGGGAAGTGGATGTGCAAAAATTCCATTTTAAGAGCCCTGAGTGTGGCAGGTTGACAGCATCTTCCTAAGGGCTTGCATTTGGAACGGCATCTCAGGATCATCTCTGCCAGCCACCTTTCTGAACCAAACTCATTTCTTCTCCCAGATCTACACAGGCTCTTGCACCAAACCTGCTGCAGCAGGATCATTGTGTCAAGGAGCCTTTGCTCCCCAAGCCGAGAAGGTGAGCCCGGGCAGTTGGTTCATCTGCAGCGCTGACACAGCTGCTGCTCAGCAACAGCAGATCGAAAAGGACTCCCTGGATCCACTGAGTAGATCTTGTGTATTTCTTGTCTGAGGGACGGTGTCTTAAGTGCACATGAAAGCTTAGCTGGACCAAGTGGTCCACCTCAGTTTGATATCACAGGGACAGGTAGGACAGTTAGGCAGCAAGGGCCCGGGCTGAGCCCTGCCGGGGCAGGAGGCCGTGTGGCCACAGGGCTGGCAGCGGCGCTGGCAGGGAGCCGTGCCGCTGGGGCCGTGACACGCTCTCTGAGGGGGCAGCCAGGACAGCTTCACCTTCTCAGTCAGGGTGAGTGAGGGCAGCGGGCCGTCAGCGGCTCTGGCGGGGAAAGCTGCACTGCCCGGGCAGACAGCTGCAATCCTCAGATCTGGAGGCCTCTGCTCCATGTGTGGACGAGGGCAAGATGGGATGGCCCTGGCAGGAAGATCTCCTAGGATTCCCACTGATCCAGCCTCTGACCATGGCGCTGTTCTTCTCTCTTGCAGCCCTTCAAACCCAGAAGCAAGACAACAGCCCGTCATACTCTGAACTTGCAAAATGAAGCCCGCTTTCCCCAGAAAGCTAAACAACTGGGGACGTCTTCTGAATCCAGCAAACCGGTGTCCCAAGAACACACCAGGAGACACTGAAGAGGACAACATCTCTCAGTGCTGCTGGAGCTCCACGCACAGCTGAGGCTGAGCACAATTCTCCTGGCTTCACACCTCTCCCTCTTTGTAGTTAGCTCCCTCCCTCCAGCCCTCAGACCCTGCCCATCCCCCCTTATTCCCTCCCAGTTCATCCCTTTGCTTCGCCTTGAATTAATAAACACTTTGGCTTCTTCACTTTACCTGCGTCTCTGTGGAGCTGATGCGGCGTAAAAACCTGAGCCCTGGCACACACAGGCCCCTGCTGCCGTCCTCTTGCGCGCCGTCTTTTGTGCAGAGACACAGAGGAGCGAGGCCGCGTCAGGCTGGAAAGGTGCCTGTGCTGAAGGTCCAGTTCCACAACACTGTGCAGTTTAAGGTCCTACTGAGCAGCCTGAAGCTCCCGGATTTTGGGAGAGCCAACCTGAGGATGCTCTGAAGCCAGCTGTGAGGGATTCCATGGCAAGTATCTACAGAGGGCAAAGGAGCTTGGAATGCTGGAAGCTTTCAAGAATAGCCTGCTGAAAGCACAGCAGTGCTCCATCCCTGCACAGGGTCGGGGAGATGGCAGAAGCAGAGACCACCAGGCCTTAACAGGGAGCTTGGGGTGTGCCTAAGGGCAAGTGAAGCAGCAGCAGCAGCACGGTGGCCGAGACTCGGACGCGTGACCGGGCCAATGGCCCCAGCGCCGTCAGGCAGTGCCGGGATCCCGGCTGTGGTTCTGGTGCCCAGAGCTGAGGAATCGCAGCCCCTGCCTCAGAGGCTGCCAGAAAGCCAAGCGAGTGAGAGCAGAGGGAGGGCAGCCTTCCAGTCTCTCCTGGGCATGGCCGCAAAGCAGCCCCTGCTATTCCTTCCTCTGCCCGTGTTTGGGGTGTGCTGATGGCAGCGTCAGCCAGGTTGCGCTCTGTGTTCCAAAGGCTGTGGAGAGCGGGCATGAAAAGTGCTGCGTGCACAGCGGAGAGTCCTGGAAGGTGCTGGCGAGAGCGTCCTGCGGGAACAGGGCTCTCTGGTCTCTGGCCGGGAAGAGCCTGCTTTTGCTGCTGTGAGCGCAGGCAGGAGTGGAGGCAGCGGGCAGCTTGTGTTTGTAGAGGGCCTGGGGCTGCATGTGTCAACCTCCAGCTGGAATCACACTGGGGGAAATGCCAGCTAGAGCTGGAGCGCCTGTCCAGAAAGGTCCAGAGGGAATTCAGCCTTGCCAGGGTTTCTTAAGAGTGTCTTGACGTTCCCCAGGAAAGCTTCCAATCTGGGGAAAGGCCTCTGGGGGAAAGGGCCTTGCTGCTGAAGGAAAGCGTTTTCCTAGGAGCTCCCCGTGATGTAGGAAGAACTGTCCCCTTTGGTTTTCTGTGGTCCTTTCAGTCCCTGAGGCCCGTTGCACTTGGCAGATGGACAAGGGAAGGGAGAAGGCTGTGAAGAGCAGGTTTGGAATCCAGCTGGACCTGCAGAGACCAAGGCAAGCACCTGCAGCAGGGTGTGTTCCCCCTCTCTGGACACAGGTGTGAGCAGGAGCATCTCTGTCCAGCTTCCAGCCCCAAAGCTGTCTTGGAGAGCTGTGAATTCAAAGGCCTTCCAGCACACACGTCTCACATCTTACCTGTCTGCTGTGTTTCAACTCCTCGCAATATGCATTTGCCTCTTGCTTGCTGGAAGCTGCTGCGGCCCAGAGGGCCAGCACCGAGCTGGGCTGTGTGGGCCAGGCAGCAGGGAGAGTCTTGGCTGCTCTTGGTGTGTGCGTGGCCTCAGAAAAGGCTTGGAAGCTTTGCCTCCCAAGGCGCTCTGCTCCCTGCCTCTTCCTCTGCATCTTGGAGAGAACAAGGCAGGCATTTCTGGCAGCTGGGCATTAGCAGGCCTTCAAATGGGGGCGTCTTGTGGAGCAGGCCCAGCTGAGACACCCTGAGAGGAGCCCAGCGCTCCTTGCCCCTCTGCGCTGACACGTGAGCCTTGTCTGCTTTCGGGATGACCCTGGCTGTGTCAGGGGGTGCTATGTGGACACGAGACAGCCGGTCCTGTCCTGCTGGGTCCCAGCAGTGCCTGGCAGCGGTCCTACCGCCCTGTCAGGATGCCGGCCAAGAGAGGTCCTGGAAGCTGAGGGAAGTGATCTGAAGCTTGCGCGAGTGCCTGCAGCTCAAGGTCAAGGGCCTTCCCTCAGGATAGAGCAGTCCTGAGAGGTCTCTAGAATTCAATGAAATCAGCAGACAAATGCATTGTCCACCAAGAGCTCTTTTATTGGCAGGAGGTTAGGGCTCTGCACCCCAGCACAAGGCTTCTTCGCCACGTCCAAATTTCAGTGGGTTGCTGTAGGAATTCTATCAAAAATACATTCCGTCTTTAGACTGCTGAAGTGATTCCATAGGCAGGGGCTTAGAAGGAAACACATTGCGTCAGAATCCTAGGCCTGAAGTTAATGTCCACCTGCTGGCCAGGAGGAGTCTCAGCACACCAAAGCAGCTCATCTTCCTCATGCCTTCCCTGCACAGGGCTGATTCTGTAGCCGCCCTTAGGTCTTCCCAAAGGCTATGTCTCAAGCTTTTTGTCAAGTCACTCTCATGTCAAGTTAGGCTTCCAGGTTTTTCTGATGTTAACTGGTGCTAAGGACTTCTGGATATCTGCGCTAAGTCCTCTTCACTTCTGTCAATTGCTTGTGCTTCCTTCTATCGAACAAAAGCCTTGTTTCATTCCTCAATGTGCCTGATGCTGGCCCAAGTCTTTTGGCACTGCTTGCTTTCCTGTGGCATGTTCTACCTGCCCCGAGAGTAAAGAGGGAGCTGGAGAAGGAACTTGCCGGGCTGCTCTCCATCCTTTAGCAGCAGTCCTGCTGAAGCGGCCAAGCCGGAGCTGAGCGCAAATGGACCAGCCGTGCACGGGAAGGGTGGGTGGGAAGGATGATCCAGGAACCGTAGGCCTGGCAGCCTGAGCTTGCTAGTGGGGAAGGCCTTGGAGCACATCTTCCTGAGTGCCATGCCACGGCACGTGCAGGGAACCAGGGGTTGGGAAAGCTCTGCGCAGGCATGGGGACAGCTGCGGGTCTTGGCAGGGTGTTGAGCTGGGGTTGCTGTTGCTGGGCGTGTTGGGGAAGGAGTTGTCTGAAAGGTGAGAAGTCTAGGCTGGACCTGGGGTCACTTTGAAGGCAGCACCTGTGCTACGGCACAGCTTTGGTGATGGAGGACTGAAGGAATAGCTGGGACTTTTTCTCTTAGTCATCCTGCTTCTCCTGCAGAGAAGAAGAGGGGAGAGCTCTACTTTCTTGGCCACTTCCATAGCTGGAGCAGGGGGAGGATTAGCCCTTTTGCAATCTACTCATTTGTTTGGGCTTCTTTTGTAACACTGAGTGGGCTTTCATTCCTGGAGAGCTTTGATTCCTTAAGAGAATTAGGCTCTTCCCATGCCTTCCTAGGAAAATGTTTGAAACCAAAGTAAGGCCTTTGTTTTGCCTCTGTGTGGTCTTCTGCTTTGCAAAGTGACATGCAGTGGATGACCTTAAGGCAAATGTGTTGCTGCTGTAATAGATACAAAGTATTAAATTCCTGGATTAAAATTGTGTGTCTTAAAACTTTGCAGTGGAAGGTAAAATCCCCTGAATTGCTGGAAACACTTCCAGGGCCTGTCTTTGCATACCACAGTCTTTTCACAGTCCTAAGGTGTTACCTGGACATCTGCCAGAGAGATAAGCGGGAAAGGGCCCATGAAGCATGGGCTGACCATATCTTCACAGCTCATCAGGAGATCCCATACCAATCTGGGCGGAGGGCGGCAGAAACCATCTGACAGAAGATTCGGAGACTTTTCATGCAGACGTCTTTTCAATTTCTCAGGAAACTCTTTCAGATACCCCTTGCGGACACCAGACATTTCAATGATTCTCTTATGTACACGATGTCATGTTCTTCGGGTTCTTTGTTACCGTCTTGTTTTTGCCTCAGGGTAGAAAAATGGTCTCAAACACCTCCCCCGAGACCCCGAAGTTGTGGGCAGTACTCTGGAGAAGCACCCTTTGCTGCTCCCGGATTGACCACCCAACATTGGATCCATGTTGTCCTGATTTATTGTAGCATTTCCCGAAATTGCTTTTCAAATTTGTTAACTAAATCTTTGAGTTTGGAAATTGGCTCTGATCATTTCTAACACTGCTTTGAGATGGGAAGGAAGCTTGCAAATCTATCAGGTTCTCAGGCCATTGCTATAAATTTAGGAAGTTGGCAACTTTTTGCAACTACTTGAGTTGAGTAACGGGAAGAAAAGCTTTCCTGAATTGAGGATTCTTAAATGCCAACTCCTTCTATGCCTCTGCTGCCAGGGTGATTTTGTGCTTCAGGAAATCACTCCAAGTAGAAAACAATTTCAGCATGGAGTAAGAGCTTCTGACAGAGACCAAGTGTTGCCAGCACTTGCTCCAGGTGCTCCTGCCAACATCCCCTGTAGGAAGGAGCCCAGCCGCCAGGGCCCGTTGGCTTTGGCTGCCCTGTGGCAGAGAAGCACCCCGGGGCACAGGTCTCTGGGGCAGGAGATGGTACCAGCGTTGCCAGGGCTCAGGGGGCGGCAGCTCTGCTTGGGCGGGGGCTCCATCACGCCTGCCGATTTCAGCGCTGCCCTGGCCCCAGGGGTCAGAGCAGCGTCCGTGCCCCGGCCCACAGGTTCCTCGTCTGTGTCACACCCATGGGTTTAGGACGGCCACCGGGTGGGACGTGTCCCAGGGAGGCCGTGCCAGCTTCTGTGCGAGGCCCCGTGCCCTTCCCGCTGCGGCTGCGTCGGCGGCCCTGGGGGCTCCTTCTGCTGCCCTTGGCCCGCAGAGCAGGGCAGCGTTTGCCCACGGTTTGAGCCGCTGCGAAAGATGCTGTCTCAGGGCTGTCTTAGACATTTGGGGTGAGGGGTTCCTTCCAACCTGGGCCACTTTGGCTGGGCTGGGAGCGGCCCCAGGGCAGGTGGCAGTGTGTGCATTGGCCCTTTGTGACGCGGTGCAGCAGCGCGGTCACCGTGGCATTGAACAGCACAGGGTGTCCAAGGACCCTTTGTGACACGTGGGGACATAGGTGCTGGCGGTGACGCAGCCAGGCCACATTCCTTGGAGCAGGCGACGGGACAGGACGCGCCAGAGCGGTGCTGTGAGGAGCCCCCGCACAGCGCACTCGTTTGTGCCTGACCCAGAGCTTCTACGAGGAGTGACTCGTGCAGCTGACCTCACGGCCAGACTGCACGACTTGGTGACTCGGAGGTTTTCCAAGTCATCTCTTATCCCTGTGGCCTGTGGCCTCCAGGCCGGACTGTGGGATTTGGTGACTTGAATCGTCTACGAGGAACCTCCTGTCATCGTGGCAGGAGCCCTTGGGACCAGAGTGCAGGACTTGCTGTCCTGCAGCCTTCCTGAGGCTTCTTCTGCCACAGGTGCTTTCAAGGCGCAAGTGCACAACTTGTTGCCTCAGTGCTTTCCTGAGGCATCTCTCTTGAAAGGTGCTGTGGCATGGCGGGCAGATTTCTCGGCCTGTCCAAAGTCTTCAGGGGGAAAAAAAGCAAAGGCCCTGGAGCTACCCCAGCACAAGAGCCTGAAGAGCGCGAGCGGTTCCAGACACTACAGGATGGTGAGTGGCAGAGCTGGGCCACAGGGCTGATGGCTGCAGCCAACGTGGCCCCATCCCATCCCGTCCCTATCGCAGCCTGGGGAGGGCAGGGCTGGGCTGTGTTCTCCGGCCTCTCCCGCAGCCCCTCAGCTCTGGCTGCTCTCGCTCTTTGCCAGATGCAGCCACGGACGGCACACAAGAGCAGAGGCCTGCCGGTGGAAGCTTCCGCAGGACACTGAAGGTACCTGCAGCCATCCCCGCCTGGGCTGGGCCTGCTGTCACTGCTCAGCCGAGCACCGCGCTTGGAGCAGTCCATGGAACATGTCTCTCTTCCCTGTCCTTTGTTCTCCTGCAGATGATCCGAAAATTCCTGCGCATTCGGCGTAGAAACACCAGCAGCACGGCAGCTGAGGGCTCAGCTGAGCCTGACTGTGGGCTGACCGAGCCCCAGGCAGAGCCTGATGTCAACACAGATTTGGCTGAGCCCTCAGAAAATTTTGACACTGCGTTGAATGATCAAAGGACAAAGGCTGACAAGGCAGTGGCTGAGGATGTGGCCCTCCAAACGGCTGACACTGGAGAGACTCAGGGCATCAGAGATACTGGCGCCACGGCCACTCCCACTGCCATTCCTGCTCCCGCTGTGGATTTTATCCAGAAGAGTGGTATTTCTTCTGAGCAGCAGGTAAACAGCCTGGGGCCGGCGCTAGAGGCTTCCCAGGATTGTGTGTCATCTCCAGCCACGGCCACTGGGCCCCCTCAGCCTTTGAGGCCGGCACAGCGTGGCAGGAAAGGGAAGCAATTCTTGGGGGAAGCTGGTGAAGTTGCTCTCCTAGACAGCGGCCCAAGTCTTCCCCATGCCCTTTCCAGGTGCCAGCCATTGTAAAGAAGATGCACCAGAATCTTGCATCGCATGGAAATGCGGATACCAGGCTGCCCATGAACATCGTGAGGCTGGCCGAAGAACACCCAGCTGATGTGGTGCTGACCCTCCTGCGCTGTGCCCCAACATGTGACAGGTATGGGCCCACCTGCCTGGAGAGCTCAGGCCTCCCCGGCCTTTAGGGCCATGGCCCTGCACGGCCCGTGCAATGGGCTCTGCCAGAGCGGCAGACAGGTCCGGGACCCTCGGGCCCCTCTGTTTCCCGAGCCTGCTGCCGTGCTCCCTCCCTGCCCTTCAGGGCACTGGGGCTCTGTCACCCGGCCCCCAGAGCCGCACAGGGCATGGTAGTGTGGCTGAGATGTCCCTGACACAGAGCTCTGATCCCACAGAGCTGCTGCAATGATCTGGAGAAGCATAGGCTCATCGAGTCTCACAGTGGAGAAGGTTCTGCCAACACTGCTCTGTGTGATGGAGGATTGGCCTCTGCACAGCACGTTCACCTCGGATGGGGACAAGGAGGACGTCTTTGCCCTGGCTGTGAGTTTCTGGGCATTTGCTCACCCCCAGGTCACCACTCCAGCAGCTCTCCATCCTCTCCCTGCCTCAGGCCCTGGGCTGAAACCTGGCCTAAGGGCAGGCTCAGGGGGCACCAGGCCCGCTGCTCCCCCTGCGTCTCCCCTGGGGCCCTGCCACATGGACACCTCGCACTGAGCGCTCTCCTTGGCAACTTCTTTTGCAGGCAACTCTGGTGGTGTGGGTGATTGTCCAGGTGCCTGAGTGCCACGAGGCAATGATCCTTTTTTCCTCCCACCTCTTTGTGGCTCTGCTTTTCCATGTTGTCGTCACCACACAGCAGATGCCACCACAGAAAGTTGATCACTTCTGGAGAGCGTGCCGAGAGGAACACCGCCTTCCCAGCGAACCCAACAGGTCTCCGTCCTCCCGTCCTTCCCATGTCCTTGTGGCCAGTGCCAGTGCTCCCAATGTGACCCGGGCTTTGCTCTGCACACAGGTTTGCAGTGCAGGTCATGAAGACCCTGCTCTGCCGGCTGCAGTGTGAGAATGAGGTGATGGCTGTGGAGTCCAAGCATGGCTGGGACACCATGCTCTGCGCTCATACCCAGTACTATGCTGTGGCTCTGCTGGCCAGGTGAGACCCCCTGCTCCCTGCTGTCCCTGGAATTTGTGCCCTGTGCCCGGGCTGCCCCACACAGTCCCTGTGGTCATGGGCCAGAGGGCCTCGTCACTTTAGGGACGGCCGAGCAGACTGGAAAAGGCTGGGAGAGGAGGGTGCACAGGAGTGGCCGCCTCCCAAAGCACCCACGTCCCCTCCAGGGATGCTGGGGAAAGACTGCACCTCTGGGAGTCAGTCGTGAGGAAAGTGTGCCCCCCCCAGCTCAGGCTCTTTCTTCCTTTTTGCCCCTGACAGGGAGATGCGCCATGTCTTGATCCCTTTCTCTGCCTGCATCGCAACCCGCTTGCTCCGGCTGCTCAGCATTGAGAAGCCAGGCTGCGATCTGCCTTTCCTGGCATTCCTTGTGGAGGTGAGCCTGAAGAGCAGCGCTGCCTGGCTGAGCTGCCTCCCAGCTCTCTGCCCTCTCGCAGCCGCATCCCTAGCCTCCTGGGATGGCACCAGCGCCCTGTGCTGCTGCTGCCTGGGGCTGGCCCTGTGCAGTTCTGGGCTCCTGCCAGCCGGGCCCTGTACCACTGCCCTGTGCCTTTCAGGTTCTGGAGTGCCTGGACTGGACTAAATGTGGTGGCTGGGTCCTGAGGGTCGTGTCCAGGTACCTGCGGATCGAGTGCAGGAAGAGGTGTCGCCTGGCGCTCAAAGGCCTGCTGGTGCTCAGCAAGGATCCCCTGATGGTGAGAAGGGGGCAGCAGCTGAAGCTGCACTGGGGAGAGCAGCCCAATGGGCTGGCTGGCCTTCAGGAGCTGAGGCAACTGCTCCCAGCTCTCCTGCCTCAGCTGCCCGAGTGCTTTGGGACAGGCCTTTGGTGTCTGGGCCCTGCGGCAGCAGGCTGGGCTTGCAGTGCCTGGGCGCTGTCGCTGCTGCAGCTGTTCACGGCTTCACAGCGCAGCCTTGTGTTCCACGCAGGCCAGAAGAATGTGCTGCCTGTCTGAAAGCTTTGTGGATCTGCTGGCTGATGAAGATGAAGTGGTGGTTGCCCTGACCCTCCGTGTGCTTACTAATATGCTGGAGAGCGAAAACATCCTGGTATCCAGCACCACCGCCCCAAAGCTGGCTGAGGCACTCCTGGCGCTCTTTGACAATGTAAGGTTCTGCAACCCGAGCCACAGGCATTGGGTGCTGTCCAGAAACGTTGTACTGTCTGCATTTTCAAGTCTTTGCCTAAGTGGGTCTGGAGTAATTGATGCTTAGGGTTTTTCCTTTCCTCTAGGAAAATAGCTACATGCAACTGCTCTCCATGGACCTCTTCTGTAAAGTGATGGAGTTGGTAGTGAAGGAGGGAGAAGAGCCTCTAAAGACAATTGTCAACAATAGCCTGTACCTACTTTTAATCTACTGCCATGATGAGAACCGGCGTGTGGCAAATGTGAGGTTTTGTGCATCCCTGGGACGGGGGCTCAGCTGCCTCCTGCCCTGCTGCAGGAGGAGGAGGAGGCTGCGTCCTCCTCCAGGCCATGGCACAGGGATGCGGGTCCTTGTGCCCTGGGCTGTGGTGCCATCTCTGCATCTCTGCTGCTCTTCAGGCCTCTCGGGAAACCCTGCAATGTGCGGCCAAGTTCCTGAAGAGGAGGGATCTTGAGGAGCTACTGACGAAGAAACAACCCTTGACTATTGATGAGTGTAAGGTAAGGATGGCTTGGAGAAGTGGCAGCCTCAGCCTGGAGAAGATCCGTGGCCGCGGGGCTGGAAGCCGTGGCCCCTGCCCAGTGCTGCACCCGGGGGCTCCAGCCTGCGCCCCACACGCCGCTGCCTTCCCTGGGCCCCGCGGGCTCTTCTCCAGGCTCCTGCGGCCCCGAGCCGGGTGCCCGTGGAGTCCCGGCCCAGCGGGGCTGCGGGCACGGGGCGGCACCGCGGCTCCCCGGGCAGCAGCCGGCCCTCTGCCCCCTCCAGAGCCCGGCGCCAGCGGCTGCTGGCCGGGCCTCAGGGCCGTGCGGGCAGGGGAGGCCGGGGCTGGGCGCGGCCAGAGCCCGGCCCAGGGGCTGAGCCCGCGCCAACCCTTCCCTCCTGCCGCTCTCTCCAGCTGGCAGATGACAGGATCCTAGCGGCCGAGCACCTGCGCCGGGCCCTGCCCTACCTGGAGAACCCACAGGAGTCCCTGCCAGAGGCGGCCATGTGGTTCTTGGGTGAGCCATGAGCCCGGGCTCCCTCCCCGGCCCGCCGCAGCTCGGCCCCGGCCCCGGCTACTGCTGCCGCGGCTGCAGCGGCATCCGGGCCCGGCGCCGTGGAGCTCCCCCTGCCCTCGGGGCTGCTGCCGCCTTCTGGCAGCCGTGCCCTGGGGCGGCAGCAGGCGGCAAGGGCCCGGGCTGAGCCCTGCCGGGGCAGGAGGCCGTGTGGCCACAGGGCTGGCAGCGGCGCTGGCAGGGAGCCGTGCCGCTGGGGCCGTGACACGCTCTCTGAGGGGGCAGCCAGGACAGCTTCACCTTCTCAGTCAGGGTGAGTGAGGGCAGCGGGCCGTCAGCGGCTCTGGCGGGGGAAGCTGCACTGCCCGGGCAGACAGCTGCAATCCCCGGCTCTGGAGGCCTTTGCTCCTTGTGTGGACGAGGGCTGGAGAGGGCACAACACACAGAGATTTTAGGGGCACGTGGGGGATTCATGGCAAGGACCTTCAGGCTGATCCCAATGTCTCCTGCTTGCTTCTTGGTGGGATGGTTCTGGCAGGAAGATCTCCTAGGATTCCCACTGATCCAGCCTCTGACCATGGCTCTGTTCTTCTCTCTTGCAGCCCTTCAAACCCAGAGGCAAGACAACAGCCCGTCATGCTGTGAACCTGCAAAATGAAGCCCGCTTTCCCCAGAAAGCTAAACAACTGGGGACGTCTTCTGAATCCAGCAAACCAGTGTCCCAAGAACACACCAGGAGACACTGAAGAGGACACCATCTCTCAGTGCTACTGGAGCTCCACGCACAGCTGAGGCGGAGTACAATTCTCCTGGCTTCATACCTTTCCCTCTTTGTAGTTAACTCCCTCCCTCCAGCCCTCAGACCCTGCCCATCCCTCCTTATTCCCTCCAAGCTCATCCCTTTGCTTGGCCTTGAATTAATAAACACTTTGGCTTCTTCACTTCACCTGTGTCTCTGTGGAGCTGATGCGGCGTAAAAACCTGAGCCCTGGCACACACAGGCCCCTGCTGCCGTCCTCTTGCGCGCCGTCTTTTGTGCAGAGACACAGAGGAGCGAGGCCGCTTCAGGCTGGAAAGGTGCCTGTGCTGAAGGTCCAGTTCCACAACACTGTGCAGTTTAAGGTCCTACTGAGCAGCCTGAAGCTCTGGATTTTGGGAGAGCCAACCTGAGGACGCTCTGAAGCCAGCTGTAAAGGGATTCCTTGGCAAGCATCTACAGAGGGCAAAGGAGCTTGGAATGCTGGAAGCTTTCAAGAATAGCTTGCTGAAAGCACAGCAGTGCTCCATCCCTGCACAGGGTCGGGGAGATGGAAGAAGCAGAGACCACCAGGCCTTAACAGGGAGCTTGGGGTGTGCCTAAGGGCAAGTGAAGCAGCAGCAGCAGCAGCACGGTGGCCGAGACTCGGACGCGTGACCCAGCCAATGGCCCCAGCGCCGTCAGGCAGTGCCGGGATCCCGGCTGCGGTTCTGGTGCCCAGAGCTGAGGAATCGCAGCCCCTGCCTCAGAGGCTGCCAGAAAGCCAAGCGAGTGAGAGCAGAGGGAGGGCAGCCTTCCAGTCTCTCCTGGGCATGGCCGCAAAGCAGCCCCTGCTTCTCCTTCCTCTGCCCGTGTTTGGGGTGTGCTGATGGCAGCGCCAGCCAGGTTGCGCTCTGTCTTCCAAAGGCTGTGGAGAGCGGGCATGAAAAGTGCTGCGTGCACAGCGGAGAGTCCTGGAAGGTGCTGGCGAGAGCGTCCTGCGGGAACAGGGCTCTCTGGTCTCTGGCCGGGAAGAGCCTGCTTTTGCTGCTGTGAGCGCAGGCAGGAGTGGAGGCAGCGGGCAGCTTGTGTTTGTAGAAGGCCTGGGGCTGCATGTGTCAACCTCCAGCTGGAATCACACTGGAGGAAATGCCAGCTAGAGCTGGAGCGCCTGTCCAGAAAGGACCAGAAAGAAATTCAGCCTTGCCAGGGTTTCTTAAGAGTGTCTTGGTGTTCCCCAGGAAAGCTTCCAATCCGGGGAAAGGCCTCTGGGGGAAAGGGGCTAGCTGCTGAAGGAAAGTGCTTTCCTAGGAGCTCCCAGTGATGTAGGAACAACTGTCCTCCTTTGGCTCTCTGTGGTCCTTTCAGTCCTTGAGGCCCGTTGCCCTTGGCAGACGGACAAGGGAAGGGAGAAGGCTGTGAAGAGCAGGTTTGGAATCCAGCTGGACCTGCAGAGACCAAGGCAAGCACCTGCAGCAGGGTGTGTTTCCCCCCTTTGGACACAGGTGTGAGCAGGAGCATCTCTGTCCAGCTGCCAGCCCCAAAGCTGTCTTGGAGAGCTCTGAATTCAAAGGCCTTCCCGCACACACGTCTCACGTCTTAGCTGTCTGCTGTGTTTCAACTCTTGGCAATATGCATTTGCCTCTTGCTTGCTGGAGGCTGCTGCGGCCCAGAGGGCCAGCACCGAGCTGGGCTGTGTGGGCCAGGCAGCAGGGAGAGTCTTGGCTGCTCTTGCTGTGTGCGTGGCCTCAGAAAAGGCTTGGAAGCTTTGCCTCCCAATGGGCCCTGCTCCCTGCCTCTTCCTCTGCATCTTGGAGAGAACAAGGCAGGCATTTCTGGCAGCTGGGCATTAGCAGGCCTTCAAATGGGGGCGTCTTGTGGAGCAGGCCCAGCTGAGACACCCTGAGAGGAGCCCAGCGCTCCTTGCCCCTCTGCGCTGACACGTGAGCCTTGTCTGCTTTCGGGATGACCCTGGCTGTGTCAGGGGGTGCTACGTGGACACGAGACAGCCGATCCTGTCCTGCTGGGTCCCAGCAGTGCCTGGCAGCGGTCCTACCGCCCCGTCAGGATGCCGGCCAAGAGAGGTCCTGGAAGCTGAGGGAAGTGATCTGAAGCTTGCGCGAGTGCCTGCAGCTCAAGGTCAAGGGCCTTCCCTCAGGATAGAGCAGTCCTGAGAGGTCTCTAGAATTCAATGAAATCAGCAGACAAATGCATTGTCCACCAAGAGCTCTTTTATTGGCAGGAGGTTAGGGCTCTGCACCCCAGCACAAGGCTTCTTCGCCACGTCCAAATTTCAGTGGGTTGCTGTAGGAATTCTATCAAAAATACATTCCGTCTTTAGACTGCTGAAGTGATTCCATAGGCAGGGGCTTAGAAGGAAACACATTGCGTCAGAATCCTAGGCCTGAAGTTAATGTCCACCTGCTGGCCAGGAGGAGTCTCAGCGCACCAAAGCAGCTCATCTTCCTCATGCCTTCCCTGCACAGGGCTGATTCTGTAGCCGCCCTTAGGTCTTCCCAAAGGTTATGTCTCAAGCTTTTTGTCAAGTCACTCTCATGTCAAGTTAGGCTTCCAGGTTTTTCTGATGTTAACTGGTGCTAAGGACTTCTGGATATCTGCGCTAAGTCCTCTTCACTTCTGTCAATTGCTTGTGCTTCCTTCCATCGAACAAAGGCCTTGTTTCATTCCTCAATGTGCCTGATGCTGGCCCAAGTCTTTTGGCACTGCTTGCTTTCCTGTGGCATGTTCTACCTGCCCCGAGAGCTAAGAGGGAGCTGGAGAAGGAACTTGCCGGGCTGCTCTCCGTCCTTTAGCAGCAGTCCTGCTGAAGCGGCCAAGTCGGAGCTGAGCGCAAATGGACCAGCCGTGCACGGGAAGGGTGGGTGGGAAGGATGATCCAGGAACCGTAGGCCTGGCAGCCTGAGCTTGCTAGTGGGGAAGGCCTTGGAGCACATCTTCCTGAGTGCCATGCCACGGCACGTGCAGGGAACCAGGGGGTGGCAAAGCTCTGCGCAGGCATGGGGACAGCTGCGGGTCTTGGCAGGGTGTTGAGCTGGGGTTGCTGTTGCTGGGCGTGTTGGGGAAGGAGTTGTCTGAAAGGTGAGAAGTCTAGGCTGGACCTGGGGTCACTTTGAAGGCAGCACCTGTGCTACGGCACAGCTTTGGTGATGGAGGACTGAAGGAATAGCTGGGACTTTTTCTCTTAGTCATCCTGCTTCTCCTGCAGAGAAGAAGAGGGGAGAGCTCTACTTTCTTGGCCACTTCCATAGCTGGAGCAGGGGGAGGATTAGCCCTTTTGCAATCTACTCATTTGTTTGGGCTTCTTTTGTAACACTGAGTGGGCTTTCATTCCTGGAGAGCTTTGATTCCTTAAGAGAATTAGGCTCTTCCCATGCCTTCCTAGGAAAATGTTTGAAACCAAAGTAAGGCCTTTGTTTTGCCTCTGTGTGGTCTTCTGCTTTGCAAAGTGACATGCAGTGGATGACCTTAAGGCAAACGTGTTGCTGCTGTAATAGATACAAAGTATTAAATTCCTGGATTAAAATTGTGTGTCTTAAAACTTTGCAGTGGAAGGTAAAATCCCCTGAATTGCTGGAAACACTTCCAGGGCCTGTCTTTGCATACCACAGTCTTTTCACAGTCCTAAGGTGTTACCTGGACATCTGCCAGAGAGATAAGCGGGAAAGGGCCCATGAAGCATGGGCTGACCATATCTTCACAGCTCATCAGGAGATCCCATACCAATCTGGGCGGAGGGCGGCAGAAACCATCTGACAGAAGATTCAGAGACTTTTCATGCAGACGTCTTTTCAATTTCTCAGGAAACTCTTTCAGATACCCCTTGCGGACACCAGACATTTCAATGATTCGCTTATGTACACGATGTCATGTTCTTCGGGTTCTTTGTTACCGTCTTGTTTTTGCCTCAGGGTAGAAAAATGGTCTAAAACACCTCCCCCGAGACCCCGAAGTTGTGGGCAGTACTCTGGAGAAGCACCCTTTGCTGCTCCCGGATTGACCACCCAACATTGGATCCATGTTGTCCTGATTTATTGTAGCATTTCCCGAAATTGCTTTTCAAATTTGTTAACTAAATCTTTGAGTTTGGAAATTGGCTCTGATCATTTCTAACACTGCTTTGAGATGGGAAGGAAGCTTGCAAATCTATCAGGTTCTCAGGCCATTGCTATAAATTTAGGAAGTTGGCAACTTTTTGCAACTACTTGAGTTGAGTAACGGGAAGAAAAGCTTTCCTGAATTGAGGATTCTTAAATGCCAACTCCTTCTATGCCTCTGCTGCCAGGGTGATTTTGTGCTTCAGGAAATCACTCCAAGTAGAAAACAATTTCAGCATGGAGTAAGAGCTTCTGACAGAGACCAAGTGTTGCCAGCACTTGCTCCAGGTGCTCCTGCCAACATCCCCTGTAGGAAGGAGCCCAGCCGCCAGGGCCCGTTGGCTTTGGCTGCCCTGTGGCAGAGAAGCACCCCGGGGCACAGGTCTCTGGGGCAGGAGATGGCACCAGCGTTGCCAGGGCTCGGGGGGCGGCAGCTCTGCTTGGGCGGGGGCTCCGTCACGCCTGCCGATTTCAGCGCTGCCCTGGCCCCAGGGGTCAGAGCAGCATCCGTGCCCCGGCCCACAGGTTCCTCGTCTGTGTCACACCCATGGGTTTAGGACGGCCACCGGGTGGGACGTGTCCCAGGGAGGCCGTGCCAGCTTCTGTGCGAGGCCCCGTGCCCTTCCCGCTGCGGCTGCGTCGGCGGCCCTGGGGGCTCCTTCTGCTGCCCTTGGCCCGCAGAGCAGGGCAGCGTTTGCCCACGGTTTGAGCCGCTGCGAAAGATGCTGTCTCAGAGCTGTCTTAGACATTTGGGGTGAGGGGTTCCTTCCAACCTGGGCCACTTTGGCTGGGCTGGGAGCGGCCCCAGGGCAGGTGGCAGTGTGTGCATTGGCCCTTTGTGACGCGGTGCAGCAGCGCGGTCACCGTGGCATTGAACAGCACAGGGTGTCCAAGGACCCTTTGTGACACGTGGGGACATAGGTGCTGGCGGTGACGCAGCCAGGCCACATTCCTTGGAGCAGGCGACGGGACAGGACGCGCCAGAGCGGTGCTGTGAGGAGCCCCCGCACAGCGCACTCGTTTGTGCCTGACCCAGAGCTTCTACGAGGAGTGAGTTGTGCAGCTGACCTCACGGCCAGACTGCACGACTTGGTGACTCGGAGGTTTTCCAAGTCATCTCTTATCCCTGTGGCCTGTGGCCTCCAGGCCGGACTGTGGGATTTGGTGACTTGAATCGTCTACGAGGAACCTCCTGTCATCGTGGCAGGAGCCCTTGGGACCAGAGTGCAGGACTTGCTGTCCTGCAGCCTTCCTGAGGCTTCTTCTGCCACAGGTGCTTTCAAGGCGCAAGTGCACAACTTGTTGCCTCAGTGCTTTCCTGAGGCATCTCTCTTGAAAGGTGCTGTGGCATGGCGGGCAGATTTCTCGGCCTGTCCAAAGTGTTCAGGGGGAAAAAAAGCAAAGGCCCTGGAGCTACCCCAGCACAAGAGCCTGAAGAGCGCGAGCGGTTCCAGACACTACAGGATGGTGAGTGGCAGAGCTGGGCCACAGGGCTGATGGCTGCAGCCAACGTGGCCCCATCCCATCCCGTCCCTATCGCAGCCTGGGGAGGGCAGGGCTGGGCTGTGTTCTCCGGCCTCTCCCGCAGCCCCTCAGCTCTGGCTGCTCTCGCTCTTTGCCAGATGCAGCCACGGACGGCACACAAGAGCAGAGGCCTGCCGGTGGAAGCTTCCGCAGGACACTGAAGGTACCTGCAGCCATCCCCGCCTGGGCTGGGCCTGCTGTCACTGCTCAGCCGAGCACCACGCTTGGAGCAGTCCATGGAACACGTCTCTCTTCCCTGTCCTTTGTTCTCCTGCAGATGATCCGAAAATTCCTGCGCATTCGGCGTAGAAACACCAGCAGCACGGCAGCTGAGGGCTCAGCTGAGCCTGACTGTGGGCTGACCGAGCCCCAGGCAGAGCCTGATGTCAACACAGATTTGGCTGAGCCCTCAGAAAATTTTGACGCTGCGTTGAATGATCAAAGGACAAAGGCTGACAAGGCAGTGGCTGAGGATGTGGCCCTCCAAACGGCTGACACTGGAGAGACTCAGGGCATCAGAGATACTGGCGCCACAGCCACTCCCACTGCCATTCCTGCTCCCGCTGTGGATTTTATCCAGAAGAGTGGTATTTCTTCTGAGCAGCAGGTAAACAGCCTGGGGCCGGCGCTAGAGGCTTCCCAGGATTGTGTGTCATCTCCAGCCACGGCCACTGGGCCCCCTCAGCCTTTGAGGCCGGCACAGCGTGGCAGGAAAGGGAAGCAATTCTTGGGGGAAGCTGGTGAAGTTGCTCTCCTAGACAGCGGCCCAAGTCTTCCCCATGCCCTTTCCAGGTGCCAGCCATTGTAAAGAAGATGCACCAGAAT
Source organism: Chamaea fasciata (assembly GCF_029207755.1). NCBI lineage: Eukaryota > Metazoa > Chordata > Aves > Passeriformes > Sylviidae > Chamaea > Chamaea fasciata. The sequence continues at coordinate 81,130,177 of NW_027094089.1, forward strand.
CTTGCATCGCATGGAAATGCGGATACCAGGCTGCCCATGAACATCGTGAGGCTGGCCGAAGAACACCCAGCTGATGTGGTGCTGACCCTCCTGCGCTGTGCCCCAACATGTGACAGGTATGGGCCCACCTGCCTGGAGAGCTCAGGCCTCCCCGGCCTTTAGGGCCATGGCCCTGCACGGCCCGTGCAATGGGCTCTGCCAGAGCGGCAGACAGGTCCGGGACCCTCGGGCCCCTCTGTTTCCCGAGCCTGCTGCCGTGCTCCCTCCCTGCCCTTCAGGGCACTGGGGCTCTGTCACCCGGCCCCCAGAGCCGCACAGGGCATGGTAGTGTGGCTGAGATGTCCCTGACACAGAGCTCTGATCCCACAGAGCTGCTGCAATGATCTGGAGAAGCATAGGCTCATCGAGTCTCACAGTGGAGAAGGTTCTGCCAACACTGCTCTGTGTGATGGAGGATTGGCCTCTGCACAGCATGTTCACCTCGGATGGGGACAAGGAGGACGTCTTTGCCCTGGCTGTGAGTTTCTGGGCATTTGCTCACCCCCAGGTCACCACTCCAGCAGCTCTCCATCCTCTCCCTGCCTCAGGCCCTGGGCTGAAACCTGGCCTAAGGGCAGGCTCAGGGGGCACCAGGCCCGCTGCTCCCCCTGCGTCTCCCCTGGGGCCCTGCCACATGGACACCTCGCACTGAGCGCTCTCCTTGGCAACTTCTTTTGCAGGCAACTCTGGTGGTGTGGGTGATTGTCCAGGTGCCTGAGTGCCACGAGGCAATGATCCTTTTTTCCTCCCGCCTCTTTGTGGCTCTGCTTTTCCATGTTGTCGTCACCACACAGCAGATGCCACCACAGAAAGTTGATCACTTCTGGAGAGCGTGCCGAGAGGAACACCGCCTTCCCAGCGAACCCAACAGGTCTCCGTCCTCCCGTCCTTCCCATGTCCTTGTGGCCAGTGCCAGTGCTCCCAATGTGACCCGGGCTTTGCTCTGCACACAGGTTTGCAGTGCAGGTCATGAAGACCCTGCTCTGCCGGCTGCAGTGTGAGAATGAGGTGATGGCTGTGGAGTCCAAGCATGGCTGGGACACCATGCTCTGCGCTCATACCCAGTACTATGCTGTGGCTCTGCTGGCCAGGTGAGACCCCCTGCTCCCTGCTGTCCCTGGAATTTGTGCCCTGTGCCCGGGCTGCCCCACACAGTCCCTGTGGTCATGGGCCAGAGGGCCTCGTCACTTTAGGGACGGCCGAGCAGACTGGAAAAGGCTGGGAGAGGAGGGTGCACATAAGTGGCCACCTCCCAAAGCACCCACGTCCCCTCCAGGGATGCTGGGGAAAGACTGCACCTCTGGGAGTCAGTCCTGAGGAAAGTGTGCCCCCCCCAGCTCAGGCTCTTTCTTCCTTTTTGCCCCTGACAGGGAGATGCGCCATGTCTTGATCCCTTTGTCTGCCTGCATCGCAACCCGCTTGCTCCGGCTGCTCAGCATTGAGAAGCCAGGCTGGGATCTGCCTTTCCTGGCATTCCTTGTGGAGGTGAGCCTGAAGAGCAGCGCTGCCTGGCTGAGCTGCCTCCCAGCTCTCTGCCCTCTCGCAGCCGCATCCCTAGCCTCCTGGGATGGCACCAGCGCCCTGTGCTGCTGCTGCCTGGGGCTGGCCCTGGGCAGTTCTGGGCTCCTGCCAGCCGGGCCCTGTACCACTGCCCTGTGCCTTTCAGGTTCTGGAGTGCCTGGACTGGACTAAATGTGGTGGCTGGGTCCTGAGGGTCGTGTCCAGGTACCTGCGGATCGAGTGCAGGAAGAGGTGTCGCCTGGCGCTCAAAGGCCTGCTGGTGCTCAGCAAGGATCCCCTGATGGTGAGAAGGGGGCAGCAGCTGAAGCTGCACTGGGGAGAGCAGCCCAATGGGCTGGCTGGCCTTCAGGAGCTGAGGCAACTGCTCCCAGCTCTCCTGCCTCAGCTGCCCGAGTGCTTTGGGACAGGCCTTTGGTGTCTGGGCCCTGCGGCAGCAGGCTGGGCTTGCAGTGCCTGGGCGCTGTCGCTGCTGCAGCTGTTCACGGCTTCACAGCGCAGCCTTGTGTTCCACGCAGGCCAGAAGAATGTGCTGCCTGTCTGAAAGCTTTGTGGATCTGCTGGCTGATGAAGATGAAGTGGTGGTTGCCCTGACCCTCCGTGTGCTTACTAATATGCTGGAGAGCGAAAACATCCTGGTATCCAGCACCACCGCCCCAAAGCTGGCTGAGGCACTCCTGGCGCTCTTTGACAATGTAAGGTTCTGCAACCCGAGCCACAGGCATTGGGTGCTGTCCAGAAACGTTGTACTGTCTGCATTTTCAAGTCTTTGCCTAAGTGGGTCTGGAGTAATTGATGCTTAGGGTTTTTCCTTTCCTCTAGGAAAATAGCTACATGCAACTGCTCTCCATGGACCTCTTCTGTAAAGTGATGGAGTTGGTAGTGAAGGAGGGAGAAGAGCCTCTAAAGACAATTGTCAACAATAGCCTGTACCTACTTTTAATCTACTGCCATGATGAGAACCGGCGTGTGGCAAATGTGAGGTTTTGTGCATCCCTGGGACGGGGGCTCAGCTGCCTCCTGCCCTGCTGCAGGAGGAGGAGGAGGCTGCGTCCTCCTCCAGGCCATGGCACAGGGATGCGGGTCCTTGTGCCCTGGGCTGTGGTGCCATCTCTGCATCTCTGCTGCTCTTCAGGCCTCTCGGGAAACCCTGCAATGTGCGGCCAAGTTCCTGAAGAGGAGGGATCTTGAGGAGCTACTGACGAAGAAACAACCCTTGACTATTGATGAGTGTAAGGTAAGGATGGCTTGGAGAAGTGGCAGCCTCAGCCTGGAGAAGATCCGTGGCCGCGGGGCTGGAAGCCGTGGCCCCTGCCCAGTGCTGCACCCGGGGGCTCCAGCCTGCGCCCCACACGCCGCTGCCTTCCCTGGGCCCCGCGGGCTCTTCTCCAGGCTCCTGCGGCCCCGAGCCGGGTGCCCGTGGAGTCCCGGCCCAGCGGGGCTGCGGGCACGGGGCGGCACCGCGGCTCCCCGGGCAGCAGCCGGCCCTCTGCCCCCTCCAGAGCCCGGCGCCAGCGGCTGCTGGCCGGGCCTCAGGGCCGTGCGGGCAGGGGAGGCCGGGGCTGGGCGCGGCCAGAGCCCGGCCCAGGGGCTGAGCCCGCGCCAACCCTTCCCTCCTGCCGCTCTCTCCAGCTGGCAGATGACAGGATCCTAGCGGCCGAGCACCTGCGCCGGGCCCTGCCCTACCTGGAGAACCCACAGGAGTCCCTGCCAGAGGCGGCCATGTGGTTCTTGGGTGAGCCATGAGCCCGGGCTCCCTCCCCGGCCCGCCGCAGCTCGGCCCCGGCCCCGGCTACTGCTGCCGCGGCTGCAGCGGCATCCGGGCCCGGCGCCGTGGAGCTCCCCCTGCCCTCGGGGCTGCTGCCGCCTTCTGGCAGCCGTGCCCTGGGGCGGCAGCAGGCGGCAAGGGCCCGGGCTGAGCCCTGCCGGGGCAGGAGGCCGTGTGGCCACAGGGCTGGCAGCGGCGCTGGCAGGGAGCCGTGCCGCTGGGGCCGTGACACGCTCTCTGAGGGGGCAGCCAGGACAGCTTCACCTTCTCAGTCAGGGTGAGTGAGGGCAGCGGGCCGTCAGCGGCTCTGGCGGGGGAAGCTGCACTGCCCGGGCAGACAGCTGCAATCCCCGGCTCTGGAGGCCTTTGCTCCTTGTGTGGACGAGGGCTGGAGAGGGCACAACACACAGAGATTTTAGGGGCACGTGGGGGATTCATGGCAAGGACCTTCAGGCTGATCCCAATGTCTCCTGCTTGCTTCTTGGTGGGATGGTTCTGGCAGGAAGATCTCCTAGGATTCCCACTGATCCAGCCTCTGACCATGGCTCTGTTCTTCTCTCTTGCAGCCCTTCAAACCCAGAGGCAAGACAACAGCCCGTCATGCTGTGAACCTGCAAAATGAAGCCCGCTTTCCCCAGAAAGCTAAACAACTGGGGACGTCTTCTGAATCCAGCAAACCAGTGTCCCAAGAACACACCAGGAGACACTGAAGAGGACACCATCTCTCAGTGCTACTGGAGCTCCACGCACAGCTGAGGCGGAGTACAATTCTCCTGGCTTCATACCTTTCCCTCTTTGTAGTTAACTCCCTCCCTCCAGCCCTCAGACCCTGCCCATCCCTCCTTATTCCCTCCAAGCTCATCCCTTTGCTTGGCCTTGAATTAATAAACACTTTGGCTTCTTCACTTCACCTGTGTCTCTGTGGAGCTGATGCGGCGTAAAAACCTGAGCCCTGGCACACACAGGCCCCTGCTGCCGTCCTCTTGCGCGCCGTCTTTTGTGCAGAGACACAGAGGAGCGAGGCCGCTTCAGGCTGGAAAGGTGCCTGTGCTGAAGGTCCAGTTCCACAACACTGTGCAGTTTAAGGTCCTACTGAGCAGCCTGAAGCTCTGGATTTTGGGAGAGCCAACCTGAGGACGCTCTGAAGCCAGCTGTAAAGGGATTCCTTGGCAAGCATCTACAGAGGGCAAAGGAGCTTGGAATGCTGGAAGCTTTCAAGAATAGCTTGCTGAAAGCACAGCAGTGCTCCATCCCTGCACAGGGTCGGGGAGATGGAAGAAGCAGAGACCACCAGGCCTTAACAGGGAGCTTGGGGTGTGCCTAAGGGCAAGTGAAGCAGCAGCAGCAGCAGCACGGTGGCCGAGACTCGGACGCGTGACCCAGCCAATGGCCCCAGCGCCGTCAGGCAGTGCCGGGATCCCGGCTGCGGTTCTGGTGCCCAGAGCTGAGGAATCGCAGCCCCTGCCTCAGAGGCTGCCAGAAAGCCAAGCGAGTGAGAGCAGAGGGAGGGCAGCCTTCCAGTCTCTCCTGGGCATGGCCGCAAAGCAGCCCCTGCTTCTCCTTCCTCTGCCCGTGTTTGGGGTGTGCTGATGGCAGCGCCAGCCAGGTTGCGCTCTGTCTTCCAAAGGCTGTGGAGAGCGGGCATGAAAAGTGCTGCGTGCACAGCGGAGAGTCCTGGAAGGTGCTGGCGAGAGCGTCCTGCGGGAACAGGGCTCTCTGGTCTCTGGCCGGGAAGAGCCTGCTTTTGCTGCTGTGAGCGCAGGCAGGAGTGGAGGCAGCGGGCAGCTTGTGTTTGTAGAAGGCCTGGGGCTGCATGTGTCAACCTCCAGCTGGAATCACACTGGAGGAAATGCCAGCTAGAGCTGGAGCGCCTGTCCAGAAAGGACCAGAAAGAAATTCAGCCTTGCCAGGGTTTCTTAAGAGTGTCTTGGTGTTCCCCAGGAAAGCTTCCAATCCGGGGAAAGGCCTCTGGGGGAAAGGGGCTAGCTGCTGAAGGAAAGTGCTTTCCTAGGAGCTCCCAGTGATGTAGGAACAACTGTCCTCCTTTGGCTCTCTGTGGTCCTTTCAGTCCTTGAGGCCCGTTGCCCTTGGCAGACGGACAAGGGAAGGGAGAAGGCTGTGAAGAGCAGGTTTGGAATCCAGCTGGACCTGCAGAGACCAAGGCAAGCACCTGCAGCAGGGTGTGTTTCCCCCCTTTGGACACAGGTGTGAGCAGGAGCATCTCTGTCCAGCTGCCAGCCCCAAAGCTGTCTTGGAGAGCTCTGAATTCAAAGGCCTTCCCGCACACACGTCTCACGTCTTAGCTGTCTGCTGTGTTTCAACTCCTCGCAATATGCATTTGCCTCTTGCTTGCTGGAGGCTGCTGCGGCCCAGAGGGCCAGCACCGAGCTGGGCTGTGTGGGCCAGGCAGCAGGGAGAGTCTTGGCTGCTCTTGCTGTGTGCGTGGCCTCAGAAAAGGCTTGGAAGCTTTGCCTCCCAATGGGCCCTGCTCCCTGCCTCTTCCTCTGCATCTTGGAGAGAACAAGGCAGGCATTTCTGGCAGCTGGGCATTAGCAGGCCTTCAAATGGGGGCGTCTTGTGGAGCAGGCCCAGCTGAGACACCCTGAGAGGAGCCCAGCGCTCCTTGCCCCTCTGCGCTGACACGTGAGCCTTGTCTGCTTTCGGGATGACCCTGGCTGTGTCAGGGGGTGCTACGTGGACACGAGACAGCCGATCCTGTCCTGCTGGGTCCCAGCAGTGCGTGGCAGCGGTCCTACCACCCCGTCAGGATGCCGGCCAAGAGAGGTCCTGGAAGCTGAGGGAAGTGATCTGAAGCTTGCGCGAGTGCCTGCAGCTCAAGGTCAAGGGCCTTCCCTCAGGATAGAGCAGTCCTGAGAGGTCTCTAGAATTCAATGAAATCAGCAGACAAATGCATTGTCCACCAAGAGCTCTTTTATTGGCAGGAGGTTAGGGCTCTGCACCCCAGCACAAGGCTTCTTCGCCACGTCCAAATTTCAGTGGGTTGCTGTAGGAATTCTATCAAAAATACATTCCGTCTTTAGACTGCTGAAGTGATTCCATAGGCAGGGGCTTAGAAGGAAACACATTGCGTCAGAATCCTAGGCCTGAAGTTAATGTCCACCTGCTGGCCAGGAGGAGTCTCAGCGCACCAAAGCAGCTCATCTTCCTCATGCCTTCCCTGCACAGGGCTGATTCTGTAGCCGCCCTTAGGTCTTCCCGAAGGTTATGTCTCAAGCTTTTTGTCAAGTCACTCTCATGTCAAGTTAGGCTTCCAGGTTTTTCTGATGTTAACTGGTGCTAAGGACTTCTGGATATCTGCGCTAAGTCCTCTTCACTTCTGTCAATTGCTTGTGCTTCCTTCTATCGAACAAAAGCCTTGTTTCATTCCTCAATGTGCCTGATGCTGGCCCAAGTCTTTTGGCACTGCTTGCTTTCCTGTGGCATGTTCTACCTGCCCCGAGAGTAAAGAGGGAGCTGGAGAAGGAACTTGCCGGGCTGCTCTCCATCCTTTAGCAGCAGTCCTGCTGAAGCGGCCAAGTCAGAGCTGAGCGCAAATGGACCAGCCGTGCACGGGAAGGGTGGGTGGGAAGGATGATCCAGGAACCGTAGGCCTGGCAGCCTGAGCTTGCTAGTGGGGAAGGCCTTGGAGCACATCTTCCTGAGTGCCATGCCACGGCACGTGCAGGGAACCAGGGGGTGGCAAAGCTCTGCGCAGGCATGGGGACAGCTGCGGGTCTTGGCAGGGTGTTGAGCTGGGGTTGCTGTTGCTGGGCGTGTTGGGGAAGGAGTTGTCTGAAAGGTGAGAAGTCTAGGCTGGACCTGGGGTCACTTTGAAGGCAGCACCTGTGCTACGGCACAGCTTTGGTGATGGAGGACTGAAGGAATAGCTGGGACTTTTTCTCTTAGTCATCCTGCTTCTCCTGCAGAGAAGAAGAGGGGAGAGCTCTACTTTCTTGGCCACTTCCATAGCTGGAGCAGGGGGAGGATTAGCCCTTTTGCAATCTACTCATTTGTTTGGGCTTCTTTTGTAACACTGAGTGGGCTTTCATTCCTGGAGAGCTTTGATTCCTTAAGAGAATTAGGCTCTTCCCATGCCTTCCTAGGGAAATGTTTGAAACCAAAGTAAGGCCTTTGTTTTGCCTCTGTGTGGTCTTCTGCTTTGCAAAGTGACATGCAGTGGATGACCTTAAGGCAAACGTGTTGCTGCTGTAATAGATACAAAGTATTAAATTCCTGGATTAAAATTGTGTGTCTTAAAACTTTGCAGCGGAAGGTAAAATCCCCTGAATTGCTGGAAACACTTCCAGGGCCTGTCTTTGCATACCACAGTCTTTTCACAGTCCTAAGGTGTTACCTGGACATCTGCCAGAGAGATAAGTGGGGAAAGGGCCCATGAAGCATGGGCTGACCATATCTTCACAGCTCATCAGGAGATCCCATACCAATCTGGGCGGAGGGCGGCAGAAACCATCTGACAGAAGATTCCGAGACTTTTCACGCAGACGTCTTTTCAATTTCTCAGGAAACTCTTTCAGATACCCCTTGCGGACACCAGACATTTCAATGATTCGCTTATGTACACGATGTCATGTTCTTCGGGTTCTTTGTTACCGTCTTGTTTTTGCCTCAGGGTAGAAAAATGGTCTAAAACACCTCCCCCGAGACCCCGAAGTTGTGGGCAGTACTCTGGAGAAGCACCCTTTGCTGCTCCCGGATTGACCACCCAACATTGGATCCATGTTGTCCTGATTTATTGTAGCATTTCCCGAAATTGCTTTTCAAATTTGTTAACTAAATCTTTGAGTTTGGAAATTGGCTCTGATCATTTCTAACACTGCTTTGAGATGGGAAGGAAGCTTGCAAATCTATCAGGTTCTCAGGCCATTGCTATAAATTTAGGAAGTTGGCAACTTTTTGCGACTACTTGAGTTGAGTAACGGGAAGAAAAGCTTTCCTGAATTGAGGATTCTTAAATGCCAACTCCTTCTATGCCTCTGCTGCCAGGGTGATTTTGTGCTTCAGGAAATCACTCCAAGTAGAAAACAATTTCAGCATGGAGTAAGAGCTTCTGACAGAGACCAAGTGTTGCCAGCACTTGCTCCAGGTGCTCCTGCCAACATCCCCTGTAGGAAGGAGCCCAGCCGCCAGGGCCCGTTGGCTTTGGCTGCCCTGTGGCAGAGAAGCGCCCCGGGGCACAGGTCTCTTGGGCAGGAGATGGCACCAGCGTTGTCAGGGCTCGGGGAGCGGCAGCTCTGCTTGGGCGGGGGCTCCATCACGCCTGCCGATTTCAGCGCTGCCCTGGCCCCAGGGGTCAGAGCAGCATCCGTGCCCCGGCCCACAGGTTCCTCGTCTGTGTCACACCCATGGGTTTAGGACGGCCACCGGGTGGGACGTGTCCCAGGGAGGCCGTGCCAGCTTCTGTGCGAGGCCCCGTGCCCTTCCCGCTGCGGCTGCGTCGGCGGCCCTGGGGGCTCCTTCTGCTGCCCTTGGCCCGCAGAGCAGGGCAGCGTTTGCCCACGGTTTGAGCCGCTGCGAAAGATGCTGTCTCAGGGCTGTCTTAGACATTTGGGGTGAGGGGTTCCTTCCAACCTGGGCCACTTTGGCTGGGCTGGGAGCGGCCCCAGGGCAGGTGACAGTGTGTGCATTGGCCCTTTGTGACGCGGTGCAGCAGCGCGGTCACCGTGGCATGGAATGCCACAGGGTGTCCAAGGACCCTTTGTGACACGTGGGGACATAGGTGCTGGCGGTGACGCAGCCAGGCCACATTCCTAGGAGCAGGCGACGGGACAGGACGCGCCAGAGCGGTGCTGTGAGGAGCCCCCGCACAGCGCACTCGTTTGTGCCTGACCCAGAGCTTCTACGAGGAGTGACTCGTGCAGCTGACCTCACGGCCAGACTGCACGACTTGGTGACTCGGAGGTTTTCCAAGTCATCTCTTATCCCTGTGGCCTGTGGCCTCCAGGCCGGACTGTGGGATTTGGTGACTTGAATCGTCTACGAGGAACCTCCTGTCATTGTGGCAGGAGCCCTTGAGACCAGAGTGCAGGACTTGCTGTCCTGCAGCCTTCCTGAGGCTTCTTCTGCCACAGGTGCTTTCAAGGCGCAAGTGCACAACTTGTTGCCTCAGTGCTTTCCTGAGGCATCTCTCTTGAAAGGTGCTGTGGCATGGCGGGCAGATTTCTCGGCCTGTCCAAAGTGTTCAGGGGGAAAAAAAGCAAAGGCCCTGGAGCTACCCCAGCACAAGAGCCTGAAGAGCGCGAGCGGATCCAGACACTACAGGATGGTGAGTGGCAGAGCTGGGCCACAGGGCTGATGGCTGCAGCCAACGTGGCCCCATCCCATCCCGTCCCTATCGCAGCCTGGGGAGGGCAGGGCTGGGCTGTGTTCTCCGGCCTCTCCCGCAGCCCCTCAGCTCTGGCTGCTCTCGCTCTTTGCCAGATGCAGCCACGGACGGCACACAAGAGCAGAGGCCTGCCGGTGGAAGCTTCCGCAGGACACTGAAGGTACCTGCAGCCATCCCCGCCTGGGCTGGGCCTGCTGTCACTGCTCAGCCGAGCACCGCGCTTGGAGCAGTCCATGGAACACGTCTCTCTTCCCTGTCCTTTGTTCTCCTGCAGATGATCCGAAAATTCCTGCGCATTCGGCGTAGAAACACCAGCAGCACGGCAGCTGAGGGCTCAGCTGAGCCTGACTGTGGGCTGACCGAGCCCCAGGCAGAGCCTGATGTCAACACAGATTTGGCTGAGCCCTCAGAAAATTTTGACGCTGCGTTGAATGATCAAAGGACAAAGGCTGACAAGGCAGTGGCTGAGGATGTGGCCCTCCAAACGGCTGACACTGGAGAGACTCAGGGCATCAGAGATACTGGCGCCACGGCCACTCCCACTGCCATTCCTGCTCCCGCTGTGGATTTTATCCAGAAGAGTGGTATTTCTTCTGAGCAGCAGGTAAACAGCCTGGGGCCGGCGCTAGAGGCTTCCCAGGATTGTGTGTCATCTCCAGCCACGGCCACTGGGCCCCCTCAGCCTTTGTGGCCGGCACAGCGTGGCAGGAAAGGGAAGCGATTCTTGGGGGAAGCTGGTGAAGTTGCTCTCCTAGACAGCGGCCCAAGTCTTCCCCATGCCCTTTCCAGGTGCCAGCCATTGTAAAGAAGATGCACCAGAATTTTGCATCGCATGGAAATGCGGATACCAGGCTGCCCATGAACATCGTGAGGCTGGCCGAAGAACACCCAGCTGATGTGGTGCTGACCCTCCTGCGCTGTGCCCCAACATGTGACAGGTATGGGCCCACCTGCCTTGAGAGCTCAGGCCTCCCCGGCCTTTAGGGCCATGGCCCTGCACGGCCCGTGCAATGGGCTCTGCCAGAGCGGCAGACAGGTCCGGGACCCTCGGGCCCCTCTGTTTCCCGAGCCTGCTGCCGTGCTCCCTCCCTGCCCTTCAGGGCACCGGGGCTCTGTCACCCGGCCCCCAGAGCCGCACAGGGCATGGTAGTGTGGCTGAGATGTCCCTGACACAGAGCTCTGATCCCACAGAGCTGCTGCAATGATCTGGAGAAGCATAGGCTCATCGAGTCTCACAGTGGAGAAGGTTCTGCCAACACTGCTCTGTGTGATGGAGGATTGGCCTCTGCACAGCATGTTCACCTCGGATGGGGACAAGGAGGACGTCTTTGCCCTGGCTGTGAGTTTCTGGGCATTTGCTCACCCCCAGGTCACCACTCCAGCAGCTCTCCATCCTCTCCCTGCCTCAGGCCCTGGGCTGAAACCTGGCCTAAGGGCAGGCTCAGGGGGCACCAGGCCCGCTGCTCCCCCTGCGTCTCCCCTGGGGCCCTGCCACATGGACACCTCGCACTGAGCGCTCTCCATGGCAACTTCTTTTGCAGGCAACTCTGGTGGTGTGGGTGATTGTCCAGGTGCCTGAGTGCCACGAGGCAATGATCCTTTTTTCCTCCCGCCTCTTTGTGGCTCTGCTTTTCCATGTTGTCGTCACCACACAGCAGATGCCACCACAGAAAGTCGATCACTTCTGGAGAGCGTGCCGAGAGGAACACCGCCTTCCCAGCGAACCCAACAGGTCTCCGTCCTCCCGTCCTTCCCATGTCCTTGTGGCCAGTGCCAGTGCTCCCAATGTGACCCGGGCTTTGCTCTGCACACAGGTTTGCAGTGCAGGTCATGAAGACCCTGCTCTGCCGGCTGCAGTGTGAGAATGAGGTGATGGCTGTGGAGTCCAAGCATGGCTGGGACACCATGCTCTGCGCTCATACCCAGTACTATGCTGTGGCTCTGCTGGCCAGGTGAGACCCCCTGCTCCCTGCTGTCCCTGGAATTTGTGCCCTGTGCCCGGGCTGCCCCACACAGTCCCTGTGGTCATGGGCCAGAGGGCCTCGTCACTTTAGGGACGGCCGAGCAGACTGGAAAAGGCTGGGAGAGGAGGGTGCACAGGAGTGGCCGCCTCCCAAAGCACCCACGTCCCCTCCAGGGATGCTGGGGAAAGACTGCACCTCTGGGAGTCAGTCGTGAGGAAAGTGTGCCCCCCCCAGCTCAGGCTCTTTCTTCCTTTTTGCCCCTGACAGGGAGATGCGCCATGTCTTGATCCCTTTGTCTGCCTGCATCGCAACCCGCTTGCTCCGGCTGCTCAGCATTGAGAAGCCAGGCTGCGATCTGCCTTTCCTGGCATTCCTTGTGGAGGTGAGCCTGAAGAGCAGCGCTGCCTGGCTGAGCTGCCTCCCAGCTCTCTGCCCTCTCGCAGCCGCATCCCTAGCCTCCTGGGATGGCACCAGCGCCCTGTGCTGCTGCTTCCTGGGGCTGGCCCTGGGCAGTTCTGGGCTCCTGCCAGCCGGGCCCTGTACCACTGCCCTGTGCCTTTCAGGTTCTGGAGTGCCTGGACTGGACTAAATGTGGTGGCTGGGTCCTGAGGGTCGTGTCCAGGTACCTGCGGATCGAGTGCAGGAAGAGGTGTCGCCTGGCGCTCAAAGGCCTGCTGGTGCTCAGCAAGGATCCCCTGATGGTGAGAAGGGGGCAGCAGCTGAAGCTGCACTGGGGAGAGCAGCCCAATGGGCTGGCTGGCCTTCAGGAGCTGAGGCAACTGCTCCCAGCTCTCCTGCCTCAGCTGCCCGAGTGCTTTGGGACAGGCCTTTGGTGTCTGGGCCCTGCGGCAGCAGGCTGGGCTTGCAGTGCCAGGGCGCTGTCGCTGCTGCAGCTGTTCACGGCTTCACAGCGCAGCCTTGTGTTCCACGCAGGCCAGAAGAATGTGCTGCCTGTCTGAAAGCTTTGTGGATCTGCTGGCTGATGAAGATGAAGTGGTGGTTGCCCTGACCCTCCGTGTGCTTACTAATATGCTGGAGAGCGAAAACATCCTGGTATCCAGCACCACCGCCCCAAAGCTGGCTGAGGCACTCCTGGCGCTCTTTGACAATGTAAGGTTCTGCAACCCGAGCCACAGGCATTGGGTGCTGCCCAGAAACGTTGTACTGTCTGCATTTTCAAGTCTTTGCCTAAGTGGGCCTGGAGTAATTGATGCTTAGGGTTTTTCCTTTCCTCTAGGAAAATAGCTACATGCAACTGCTCTCCATGGACCTCTTCTGTAAAGTGATGGAGTTGGTAGTGAAGGAGGGAGAAGAGCCTCTAAAGACAATTGTCAACAATAGCCTGTACCTACTTTTAATCTACTGCCATGATGAGAACCGGCGTGTGGCAAATGTGAGGTTTTGTGCATCCCTGGGACGGGGGCTCAGCTGCCTCCTGCCCTGCTGCAGGAGGAGGAGGAGGCAGCGTCCTCCTCCAGGCCACGGCACAGGGATGCGGGTCCTTGTGCCCTGGGCTGTGGTGCCATCTCTGCATCTCTGCTGCTCTTCAGGCCTCTCGGGAAACCCTGCAATGTGCGGCCAAGTTCCTGAAGAGGAGGGATCTTGAGGAGCTACTGACGAAGAAACAACCCTTGACTATTGATGAGTGTAAGGTAAGGATGGCTTGGAGAAGTGGCAGCCTCAGCCTGGAGAAGATCCGTGGCCGCGGGGCTGGAAGCCGTGGCCCCTGCCCAGTGCTGCACCCGGGGGCTCCAGCCTGCGCCCCACACGCCGCTGCCTTCCCTGGGCCCCGCGGGCTCTTCTCCAGGCTCCTGCGGCCCCGAGCCGGGTGCCTGTGGAGTCCCGGCCCAGCGGGGCTGCGGGCACGGGGCGGCACCGCGGCTCCCCGGGCAGCAGCCGGCCCTCTGCCCCCTCCAGAGCCCGGCGCCAGCGGCTGCTGGCCGGGCCTCAGGGCCGTGCGGGCAGGGGAGGCCGGGGCTGGGCGCGGCCAGAGCCCGGCCCAGGGGCTGAGCCCGCGCCAACCCTTCCCTCCTGCCGCTCTCTCCAGCTGGCAGATGACAGGATCCTAGCGGCCGAGCACCTGCGCCGGGCCCTGCCCTACCTGGAGAACCCACAGGAGTCCCTGCCAGAGGCGGCCATGCTGTTCATGGGTGAGCCATGAGCCCGGGCTCCCTCCCCGGCCCGCCGCAGCTCGGCCCCGGCCCTGGCTGCTGCTGCCCCGGCTGCAGCAGCGGCATCCGGGCCCGGCGCCGTGGAGCCCCGCCTGCCCTCGGGGCTGCTGCCGCCCTCTGGCAGCCGTGCCCTGGGGCGGCAGGAGGCGGCAAGGGCCCGGGCTGACCCCTGCCGGGGCAGGAGGCCGTGTGGCCACAGGGCTGGCAGCGGCGCTGGCAGGGAGCCGTGCCGCTGGGGCCGTGACACGCTCTCTGAGGGGGCAGCCAGGACAGCTTCACCTTCTCAGTCAGGGTGAGTGAGGGCAGCGGGCCGTCAGCGGCTCTGGCGGGGGAAGCTGCACTGCCCGGGCAGACAGCTGCAATCCCCGGCTCTGGAGGCCTTTGCTCCTTGTGTGGACGAGGGCTGGAGAGGGCACAACACACAGAGATTTTAGGGGCACGTGGGGGATTCATGGCAAGGACCTTCGGGCTGATCCCAATGTCTCCTGCTTGCTTCTGGGTGGGATGGTTCTGGCAGGAAGATCTCCTAGGATTCCCACTGATCCAGCCTCTGACCATGGCTCTGTTCTTCTCTCTTGCAGCCCTTCAAACCCAGAGGCAAGACAACAGCCCGTCATGCTGTGAACCTGCAAAATGAAGCCCGCTTTCCCCAGGAAGCTAAACAACTGGGGACGTCTTCTGAATCCAGCAAACCAGTGTCCCAAGAACACACCAGGAGACACTGAAGAGGACACCATCTCTCAGTGCTACTGGAGCTCCACGCACAGCTGAGGCGGAGTACAATTCTCCTGGCTTCATACCTTTCCCTCTTTGTAGTTAACTCCCTCCCTCCAGCCCTCAGACCCTGCCCATCCCTCCTTATTCCCTCCAAGCTCATCCCTTTGCTTGGCCTTGAATTAATAAACACTTTGGCTTCTTCACTTCACCTGTGTCTCTGTGGAGCTGATGCGGCGTAAAAACCTGAGCCCTGGCACACACAGGCCCCTGCTGCCGTCCTCTTGCGCGCCGTCTTTTGTGCAGAGACACAGAGGAGCGAGGCCGCGTCAGGCTGGAAAGGTGCCTGTGCTGAAGGTCCAGTTCCACAACACTGTGCAGTTTAAGGTCCTACTGAGCAGCCTGAAGCTCTGGATTTTGGGAGAGCCAACCTGAGGACGCTCTGAAGCCAGCTGTAAAGGGATTCCTTGGCAAGCATCTACAGAGGGCAAAGGAGCTTGGAATGCTGGAAGCTTTCAAGAATAGCTTGCTGAAAGCACAGCAGTGCTCCATCCCTGCACAGAGATGGCAGAAGCAGAGACCACCAGGCCTTAACAGGGAGCTTGGGGTGTGCCTAAGGGCAAGTGAAGCAGCAGCAGCAGCAGCACGGTGGCCGAGACTCGGACGCGTGACCCAGCCAATGGCCCCAGCGCCGTCAGGCAGTGCCGGGATCCCGGCTGCGGTTCTGGTGCCCAGAGCTGAGGAATCGCAGCCCCTGCCTCAGAGGCTGCCAGAAAGCCAAGCGAGTGAGAGCAGAGGGAGGGCAGCCTTCCAGTCTCTCCTGGGCATGGCCGCAAAGCAGCCCCTGCTTCTCCTTCCTCTGCCCGTGTTTGGGGTGTGCTGATGGCAGCGCCAGCCAGGTTGCGCTCTGTCTTCCAAAGGATGTGGAGAGTGGGCATGAAAAGTGCTGCGTGCACAGCGGAGAGTCCTGGAAGGTGCTGGCGAGAGCGTCCTGCGGGAACAGGGCTCTCTGGTCTCTGGCCGGGAAGAGCCTGCTTTTGCTGCTGTGAGCGCAGGCAGGAGTGGAGGCAGCGGGCAGCTTGTGTTTGTAGAGGGCCTGGGGCTGCATGTGTCAACCTCCAGCTGGAATCACACTGGGGGAAATGCCATCAAGAGCTGGAGCGCCTGTCCAGAAAGGACCAGAAAGAAATTCAGCCTTGCCAGCGTTTCTTAAGAGTGTCTTGGCATTCCCCAGGAAAGCTTCCAATCTGGGGAAAGGCCTCTGGGGGAAAGGGGCTAGCTGCTGAAGGAAAGTGCTTTCCTAGGAGCTCCCAGTGATGTAGGAACAACTGTCCTCCTTTGGCTCTCTGTGGTCCTTTCAGTCCTTGAGGCCCGTTGCCCTTGGCAGACGGACAAGGGAAGGGAGAAGGCTGTGAAGAGCAGGTTTGGAATCCAGCTGGACCTGCAGAGACCAAGGCAAGCACCTGCAGCAGGGTGTGTTTCCCCCCTTTGGACACAGGTGTGAGCAGGAGCATCTCTGTCCAGCTGCCAGCCCCAAAGCTGTCTTGGAGAGCTCTGAATTCAAAGGCCTTCCCGCACACACGTCTCACGTCTTAGCTGTCTGCTGTGTTTCAACTCTTGGCAATATGCATTTGCCTCTTGCTTGCTGGAGGCTGCTGCGGCCCAGAGGGCCAGCACCGAGCTGGGCTGTGTGGGCCAGGCAGCAGGGAGAGTCTTGGCTGCTCTTGCTGTGTGCGTGGCCTCAGAAAAGGCTTGGAAGCTTTGCCTCCCAATGGGCCCTGCTCCCTGCCTCTTCCTCTGCATCTTGGAGAGAACAAGGCAGGCATTTCTGGCAGCTGGGCATTAGCAGGCCTTCAAATGGGGGCGTCCTGTGGAGCAGGCCCAGCTGAGACACCCTGAGAGGAGCCCAGCGCTCCTTGCCCCTCTCCGCTGACACGTGAGCCTTGTCTGCTTTCGGGATGACCCTGGCTGTGTCAGGGGGTGCTACGTGGACACGAGACAGCCGGTCCTGTCCTGCTGGGTCCCAGCAGTGCCTGGCAGCGGTCCTGCCTCCCCGTCAGGATGCCGGCCAAGAGAGGTCCTGGAAGCTGAGGGAAGTGATCTGAAGCTTGCGCGAGTGCCTGCAGCTCAAGGTCAAGGGCCTTCCCTCAGGATAGAGCAGTCCTGAGAGGTCTCTAGAATTCAATGAAATCAGCAGACAAATGCATTGTCCACCAAGAGCTCTTTTATTGGCAGGAGGTTAGGGCTCTGCACCCCAGCACAAGGCTTCTTCGCCACGTCCAAATTTCAGTGGGTTGCTGTAGGAATTCTATCAAAAATACATTCCGTCTTTAGACTGCTGAAGTGATTCCATAGGCAGGGGCTTAGAAGGAAACACATTGCGTCAGAATCCTAGGCCTGAAGTTAATGTCCACCTGCTGGCCAGGAGGAGTCTCAGCGCACCAAAGCAGCTCATCTTCCTCATGCCTTCCCTGCACAGGGCTGATTCTGTAGCCGCCCTTAGGTCTTCCCGAAGGTTATGTCTCAAGCTTTTTGTCAAGTCACTCTCATGTCAAGTTAGGCTTCCAGGTTTTTCTGATGTTAACTGGTGCTAAGGACTTCTGGATATCTGCGCTAAGTCCTCTTCACTTCTGTCAATTGCTTGTGCTTCCTTCTATCGAACAAAAGCCTTGTTTCATTCCTCAATGTGCCTGATGCTGGCCCAAGTCTTTTGGCACTGCTTGCTTTCCTGTGGCATGTTCTACCTGCCCCGAGAGTAAAGAGGGAGCTGGAGAAGGAACTTGCCGGGCTGCTCTCCATCCTTTAGCAGCAGTCCTGCTGAAGCGGCCAAGTCGGAGCTGAGCGCAAATGGACCAGTGCACGGGAAGGGTGGGTGGGAAGGATGATCCAGGAACCGTAGGCCTGGCAGCCTGAGCTTGCTAGTGGGGAAGGCCTTGGAGCACATCTTCCTGAGTGCCATGCCACGGCACGTGCAGGGAACCAGGGGGTGGCAAAGCTCTGCGCAGGCATGGGGACAGCTGCGGGTCTTGGCAGGGTGTTGAGCTGGGGTTGCTGTTGCTGGGCGTGTTGGGGAAGGAGTTGTCTGAAAGGTGAGAAGTCTAGGCTGGACCTGGGGTCACTTTGAAGGCAGCACCTGTGCTACGGCACAGCTTTGGTGATGGAGGACTGAAGGAATAGCTGGGACTTTTTCTCTTAGTCATCCTGCTTCTCCTGCAGAGAAGAAGAGGGGAGAGCTCTACTTTCTTGGCCACTTCCATAGCTGGAGCAGGGGGAGGATTAGCCCTTTTGCAATCTACTCATTTGTTTGGGCTTCTTTTGTAACACTGAGTGGGCTTTCATTCCTGGAGAGCTTTGATTCCTTAAGAGAATTAGGCTCTTCCCATGCCTTCCTAGGGAAATGGTTTGAAACCAAAGTAAGGCCTTTGTTTTGCCTCTGTGTGGTCTTCTGCTTTGCAAAGCGACATGCAGTGGATGACCTTAAGGCAAACGTGTTGCTGCTGTAATAGATACAAAGTATTAAATTCCTGGATTAAAATTGTGTGTCTTAAAACTTTGCAGTGGAAGGTAAAATCCCCTGAATTGCTGGAAACACTTCCAGGGCCTGTCTTTGCATACCACAGTCTTTTCACAGTCCTAAGGTGTTACCTGGGACATCTGCCAGAGAGATAAGCGGGGAAAGGGGCCCATGAAGCATGGGCTGACCATATCTTCACAGCTCATCAGGAGATCCCATACCAATCTGGGCGGAGGGCGGCAGAAACCATCTGACAGAAGATTCCGAGACTTTTCACGCAGACGTCTTTTCAATTTCTCAGGAAACTCTTTCAGATACCCCTTGCGGACACCAGACATTTCAATGATTCGCTTATGTACACGATGTCATGTTCTTCGGGTTCTTTGTTACCGTCTTGTTTTTGCCTCAGGGTAGAAAAATGGTCTAAAACACCTCCCCCGAGACCCCGAAGTTGTGGGCAGTACTCTGGAGAAGCACCCTTTGCTGCTCCCGGATTGACCACCCAACATTGGATCCATGTTGTCCTGATTTATTGTAGCATTTCCCGAAATTGCTTTTCAAATTTGTTAACTAAATCTTTGAGTTTGGAAATTGGCTCTGATCATTTCTAACACTGCTTTGAGATGGGAAGGAAGCTTGCAAATCTATCAGGTTCTCAGGCCATTGCTATAAATTTAGGAAGTTGGCAACTTTTTGCGACTACTTGAGTTGAGTAACGGGAAGAAAAGCTTTCCTGAATTGAGGATTCTTAAATGCCAACTCCTTCTATGCCTCTGCTGCCAGGGTGATTTTGTGCTTCAGGAAATCACTCCAAGTAGAAAACAATTTCAGCATGGAGTAAGAGCTTCTGACAGAGACCAAGTGTTGCCAGCACTTGCTCCAGGTGCTCCTGCCAACATCCCCTGTAGGAAGGAGCCCAGCCGCCAGGGCCCGTTGGCTTTGGCTGCCCTGTGGCAGAGAAGCGCCCCGGGGCACAGGTCTCTTGGGCAGGAGATGGCACCAGCGTTGTCAGGGCTCGGGGAGCGGCAGCTCTGCTTGGGCGGGGGCTCCGTCACGCCTGCCGATTTCAGCGCTGCCCTGGCCCCAGGGGTCAGAGCAGCATCCGTGCCCCGGCCCACAGGTTCCTCGTCTGTGTCACACCCATGGGTTTAGGACGGCCACCGGGTGGGACGTGTCCCAGGGAGGCCGTGCCAGCTTCTGTGCAAGGCCCCGTGCCCTTCCCGCTGCGGCTGCGTCGGCGGCCCTGGGGGCTCCTTCTGCTGCCCTTGGCCCGCAGAGCAGGGCAGCGTTTGCCCACGGTTTGAGCCGCTGCGAAAGATGCTGTCTCAGGGCTGTCTTAGACATTTGGGGTGAGGGGTTCCTTCCAACCTGGGCCACTTTGGCTGGGCTGGGAGCGGCCCCAGGGCAGGTGACAGTGTGTGCATTGGCCCTTTGTGACGCGGTGCAGCAGCGCGGTCACCGTGGCATGGAATGCCACAGGGTGTCCAAGGACCCTTTGTGACACGTGGGGACATAGGTGCTGGCGGTGACGCAGCCAGGCCACATTCCTTGGAGCAGGCGACGGGACAGGACGCGCCAGAGCGGTGCTGTGAGGAGCCCCCGCACAGCGCACTCGTTTGTGCCTGACCCAGAGCTTCTACGAGGAGTGACTCGTGCAGCTGACCTCACGGCCAGACTGCACGACTTGGTGACTCGGAGGTTTTCCAAGTCATCTCTTATCCCTGTGGCCTGTGGCCTCCAGGCCGGACTGTGGGATTTGGTGACTTGAATCGTCTACGAGGAACCTCCTGTCATTGTGGCAGGAGCCCTTGAGACCAGAGTGCAGGACTTGCTGTCCTGCAGCCTTCCTGAGGCTTCTTCTGCCACAGGTGCTTTCAAGGCGCAAGTGCACAACTTGTTGCCTCAGTGCTTTCCTGAGGCATCTCTCTTGAAAGGTGCTGTGGCATGGCGGGCAGATTTCTCGGCCTGTCCAAAGTGTTCAGGGGGAAAAAAAGCAAAGGCCCTGGAGCTACCCCAGCACAAGAGCCTGAAGAGCGCGAGCGGATCCAGACACTACAGGATGGTGAGTGGCAGAGCTGGGCCACAGGGCTGATGGCTGCAGCCAACGTGGCCCCATCCCATCCCGTCCCTATCGCAGCCTGGGGAGGGCAGGGCTGGGCTGTGTTCTCCGGCCTCTCCCGCAGCCCCTCAGCTCTGGCTGCTCTCGCTCTTTGCCAGATGCAGCCACGGACGGCACACAAGAGCAGAGGCCTGCCGGTGGAAGCTTCCGCAGGACACTGAAGGTACCTGCAGCCATCCCCGCCTGGGCTGGGCCTGCTGTCACTGCTCAGCCGAGCACCGCGCTTGGAGCAGTCCATGGAACACGTCTCTCTTCCCTGTCCTTTGTTCTCCTGCAGATGATCCGAAAATTCCTGCGCATTCGGCGTAGAAACACCAGCAGCACGGCAGCTGAGGGCTCAGCTGAGCCTGACTGTGGGCTGACCGAGCCCCAGGCAGAGCCTGATGTCAACACAGATTTGGCTGAGCCCTCAGAAAATTTTGACGCTGCGTTGAATGATCAAAGGACAAAGGCTGACAAGGCAGTGGCTGAGGATGTGGCCCTCCAAACGGCTGACACTGGAGAGACTCAGGGCATCAGAGATACTGGCGCCACGGCCACTCCCACTGCCATTCCTGCTCCCGCTGTGGATTTTATCCAGAAGAGTGGTATTTCTTCTGAGCAGCAGGTAAACAGCCTGGGGCCGGCGCTAGAGGCTTCCCAGGATTGTGTGTCATCTCCAGCCACGGCCACTGGGCCCCCTCAGCCTTTGTGGCCGGCACAGCGTGGCAGGAAAGGGAAGCGATTCTTGGGGGAAGCTGGTGAAGTTGCTCTCCTAGACAGCGGCCCAAGTCTTCCCCATGCCCTTTCCAGGTGCCAGCCATTGTAAAGAAGATGCACCAGAATCTTGCATCGCATGGAAATGCGGATACCAGGCTGCCCATGAACATCGTGAGGCTGGCCGAAGAACACCCAGCTGATGTGGTGCTGACCCTCCTGCGCTGTGCCCCAACATGTGACAGGTATGGGCCCACCTGCCTTGAGAGCTCAGGCCTCCCCGGCCTTTAGGGCCATGGCCCTGCACGGCCCGTGCAATGGGCTCTGCCAGAGCGGCAGACAGGTCCGGGACCCTCGGGCCCCTCTGTTTCCCGAGCCTGCTGCCGTGCTCCCTCCCTGCCCTTCAGGGCACCGGGGCTCTGTCACCCGGCCCCCAGAGCCGCACAGGGCATGGTAGTGTGGCTGAGATGTCCCTGACACAGAGCTCTGATCCCACAGAGCTGCTGCAATGATCTGGAGAAGCATAGGCTCATCGAGTCTCACAGTGGAGAAGGTTCTGCCAACACTGCTCTGTGTGATGGAGGATTGGCCTCTGCACAGCACGTTCACCTCGGATGGGGACAAGGAGGACGTCTTTGCCCTGGCTGTGAGTTTCTGGGCATTTGCTCACCCCCAGGTCACCACTCCAGCAGCTCTCCATCCTCTCCCTGCCTCAGGCCCTGGGCTGAAACCTGGCCTAAGGGCAGGCTCAGGGGGCACCAGGCCCGCTGCTCCCCCTGCGTCTCCCCTGGGGCCCTGCCACATGGACACCTCGCACTGAGCGCTCTCCATGGCAACTTCTTTTGCAGGCAACTCTGGTGGTGTGGGTGATTGTCCAGGTGCCTGAGTGCCACGAGGCAATGATCCTTTTTTCCTCCCGCCTCTTTGTGGCTCTGCTTTTCCATGTTGTCGTCACCACACAGCAGATGCCACCACAGAAAGTCGATCACTTCTGGAGAGCGTGCCGAGAGGAACACCGCCTTCCCAGCGAACCCAACAGGTCTCCGTCCTCCCGTCCTTCCC
Organism: Chamaea fasciata; assembly: GCF_029207755.1. NCBI lineage: Eukaryota > Metazoa > Chordata > Aves > Passeriformes > Sylviidae > Chamaea > Chamaea fasciata. The sequence continues at coordinate 81,152,085 of NW_027094089.1, forward strand.
ATGTCCTTGTGGCCAGTGCCAGTGCTCCCAATGTGACCCGGGCTTTGCTCTGCACACAGGTTTGCAGTGCAGGTCATGAAGACCCTGCTCTGCCGGCTGCAGTGTGAGAATGAGGTGATGGCTGTGGAGTCCAAGCATGGCTGGGACACCATGCTCTGCGCTCATACCCAGTACTATGCTGTGGCTCTGCTGGCCAGGTGAGACCCCCTGCTCCCTGCTGTCCCTGGAATTTGTGCCCTGTGCCCGGGCTGCCCCACACAGTCCCTGTGGTCATGGGCCAGAGGGCCTCGTCACTTTAGGGACGGCCGAGCAGACTGGAAAAGGCTGGGAGAGGAGGGTGCACAGGAGTGGCCGCCTCCCAAAGCACCCACGTCCCCTCCAGGGATGCTGGGGAAAGACTGCACCTCTGGGAGTCAGTCGTGAGGAAAGTGTGCCCCCCCCAGCTCAGGCTCTTTCTTCCTTTTTGCCCCTGACAGGGAGATGCGCCATGTCTTGATCCCTTTGTCTGCCTGCATCGCAACCCGCTTGCTCCGGCTGCTCAGCATTGAGAAGCCAGGCTGCGATCTGCCTTTCCTGGCATTCCTTGTGGAGGTGAGCCTGAAGAGCAGCGCTGCCTGGCTGAGCTGCCTCCCAGCTCTCTGCCCTCTCGCAGCCGCATCCCTAGCCTCCTGGGATGGCACCAGCGCCCTGTGCTGCTGCTGCCTGGGGCTGGCCCTGTGCAGTTCTGGGCTCCTGCCAGCCGGGCCCTGTACCACTGCCCTGTGCCTTTCAGGTTCTGGAGTGCCTGGACTGGACTAAATGTGGTGGCTGGGTCCTGAGGGTCGTGTCCAGGTACCTGCGGATCGAGTGCAGGAAGAGGTGTCGCCTGGCGCTCAAAGGCCTGCTGGTGCTCAGCAAGGATCCCCTGATGGTGAGAAGGGGGCAGCAGCTGAAGCTGCACTGGGGAGAGCAGCCCAATGGGCTGGCTGGCCTTCAGGAGCTGAGGCAACTGCTCCCAGCTCTCCTGCCTCAGCTGCCCGAGTGCTTTGGGACAGGCCTTTGGTGTCTGGGCCCTGCGGCAGCAGGCTGGGCTTGCAGTGCCAGGGCGCTGTCGCTGCTGCAGCTGTTCACGGCTTCACAGCGCAGCCTTGTGTTCCACGCAGGCCAGAAGAATGTGCTGCCTGTCTGAAAGCTTTGTGGATCTGCTGGCTGATGAAGATGAAGTGGTGGTTGCCCTGACCCTCCGTGTGCTTACTAATATGCTGGAGAGCGAAAACATCCTGGTATCCAGCACCACCGCCCCAAAGCTGGCTGAGGCACTCCTGGCGCTCTTTGACAATGTAAGGTTCTGCAACCCGAGCCACAGGCATTGGGTGCTGCCCAGAAACGTTGTACTGTCTGCATTTTCAAGTCTTTGCCTAAGTGGGCCTGGAGTAATTGATGCTTAGGGTTTTTCCTTTCCTCTAGGAAAATAGCTACATGCAACTGCTCTCCATGGACCTCTTCTGTAAAGTGATGGAGTTGGTAGTGAAGGAGGGAGAAGAGCCTCTAAAGACAATTGTCAACAATAGCCTGTACCTACTTTTAATCTACTGCCATGATGAGAACCGGCGTGTGGCAAATGTGAGGTTTTGTGCATCCCTGGGACGGGGGCTCAGCTGCCTCCTGCCCTGCTGCAGGAGGAGGAGGAGGCTGCGTCCTCCTCCAGGCCATGGCACAGGGATGCGGGTCCTTGTGCCCTGGGCTGTGGTGCCATCTCTGCATCTCTGCTGCTCTTCAGGCCTCTCGGGAAACCCTGCAATGTGCGGCCAAGTTCCTGAAGAGGAGGGATCTTGAGGAGCTACTGACGAAGAAACAACCCTTGACTATTGATGAGTGTAAGGTAAGGATGGCTTGGAGAAGTGGCAGCCTCAGCCTGGAGAAGATCCGTGGCCGCGGGGCTGGAAGCCGTGGCCCCTGCCCAGTGCTGCACCCGGGGGCTCCAGCCTGCGCCCCACACGCCGCTGCCTTCCCTGGGCCCCGCGGGCTCTTCTCCAGGCTCCTGCGGCCCCGAGCCGGGTGCCCGTGGAGTCCCGGCCCAGCGGGGCTGCGGGCACGGGGCGGCACCGCGGCTCCCCGGGCAGCAGCCGGCCCTCTGCCCCCTCCAGAGCCCGGCGCCAGCGGCTGCTGGCCGGGCCTCAGGGCCGTGCGGGCAGGGGAGGCCGGGGCTGGGCGCGGCCAGAGCCCGGCCCAGGGGCTGAGCCCGCGCCAACCCTTCCCTCCTGCCGCTCTCTCCAGCTGGCAGATGACAGGATCCTAGCGGCCGAGCACCTGCGCCGGGCCCTGCCCTACCTGGAGAACCCACAGGAGTCCCTGCCAGAGGCGGCCATGCGGTTCATGGGTGAGCCATGAGCCCGGGCTCCCTCCCCGGCCCGCCGCAGCTCGGCCCCGGCCCTGGCTGCTGCTGCCCCGGCTGCAGCAGCGGCATCCGGGCCCGGCGCCGTGGAGCCCCGCCTGCCCTCGGGGCTGCTGCCGCCCTCTGGCAGCCGTGCCCTGGGGCGGCAGCAGGCGGCAAGGGCCCGGGCTGAGCCCTGCCGGGGCAGGAGGCCGTGTGGCCACAGGGCTGGCAGCGGCGCTGGCAGGGAGCCGTGCCGCTGGGGCCGTGACACGCTCTCTGAGGGGGCAGCCAGGACAGCTTCACCTTCTCAGTCAGGGTGAGTGAGGGCAGCGGGCCGTCAGCGGCTCTGGCGGGGGAAGCTGCACTGCCCGGGCAGACAGCTGCAATCCCCGGCTCTGGAGGCCTTTGCTCCTTGTGTGGACGAGGGCTGGAGAGGGCACAACACACAGAGATTTTAGGGGCACGTGGGGGATTCATGGCAAGGACCTTCGGGCTGATCCCAATGTCTCCTGCTTGCTTCTGGGTGGGATGGTTCTGGCAGGAAGATCTCCTAGGATTCCCACTGATCCAGCCTCTGACCATGGCTCTGTTCTTCTCTCTTGCAGCCCTTCAAACCCAGAGGCAAGACAACAGCCCGTCATGCTGTGAACCTGCAAAATGAAGCCCGCTTTCCCCAGGAAGCTAAACAACTGGGGACGTCTTCTGAATCCAGCAAACCAGTGTCCCAAGAACACACCAGGAGACACTGAAGAGGACACCATCTCTCAGTGCTACTGGAGCTCCACGCACAGCTGAGGCGGAGTACAATTCTCCTGGCTTCATACCTTTCCCTCTTTGTAGTTAACTCCCTCCCTCCAGCCCTCAGACCCTGCCCATCCCTCCTTATTCCCTCCAAGCTCATCCCTTTGCTTGGCCTTGAATTAATAAACACTTTGGCTTCTTCACTTCACCTGTGTCTCTGTGGAGCTGATGCGGCGTAAAAACCTGAGCCCTGGCACACACAGGCCCCTGCTGCCGTCCTCTTGCGCGCCGTCTTTTGTGCAGAGACACAGAGGAGCGAGGCCGCGTCAGGCTGGAAAGGTGCCTGTGCTGAAGGTCCAGTTCCACAACACTGTGCAGTTTAAGGTCCTACTGAGCAGCCTGAAGCTCTGGATTTTGGGAGAGCCAACCTGAGGACGCTCTGAAGCCAGCTGTAAAGGGATTCCTTGGCAAGCATCTACAGAGGGCAAAGGAGCTTGGAATGCTGGAAGCTTTCAAGAATAGCTTGCTGAAAGCACAGCAGTGCTCCATCCCTGCACAGGGTCGGGGAGATGGAAGAAGCAGAGACCACCAGGCCTTAACAGGGAGCTTGGGGTGTGCCTAAGGGCAAGTGAAGCAGCAGCAGCAGCAGCACGGTGGCCGAGACTCGGACGCGTGACCCAGCCAATGGCCCCAGCGCCGTCAGGCAGTGCCGGGATCCCGGCTGCGGTTCTGGTGCCCAGAGCTGAGGAATCGCAGCCCCTGCCTCAGAGGCTGCCAGAAAGCCAAGCGAGTGAGAGCAGAGGGAGGGCAGCCTTCCAGTCTCTCCTGGGCATGGCCGCAAAGCAGCCCCTGCTTCTCCTTCCTCTGCCCGTGTTTGGGGTGTGCTGATGGCAGCGCCAGCCAGGTTGCGCTCTGTCTTCCAAAGGATGTGGAGAGTGGGCATGAAAAGTGCTGCGTGCACAGCGGAGAGTCCTGGAAGGTGCTGGCGAGAGCGTCCTGCGGGAACAGGGCTCTCTGGTCTCTGGCCGGGAAGAGCCTGCTTTTGCTGCTGTGAGCGCAGGCAGGAGTGGAGGCAGCGGGCAGCTTGTGTTTGTAGAGGGCCTGGGGCTGCATGTGTCAACCTCCAGCTGGAATCACACTGGGGGAAATGCCATCAAGAGCTGGAGCGCCTGTCCAGAAAGGACCAGAAAGAAATTCAGCCTTGCCAGCGTTTCTTAAGAGTGTCTTGGCATTCCCCAGGAAAGCTTCCAATCTGGGGAAAGGCCTCTGGGGGAAAGGGGCTAGCTGCTGAAGGAAAGTGCTTTCCTAGGAGCTCCCAGTGATGTAGGAACAACTGTCCTCCTTTGGCTCTCTGTGGTCCTTTCAGTCCTTGAGGCCCGTTGCCCTTGGCAGACGGACAAGGGAAGGGAGAAGGCTGTGAAGAGCAGGTTTGGAATCCAGCTGGACCTGCAGAGACCAAGGCAAGCACCTGCAGCAGGGTGTGTTTCCCCCCTTTGGACACAGGTGTGAGCAGGAGCATCTCTGTCCAGCTGCCAGCCCCAAAGCTGTCTTGGAGAGCTCTGAATTCAAAGGCCTTCCCGCACACACGTCTCACGTCTTAGCTGTCTGCTGTGTTTCAACTCTTGGCAATATGCATTTGCCTCTTGCTTGCTGGAGGCTGCTGCGGCCCAGAGGGCCAGCACCGAGCTGGGCTGTGTGGGCCAGGCAGCAGGGAGAGTCTTGGCTGCTCTTGCTGTGTGCGTGGCCTCAGAAAAGGCTTGGAAGCTTTGCCTCCCAATGGGCCCTGCTCCCTGCCTCTTCCTCTGCATCTTGGAGAGAACAAGGCAGGCATTTCTGGCAGCTGGGCATTAGCAGGCCTTCAAATGGGGGCGTCCTGTGGAGCAGGCCCAGCTGAGACACCCTGAGAGGAGCCCAGCGCTCCTTGCCCCTCTCCGCTGACACGTGAGCCTTGTCTGCTTTCGGGATGACCCTGGCTGTGTCAGGGGGTGCTACGTGGACACGAGACAGCCGGTCCTGTCCTGCTGGGTCCCAGCAGTGCCTGGCAGCGGTCCTGCCTCCCCGTCAGGATGCCGGCCAAGAGAGGTCCTGGAAGCTGAGGGAAGTGATCTGAAGCTTGCGCGAGTGCCTGCAGCTCAAGGTCAAGGGCCTTCCCTCAGGATAGAGCAGTCCTGAGAGGTCTCTAGAATTCAATGAAATCAGCAGACAAATGCATTGTCCACCAAGAGCTCTTTTATTGGCAGGAGGTTAGGGCTCTGCACCCCAGCACAAGGCTTCTTCGCCACGTCCAAATTTCAGTGGGTTGCTGTAGGAATTCTATCAAAAATACATTCCGTCTTTAGACTGCTGAAGTGATTCCATAGGCAGGGGCTTAGAAGGAAACACATTGCGTCAGAATCCTAGGCCTGAAGTTAATGTCCACCTGCTGGCCAGGAGGAGTCTCAGCGCACCAAAGCAGCTCATCTTCCTCATGCCTTCCCTGCACAGGGCTGATTCTGTAGCCGCCCTTAGGTCTTCCCGAAGGTTATGTCTCAAGCTTTTTGTCAAGTCACTCTCATGTCAAGTTAGGCTTCCAGGTTTTTCTGATGTTAACTGGTGCTAAGGACTTCTGGATATCTGCGCTAAGTCCTCTTCACTTCTGTCAATTGCTTGTGCTTCCTTCTATCGAACAAAAGCCTTGTTTCATTCCTCAATGTGCCTGATGCTGGCCCAAGTCTTTTGGCACTGCTTGCTTTCCTGTGGCATGTTCTACCTGCCCCGAGAGTAAAGAGGGAGCTGGAGAAGGAACTTGCCGGGCTGCTCTCCATCCTTTAGCAGCAGTCCTGCTGAAGCGGCCAAGTCGGAGCTGAGCGCAAATGGACCAGCCGTGCACGGGAAGGGTGGGTGGGAAGGATGATCCAGGAACCGTAGGCCTGGCAGCCTGAGCTTGCTAGTGGGGAAGGCCTTGGAGCACATCTTCCTGAGTGCCATGCCACGGCACGTGCAGGGAACCAGGGGGTGGCAAAGCTCTGCGCAGGCATGGGGACAGCTGCGGGTCTTGGCAGGGTGTTGAGCTGGGGTTGCTGTTGCTGGGCGTGTTGGGGAAGGAGTTGTCTGAAAGGTGAGAAGTCTAGGCTGGACCTGGGGTCACTTTGAAGGCAGCACCTGTGCTACGGCACAGCTTTGGTGATGGAGGACTGAAGGAATAGCTGGGACTTTTTCTCTTAGTCATCCTGCTTCTCCTGCAGAGAAGAAGAGGGGAGAGCTCTACTTTCTTGGCCACTTCCATAGCTGGAGCAGGGGGAGGATTAGCCCTTTTGCAATCTACTCATTTGTTTGGGCTTCTTTTGTAACACTGAGTGGGCTTTCATTCCTGGAGAGCTTTGATTCCTTAAGAGAATTAGGCTCTTCCCATGCCTTCCTAGGGAAATGTTTGAAACCAAAGTAAGGCCTTTGTTTTGCCTCTGTGTGGTCTTCTGCTTTGCAAAGCGACATGCAGTGGATGACCTTAAGGCAAACGTGTTGCTGCTGTAATAGATACAAAGTATTAAATTCCTGGATTAAAATTGTGTGTCTTAAAACTTTGCAGTGGAAGGTAAAATCCCCTGAATTGCTGGAAACACTTCCAGGGCCTGTCTTTGCATACCACAGTCTTTTCACAGTCCTAAGGTGTTACCTGGACATCTGCCAGAGAGATAAGCGGGGAAAGGGCCCATGAAGCATGGGCTGACCATATCTTCACAGCTCATCAGGAGATCCCATACCAATCTGGGCGGAGGGCGGCAGAAACCATCTGACAGAAGATTCCGAGACTTTTCACGCAGACGTCTTTTCAATTTCTCAGGAAACTCTTTCAGATACCCCTTGCGGACACCAGACATTTCAATGATTCGCTTATGTACACGATGTCATGTTCTTCGGGTTCTTTGTTACCGTCTTGTTTTTGCCTCAGGGTAGAAAAATGGTCTAAAACACCTCCCCCGAGACCCCGAAGTTGTGGGCAGTACTCTGGAGAAGCACCCTTTGCTGCTCCCGGATTGACCACCCAACATTGGATCCATGTTGTCCTGATTTATTGTAGCATTTCCCGAAATTGCTTTTCAAATTTGTTAACTAAATCTTTGAGTTTGGAAATTGGCTCTGATCATTTCTAACACTGCTTTGAGATGGGAAGGAAGCTTGCAAATCTATCAGGTTCTCAGGCCATTGCTATAAATTTAGGAAGTTGGCAACTTTTTGCGACTACTTGAGTTGAGTAACGGGAAGAAAAGCTTTCCTGAATTGAGGATTCTTAAATGCCAACTCCTTCTATGCCTCTGCTGCCAGGGTGATTTTGTGCTTCAGGAAATCACTCCAAGTAGAAAACAATTTCAGCATGGAGTAAGAGCTTCTGACAGAGACCAAGTGTTGCCAGCACTTGCTCCAGGTGCTCCTGCCAACATCCCCTGTAGGAAGGAGCCCAGCCGCCAGGGCCCGTTGGCTTTGGCTGCCCTGTGGCAGAGAAGCGCCCCGGGGCACAGGTCTCTTGGGCAGGAGATGGCACCAGCGTTGTCAGGGCTCGGGGAGCGGCAGCTCTGCTTGGGCGGGGGCTCCGTCACGCCTGCCGATTTCAGCGCTGCCCTGGCCCCAGGGGTCAGAGCAGCATCCGTGCCCCGGCCCACAGGTTCCTCGTCTGTGTCACACCCATGGGTTTAGGACGGCCACCGGGTGGGACGTGTCCCAGGGAGGCCGTGCCAGCTTCTGTGCAAGGCCCCGTGCCCTTCCCGCTGCGGCTGCGTCGGCGGCCCTGGGGGCTCCTTCTGCTGCCCTTGGCCCGCAGAGCAGGGCAGCGTTTGCCCACGGTTTGAGCCGCTGCGAAAGATGCTGTCTCAGGGCTGTCTTAGACATTTGGGGTGAGGGGTTCCTTCCAACCTGGGCCACTTTGGCTGGGCTGGGAGCGGCCCCAGGGCAGGTGACAGTGTGTGCATTGGCCCTTTGTGACGCGGTGCAGCAGCGCGGTCACCGTGGCATGGAATGCCACAGGGTGTCCAAGGACCCTTTGTGACACGTGGGGACATAGGTGCTGGCGGTGACGCAGCCAGGCCACATTCCTTGGAGCAGGCGACGGGACAGGACGCGCCAGAGCGGTGCTGTGAGGAGCCCCCGCACAGCGCACTCGTTTGTGCCTGACCCAGAGCTTCTACGAGGAGTGACTCGTGCAGCTGACCTCACGGCCAGACTGCACGACTTGGTGACTCGGAGGTTTTCCAAGTCATCTCTTATCCCTGTGGCCTGTGGCCTCCAGGCCGGACTGTGGGATTTGGTGACTTGAATCGTCTACGAGGAACCTCCTGTCATTGTGGCAGGAGCCCTTGAGACCAGAGTGCAGGACTTGCTGTCCTGCAGCCTTCCTGAGGCTTCTTCTGCCACAGGTGCTTTCAAGGCGCAAGTGCACAACTTGTTGCCTCAGTGCTTTCCTGAGGCATCTCTCTTGAAAGGTGCTGTGGCATGGCGGGCAGATTTCTCGGCCTGTCCAAAGTGTTCAGGGGGAAAAAAAGCAAAGGCCCTGGAGCTACCCCAGCACAAGAGCCTGAAGAGCGCGAGCGGATCCAGACACTACAGGATGGTGAGTGGCAGAGCTGGGCCACAGGGCTGATGGCTGCAGCCAACGTGGCCCCATCCCATCCCGTCCCTATCGCAGCCTGGGGAGGGCAGGGCTGGGCTGTGTTCTCCGGCCTCTCCCGCAGCCCCTCAGCTCTGGCTGCTCTCGCTCTTTGCCAGATGCAGCCACGGACGGCACACAAGAGCAGAGGCCTGCCGGTGGAAGCTTCCGCAGGACACTGAAGGTACCTGCAGCCATCCCCGCCTGGGCTGGGCCTGCTGTCACTGCTCAGCCGAGCACCGCGCTTGGAGCAGTCCATGGAACACGTCTCTCTTCCCTGTCCTTTGTTCTCCTGCAGATGATCCGAAAATTCCTGCGCATTCGGCGTAGAAACACCAGCAGCACGGCAGCTGAGGGCTCAGCTGAGCCTGACTGTGGGCTGACCGAGCCCCAGGCAGAGCCTGATGTCAACACAGATTTGGCTGAGCCCTCAGAAAATTTTGACGCTGCGTTGAATGATCAAAGGACAAAGGCTGACAAGGCAGTGGCTGAGGATGTGGCCCTCCAAACGGCTGACACTGGAGAGACTCAGGGCATCAGAGATACTGGCGCCACGGCCACTCCCACTGCCATTCCTGCTCCCGCTGTGGATTTTATCCAGAAGAGTGGTATTTCTTCTGAGCAGCAGGTAAACAGCCTGGGGCCGGCGCTAGAGGCTTCCCAGGATTGTGTGTCATCTCCAGCCACGGCCACTGGGCCCCCTCAGCCTTTGTGGCCGGCACAGCGTGGCAGGAAAGGGAAGCGATTCTTGGGGGAAGCTGGTGAAGTTGCTCTCCTAGACAGCGGCCCAAGTCTTCCCCATGCCCTTTCCAGGTGCCAGCCATTGTAAAGAAGATGCACCAGAATCTTGCATCGCATGGAAATGCGGATACCAGGCTGCCCATGAACATCGTGAGGCTGGCCGAAGAACACCCAGCTGATGTGGTGCTGACCCTCCTGCGCTGTGCCCCAACATGTGACAGGTATGGGCCCACCTGCCTTGAGAGCTCAGGCCTCCCCGGCCTTTAGGGCCATGGCCCTGCACGGCCCGTGCAATGGGCTCTGCCAGAGCGGCAGACAGGTCCGGGACCCTCGGGCCCCTCTGTTTCCCGAGCCTGCTGCCGTGCTCCCTCCCTGCCCTTCAGGGCACCGGGGCTCTGTCACCCGGCCCCCAGAGCCGCACAGGGCATGGTAGTGTGGCTGAGATGTCCCTGACACAGAGCTCTGATCCCACAGAGCTGCTGCAATGATCTGGAGAAGCATAGGCTCATCGAGTCTCACAGTGGAGAAGGTTCTGCCAACACTGCTCTGTGTGATGGAGGATTGGCCTCTGCACAGCACGTTCACCTCGGATGGGGACAAGGAGGACGTCTTTGCCCTGGCTGTGAGTTTCTGGGCATTTGCTCACCCCCAGGTCACCACTCCAGCAGCTCTCCATCCTCTCCCTGCCTCAGGCCCTGGGCTGAAACCTGGCCTAAGGGCAGGCTCAGGGGGCACCAGGCCCGCTGCTCCCCCTGCGTCTCCCCTGGGGCCCTGCCACATGGACACCTCGCACTGAGCGCTCTCCATGGCAACTTCTTTTGCAGGCAACTCTGGTGGTGTGGGTGATTGTCCAGGTGCCTGAGTGCCACGAGGCAATGATCCTTTTTTCCTCCCGCCTCTTTGTGGCTCTGCTTTTCCATGTTGTCGTCACCACACAGCAGATGCCACCACAGAAAGTCGATCACTTCTGGAGAGCGTGCCGAGAGGAACACCGCCTTCCCAGCGAACCCAACAGGTCTCCGTCCTCCCGTCCTTCCCATGTCCTTGTGGCCAGTGCCAGTGCTCCCAATGTGACCCGGGCTTTGCTCTGCACACAGGTTTGCAGTGCAGGTCATGAAGACCCTGCTCTGCCGGCTGCAGTGTGAGAATGAGGTGATGGCTGTGGAGTCCAAGCATGGCTGGGACACCATGCTCTGCGCTCATACCCAGTACTATGCTGTGGCTCTGCTGGCCAGGTGAGACCCCCTGCTCCCTGCTGTCCCTGGAATTTGTGCCCTGTGCCCGGGCTGCCCCACACAGTCCCTGTGGTCATGGGCCAGAGGGCCTCGTCACTTTAGGGACGGCCGAGCAGACTGGAAAAGGCTGGGAGAGGAGGGTGCACAGGAGTGGCCGCCTCCCAAAGCACCCACGTCCCCTCCAGGGATGCTGGGGAAAGACTGCACCTCTGGGAGTCAGTCGTGAGGAAAGTGTGCCCCCCCCAGCTCAGGCTCTTTCTTCCTTTTTGCCCCTGACAGGGAGATGCGCCATGTCTTGATCCCTTTGTCTGCCTGCATCGCAACCCGCTTGCTCCGGCTGCTCAGCATTGAGAAGCCAGGCTGCGATCTGCCTTTCCTGGCATTCCTTGTGGAGGTGAGCCTGAAGAGCAGCGCTGCCTGGCTGAGCTGCCTCCCAGCTCTCTGCCCTCTCGCAGCCGCATCCCTAGCCTCCTGGGATGGCACCAGCGCCCTGTGCTGCTGCTGCCTGGGGCTGGCCCTGTGCAGTTCTGGGCTCCTGCCAGCCGGGCCCTGTACCACTGCCCTGTGCCTTTCAGGTTCTGGAGTGCCTGGACTGGACTAAATGTGGTGGCTGGGTCCTGAGGGTCGTGTCCAGGTACCTGCGGATCGAGTGCAGGAAGAGGTGTCGCCTGGCGCTCAAAGGCCTGCTGGTGCTCAGCAAGGATCCCCTGATGGTGAGAAGGGGGCAGCAGCTGAAGCTGCACTGGGGAGAGCAGCCCAATGGGCTGGCTGGCCTTCAGGAGCTGAGGCAACTGCTCCCAGCTCTCCTGCCTCAGCTGCCCGAGTGCTTTGGGACAGGCCTTTGGTGTCTGGGCCCTGCGGCAGCAGGCTGGGCTTGCAGTGCCAGGGCGCTGTCGCTGCTGCAGCTGTTCACGGCTTCACAGCGCAGCCTTGTGTTCCACGCAGGCCAGAAGAATGTGCTGCCTGTCTGAAAGCTTTGTGGATCTGCTGGCTGATGAAGATGAAGTGGTGGTTGCCCTGACCCTCCGTGTGCTTACTAATATGCTGGAGAGCGAAAACATCCTGGTATCCAGCACCACCGCCCCAAAGCTGGCTGAGGCACTCCTGGCGCTCTTTGACAATGTAAGGTTCTGCAACCCGAGCCACAGGCATTGGGTGCTGCCCAGAAACGTTGTACTGTCTGCATTTTCAAGTCTTTGCCTAAGTGGGCCTGGAGTAATTGATGCTTAGGGTTTTTCCTTTCCTCTAGGAAAATAGCTACATGCAACTGCTCTCCATGGACCTCTTCTGTAAAGTGATGGAGTTGGTAGTGAAGGAGGGAGAAGAGCCTCTAAAGACAATTGTCAACAATAGCCTGTACCTACTTTTAATCTACTGCCATGATGAGAACCGGCGTGTGGCAAATGTGAGGTTTTGTGCATCCCTGGGACGGGGGCTCAGCTGCCTCCTGCCCTGCTGCAGGAGGAGGAGGAGGCTGCGTCCTCCTCCAGGCCATGGCACAGGGATGCGGGTCCTTGTGCCCTGGGCTGTGGTGCCATCTCTGCATCTCTGCTGCTCTTCAGGCCTCTCGGGAAACCCTGCAATGTGCGGCCAAGTTCCTGAAGAGGAGGGATCTTGAGGAGCTACTGACGAAGAAACAACCCTTGACTATTGATGAGTGTAAGGTAAGGATGGCTTGGAGAAGTGGCAGCCTCAGCCTGGAGAAGATCCGTGGCCGCGGGGCTGGAAGCCGTGGCCCCTGCCCAGTGCTGCACCCGGGGGCTCCAGCCTGCGCCCCACACGCCGCTGCCTTCCCTGGGCCCCGCGGGCTCTTCTCCAGGCTCCTGCGGCCCCGAGCCGGGTGCCCGTGGAGTCCCGGCCCAGCGGGGCTGCGGGCACGGGGCGGCACCGCGGCTCCCCGGGCAGCAGCCGGCCCTCTGCCCCCTCCAGAGCCCGGCGCCAGCGGCTGCTGGCCGGGCCTCAGGGCCGTGCGGGCAGGGGAGGCCGGGGCTGGGCGCGGCCAGAGCCCGGCCCAGGGGCTGAGCCCGCGCCAACCCTTCCCTCCTGCCGCTCTCTCCAGCTGGCAGATGACAGGATCCTAGCGGCCGAGCACCTGCGCCGGGCCCTGCCCTACCTGGAGAACCCACAGGAGTCCCTGCCAGAGGCGGCCATGCGGTTCATGGGTGAGCCATGAGCCCGGGCTCCCTCCCCGGCCCGCCGCAGCTCGGCCCCGGCCCTGGCTGCTGCTGCCCCGGCTGCAGCAGCGGCATCCGGGCCCGGCGCCGTGGAGCCCCGCCTGCCCTCGGGGCTGCTGCCGCCCTCTGGCAGCCGTGCCCTGGGGCGGCAGCAGGCGGCAAGGGCCCGGGCTGAGCCCTGCCGGGGCAGGAGGCCGTGTGGCCACAGGGCTGGCAGCGGCGCTGGCAGGGAGCCGTGCCGCTGGGGCCGTGACACGCTCTCTGAGGGGGCAGCCAGGACAGCTTCACCTTCTCAGTCAGGGTGAGTGAGGGCAGCGGGCCGTCAGCGGCTCTGGCGGGGGAAGCTGCACTGCCCGGGCAGACAGCTGCAATCCCCGGCTCTGGAGGCCTTTGCTCCTTGTGTGGACGAGGGCTGGAGAGGGCACAACACACAGAGATTTTAGGGGCACGTGGGGGATTCATGGCAAGGACCTTCGGGCTGATCCCAATGTCTCCTGCTTGCTTCTGGGTGGGATGGTTCTGGCAGGAAGATCTCCTAGGATTCCCACTGATCCAGCCTCTGACCATGGCTCTGTTCTTCTCTCTTGCAGCCCTTCAAACCCAGAGGCAAGACAACAGCCCGTCATGCTGTGAACCTGCAAAATGAAGCCCGCTTTCCCCAGGAAGCTAAACAACTGGGGACGTCTTCTGAATCCAGCAAACCAGTGTCCCAAGAACACACCAGGAGACACTGAAGAGGACACCATCTCTCAGTGCTACTGGAGCTCCACGCACAGCTGAGGCGGAGTACAATTCTCCTGGCTTCATACCTTTCCCTCTTTGTAGTTAACTCCCTCCCTCCAGCCCTCAGACCCTGCCCATCCCTCCTTATTCCCTCCAAGCTCATCCCTTTGCTTGGCCTTGAATTAATAAACACTTTGGCTTCTTCACTTCACCTGTGTCTCTGTGGAGCTGATGCGGCGTAAAAACCTGAGCCCTGGCACACACAGGCCCCTGCTGCCGTCCTCTTGCGCGCCGTCTTTTGTGCAGAGACACAGAGGAGCGAGGCCGCGTCAGGCTGGAAAGGTGCCTGTGCTGAAGGTCCAGTTCCACAACACTGTGCAGTTTAAGGTCCTACTGAGCAGCCTGAAGCTCTGGATTTTGGGAGAGCCAACCTGAGGACGCTCTGAAGCCAGCTGTAAAGGGATTCCTTGGCAAGCATCTACAGAGGGCAAAGGAGCTTGGAATGCTGGAAGCTTTCAAGAATAGCTTGCTGAAAGCACAGCAGTGCTCCATCCCTGCACAGGGTCGGGGAGATGGAAGAAGCAGAGACCACCAGGCCTTAACAGGGAGCTTGGGGTGTGCCTAAGGGCAAGTGAAGCAGCAGCAGCAGCAGCACGGTGGCCGAGACTCGGACGCGTGACCCAGCCAATGGCCCCAGCGCCGTCAGGCAGTGCCGGGATCCCGGCTGCGGTTCTGGTGCCCAGAGCTGAGGAATCGCAGCCCCTGCCTCAGAGGCTGCCAGAAAGCCAAGCGAGTGAGAGCAGAGGGAGGGCAGCCTTCCAGTCTCTCCTGGGCATGGCCGCAAAGCAGCCCCTGCTTCTCCTTCCTCTGCCCGTGTTTGGGGTGTGCTGATGGCAGCGCCAGCCAGGTTGCGCTCTGTCTTCCAAAGGATGTGGAGAGTGGGCATGAAAAGTGCTGCGTGCACAGCGGAGAGTCCTGGAAGGTGCTGGCGAGAGCGTCCTGCGGGAACAGGGCTCTCTGGTCTCTGGCCGGGAAGAGCCTGCTTTTGCTGCTGTGAGCGCAGGCAGGAGTGGAGGCAGCGGGCAGCTTGTGTTTGTAGAGGGCCTGGGGCTGCATGTGTCAACCTCCAGCTGGAATCACACTGGGGGAAATGCCATCAAGAGCTGGAGCGCCTGTCCAGAAAGGACCAGAAAGAAATTCAGCCTTGCCAGCGTTTCTTAAGAGTGTCTTGGCATTCCCCAGGAAAGCTTCCAATCTGGGGAAAGGCCTCTGGGGGAAAGGGGCTAGCTGCTGAAGGAAAGTGCTTTCCTAGGAGCTCCCAGTGATGTAGGAACAACTGTCCTCCTTTGGCTCTCTGTGGTCCTTTCAGTCCTTGAGGCCCGTTGCCCTTGGCAGACGGACAAGGGAAGGGAGAAGGCTGTGAAGAGCAGGTTTGGAATCCAGCTGGACCTGCAGAGACCAAGGCAAGCACCTGCAGCAGGGTGTGTTTCCCCCCTTTGGACACAGGTGTGAGCAGGAGCATCTCTGTCCAGCTGCCAGCCCCAAAGCTGTCTTGGAGAGCTCTGAATTCAAAGGCCTTCCCGCACACACGTCTCACGTCTTAGCTGTCTGCTGTGTTTCAACTCTTGGCAATATGCATTTGCCTCTTGCTTGCTGGAGGCTGCTGCGGCCCAGAGGGCCAGCACCGAGCTGGGCTGTGTGGGCCAGGCAGCAGGGAGAGTCTTGGCTGCTCTTGCTGTGTGCGTGGCCTCAGAAAAGGCTTGGAAGCTTTGCCTCCCAATGGGCCCTGCTCCCTGCCTCTTCCTCTGCATCTTGGAGAGAACAAGGCAGGCATTTCTGGCAGCTGGGCATTAGCAGGCCTTCAAATGGGGGCGTCCTGTGGAGCAGGCCCAGCTGAGACACCCTGAGAGGAGCCCAGCGCTCCTTGCCCCTCTGCGCTGACACGTGAGCCTTGTCTGCTTTCGGGATGACCCTGGCTGTGTCAGGGGGTGCTACGTGGACACGAGACAGCCGGTCCTGTCCTGCTGGGTCCCAGCAGTGCGTGGCAGCGGTCCTACCACCCCGTCAGGATGCCGGCCAAGAGAGGTCCTGGAAGCTGAGGGAAGTGATCTGAAGCTTGCGCGAGTGCCTGCAGCTCAAGGTCAAGGGCCTTCCCTCAGGATAGAGCAGTCCTGAGAGGTCTCTAGAATTCAATGAAATCAGCAGACAAATGCATTGTCCACCAAGAGCTCTTTTATTGGCAGGAGGTTAGGGCTCTGCACCCCAGCACAAGGCTTCTTCGCCACGTCCAAATTTCAGTGGGTTGCTGTAGGAATTCTATCAAAAATACATTCCGTCTTTAGACTGCTGAAGTGATTCCATAGGCAGGGGCTTAGAAGGAAACACATTGCGTCAGAATCCTAGGCCTGAAGTTAATGTCCACCTGCTGGCCAGGAGGAGTCTCAGCGCACCAAAGCAGCTCATCTTCCTCATGCCTTCCCTGCACAGGGCTGATTCTGTAGCCGCCCTTAGGTCTTCCCGAAGGTTATGTCTCAAGCTTTTTGTCAAGTCACTCTCATGTCAAGTTAGGCTTCCAGGTTTTTCTGATGTTAACTGGTGCTAAGGACTTCTGGATATCTGCGCTAAGTCCTCTTCACTTCTGTCAATTGCTTGTGCTTCCTTCTATCGAACAAAAGCCTTGTTTCATTCCTCAATGTGCCTGATGCTGGCCCAAGTCTTTTGGCACTGCTTGCTTTCCTGTGGCATGTTCTACCTGCCCCGAGAGTAAAGAGGGAGCTGGAGAAGGAACTTGCCGGGCTGCTCTCCATCCTTTAGCAGCAGTCCTGCTGAAGCGGCCAAGTCGGAGCTGAGCGCAAATGGACCAGCCGTGCACGGGAAGGGTGGGTGGGAAGGATGATCCAGGAACCGTAGGCCTGGCAGCCTGAGCTTGCTAGTGGGGAAGGCCTTGGAGCACATCTTCCTGAGTGCCATGCCACGGCACGTGCAGGGAACCAGGGGGTGGCAAAGCTCTGCGCAGGCATGGGGACAGCTGCGGGTCTTGGCAGGGTGTTGAGCTGGGGTTGCTGTTGCTGGGCGTGTTGGGGAAGGAGTTGTCTGAAAGGTGAGAAGTCTAGGCTGGACCTGGGGTCACTTTGAAGGCAGCACCTGTGCTACGGCACAGCTTTGGTGATGGAGGACTGAAGGAATAGCTGGGACTTTTTCTCTTAGTCATCCTGCTTCTCCTGCAGAGAAGAAGAGGGGAGAGCTCTACTTTCTTGGCCACTTCCATAGCTGGAGCAGGGGGAGGATTAGCCCTTTTGCAATCTACTCATTTGTTTGGGCTTCTTTTGTAACACTGAGTGGGCTTTCATTCCTGGAGAGCTTTGATTCCTTAAGAGAATTAGGCTCTTCCCATGCCTTCCTAGGGAAATGTTTGAAACCAAAGTAAGGCCTTTGTTTTGCCTCTGTGTGGTCTTCTGCTTTGCAAAGTGACATGCAGTGGATGACCTTAAGGCAAACGTGTTGCTGCTGTAATAGATACAAAGTATTAAATTCCTGGATTAAAATTGTGTGTCTTAAAACTTTGCAGCGGAAGGTAAAATCCCCTGAATTGCTGGAAACACTTCCAGGGCCTGTCTTTGCATACCACAGTCTTTTCACAGTCCTAAGGTGTTACCTGGACATCTGCCAGAGAGATAAGCGGGGAAAGGGCCCATGAAGCATGGGCTGACCATATCTTCACAGCTCATCAGGAGATCCCATACCAATCTGGGCGGAGGGCGGCAGAAACCATCTGACAGAAGATTCCGAGACTTTTCACGCAGACGTCTTTTCAATTTCTCAGGAAACTCTTTCAGATACCCCTTGCGGACACCAGACATTTCAATGATTCGCTTATGTACACGATGTCATGTTCTTCGGGTTCTTTGTTACCGTCTTGTTTTTGCCTCAGGGTAGAAAAATGGTCTAAAACACCTCCCCCGAGACCCCGAAGTTGTGGGCAGTACTCTGGAGAAGCACCCTTTGCTGCTCCCGGATTGACCACCCAACATTGGATCCATGTTGTCCTGATTTATTGTAGCATTTCCCGAAATTGCTTTTCAAATTTGTTAACTAAATCTTTGAGTTTGGAAATTGGCTCTGATCATTTCTAACACTGCTTTGAGATGGGAAGGAAGCTTGCAAATCTATCAGGTTCTCAGGCCATTGCTATAAATTTAGGAAGTTGGCAACTTTTTGCGACTACTTGAGTTGAGTAACGGGAAGAAAAGCTTTCCTGAATTGAGGATTCTTAAATGCCAACTCCTTCTATGCCTCTGCTGCCAGGGTGATTTTGTGCTTCAGGAAATCACTCCAAGTAGAAAACAATTTCAGCATGGAGTAAGAGCTTCTGACAGAGACCAAGTGTTGCCAGCACTTGCTCCAGGTGCTCCTGCCAACATCCCCTGTAGGAAGGAGCCCAGCCGCCAGGGCCCGTTGGCTTTGGCTGCCCTGTGGCAGAGAAGCGCCCCGGGGCACAGGTCTCTTGGGCAGGAGATGGCACCAGCGTTGTCAGGGCTCGGGGAGCGGCAGCTCTGCTTGGGCGGGGGCTCCGTCACGCCTGCCGATTTCAGCGCTGCCCTGGCCCCAGGGGTCAGAGCAGCATCCGTGCCCCGGCCCACAGGTTCCTCGTCTGTGTCACACCCATGGGTTTAGGACGGCCACCGGGTGGGACGTGTCCCAGGGAGGCCGTGCCAGCTTCTGTGCGAGGCCCCGTGCCCTTCCCGCTGCGGCTGCGTCGGCGGCCCTGGGGGCTCCTTCTGCTGCCCTTGGCCCGCAGAGCAGGGCAGCGTTTGCCCACGGTTTGAGCCGCTGCGAAAGATGCTGTCTCAGGGCTGTCTTAGACATTTGGGGTGAGGGGTTCCTTCCAACCTGGGCCACTTTGGCTGGGCTGGGAGCGGCCCCAGGGCAGGTGGCAGTGTGTGCATTGGCCCTTTGTGACGCGGTGCAGCAGCGCGGTCACCGTGGCATGGAATGCCACAGGGTGTCCAAGGACCCTTTGTGACACGTGGGGACATAGGTGCTGGCGGTGACGCAGCCAGGCCACATTCCTTGGAGCAGGCGACGGGACAGGACGCGCCAGAGCGGTGCTGTGAGGAGCCCCCGCACAGCGCACTCGTTTGTGCCTGACCCAGAGCTTCTACGAGGAGTGACTCGTGCAGCTGACCTCACGGCCAGACTGCACGACTTGGTGACTCGGAGGTTTTCCAAGTCATCTCTTATCCCTGTGGCCTGTGGCCTCCAGGCCGGACTGTGGGATTTGGTGACTTGAATCGTCTACGAGGAACCTCCTGTCATTGTGGCAGGAGCCCTTGAGACCAGAGTGCAGGACTTGCTGTCCTGCAGCCTTCCTGAGGCTTCTTCTGCCACAGGTGCTTTCAAGGCGCAAGTGCACAACTTGTTGCCTCAGTGCTTTCCTGAGGCATCTCTCTTGAAAGGTGCTGTGGCATGGCGGGCAGATTTCTCGGCCTGTCCAAAGTGTTCAGGGGGAAAAAAAGCAAAGGCCCTGGAGCTACCCCAGCACAAGAGCCTGAAGAGCGCGAGCGGATCCAGACACTACAGGATGGTGAGTGGCAGAGCTGGGCCACAGGGCTGATGGCTGCAGCCAACGTGGCCCCATCCCATCCCGTCCCTATCGCAGCCTGGGGAGGGCAGGGCTGGGCTGTGTTCTCCGGCCTCTCCCGCAGCCCCTCAGCTCTGGCTGCTCTCGCTCTTTGCCAGATGCAGCCACGGACGGCACACAAGAGCAGAGGCCTGCCGGTGGAAGCTTCCGCAGGACACTGAAGGTACCTGCAGCCATCCCCGCCTGGGCTGGGCCTGCTGTCACTGCTCAGCCGAGCACCGCGCTTGGAGCAGTCCATGGAACACGTCTCTCTTCCCTGTCCTTTGTTCTCCTGCAGATGATCCGAAAATTCCTGCGCATTCGGCGTAGAAACACCAGCAGCACGGCAGCTGAGGGCTCAGCTGAGCCTGACTGTGGGCTGACCGAGCCCCAGGCAGAGCCTGATGTCAACACAGATTTGGCTGAGCCCTCAGAAAATTTTGACGCTGCGTTGAATGATCAAAGGACAAAGGCTGACAAGGCAGTGGCTGAGGATGTGGCCCTCCAAACGGCTGACACTGGAGAGACTCAGGGCATCAGAGATACTGGCGCCACGGCCACTCCCACTGCCATTCCTGCTCCCGCTGTGGATTTTATCCAGAAGAGTGGTATTTCTTCTGAGCAGCAGGTAAACAGCCTGGGGCCGGCGCTAGAGGCTTCCCAGGATTGTGTGTCATCTCCAGCCACGGCCACTGGGCCCCCTCAGCCTTTGTGGCCGGCACAGCGTGGCAGGAAAGGGAAGCGATTCTTGGGGGAAGCTGGTGAAGTTGCTCTCCTAGACAGCGGCCCAAGTCTTCCCCATGCCCTTTCCAGGTGCCAGCCATTGTAAAGAAGATGCACCAGAATCTTGCATCGCATGGAAATGCGGATACCAGGCTGCCCATGAACATCGTGAGGCTGGCCGAAGAACACCCAGCTGATGTGGTGCTGACCCTCCTGCGCTGTGCCCCAACATGTGACAGGTATGGGCCCACCTGCCTTGAGAGCTCAGGCCTCCCCGGCCTTTAGGGCCATGGCCCTGCACGGCCCGTGCAATGGGCTCTGCCAGAGCGGCAGACAGGTCCGGGACCCTCGGGCCCCTCTGTTTCCCGAGCCTGCTGCCGTGCTCCCTCCCTGCCCTTCAGGGCACCGGGGCTCTGTCACCCGGCCCCCAGAGCCGCACAGGGCATGGTAGTGTGGCTGAGATGTCCCTGACACAGAGCTCTGATCCCACAGAGCTGCTGCAATGATCTGGAGAAGCATAGGCTCATCGAGTCTCACAGTGGAGAAGGTTCTGCCAACACTGCTCTGTGTGATGGAGGATTGGCCTCTGCACAGCACGTTCACCTCGGATGGGGACAAGGAGGACGTCTTTGCCCTGGCTGTGAGTTTCTGGGCATTTGCTCACCCCCAGGTCACCACTCCAGCAGCTCTCCATCCTCTCCCTGCCTCAGGCCCTGGGCTGAAACCTGGCCTAAGGGCAGGCTCAGGGGGCACCAGGCCCGCTGCTCCCCCTGCGTCTCCCCTGGGGCCCTGCCACATGGACACCTCGCACTGAGCGCTCTCCATGGCAACTTCTTTTGCAGGCAACTCTGGTGGTGTGGGTGATTGTCCAGGTGCCTGAGTGCCACGAGGCAATGATCCTTTTTTCCTCCCGCCTCTTTGTGGCTCTGCTTTTCCATGTTGTCGTCACCACACAGCAGATGCCACCACAGAAAGTCGATCACTTCTGGAGAGCGTGCCGAGAGGAACACCGCCTTCCCAGCGAACCCAACAGGTCTCCGTCCTCCCGTCCTTCCCATGTCCTTGTGGCCAGTGCCAGTGCTCCCAATGTGACCCGGGCTTTGCTCTGCACACAGGTTTGCAGTGCAGGTCATGAAGACCCTGCTCTGCCGGCTGCAGTGTGAGAATGAGGTGATGGCTGTGGAGTCCAAGCATGGCTGGGACACCATGCTCTGCGCTCATACCCAGTACTATGCTGTGGCTCTGCTGGCCAGGTGAGACCCCCTGCTCCCTGCTGTCCCTGGAATTTGTGCCCTGTGCCCGGGCTGCCCCACACAGTCCCTGTGGTCATGGGCCAGAGGGCCTCGTCACTTTAGGGACGGCCGAGCAGACTGGAAAAGGCTGGGAGAGGAGGGTGCACAGGAGTGGCCGCCTCCCAAAGCACCCACGTCCCCTCCAGGGATGCTGGGGAAAGACTGCACCTCTGGGAGTCAGTCGTGAGGAAAGTGTGCCCCCCCCAGCTCAGGCTCTTTCTTCCTTTTTGCCCCTGACAGGGAGATGCGCCATGTCTTGATCCCTTTGTCTGCCTGCATCGCAACCCGCTTGCTCCGGCTGCTCAGCATTGAGAAGCCAGGCTGCGATCTGCCTTTCCTGGCATTCCTTGTGGAGGTGAGCCTGAAGAGCAGCGCTGCCTGGCTGAGCTGCCTCCCAGCTCTCTGCCCTCTCGCAGCCGCATCCCTAGCCTCCTGGGATGGCACCAGCGCCCTGTGCTGCTGCTGCCTGGGGCTGGCCCTGTGCAGTTCTGGGCTCCTGCCAGCCGGGCCCTGTACCACTGCCCTGTGCCTTTCAGGTTCTGGAGTGCCTGGACTGGACTAAATGTGGTGGCTGGGTCCTGAGGGTCGTGTCCAGGTACCTGCGGATCGAGTGCAGGAAGAGGTGTCGCCTGGCGCTCAAAGGCCTGCTGGTGCTCAGCAAGGATCCCCTGATGGTGAGAAGGGGGCAGCAGCTGAAGCTGCACTGGGGAGAGCAGCCCAATGGGCTGGCTGGCCTTCAGGAGCTGAGGCAACTGCTCCCAGCTCTCCTGCCTCAGCTGCCCGAGTGCTTTGGGACAGGCCTTTGGTGTCTGGGCCCTGCGGCAGCAGGCTGGGCTTGCAGTGCCAGGGCGCTGTCGCTGCTGCAGCTGTTCACGGCTTCACAGCGCAGCCTTGTGTTCCACGCAGGCCAGAAGAATGTGCTGCCTGTCTGAAAGCTTTGTGGATCTGCTGGCTGATGAAGATGAAGTGGTGGTTGCCCTGACCCTCCGTGTGCTTACTAATATGCTGGAGAGCGAAAACATCCTGGTATCCAGCACCACCGCCCCAAAGCTGGCTGAGGCACTCCTGGCGCTCTTTGACAATGTAAGGTTCTGCAACCCGAGCCACAGGCATTGGGTGCTGCCCAGAAACGTTGTACTGTCTGCATTTTCAAGTCTTTGCCTAAGTGGGCCTGGAGTAATTGATGCTTAGGGTTTTTCCTTTCCTCTAGGAAAATAGCTACATGCAACTGCTCTCCATGGACCTCTTCTGTAAAGTGATGGAGTTGGTAGTGAAGGAGGGAGAAGAGCCTCTAAAGACAATTGTCAACAATAGCCTGTACCTACTTTTAATCTACTGCCATGATGAGAACCGGCGTGTGGCAAATGTGAGGTTTTGTGCATCCCTGGGACGGGGGCTCAGCTGCCTCCTGCCCTGCTGCAGGAGGAGGAGGAGGCTGCGTCCTCCTCCAGGCCATGGCACAGGGATGCGGGTCCTTGTGCCCTGGGCTGTGGTGCCATCTCTGCATCTCTGCTGCTCTTCAGGCCTCTCGGGAAACCCTGCAATGTGCGGCCAAGTTCCTGAAGAGGAGGGATCTTGAGGAGCTACTGACGAAGAAACAACCCTTGACTATTGATGAGTGTAAGGTAAGGATGGCTTGGAGAAGTGGCAGCCTCAGCCTGGAGAAGATCCGTGGCCGCGGGGCTGGAAGCCGTGGCCCCTGCCCAGTGCTGCACCCGGGGGCTCCAGCCTGCGCCCCACACGCCGCTGCCTTCCCTGGGCCCCGCGGGCTCTTCTCCAGGCTCCTGCGGCCCCGAGCCGGGTGCCTGTGGAGTCCCGGCCCAGCGGGGCTGCGGGCACGGGGCGGCACCGCGGCTCCCCGGGCAGCAGCCGGCCCTCTGCCCCCTCCAGAGCCCGGCGCCAGCGGCTGCTGGCCGGGCCTCAGGGCCGTGCGGGCAGGGGAGGCCGGGGCTGGGCGCGGCCAGAGCCCGGCCCAGGGGCTGAGCCCGCGCCAACCCTTCCCTCCTGCCGCTCTCTCCAGCTGGCAGATGACAGGATCCGACCGGCCGAGCACCTGCGCCGGGCCCTGCCCTACCTGGAGAACCCACAGGAGTCCCTGCCAGAGGCGGCCATGCTGTTCATGGGTGAGCCATGAGCCCGGGCTCCCTCCCCGGCCCGCCGCAGCTCGGCCCCGGCCCTGGCTGCTGCTGCCGCGGCTGCAGCAGCGGCATCCGGGCCCGGCGCCGTGGAGCTCCCCCTGCCCTCGGGGCTGCTGCCGCCCTCTGGCAGCCGTGCCCTGGGGCGGCAGCAGGCGGCAAGGGCCCGGGCTGAGCCCTGCCGGGGCAGGAGGCCGTGTGGCCACAGGGCTGGCAGCGGCGCTGGCAGGGAGCCGTGCCGCTGGGGCCGTGACACGCTCTCTGAGGGGGCAGCCAGGACAGCTTCACCTTCTCAGTCAGGGTGAGTGAGGGCAGCGGGCCGTCAGCGGCTCTGGCGGGGGAAGCTGCACTGCCCGGGCAGACAGCTGCAATCCCCGGCTCTGGAGGCCTTTGCTCCTTGTGTGGACGAGGGCTGGAGAGGGCACAACACACAGAGATTTTAGGGGCACGTGGGGGATTCATGGCAAGGACCTTCGGGCTGATCCCAATGTCTCCTGCTTGCTTCTGAGTGGGATGGTTCTGGCAGGAAGATCTCCTAGGATTCCCACTGATCCAGCCTCTGACCATGGCTCTGTTCTTCTCTCTTGCAGCCCTTCAAACCCAGAGGCAAGACAACAGCCCGTCATGCTGTGAACCTGCAAAATGAAGCCCGCTTTCCCCAGGAAGCTAAACAACTGGGGACGTCTTCTGAATCCAGCAAACCAGTGTCCCAAGAACACACCAGGAGACACTGAAGAGGACACCATCTCTCAGTGCTACTGGAGCTCCACGCACAGCTGAGGCGGAGTACAATTCTCCTGGCTTCATACCTTTCCCTCTTTGTAGTTAACTCCCTCCCTCCAGCCCTCAGACCCTGCCCATCCCTCCTTATTCCCTCCAAGCTCATCCCTTTGCTTGGCCTTGAATTAATAAACACTTTGGCTTCTTCACTTCACCTGTGTCTCTGTGGAGCTGATGCGGCGTAAAAACCTGAGCCCTGGCACACACAGGCCCCTGCTGCCGTCCTCTTGCGCGCCGTCTTTTGTGCAGAGACACAGAGGAGCGAGGCCGCGTCAGGCTGGAAAGGTGCCTGTGCTGAAGGTCCAGTTCCACAACACTGTGCAGTTTAAGGTCCTACTGAGCAGCCTGAAGCTCTGGATTTTGGGAGAGCCAACCTGAGGACGCTCTGAAGCCAGCTGTAAAGGGATTCCTTGGCAAGCATCTACAGAGGGCAAAGGAGCTTGGAATGCTGGAAGCTTTCAAGAATAGCTTGCTGAAAGCACAGCAGTGCTCCATCCCTGCACAGAGATGGCAGAAGCAGAGACCACCAGGCCTTAACAGGGAGCTTGGGGTGTGCCTAAGGGCAAGTGAAGCAGCAGCAGCAGCAGCACGGTGGCCGAGACTCGGACGCGTGACCCAGCCAATGGCCCCAGCGCCGTCAGGCAGTGCCGGGATCCCGGCTGCGGTTCTGGTGCCCAGAGCTGAGGAATCGCAGCCCCTGCCTCAGAGGCTGCCAGAAAGCCAAGCGAGTGAGAGCAGAGGGAGGGCAGCCTTCCAGTCTCTCCTGGGCATGGCCGCAAAGCAGCCCCTGCTTCTCCTTCCTCTGCCCGTGTTTGGGGTGTGCTGATGGCAGCGCCAGCCAGGTTGCGCTCTGTCTTCCAAAGGATGTGGAGAGTGGGCATGAAAAGTGCTGCGTGCACAGCGGAGAGTCCTGGAAGGTGCTGGCGAGAGTGTCCTGCGGGAACAGGGCTCTCTGGTCTCTGGCCGGGAAGAGCCTGCTTTTGCTGCTGTGAGCGCAGGCAGGAGTGGAGGCAGCGGGCAGCTTGTGTTTGTAGAGGGCCTGGGGCTGCATGTGTCAACCTCCAGCTGGAATCACACTGGGGGAAATGCCATCAAGAGCTGGAGCGCCTGTCCAGAAAGGACCAGAAAGAAATTCAGCCTTGCCAGCGTTTCTTAAGAGTGTCTTGGCATTCCCCAGGAAAGCTTCCAATCTGGGGAAAGGCCTCTGGGGGAAAGGGGCTAGCTGCTGAAGGAAAGTGCTTTCCTAGGAGCTCCCAGTGATGTAGGAACAACTGTCCTCCTTTGGCTCTCTGTGGTCCTTTCAGTCCTTGAGGCCCGTTGCCCTTGGCAGACGGACAAGGGAAGGGAGAAGGCTGTGAAGAGCAGGTTTGGAATCCAGCTGGACCTGCAGAGACCAAGGCAAGCACCTGCAGCAGGGTGTGTTTCCCCCCTTTGGACACAGGTGTGAGCAGGAGCATCTCTGTCCAGCTGCCAGCCCCAAAGCTGTCTTGGAGAGCTCTGAATTCAAAGGCCTTCCCGCACACACGTCTCACGTCTTAGCTGTCTGCTGTGTTTCAACTCTTGGCAATATGCATTTGCCTCTTGCTTGCTGGAGGCTGCTGTGGCCCAGAGGGCCAGCACCGAGCTGGGCTGTGTGGGCCAGGCAGCAGGGAGAGTCTTGGCTGCTCTTGCTGTGTGCGTGGCCTCAGAAAAGGCTTGGAAGCTTTGCCTCCCAATGGGCCCTGCTCCCTGCCTCTTCCTCTGCATCTTGGAGAGAACAAGGCAGGCATTTCTGGCAGCTGGGCATTAGCAGGCCTTCAAATGGGGGCGTCCTGTGGAGCAGGCCCAGCTGAGACACCCTGAGAGGAGCCCAGCGCTCCTTGCCCCTCTGCGCTGACACGTGAGCCTTGTCTGCTTTCGGGATGACCCTGGCTGTGTCAGGGGGTGCTACGTGGACACGAGACAGCCGGTCCTGTCCTGCTGGGTCCCAGCAGTGCGTGGCAGCGGTCCTACCACCCCGTCAGGATGCCGGCCAAGAGAGGTCCTGGAAGCTGAGGGAAGTGATCTGAAGCTTGCGCGAGTGCCTGCAGCTCAAGGTCAAGGGCCTTCCCTCAGGATAGAGCAGTCCTGAGAGGTCTCTAGAATTCAATGAAATCAGCAGACAAATGCATTGTCCACCAAGAGCTCTTTTATTGGCAGGAGGTTAGGGCTCTGCACCCCAGCACAAGGCTTCTTCGCCACGTCCAAATTTCAGTGGGTTGCTGTAGGAATTCTATCAAAAATACATTCCGTCTTTAGACTGCTGAAGTGATTCCATAGGCAGGGGCTTAGAAGGAAACACATTGCGTCAGAATCCTAGGCCTGAAGTTAATGTCCACCTGCTGGCCAGGAGGAGTCTCAGCGCACCAAAGCAGCTCATCTTCCTCATGCCTTCCCTGCACAGGGCTGATTCTGTAGCCGCCCTTAGGTCTTCCCGAAGGTTATGTCTCAAGCTTTTTGTCAAGTCACTCTCATGTCAAGTTAGGCTTCCAGGTTTTTCTGATGTTAACTGGTGCTAAGGACTTCTGGATATCTGCGCTAAGTCCTCTTCACTTCTGTCAATTGCTTGTGCTTCCTTCTATCGAACAAAAGCCTTGTTTCATTCCTCAATGTGCCTGATGCTGGCCCAAGTCTTTTGGCACTGCTTGCTTTCCTGTGGCATGTTCTACCTGCCCCGAGAGTAAAGAGGGAGCTGGAGAAGGAACTTGCCGGGCTGCTCTCCATCCTTTAGCAGCAGTCCTGCTGAAGCGGCCAAGTCGGAGCTGAGCGCAAATGGACCAGCCGTGCACGGGAAGGGTGGGTGGGAAGGATGTTCCAGGAACCGTAGGCCTGGCAGCCTGAGCTTGCTAGTGGGGAAGGCCTTGGAGCACATCTTCCTGAGTGCCATGCCACGGCACGTGCAGGGAACCAGGGGGTGGCAAAGCTCTGCGCAGGCATGGGGACAGCTGCGGGTCTTGGCAGGGTGTTGAGCTGGGGTTGCTGTTGCTGGGCGTGTTGGGGAAGGAGTTGTCTGAAAGGTGAGAAGTCTAGGCTGGACCTGGGGTCACTTTGAAGGCAGCACCTGTGCTACGGCACAGCTTTGGTGATGGAGGACTGAAGGAATAGCTGGGACTTTTTCTCTTAGTCATCCTGCTTCTCCTGCAGAGAAGAAGAGGGGAGAGCTCTACTTTCTTGGCCACTTCCATAGCTGGAGCAGGGGGAGGATTAGCCCTTTTGCAATCTACTCATTTGTTTGGGCTTCTTTTGTAACACTGAGTGGGCTTTCATTCCTGGAGAGCTTTGATTCCTTAAGAGAATTAGGCTCTTCCCATGCCTTCCTAGGAAAATGTTTGAAACCAAAGTAAGGCCTTTGTTTTGCCTCTGTGTGGTCTTCTGCTTTGCAAAGTGACATGCAGTGGATGACCTTAAGGCAAACGTGTTGCTGCTGTAATAGATACAAAGTATTAAATTCCTGGATTAAAATTGTGTGTCTTAAAACTTTGCAGCGGAAGGTAAAATCCCCTGAATTGCTGGAAACACTTCCAGGGCCTGTCTTTGCATACCACAGTCTTTTCACAGTCCTAAGGTGTTACCTGGACATCTGCCAGAGAGATAAGCGGGGAAAGGGCCCATGAAGCATGGGCTGACCACATCTTCACAGCTCATCAGGAGATCCCATACCAATCTGGGCGGAGGGCGGCAGAAACCATCTGACAGAAGATTCCGAGACTTTTCACGCGGACGTCTTTTCAATTTCTCAGGAAACTCTTTCAGATACCCCTTGCGGACACCAGACATTTCAATGATTCGCTTATGTACACGATGTCATGTTCTTCGGGTTCTTTGTTACCGTCTTGTTTTTGCCTCAGGGTAGAAAAATGGTCTAAAACACCTCCCCCGAGACCCCGAAGTTGTGGGCAGTACTCTGGAGAAGCACCCTTTGCTGCTCCCGGATTGACCACCCAACATTGGATCCATGTTGTCCTGATTTATTGTAGCATTTCCCGAAATTGCTTTTCAAATTTGTTAACTAAATCTTTGAGTTTGGAAATTGGCTCTGATCATTTCTAACACTGCTTTGAGATGGGAAGGAAGCTTGCAAATCTATCAGGTTCTCAGGCCATTGCTATAAATTTAGGAAGTTGGCAACTTTTTGCAACTACTTGAGTTGAGTAACGGGAAGAAAAGCTTTCCTGAATTGAGGATTCTTAAATGCCAACTCCTTCTATGCCTCTGCTGCCAGGGTGATTTTGTGCTTCAGGAAATCACTCCAAGTAGAAAACAATTTCAGCATGGAGTAAGAGCTTCTGACAGAGACCAAGTGTTGCCAGCACTTGCTCCAGGTGCTCCTGCCAACATCCCCTGTAGGAAGGAGCCCAGCCGCCAGGGCCCGTTGGCTTTGGCTGCCCTGTGGCAGAGAAGCGCCCCGGGGCACAGGTCTCTTGGGCAGGAGATGGCACCAGCGTTGTCAGGGCTCGGGGAGCGGCAGCTCTGCTTGGGCGGGGGCTCCGTCACGCCTGCCGATTTCAGCGCTGCCCTGGCCCCAGGGGTCAGAGCAGCATCCGTGCCCCGGCCCACAGGTTCCTCGTCTGTGTCACACCCATGGGTTTAGGACGGCCACCGGGTGGGACGTGTCCCAGGGAGGCCGTGCCAGCTTCTGTGCGAGGCCCCGTGCCCTTCCCGCTGCGGCTGCGTCGGCGGCCCTGGGGGCTCCTTCTGCTGCCCTTGGCCCGCAGAGCAGGGCAGCGTTTGCCCACGGTTTGAGCCGCTGCGAAAGATGCTGTCTCAGGGCTGTCTTAGACATTTGGGGTGAGGGGTTCCTTCCAACCTGGGCCACTTTGGCTGGGCTGGGAGCGGCCCCAGGGCAGGTGGCAGTGTGTGCATTGGCCCTTTGTGACGCGGTGCAGCAGCGCGGTCACCGTGGCATGGAATGCCACAGGGTGTCCAAGGACCCTTTGTGACACGTGGGGACATAGGTGCTGGCGGTGACGCAGCCAGGCCACATTCCTTGGAGCAGGCGACGGGACAGGACGCGCCAGAGCGGTGCTGTGAGGAGCCCCCGCACAGCGCACTCGTTTGTGCCTGACCCAGAGCTTCTACGAGGAGTGAGTTGTGCAGCTGACCTCACGGCCAGACTGCACGACTTGGTGACTCGGAGGTTTTCCAAGTCATCTCTTATCCCTGTGGCCTGTGGCCTCCAGGCCGGACTGTGGGATTTGGTGACTTGAATCGTCTACGAGGAACCTCCTGTCATTGTGGCAGGAGCCCTTGAGACCAGAGTGCAGGACTTGCTGTCCTGCAGCCTTCCTGAGGCTTCTTCTGCCACAGGTGCTTTCAAGGCGCAAGTGCACAACTTGTTGCCTCAGTGCTTTCCTGAGGCATCTCTCTTGAAAGGTGCTGTGGCATGGCGGGCAGATTTCTCGGCCTGTCCAAAGTGTTCAGGGGGAAAAAAAGCAAAGGCCCTGGAGCTACCCCAGCACAAGAGCCTGAAGAGCGCGAGCGGATCCAGACACTACAGGATGGTGAGTGGCAGAGCTGGGCCACAGGGCTGATGGCTGCAGCCAACGTGGCCCCATCCCATCCCGTCCCTATCGCAGCCTGGGGAGGGCAGGGCTGGGCTGTGTTCTCCGGCCTCTCCCGCAGCCCCTCAGCTCTGGCTGCTCTCGCTCTTTGCCAGATGCAGCCACGGACGGCACACAAGAGCAGAGGCCTGCCGGTGGAAGCTTCCGCAGGACACTGAAGGTACCTGCAGCCATCCCCGCCTGGGCTGGGCCTGCTGTCACTGCTCAGCCGAGCACCGCGCTTGGAGCAGTCCATGGAACACGTCTCTCTTCCCTGTCCTTTGTTCTCCTGCAGATGATCCGAAAATTCCTGCGCATTCGGCGTAGAAACACCAGCAGCACAGCAGCTGAGGGCTCAGCTGAGCCTGACTGTGGGCTGACCGAGCCCCAGGCAGAGCCTGATGTCAACACAGATTTGGCTGAGCCCTCAGAAAATTTTGACGCTGCGTTGAATGATCAAAGGACAAAGGCTGACAAGGCAGTGGCTGAGGATGTGGCCCTCCAAACGGCTGACACTGGAGAGACTCAGGGCATCAGAGATACTGGCGCCACGGCCACTCCCACTGCCATTCCTGCTCCCGCTGTGGATTTTATCCAGAAGAGTGGTATTTCTTCTGAGCAGCAGGTAAACAGCCTGGGGCCGGCGCTAGAGGCTTCCCAGGATTGTGTGTCATCTCCAGCCACGGCCACTGGGCCCCCTCAGCCTTTGTGGCCGGCACAGCGTGGCAGGAAAGGGAAGCGATTCTTGGGGGAAGCTGGTGAAGTTGCTCTCCTAGACAGCGGCCCAAGTCTTCCCCATGCCCTTTCCAGGTGCCAGCCATTGTAAAGAAGATGCACCAGAATTTTGCATCGCATGGAAATGCGGATACCAGGCTGCCCATGAACATCGTGAGGCTGGCCGAAGAACACCCAGCTGATGTGGTGCTGACCCTCCTGCGCTGTGCCCCAACATGTGACAGGTATGGGCCCACCTGCCTTGAGAGCTCAGGCCTCCCCGGCCTTTAGGGCCATGGCCCTGCACGGCCCGTGCAATGGGCTCTGCCAGAGCGGCAGACAGGTCCGGGACCCTCGGGCCCCTCTGTTTCCCGAGCCTGCTGCCGTGCTCCCTCCCTGCCCTTCAGGGCACCGGGGCTCTGTCACCCGGCCCCCAGAGCCGCACAGGGCATGGTAGTGTGGCTGAGATGTCCCTGACACAGAGCTCTGATCCCACAGAGCTGCTGCAATGATCTGGAGAAGCATAGGCTCATCGAGTCTCACAGTGGAGAAGGTTCTGCCAACACTGCTCTGTGTGATGGAGGATTGGCCTCTGCACAGCATGTTCACCTCGGATGGGGACAAGGAGGACGTCTTTGCCCTGGCTGTGAGTTTCTGGGCATTTGCTCACCCCCAGGTCACCACTCCAGCAGCTCTCCATCCTCTCCCTGCCTCAGGCCCTGGGCTGAAACCTGGCCTAAGGGCAGGCTCAGGGGGCACCAGGCCCGCTGCTCCCCCTGCGTCTCCCCTGGGGCCCTGCCACATGGACACCTCGCACTGAGCGCTCTCCATGGCAACTTCTTTTGCAGGCAACTCTGGTGGTGTGGGTGATTGTCCAGGTGCCTGAGTGCCACGAGGCAATGATCCTTTTTTCCTCCCGCCTCTTTGTGGCTCTGCTTTTCCATGTTGTCGTCACCACACAGCAGATGCCACCACAGAAAGTCGATCACTTCTGGAGAGCGTGCCGAGAGGAACACCGCCTTCCCAGCGAACCCAACAGGTCTCCGTCCTCCCGTCCTTCCCATGTCCTTGTGGCCAGTGCCAGTGCTCCCAATGTGACCCGGGCTTTGCTCTGCACACAGGTTTGCAGTGCAGGTCATGAAGACCCTGCTCTGCCGGCTGCAGTGTGAGAATGAGGTGATGGCTGTGGAGTCCAAGCATGGCTGGGACACCATGCTCTGCGCTCATACCCAGTACTATGCTGTGGCTCTGCTGGCCAGGTGAGACCCCCTGCTCCCTGCTGTCCCTGGAATTTGTGCCCTGTGCCCGGGCTGCCCCACACAGTCCCTGTGGTCATGGGCCAGAGGGCCTCGTCACTTTAGGGACGGCCGAGCAGACTGGAAAAGGCTGGGAGAGGAGGGTGCACAGGAGTGGCCGCCTCCCAAAGCACCCACGTCCCCTCCAGGGATGCTGGGGAAAGACTGCACCTCTGGGAGTCAGTCGTGAGGAAAGTGTGCCCCCCCCAGCTCAGGCTCTTTCTTCCTTTTTGCCCCTGACAGGGAGATGCGCCATGTCTTGATCCCTTTGTCTGCCTGCATCGCAACCCGCTTGCTCCGGCTGCTCAGCATTGAGAAGCCAGGCTGCGATCTGCCTTTCCTGGCATTCCTTGTGGAGGTGAGCCTGAAGAGCAGCGCTGCCTGGCTGAGCTGCCTCCCAGCTCTCTGCCCTCTCGCAGCCGCATCCCTAGCCTCCTGGGATGGCACCAGCGCCCTGTGCTGCTGCTGCCTGGGGCTGGCCCTGTGCAGTTCTGGGCTCCTGCCAGCCGGGCCCTGTACCACTGCCCTGTGCCTTTCAGGTTCTGGAGTGCCTGGACTGGACTAAATGTGGTGGCTGGGTCCTGAGGGTCGTGTCCAGGTACCTGCGGATCGAGTGCAGGAAGAGGTGTCGCCTGGCGCTCAAAGGCCTGCTGGTGCTCAGCAAGGATCCCCTGATGGTGAGAAGGGGGCAGCAGCTGAAGCTGCACTGGGGAGAGCAGCCCAATGGGCTGGCTGGCCTTCAGGAGCTGAGGCAACTGCTCCCAGCTCTCCTGCCTCAGCTGCCCGAGTGCTTTGGGACAGGCCTTTGGTGTCTGGGCCCTGCGGCAGCAGGCTGGGCTTGCAGTGCCAGGGCGCTGTCGCTGCTGCAGCTGTTCACGGCTTCACAGCGCAGCCTTGTGTTCCACGCAGGCCAGAAGAATGTGCTGCCTGTCTGAAAGCTTTGTGGATCTGCTGGCTGATGAAGATGAAGTGGTGGTTGCCCTGACCCTCCGTGTGCTTACTAATATGCTGGAGAGCGAAAACATCCTGGTATCCAGCACCACCGCCCCAAAGCTGGCTGAGGCACTCCTGGCGCTCTTTGACAATGTAAGGTTCTGCAACCCGAGCCACAGGCATTGGGTGCTGCCCAGAAACGTTGTACTGTCTGCATTTTCAAGTCTTTGCCTAAGTGGGCCTGGAGTAATTGATGCTTAGGGTTTTTCCTTTCCTCTAGGAAAATAGCTACATGCAACTGCTCTCCATGGACCTCTTCTGTAAAGTGATGGAGTTGGTAGTGAAGGAGGGAGAAGAGCCTCTAAAGACAATTGTCAACAATAGCCTGTACCTACTTTTAATCTACTGCCATGATGAGAACCGGCGTGTGGCAAATGTGAGGTTTTGTGCATCCCTGGGACGGGGGCTCAGCTGCCTCCTGCCCTGCTGCAGGAGGAGGAGGAGGCTGCGTCCTCCTCCAGGCCATGGCACAGGGATGCGGGTCCTTGTGCCCTGGGCTGTGGTGCCATCTCTGCATCTCTGCTGCTCTTCAGGCCTCTCGGGAAACCCTGCAATGTGCGGCCAAGTTCCTGAAGAGGAGGGATCTTGAGGAGCTACTGACGAAGAAACAACCCTTGACTATTGATGAGTGTAAGGTAAGGATGGCTTGGAGAAGTGGCAGCCTCAGCCTGGAGAAGATCCGTGGCCGCGGGGCTGGAAGCCGTGGCCCCTGCCCAGTGCTGCACCCGGGGGCTCCAGCCTGCGCCCCACACGCCGCTGCCTTCCCTGGGCCCCGCGGGCTCTTCTCCAGGCTCCTGCGGCCCCGAGCCGGGTGCCTGTGGAGTCCCGGCCCAGCGGGGCTGCGGGCACGGGGCGGCACCGCGGCTCCCCGGGCAGCAGCCGGCCCTCTGCCCCCTCCAGAGCCCAGCGCCAGCGGCTGCTGGCCGGGCCTCAGGGCCGTGCGGGCAGGGGAGGCCGGGGCTGGGTGCGGCCAGAGCCCGGCCCAGGGGCTGAGCCCGCGCCAACCCTTCCCTCCTGCCGCTCTCTCCAGCTGACAGATGACAGGATCCGACCGGCCGAGCACCTGCGCCGGGCCCTGCCCTACCTGGAGAACCCACAGGAGTCCCTGCCAGAGGCGGCCATGCGGTTCATGGGTGAGCCATGAGCCCGGGCTCCCTCCCCGGCCCGCCGCAGCTCGGCCCCGGCCCTGGCTGCTGCTGCCCCGGCTGCAGCAGCGGCATCCGGGCCCGGCGCCGTGGAGCCCCGCCTGCCCTCGGGGCTGCTGCCGCCCTCTGGCAGCCGTGCCCTGGGGCGGCAGCAGGCGGCAAGGGCCCGGGCTGAGCCCTGCCGGGGCAGGAGGCCGTGTGGCCACAGGGCTGGCAGCGGCGCTGGCAGGGAGCCGTGCCGCTGGGGCCGTGACACGCTCTCTGAGGGGGCAGCCAGGACAGCTTCACCTTCTCAGTCAGGGTGAGTGAGGGCAGCGGGCCGTCAGCGGCTCTGGCGGGGGAAGCTGCACTGCCCGGGCAGACAGCTGCAATCCCCGGCTCTGGAGGCCTTTGCTCCTTGTGTGGACGAGGGCTGGAGAGGGCACAACACACAGAGATTTTAGGGGCACGTGGGGGATTCATGGCAAGGACCTTCGGGCTGATCCCAATGTCTCCTGCTTGCTTCTGGGTGGGATGGTTCTGGCAGGAAGATCTCCTAGGATTCCCACTGATCCAGCCTCTGACCATGGCTCTGTTCTTCTCTCTTGCAGCCCTTCAAACCCAGAGGCAAGACAACAGCCCGTCATGCTGTGAACCTGCAAAATGAAGCCTGCTTTCCCCAGGAAGCTAAACAACTGGGGACGTCTTCTGAATCCAGCAAACCAGTGTCCCAAGAACACACCAGGAGACACTGAAGAGGACACCATCTCTCAGTGCTACTGGAGCTCCACGCACAGCTGAGGCGGAGTACAATTCTCCTGGCTTCATACCTTTCCCTCTTTG
This sequence comes from Chamaea fasciata, assembly GCF_029207755.1. Lineage (NCBI taxonomy): Eukaryota > Metazoa > Chordata > Aves > Passeriformes > Sylviidae > Chamaea > Chamaea fasciata. Next base: position 81,186,749 of record NW_027094089.1, read on the forward strand.
TAGTTAACTCCCTCCCTCCAGCCCTCAGACCCTGCCCATCCCTCCTTATTCCCTCCAAGCTCATCCCTTTGCTTGGCCTTGAATTAATAAACACTTTGGCTTCTTCACTTCACCTGTGTCTCTGTGGAGCTGATGCGGCGTAAAAACCTGAGCCCTGGCACACACAGGCCCCTGCTGCCGTCCTCTTGCGCGCCGTCTTTTGTGCAGAGACACAGAGGAGCGAGGCCGCGTCAGGCTGGAAAGGTGCCTGTGCTGAAGGTCCAGTTCCACAACACTGTGCAGTTTAAGGTCCTACTGAGCAGCCTGAAGCTCTGGATTTTGGGAGAGCCAACCTGAGGACGCTCTGAAGCCAGCTGTAAAGGGATTCCTTGGCAAGCATCTACAGAGGGCAAAGGAGCTTGGAATGCTGGAAGCTTTCAAGAATAGCTTGCTGAAAGCACAGCAGTGCTCCATCCCTGCACAGGGTCGGGGAGATGGCAGAAGCAGAGACCACCAGGCCTTAACAGGGAGCTTGGGGTGTGCCTAAGGGCAAGTGAAGCAGCAGCAGCAGCAGCACGGTGGCCGAGACTCGGACGCGTGACCCAGCCAATGGCCCCAGCGCCGTCAGGCAGTGCCGGGATCCCGGCTGCGGTTCTGGTGCCCAGAGCTGAGGAATCGCAGCCCCTGCCTCAGAGGCTGCCAGAAAGCCAAGCGAGTGAGAGCAGAGGGAGGGCAGCCTTCCAGTCTCTCCTGGGCATGGCCGCAAAGCAGCCCCTGCTTCTCCTTCCTCTGCCCGTGTTTGGGGTGTGCTGATGGCAGCGCCAGCCAGGTTGCGCTCTGTCTTCCAAAGGATGTGGAGAGTGGGCATGAAAAGTGCTGCGTGCACAGCGGAGAGTCCTGGAAGGTGCTGGCGAGAGTGTCCTGCGGGAACAGGGCTCTCTGGTCTCTGGCCGGGAAGAGCCTGCTTTTGCTGCTGTGAGCGCAGGCAGGAGTGGAGGCAGCGGGCAGCTTGTGTTTGTAGAGGGCCTGGGGCTGCATGTGTCAACCTCCAGCTGGAATCACACTGGGGGAAATGCCATCAAGAGCTGGAGCGCCTGTCCAGAAAGGACCAGAAAGAAATTCAGCCTTGCCAGCGTTTCTTAAGAGTGTCTTGGCATTCCCCAGGAAAGCTTCCAATCTGGGGAAAGGCCTCTGGGGGAAAGGGGCTAGCTGCTGAAGGAAAGTGCTTTCCTAGGAGCTCCCAGTGATGTAGGAACAACTGTCCTCCTTTGGCTCTCTGTGGTCCTTTCAGTCCTTGAGGCCCGTTGCCCTTGGCAGACGGACAAGGGAAGGGAGAAGGCTGTGAAGAGCAGGTTTGGAATCCAGCTGGACCTGCAGAGACCAAGGCAAGCACCTGCAGCAGGGTGTGTTTCCCCCCTTTGGACACAGGTGTGAGCAGGAGCATCTCTGTCCAGCTGCCAGCCCCAAAGCTGTCTTGGAGAGCTCTGAATTCAAAGGCCTTCCCGCACACACGTCTCACGTCTTAGCTGTCTGCTGTGTTTCAACTCTTGGCAATATGCATTTGCCTCTTGCTTGCTGGAGGCTGCTGCGGCCCAGAGGGCCAGCACCGAGCTGGGCTGTGTGGGCCAGGCAGCAGGGAGAGTCTTGGCTGCTCTTGCTGTGTGCGTGGCCTCAGAAAAGGCTTGGAAGCTTTGCCTCCCAATGGGCCCTGCTCCCTGCCTCTTCCTCTGCATCTTGGAGAGAACAAGGCAGGCATTTCTGGCAGCTGGGCATTAGCAGGCCTTCAAATGGGGGCGTCCTGTGGAGCAGGCCCAGCTGAGACACCCTGAGAGGAGCCCAGCGCTCCTTGCCCCTCTGCGCTGACACGTGAGCCTTGTCTGCTTTCGGGATGACCCTGGCTGTGTCAGGGGGTGCTACGTGGACACGAGACAGCCGGTCCTGTCCTGCTGGGTCCCAGCAGTGCGTGGCAGCGGTCCTACCACCCCGTCAGGATGCCGGCCAAGAGAGGTCCTGGAAGCTGAGGGAAGTGATCTGAAGCTTGCGCGAGTGCCTGCAGCTCAAGGTCAAGGGCCTTCCCTCAGGATAGAGCAGTCCTGAGAGGTCTCTAGAATTCAATGAAATCAGCAGACAAATGCATTGTCCACCAAGAGCTCTTTTATTGGCAGGAGGTTAGGGCTCTGCACCCCAGCACAAGGCTTCTTCGCCACGTCCAAATTTCAGTGGGTTGCTGTAGGAATTCTATCAAAAATACATTCCGTCTTTAGACTGCTGAAGTGATTCCATAGGCAGGGGCTTAGAAGGAAACACATTGCGTCAGAATCCTAGGCCTGAAGTTAATGTCCACCTGCTGGCCAGGAGGAGTCTCAGCGCACCAAAGCAGCTCATCTTCCTCATGCCTTCCCTGCACAGGGCTGATTCTGTAGCCGCCCTTAGGTCTTCCCGAAGGTTATGTCTCAAGCTTTTTGTCAAGTCACTCTCATGTCAAGTTAGGCTTCCAGGTTTTTCTGATGTTAACTGGTGCTAAGGACTTCTGGATATCTGCGCTAAGTCCTCTTCACTTCTGTCAATTGCTTGTGCTTCCTTCTATCGAACAAAAGCCTTGTTTCATTCCTCAATGTGCCTGATGCTGGCCCAAGTCTTTTGGCACTGCTTGCTTTCCTGTGGCATGTTCTACCTGCCCCGAGAGTAAAGAGGGAGCTGGAGAAGGAACTTGCCGGGCTGCTCTCCATCCTTTAGCAGCAGTCCTGCTGAAGCGGCCAAGTCGGAGCTGAGCGCAAATGGACCAGCGGTGCACGGGAAGGGTGGGTGGGAAGGACGATCCAGGAACCGTAGGCCTGGCAGCCTGAGCTTGCTAGTGGGGAAGGCCTTGGAGCACATCTTCCTGAGTGCCATGCCACGGCACGTGCAGGGAACCAGGGGGTGGCAAAGCTCTGCGCAGGCATGGGGACAGCTGCGGGTCTTGGCAGGGTGTTGAGCTGGGGTTGCTGTTGCTGGGCGTGTTGGGGAAGGAGTTGTCTGAAAGGTGAGAAGTCTAGGCTGGACCTGGGGTCACTTTGAAGGCAGCACCTGTGCTACGGCACAGCTTTGGTGATGGAGGACTGAAGGAATAGCTGGGACTTTTTCTCTTAGTCATCCTGCTTCTCCTGCAGAGAAGAAGAGGGGAGAGCTCTACTTTCTTGGCCACTTCCATAGCTGGAGCAGGGGGAGGATTAGCCCTTTTGCAATCTACTCATTTGTTTGGGCTTCTTTTGTAACACTGAGTGGGCTTTCATTCCTGGAGAGCTTTGATTCCTTAAGAGAATTAGGCTCTTCCCATGCCTTCCTAGGGAAATGTTTGAAACCAAAGTAAGGCCTTTGTTTTGCCTCTGTGTGGTCTTCTGCTTTGCAAAGTGACATGCAGTGGATGACCTTAAGGCAAACGTGTTGCTGCTGTAATAGATACAAAGTATTAAATTCCTGGATTAAAATTGTGTGTCTTAAAACTTTGCAGCGGAAGGTAAAATCCCCTGAATTGCTGGAAACACTTCCAGGGCCTGTCTTTGCATACCACAGTCTTTTCACAGTCCTAAGGTGTTACCTGGACATCTGCCAGAGAGATAAGCGGGGAAAGGGCCCATGAAGCATGGGCTGACCATATCTTCACAGCTCATCAGGAGATCCCATACCAATCTGGGCGGAGGGCGGCAGAAACCATCTGACAGAAGATTCCGAGACTTTTCACGCAGACGTCTTTTCAATTTCTCAGGAAACTCTTTCAGATACCCCTTGCGGACACCAGACATTTCAATGATTCGCTTATGTACACGATGTCATGTTCTTCGGGTTCTTTGTTACCGTCTTGTTTTTGCCTCAGGGTAGAAAAATGGTCTAAAACACCTCCCCCGAGACCCCGAAGTTGTGGGCAGTACTCTGGAGAAGCACCCTTTGCTGCTCCCGGATTGACCACCCAACATTGGATCCATGTTGTCCTGATTTATTGTAGCATTTCCCGAAATTGCTTTTCAAATTTGTTAACTAAATCTTTGAGTTTGGAAATTGGCTCTGATCATTTCTAACACTGCTTTGAGATGGGAAGGAAGCTTGCAAATCTATCAGGTTCTCAGGCCATTGCTATAAATTTAGGAAGTTGGCAACTTTTTGCGACTACTTGAGTTGAGTAACGGGAAGAAAAGCTTTCCTGAATTGAGGATTCTTAAATGCCAACTCCTTCTATGCCTCTGCTGCCAGGGTGATTTTGTGCTTCAGGAAATCACTCCAAGTAGAAAACAATTTCAGCATGGAGTAAGAGCTTCTGACAGAGACCAAGTGTTGCCAGCACTTGCTCCAGGTGCTCCTGCCAACATCCCCTGTAGGAAGGAGCCCAGCCGCCAGGGCCCGTTGGCTTTGGCTGCCCTGTGGCAGAGAAGCGCCCCGGGGCACAGGTCTCTTGGGCAGGAGATGGCACCAGCGTTGTCAGGGCTCGGGGAGCGGCAGCTCTGCTTGGGCGGGGGCTCCGTCACGCCTGCCGATTTCAGCGCTGCCCTGGCCCCAGGGGTCAGAGCAGCATCCGTGCCCCGGCCCACAGGTTCCTCGTCTGTGTCACACCCATGGGTTTAGGACGGCCACCGGGTGGGACGTGTCCCAGGGAGGCCGTGCCAGCTTCTGTGCGAGGCCCCGTGCCCTTCCCGCTGCGGCTGCGTCGGCGGCCCTGGGGGCTCCTTCTGCTGCCCTTGGCCCGCAGAGCAGGGCAGCGTTTGCCCACGGTTTGAGCCGCTGCGAAAGATGCTGTCTCAGGGCTGTCTTAGACATTTGGGGTGAGGGGTTCCTTCCAACCTGGGCCACTTTGGCTGGGCTGGGAGCGGCCCCAGGGCAGGTGGCAGTGTGTGCATTGGCCCTTTGTGACGCGGTGCAGCAGCGCGGTCACCGTGGCATGGAATGCCACAGGGTGTCCAAGGACCCTTTGTGACACGTGGGGACATAGGTGCTGGCGGTGACGCAGCCAGGCCACATTCCTTGGAGCAGGCGACGGGACAGGACGCGCCAGAGCGGTGCTGTGAGGAGCCCCCGCACAGCGCACTCGTTTGTGCCTGACCCAGAGCTTCTACGAGGAGTGACTCGTGCAGCTGACCTCACGGCCAGACTGCACGACTTGGTGACTCGGAGGTTTTCCAAGTCATCTCTTATCCCTGTGGCCTGTGGCCTCCAGGCCGGACTGTGGGATTTGGTGACTTGAATCGTCTACGAGGAACCTCCTGTCATTGTGGCAGGAGCCCTTGAGACCAGAGTGCAGGACTTGCTGTCCTGCAGCCTTCCTGAGGCTTCTTCTGCCACAGGTGCTTTCAAGGCGCAAGTGCACAACTTGTTGCCTCAGTGCTTTCCTGAGGCATCTCTCTTGAAAGGTGCTGTGGCATGGCGGGCAGATTTCTCGGCCTGTCCAAAGTGTTCAGGGGGAAAAAAAGCAAAGGCCCTGGAGCTACCCCAGCACAAGAGCCTGAAGAGCGCGAGCGGATCCAGACACTACAGGATGGTGAGTGGCAGAGCTGGGCCACAGGGCTGATGGCTGCAGCCAACGTGGCCCCATCCCATCCCGTCCCTATCGCAGCCTGGGGAGGGCAGGGCTGGGCTGTGTTCTCCGGCCTCTCCCGCAGCCCCTCAGCTCTGGCTGCTCTCGCTCTTTGCCAGATGCAGCCACGGACGGCACACAAGAGCAGAGGCCTGCCGGTGGAAGCTTCCGCAGGACACTGAAGGTACCTGCAGCCATCCCCGCCTGGGCTGGGCCTGCTGTCACTGCTCAGCCGAGCACCGCGCTTGGAGCAGTCCATGGAACACGTCTCTCTTCCCTGTCCTTTGTTCTCCTGCAGATGATCCGAAAATTCCTGCGCATTCGGCGTAGAAACACCAGCAGCACGGCAGCTGAGGGCTCAGCTGAGCCTGACTGTGGGCTGACCGAGCCCCAGGCAGAGCCTGATGTCAACACAGATTTGGCTGAGCCCTCAGAAAATTTTGACGCTGCGTTGAATGATCAAAGGACAAAGGCTGACAAGGCAGTGGCTGAGGATGTGGCCCTCCAAACGGCTGACACTGGAGAGACTCAGGGCATCAGAGATACTGGCGCCACGGCCACTCCCACTGCCATTCCTGCTCCCGCTGTGGATTTTATCCAGAAGAGTGGTATTTCTTCTGAGCAGCAGGTAAACAGCCTGGGGCCGGCGCTAGAGGCTTCCCAGGATTGTGTGTCATCTCCAGCCACGGCCACTGGGCCCCCTCAGCCTTTGTGGCCGGCACAGCGTGGCAGGAAAGGGAAGCGATTCTTGGGGGAAGCTGGTGAAGTTGCTCTCCTAGACAGCGGCCCAAGTCTTCCCCATGCCCTTTCCAGGTGCCAGCCATTGTAAAGAAGATGCACCAGAATCTTGCATCGCATGGAAATGCGGATACCAGGCTGCCCATGAACATCGTGAGGCTGGCCGAAGAACACCCAGCTGATGTGGTGCTGACCCTCCTGCGCTGTGCCCCAACATGTGACAGGTATGGGCCCACCTGCCTTGAGAGCTCAGGCCTCCCCGGCCTTTAGGGCCATGGCCCTGCACGGCCCGTGCAATGGGCTCTGCCAGAGCGGCAGACAGGTCCGGGACCCTCGGGCCCCTCTGTTTCCCGAGCCTGCTGCCGTGCTCCCTCCCTGCCCTTCAGGGCACCGGGGCTCTGTCACCCGGCCCCCAGAGCCGCACAGGGCATGGTAGTGTGGCTGAGATGTCCCTGACACAGAGCTCTGATCCCACAGAGCTGCTGCAATGATCTGGAGAAGCATAGGCTCATCGAGTCTCACAGTGGAGAAGGTTCTGCCAACACTGCTCTGTGTGATGGAGGATTGGCCTCTGCACAGCACGTTCACCTCGGATGGGGACAAGGAGGACGTCTTTGCCCTGGCTGTGAGTTTCTGGGCATTTGCTCACCCCCAGGTCACCACTCCAGCAGCTCTCCATCCTCTCCCTGCCTCAGGCCCTGGGCTGAAACCTGGCCTAAGGGCAGGCTCAGGGGGCACCAGGCCCGCTGCTCCCCCTGCGTCTCCCCTGGGGCCCTGCCACATGGACACCTCGCACTGAGCGCTCTCCATGGCAACTTCTTTTGCAGGCAACTCTGGTGGTGTGGGTGATTGTCCAGGTGCCTGAGTGCCACGAGGCAATGATCCTTTTTTCCTCCCGCCTCTTTGTGGCTCTGCTTTTCCATGTTGTCGTCACCACACAGCAGATGCCACCACAGAAAGTCGATCACTTCTGGAGAGCGTGCCGAGAGGAACACCGCCTTCCCAGCGAACCCAACAGGTCTCCGTCCTCCCGTCCTTCCCATGTCCTTGTGGCCAGTGCCAGTGCTCCCAATGTGACCCGGGCTTTGCTCTGCACACAGGTTTGCAGTGCAGGTCATGAAGACCCTGCTCTGCCGGCTGCAGTGTGAGAATGAGGTGATGGCTGTGGAGTCCAAGCATGGCTGGGACACCATGCTCTGCGCTCATACCCAGTACTATGCTGTGGCTCTGCTGGCCAGGTGAGACCCCCTGCTCCCTGCTGTCCCTGGAATTTGTGCCCTGTGCCCGGGCTGCCCCACACAGTCCCTGTGGTCATGGGCCAGAGGGCCTCGTCACTTTAGGGACGGCCGAGCAGACTGGAAAAGGCTGGGAGAGGAGGGTGCACAGGAGTGGCCGCCTCCCAAAGCACCCACGTCCCCTCCAGGGATGCTGGGGAAAGACTGCACCTCTGGGAGTCAGTCGTGAGGAAAGTGTGCCCCCCCCAGCTCAGGCTCTTTCTTCCTTTTTGCCCCTGACAGGGAGATGCGCCATGTCTTGATCCCTTTGTCTGCCTGCATCGCAACCCGCTTGCTCCGGCTGCTCAGCATTGAGAAGCCAGGCTGCGATCTGCCTTTCCTGGCATTCCTTGTGGAGGTGAGCCTGAAGAGCAGCGCTGCCTGGCTGAGCTGCCTCCCAGCTCTCTGCCCTCTCGCAGCCGCATCCCTAGCCTCCTGGGATGGCACCAGCGCCCTGTGCTGCTGCTGCCTGGGGCTGGCCCTGTGCAGTTCTGGGCTCCTGCCAGCCGGGCCCTGTACCACTGCCCTGTGCCTTTCAGGTTCTGGAGTGCCTGGACTGGACTAAATGTGGTGGCTGGGTCCTGAGGGTCGTGTCCAGGTACCTGCGGATCGAGTGCAGGAAGAGGTGTCGCCTGGCGCTCAAAGGCCTGCTGGTGCTCAGCAAGGATCCCCTGATGGTGAGAAGGGGGCAGCAGCTGAAGCTGCACTGGGGAGAGCAGCCCAATGGGCTGGCTGGCCTTCAGGAGCTGAGGCAACTGCTCCCAGCTCTCCTGCCTCAGCTGCCCGAGTGCTTTGGGACAGGCCTTTGGTGTCTGGGCCCTGCGGCAGCAGGCTGGGCTTGCAGTGCCAGGGCGCTGTCGCTGCTGCAGCTGTTCACGGCTTCACAGCGCAGCCTTGTGTTCCACGCAGGCCAGAAGAATGTGCTGCCTGTCTGAAAGCTTTGTGGATCTGCTGGCTGATGAAGATGAAGTGGTGGTTGCCCTGACCCTCCGTGTGCTTACTAATATGCTGGAGAGCGAAAACATCCTGGTATCCAGCACCACCGCCCCAAAGCTGGCTGAGGCACTCCTGGCGCTCTTTGACAATGTAAGGTTCTGCAACCCGAGCCACAGGCATTGGGTGCTGCCCAGAAACGTTGTACTGTCTGCATTTTCAAGTCTTTGCCTAAGTGGGCCTGGAGTAATTGATGCTTAGGGTTTTTCCTTTCCTCTAGGAAAATAGCTACATGCAACTGCTCTCCATGGACCTCTTCTGTAAAGTGATGGAGTTGGTAGTGAAGGAGGGAGAAGAGCCTCTAAAGACAATTGTCAACAATAGCCTGTACCTACTTTTAATCTACTGCCATGATGAGAACCGGCGTGTGGCAAATGTGAGGTTTTGTGCATCCCTGGGACGGGGGCTCAGCTGCCTCCTGCCCTGCTGCAGGAGGAGGAGGAGGCTGCGTCCTCCTCCAGGCCATGGCACAGGGATGCGGGTCCTTGTGCCCTGGGCTGTGGTGCCATCTCTGCATCTCTGCTGCTCTTCAGGCCTCTCGGGAAACCCTGCAATGTGCGGCCAAGTTCCTGAAGAGGAGGGATCTTGAGGAGCTACTGACGAAGAAACAACCCTTGACTATTGATGAGTGTAAGGTAAGGATGGCTTGGAGAAGTGGCAGCCTCAGCCTGGAGAAGATCCGTGGCCGCGGGGCTGGAAGCCGTGGCCCCTGCCCAGTGCTGCACCCGGGGGCTCCAGCCTGCGCCCCACACGCCGCTGCCTTCCCTGGGCCCCGCGGGCTCTTCTCCAGGCTCCTGCGGCCCCGAGCCGGGTGCCTGTGGAGTCCCGGCCCAGCGGGGCTGCGGGCACGGGGCGGCACCGCGGCTCCCCGGGCAGCAGCCGGCCCTCTGCCCCCTCCAGAGCCCGGCGCCAGCGGCTGCTGGCCGGGCCTCAGGGCCGTGCGGGCAGGGGAGGCCGGGGCTGGGCGCGGCCAGAGCCCGGCCCAGGGGCTGAGCCCGCGCCAACCCTTCCCTCCTGCCGCTCTCTCCAGCTGGCAGATGACAGGATCCGACCGGCCGAGCACCTGCGCCGGGCCCTGCCCTACCTGGAGAACCCACAGGAGTCCCTGCCAGAGGCGGCCATGCTGTTCATGGGTGAGCCATGAGCCCGGGCTCCCTCCCCGGCCCGCCGCAGCTCGGCCCCGGCCCTGGCTGCTGCTGCCCCGGCTGCAGCAGCGGCATCCGGGCCCGGCGCCGTGGAGCTCCCCCTGCCCTCGGGGCTGCTGCCGCCCTCTGGCAGCCGTGCCCTGGGGCGGCAGCAGGCGGCAAGGGCCCGGGCTGAGCCCTGCCGGGGCAGGAGGCCGTGTGGCCACAGGGCTGGCAGCGGCGCTGGCAGGGAGCCGTGCCGCTGGGGCCGTGACACGCTCTCTGAGGGGGCAGCCAGGACAGCTTCACCTTCTCAGTCAGGGTGAGTGAGGGCAGCGGGCCGTCAGCGGCTCTGGCGGGGGAAGCTGCACTGCCCGGGCAGACAGCTGCAATCCCCGGCTCTGGAGGCCTTTGCTCCTTGTGTGGACGAGGGCTGGAGAGGGCACAACACACAGAGATTTTAGGGGCACGTGGGGGATTCATGGCAAGGACCTTCGGGCTGATCCCAATGTCTCCTGCTTGCTTCTGGGTGGGATGGTTCTGGCAGGAAGATCTCCTAGGATTCCCACTGATCCAGCCTCTGACCATGGCTCTGTTCTTCTCTCTTGCAGCCCTTCAAACCCAGAGGCAAGACAACAGCCCGTCATGCTGTGAACCTGCAAAATGAAGCCCGCTTTCCCCAGGAAGCTAAACAACTGGGGACGTCTTCTGAATCCAGCAAACCAGTGTCCCAAGAACACACCAGGAGACACTGAAGAGGACACCATCTCTCAGTGCTACTGGAGCTCCACGCACAGCTGAGGCGGAGTACAATTCTCCTGGCTTCATACCTTTCCCTCTTTGTAGTTAACTCCCTCCCTCCAGCCCTCAGACCCTGCCCATCCCTCCTTATTCCCTCCAAGCTCATCCCTTTGCTTGGCCTTGAATTAATAAACACTTTGGCTTCTTCACTTCACCTGTGTCTCTGTGGAGCTGATGCGGCGTAAAAACCTGAGCCCTGGCACACACAGGCCCCTGCTGCCGTCCTCTTGCGCGCCGTCTTTTGTGCAGAGACACAGAGGAGCGAGGCCGCGTCAGGCTGGAAAGGTGCCTGTGCTGAAGGTCCAGTTCCACAACACTGTGCAGTTTAAGGTCCTACTGAGCAGCCTGAAGCTCTGGATTTTGGGAGAGCCAACCTGAGGACGCTCTGAAGCCAGCTGTAAAGGGATTCCTTGGCAAGCATCTACAGAGGGCAAAGGAGCTTGGAATGCTGGAAGCTTTCAAGAATAGCTTGCTGAAAGCACAGCAGTGCTCCATCCCTGCACAGGGTCGGGGAGATGGAAGAAGCAGAGACCACCAGGCCTTAACAGGGAGCTTGGGGTGTGCCTAAGGGCAAGTGAAGCAGCAGCAGCAGCAGCACGGTGGCCGAGACTCGGACGCGTGACCCAGCCAATGGCCCCAGCGCCGTCAGGCAGTGCCGGGATCCCGGCTGCGGTTCTGGTGCCCAGAGCTGAGGAATCGCAGCCCCTGCCTCAGAGGCTGCCAGAAAGCCAAGCGAGTGAGAGCAGAGGGAGGGCAGCCTTCCAGTCTCTCCTGGGCATGGCCGCAAAGCAGCCCCTGCTTCTCCTTCCTCTGCCCGTGTTTGGGGTGTGCTGATGGCAGCGCCAGCCAGGTTGCGCTCTGTCTTCCAAAGGATGTGGAGAGTGGGCATGAAAAGTGCTGCGTGCACAGCGGAGAGTCCTGGAAGGTGCTGGCGAGAGTGTCCTGCGGGAACAGGGCTCTCTGGTCTCTGGCCGGGAAGAGCCTGCTTTTGCTGCTGTGAGCGCAGGCAGGAGTGGAGGCAGCGGGCAGCTTGTGTTTGTAGAGGGCCTGGGGCTGCATGTGTCAACCTCCAGCTGGAATCACACTGGGGGAAATGCCATCAAGAGCTGGAGCGCCTGTCCAGAAAGGACCAGAAAGAAATTCAGCCTTGCCAGCGTTTCTTAAGAGTGTCTTGGCATTCCCCAGGAAAGCTTCCAATCTGGGGAAAGGCCTCTGGGGGAAAGGGGCTAGCTGCTGAAGGAAAGTGCTTTCCTAGGAGCTCCCAGTGATGTAGGAACAACTGTCCTCCTTTGGCTCTCTGTGGTCCTTTCAGTCCTTGAGGCCCGTTGCCCTTGGCAGACGGACAAGGGAAGGGAGAAGGCTGTGAAGAGCAGGTTTGGAATCCAGCTGGACCTGCAGAGACCAAGGCAAGCACCTGCAGCAGGGTGTGTTTCCCCCCTTTGGACACAGGTGTGAGCAGGAGCATCTCTGTCCAGCTGCCAGCCCCAAAGCTGTCTTGGAGAGCTCTGAATTCAAAGGCCTTCCCGCACACACGTCTCACGTCTTAGCTGTCTGCTGTGTTTCAACTCTTGGCAATATGCATTTGCCTCTTGCTTGCTGGAGGCTGCTGCGGCCCAGAGGGCCAGCACCGAGCTGGGCTGTGTGGGCCAGGCAGCAGGGAGAGTCTTGGCTGCTCTTGCTGTGTGCGTGGCCTCAGAAAAGGCTTGGAAGCTTTGCCTCCCAATGGGCCCTGCTCCCTGCCTCTTCCTCTGCATCTTGGAGAGAACAAGGCAGGCATTTCTGGCAGCTGGGCATTAGCAGGCCTTCAAATGGGGGCGTCCTGTGGAGCAGGCCCAGCTGAGACACCCTGAGAGGAGCCCAGCGCTCCTTGCCCCTCTGCGCTGACACGTGAGCCTTGTCTGCTTTCGGGATGACCCTGGCTGTGTCAGGGGGTGCTACGTGGACACGAGACAGCCGGTCCTGTCCTGCTGGGTCCCAGCAGTGCGTGGCAGCGGTCCTACCACCCCGTCAGGATGCCGGCCAAGAGAGGTCCTGGAAGCTGAGGGAAGTGATCTGAAGCTTGCGCGAGTGCCTGCAGCTCAAGGTCAAGGGCCTTCCCTCAGGATAGAGCAGTCCTGAGAGGTCTCTAGAATTCAATGAAATCAGCAGACAAATGCATTGTCCACCAAGAGCTCTTTTATTGGCAGGAGGTTAGGGCTCTGCACCCCAGCACAAGGCTTCTTCGCCACGTCCAAATTTCAGTGGGTTGCTGTAGGAATTCTATCAAAAATACATTCCGTCTTTAGACTGCTGAAGTGATTCCATAGGCAGGGGCTTAGAAGGAAACACATTGCGTCAGAATCCTAGGCCTGAAGTTAATGTCCACCTGCTGGCCAGGAGGAGTCTCAGCGCACCAAAGCAGCTCATCTTCCTCATGCCTTCCCTGCACAGGGCTGATTCTGTAGCCGCCCTTAGGTCTTCCCGAAGGTTATGTCTCAAGCTTTTTGTCAAGTCACTCTCATGTCAAGTTAGGCTTCCAGGTTTTTCTGATGTTAACTGGTGCTAAGGACTTCTGGATATCTGCGCTAAGTCCTCTTCACTTCTGTCAATTGCTTGTGCTTCCTTCTATCGAACAAAAGCCTTGTTTCATTCCTCAATGTGCCTGATGCTGGCCCAAGTCTTTTGGCACTGCTTGCTTTCCTGTGGCATGTTCTACCTGCCCCGAGAGTAAAGAGGGAGCTGGAGAAGGAACTTGCCGGGCTGCTCTCCATCCTTTAGCAGCAGTCCTGCTGAAGCGGCCAAGCCGGAGCTGAGCGCAAATGGACCAGCGGTGCACGGGAAGGGTGGGTGGGAAGGATGATCCAGGAACCGTAGGCCTGGCAGCCTGAGCTTGCTAGCGGGGAAGGCCTTGGAGCACATCTTCCTGAGTGCCATGCCACGGCACGTGCAGGGAACCAGGGGGTGGCAAAGCTCTGCGCAGGCATGGGGACAGCTGCGGGTCTTGGCAGGGTGTTGAGCTGGGGTTGCTGTTGCTGGGCGTGTTGGGGAAGGAGTTGTCTGAAAGGTGAGAAGTCTAGGCTGGACCTGGGGTCACTTTGAAGGCAGCACCTGTGCTACGGCACAGCTTTGGTGATGGAGGACTGAAGGAATAGCTGGGACTTTTTCTCTTAGTCATCCTGCTTCTCCTGCAGAGAAGAAGAGGGGAGAGCTCTACTTTCTTGGCCACTTCCATAGCTGGAGCAGGGGGAGGATTAGCCCTTTTGCAATCTACTCATTTGTTTGGGCTTCTTTTGTAACACTGAGTGGGCTTTCATTCCTGGAGAGCTTTGATTCCTTAAGAGAATTAGGCTCTTCCCATGCCTTCCTAGGGAAATGTTTGAAACCAAAGTAAGGCCTTTGTTTTGCCTCTGTGTGGTCTTCTGCTTTGCAAAGTGACATGCAGTGGATGACCTTAAGGCAAACGTGTTGCTGCTGTAATAGATACAAAGTATTAAATTCCTGGATTAAAATTGTGTGTCTTAAAACTTTGCAGCGGAAGGTAAAATCCCCTGAATTGCTGGAAACACTTCCAGGGCCTGTCTTTGCATACCACAGTCTTTTCACAGTCCTAAGGTGTTACCTGGACATCTGCCAGAGAGATAAGCGGGGAAAGGGCCCATGAAGCATGGGCTGACCATATCTTCACAGCTCATCAGGAGATCCCATACCAATCTGGGCGGAGGGCGGCAGAAACCATCTGACAGAAGATTCCGAGACTTTTCACGCAGACGTCTTTTCAATTTCTCAGGAAACTCTTTCAGATACCCCTTGCGGACACCAGACATTTCAATGATTCGCTTATGTACACGATGTCATGTTCTTCGGGTTCTTTGTTACCGTCTTGTTTTTGCCTCAGGGTAGAAAAATGGTCTAAAACACCTCCCCCGAGACCCCGAAGTTGTGGGCAGTACTCTGGAGAAGCACCCTTTGCTGCTCCCGGATTGACCACCCAACATTGGATCCATGTTGTCCTGATTTATTGTAGCATTTCCCGAAATTGCTTTTCAAATTTGTTAACTAAATCTTTGAGTTTGGAAATTGGCTCTGATCATTTCTAACACTGCTTTGAGATGGGAAGGAAGCTTGCAAATCTATCAGGTTCTCAGGCCATTGCTATAAATTTAGGAAGTTGGCAACTTTTTGCGACTACTTGAGTTGAGTAACGGGAAGAAAAGCTTTCCTGAATTGAGGATTCTTAAATGCCAACTCCTTCTATGCCTCTGCTGCCAGGGTGATTTTGTGCTTCAGGAAATCACTCCAAGTAGAAAACAATTTCAGCATGGAGTAAGAGCTTCTGACAGAGACCAAGTGTTGCCAGCACTTGCTCCAGGTGCTCCTGCCAACATCCCCTGTAGGAAGGAGCCCAGCCGCCAGGGCCCGTTGGCTTTGGCTGCCCTGTGGCAGAGAAGCACCCCGGGGCACAGGTCTCTTGGGCAGGAGATGGCACCAGCGTTGCCAGGGCTCGGGGGGCGGCAGCTCTGCTTGGGCGGGGGCTCCGTCACGCCTGCCGATTTCAGCGCTGCCCTGGCCCCAGGGGTCAGAGCAGCATCCGTGCCCCGGCCCACAGGTTCCTCGTCTGTGTCACACCCATGGGTTTAGGACGGCCACCGGGTGGGACGTGTCCCAGGGAGGCCGTGCCAGCTTCTGTGCGAGGCCCCGTGCCCTTCCCGCTGCGGCTGCGTCGGCGGCCCTGGGGGCTCCTTCTGCTGCCCTTGGCCCGCAGAGCAGGGCAGCGTTTGCCCACGGTTTGAGCCGCTGCGAAAGATGCTGTCTCAGGGCTGTCTTAGACATTTGGGGTGAGGGGTTCCTTCCAACCTGGGCCACTTTGGCTGGGCTGGGAGCGGCCCCAGGGCAGGTGACAGTGTGTGCATTGGCCCTTTGTGACGCGGTGCAGCAGCGCGGTCACCGTGGCATGGAATGCCACAGGGTGTCCAAGGACCCTTTGTGACACGTGGGGACATAGGTGCTGGCGGTGACGCAGCCAGGCCACATTCCTTGGAGCAGGCGACGGGACAGGACGCGCCAGAGCGGTGCTGTGAGGAGCCCCCGCACAGCGCACTCGTTTGTGCCTGACCCAGAGCTTCTACGAGGAGTGACTCGTGCAGCTGACCTCACGGCCAGACTGCACGACTTGGTGACTCGGAGGTTTTCCAAGTCATCTCTTATCCCTGTGGCCTGTGGCCTCCAGGCCGGACTGTGGGATTTGGTGACTTGAATCGTCTACGAGGAACCTCCTGTCATTGTGGCAGGAGCCCTTGAGACCAGAGTGCAGGACTTGCTGTCCTGCAGCCTTCCTGAGGCTTCTTCTGCCACAGGTGCTTTCAAGGCGCAAGTGCACAACTTGTTGCCTCAGTGCTTTCCTGAGGCATCTCTCTTGAAAGGTGCTGTGGCATGGCGGGCAGATTTCTCGGCCTGTCCAAAGTGTTCAGGGGGAAAAAAAGCAAAGGCCCTGGAGCTACCCCAGCACAAGAGCCTGAAGAGCGCGAGCGGATCCAGACACTACAGGATGGTGAGTGGCAGAGCTGGGCCACAGGGCTGATGGCTGCAGCCAACGTGGCCCCATCCCATCCCGTCCCTATCGCAGCCTGGGGAGGGCAGGGCTGGGCTGTGTTCTCCGGCCTCTCCCGCAGCCCCTCAGCTCTGGCTGCTCTCGCTCTTTGCCAGATGCAGCCACGGACGGCACACAAGAGCAGAGGCCTGCCGGTGGAAGCTTCCGCAGGACACTGAAGGTACCTGCAGCCATCCCCGCCTGGGCTGGGCCTGCTGTCACTGCTCAGCCGAGCACCGCGCTTGGAGCAGTCCATGGAACACGTCTCTCTTCCCTGTCCTTTGTTCTCCTGCAGATGATCCGAAAATTCCTGCGCATTCGGCGTAGAAACACCAGCAGCACGGCAGCTGAGGGCTCAGCTGAGCCTGACTGTGGGCTGACCGAGCCCCAGGCAGAGCCTGATGTCAACACAGATTTGGCTGAGCCCTCAGAAAATTTTGACGCTGCGTTGAATGATCAAAGGACAAAGGCTGACAAGGCAGTGGCTGAGGATGTGGCCCTCCAAACGGCTGACACTGGAGAGACTCAGGGCATCAGAGATACTGGCGCCACGGCCACTCCCACTGCCATTCCTGCTCCCGCTGTGGATTTTATCCAGAAGAGTGGTATTTCTTCTGAGCAGCAGGTAAACAGCCTGGGGCCGGCGCTAGAGGCTTCCCAGGATTGTGTGTCATCTCCAGCCACGGCCACTGGGCCCCCTCAGCCTTTGTGGCCGGCACAGCGTGGCAGGAAAGGGAAGCGATTCTTGGGGGAAGCTGGTGAAGTTGCTCTCCTAGACAGCGGCCCAAGTCTTCCCCATGCCCTTTCCAGGTGCCAGCCATTGTAAAGAAGATGCACCAGAATTTTGCATCGCATGGAAATGCGGATACCAGGCTGCCCATGAACATCGTGAGGCTGGCCGAAGAACACCCAGCTGATGTGGTGCTGACCCTCCTGCGCTGTGCCCCAACATGTGACAGGTATGGGCCCACCTGCCTGGAGAGCTCAGGCCTCCCTGGCCTTTAGGGCCATGGCCCTGCACGGCCCGTGCAATGGGCTCTGCCAGAGCGGCAGTGGGGTCCGGGACCCTCGGGCCCCTCTGTTTCCCGAGCCTGCTGCCGTGCTCCCTCCCTGCCCTTCAGGGCACCGGGGCTCTGTCACCCGGCCCCCAGAGCCGCACAGGGCATGGTAGTGTGGCTGAGATGTCCCTGACACAGAGCTCTGATCCCACAGAGCTGCTGCAATGATCTGGAGAAGCATAGGCTCATCGAGTCTCACAGTGGAGAAGGTTCTGCCAACACTGCTCTGTGTGATGGAGGATTGGCCTCTGCACAGCATGTTCACCTCGGATGGGGACAAGGAGGACGTCTTTGCCCTGGCTGTGAGTTTCTGGGCATTTGCTCACCCCCAGGTCACCACTCCAGCAGCTCTCCATCCTCTCCCTGCCTCAGGCCCTGGGCTGAAACCTGGCCTAAGGGCAGGCTCAGGGGGCACCAGGCCCGCTGCTCCCCCTGCGTCTCCCCTGGGGCCCTGCCACATGGACACCTCGCACTGAGCGCTCTCCTTGGCAACTTCTTTTGCAGGCAACTCTGGTGGTGTGGGTGATTGTCCAGGTGCCTGAGTGCCACGAGGCAATGATCCTTTTTTCCTCCCGCCTCTTTGTGGCTCTGCTTTTCCATGTTGTCGTCACCACACAGCAGATGCCACCACAGAAAGTCGATCACTTCTGGAGAGCGTGCCGAGAGGAACACCACCTTCCCAGCGAACCCAACAGGTCTCCGTCCTCCCGTCCTTCCCATGTCCTTGTGGCCAGTGCCAGTGCTCCCAATGTGACCCGGGCTTTGCTCTGCACACAGGTTTGCAGTGCAGGTCATGAAGACCCTGCTCTGCCGGCTGCAGTGTGAGAATGAGGTGATGGCTGTGGAGTCCAAGCATGGCTGGGACACCATGCTCTGCGCTCATACCCAGTACTATGCTGTGGCTCTGCTGGCCAGGTGAGACCCCCTGCTCCCTGCTGTCCCTGGAATTTGTGCCCTGTGCCTGGGCTGCCCCACACAGTCCCTGTGGTCATGGGCCAGAGGGCCTCGTCACTTTAGGGACGGCCGAGCAGACTGGAAAAGGCTGGGAGAGGAGGGTGCACAGGAGTGGCCGCCTCCCAAAGCACCCACGTCCCCTCCAGGGATGCTGGGGAAAGACTGCACCTCTGGGAGTCAGTCGTGAGGAAAGTGTGCCCCCCCCAGCTCAGGCTCTTTCTTCCTTTTTGCCCCTGACAGGGAGATGCGCCATGTCTTGATCCCTTTGTCTGCCTGCATCGCAACCCGCTTGCTCCGGCTGCTCAGCATTGAGAAGCCAGGCTGCGATCTGCCTTTCCTGGCATTCCTTGTGGAGGTGAGCCTGAAGAGCAGCGCTGCCTGGCTGAGCTGCCTCCCAGCTCTCTGCCCTCTCGCAGCCGCATCCCTAGCCTCCTGGGATGGCACCAGCGCCCTGTGCTGCTGCTGCCTGGGGCTGGCCCTGTGCAGTTCTGGGCTCCTGCCAGCCGGGCCCTGTACCACTGCCCTGTGCCTTTCAGGTTCTGGAGTGCCTGGACTGGACTAAATGTGGTGGCTGGGTCCTGAGGGTCGTGTCCAGGTACCTGCGGATCGAGTGCAGGAAGAGGTGTCGCCTGGCGCTCAAAGGCCTGCTGGTGCTCAGCAAGGATCCCCTGATGGTGAGAAGGGGGCAGCAGCTGAAGCTGCACTGGGGAGAGCAGCCCAATGGGCTGGCTGGCCTTCAGGAGCTGAGGCAACTGCTCCCAGCTCTCCTGCCTCAGCTGCCCGAGTGCTTTGGGACAGGCCTTTGGTGTCTGGGCCCTGCGGCAGCAGGCTGGGCTTGCAGTGCCAGGGCGCTGTCGCTGCTGCAGCTGTTCACGGCTTCACAGCGCAGCCTTGTGTTCCACGCAGGCCAGAAGAATGTGCTGCCTGTCTGAAAGCTTTGTGGATCTGCTGGCTGATGAAGATGAAGTGGTGGTTGCCCTGACCCTCCGTGTGCTTACTAATATGCTGGAGAGCGAAAACATCCTGGTATCCAGCACCACCGCCCCAAAGCTGGCTGAGGCACTCCTGGCGCTCTTTGACAATGTAAGGTTCTGCAACCCGAGCCACAGGCATTGGGTGCTGCCCAGAAACGTTGTACTGTCTGCATTTTCAAGTCTTTGCCTAAGTGGGCCTGGAGTAATTGATGCTTAGGGTTTTTCCTTTCCTCTAGGAAAATAGCTACATGCAACTGCTCTCCATGGACCTCTTCTGTAAAGTGATGGAGTTGGTAGTGAAGGAGGGAGAAGAGCCTCTAAAGACAATTGTCAACAATAGCCTGTACCTACTTTTAATCTACTGCCATGATGAGAACCGGCGTGTGGCAAATGTGAGGTTTTGTGCATCCCTGGGACGGGGGCTCAGCTGCCTCCTGCCCTGCTGCAGGAGGAGGAGGAGGCTGCGTCCTCCTCCAGGCCACGGCACAGGGATGCGGGTCCTTGTGCCCTGGGCTGTGGTGCCATCTCTGCATCTCTGCTGCTCTTCAGGCCTCTCGGGAAACCCTGCAATGTGCGGCCAAGTTCCTGAAGAGGAGGGATCTTGAGGAGCTACTGACGAAGAAACAACCCTTGACTATTGATGAGTGTAAGGTAAGGATGGCTTGGAGAAGTGGCAGCCTCAGCCTGGAGAAGATCCGTGGCCGCGGGGCTGGAAGCCGTGGCCCCTGCCCAGTGCTGCACCCGGGGGCTCCAGCCTGCGCCCCACACGCCGCTGCCTTCCCTGGGCCCCGCGGGCTCTTCTCCAGGCTCCTGCGGCCCCGAGCCGGGTGCCCGTGGAGTCCCGGCCCAGCGGGGCTGCGGGCACGGGGCGGCACCGCGGCTCCCCGGGCAGCAGCCGGCCCTCTGCCCCCTCCAGAGCCCGGCGCCAGCGGCTGCTGGCCGGGCCTCAGGGCCGTGCGGGCAGGGGAGGCCGGGGCTGGGCGCGGCCAGAGCCCGGCCCAGGGGCTGAGCCCGCGCCAACCCTTCCCTCCTGCCGCTCTCTCCAGCTGGCAGATGACAGGATCCGACATGCCGAGCACCTGCGCCGGGCCCTGCCCTACCTGGAGAACCCACAGGAGTCCCTGCCAGAGGCGGCCATGCTGTTCATGGGTGAGCCATGAGCCCGGGCTCCCTCCCCGGCCCGCCGCAGCTCGGCCCCGGCCCTGGCTGCTGCTGCCCCGGCTGCAGCAGCGGCATCCGGGCCCGGCGCCGTGGAGCCCCGCCTGCCCTCGGGGCTGCTGCCGCCCTCTGGCAGCCGTGCCCTGGGGCGGCAGCAGGCGGCAAGGGCCCGGGCTGAGCCCTGCCGGGGCAGGAGGCCGTGTGGCCACAGGGCTGGCAGCGGCGCTGGCAGGGAGCCGTGCCGCTGGGGCCGTGACACGCTCTCTGAGGGGGCAGCCAGGACAGCTTCACCTTCTCAGTCAGGGTGAGTGAGGGCAGCGGGCCGTCAGCGGCTCTGGCGGGGGAAGCTGCACTGCCCGGGCAGACAGCTGCAATCCCCCGCTCTGGAGGCCTTTGCTCCTTGTGTGGACGAGGGCTGGAGAGGGCACAACACACAGAGATTTTAGGGGCACGTAGGGGATTCATGGCAAGGACCTTCGGGCTGATCCCAATGTCTCCTGCTTGCTTCTGAGTGGGATGGTTCTGGCAGGAAGATCTCCTAGGATTCCCACTGATCCAGCCTCTGACCATGGCTCTGTTCTTCTCTCTTGCAGCCCTTCAAACCCAGAGGCAAGACAACAGCCCGTCATGCTGTGAACCTGCAAAATGAAGCCCGCTTTCCCCAGGAAGCTAAACAACTGGGGACGTCTTCTGAATCCAGCAAACCAGTGTCCCAAGAACACACCAGGAGACACTGAAGAGGACACCATCTCTCAGTGCTACTGGAGCTCCACGCACAGCTGAGGCGGAGTACAATTCTCCTGGCTTCATACCTTTCCCTCTTTGTAGTTAACTCCCTCCCTCCAGCCCTCAGACCCTGCCCATCCCTCCTTATTCCCTCCAAGCTCATCCCTTTGCTTGGCCTTGAATTAATAAACACTTTGGCTTCTTCACTTCACCTGTGTCTCTGTGGAGCTGATGCGGCGTAAAAACCTGAGCCCTGGCACACACAGGCCCCTGCTGCCGTCCTCTTGCGCGCCGTCTTTTGTGCAGAGACACAGAGGAGCGAGGCCGCGTCAGGCTGGAAAGGTGCCTGTGCTGAAGGTCCAGTTCCACAACACTGTGCAGTTTAAGGTCCTACTGAGCAGCCTGAAGCTCTGGATTTTGGGAGAACCAACCTGAGGACGCTCTGAAGCCAGCTGTAAAGGGATTCCTTGGCAAGCATCTACAGAGGGCAAAGGAGCTTGGAATGCTGGAAGCTTTCAAGAATAGCTTGCTGAAAGCACAGCAGTGCTCCATCCCTGCACAGGGTCGGGGAGATGGCAGAAGCAGAGACCACCAGGCCTTAACAGGGAGCTTGGGGTGTGCCTAAGGGCAAGTGAAGCAGCAGCAGCAGCAGCACGGTGGCCGAGACTCGGACGCGTGACCCAGCCAATGGCCCCAGCGCCGTCAGGCAGTGCCGGGATCCCGGCTGCGGTTCTGGTGCCCAGAGCTGAGGAATCGCAGCCCCTGCCTCAGAGGCTGCCAGAAAGCCAAGCGAGTGAGAGCAGAGGGAGGGCAGCCTTCCAGTCTCTCCTGGGCATGGCCGCAAAGCAGCCCCTTGCTTCTCCTTCCTCTGCCCGTGTTTGGGGTGTGCTGATGGCAGCGCCAGCCAGGTTGCGCTCTGTCTTCCAAAGGATGTGGAGAGTGGGCATGAAAAGTGCTGCGTGCACAGCGGAGAGTCCTGGAAGGTGCTGGCGAGAGCGTCCTGCGGGAACAGGGCTCTCTGGTCTCTGGCCGGGAAGAGCCTGCTTTTGCTGCTGTGAGCGCAGGCAGGAGTGGAGGCAGCGGGCAGCTTGTGTTTGTAGAGGGCCTGGGGCTGCATGTGTCAACCTCCAGCTGGAATCACACTGGGGGAAATGCCATCAAGAGCTGGAGCGCCTGTCCAGAAAGGACCAGAAAGAAATTCAGCCTTGCCAGCGTTTCTTAAGAGTGTCTTGGCATTCCCCAGGAAAGCTTCCAATCTGGGGAAAGGCCTCTGGGGGAAAGGGGCTAGCTGCTGAAGGAAAGTGCTTTCCTAGGAGCTCCCAGTGATGTAGGAACAACTGTCCTCCTTTGGCTCTCTGTGGTCCTTTCAGTCCTTGAGGCCCGTTGCCCTTGGCAGACGGACAAGGGAAGGGAGAAGGCTGTGAAGAGCAGGTTTGGAATCCAGCTGGACCTGCAGAGACCAAGGCAAGCACCTGCAGCAGGGTGTGTTTCCCCCCTTTGGACACAGGTGTGAGCAGGAGCATCTCTGTCCAGCTGCCAGCCCCAAAGCTGTCTTGGAGAGCTCTGAATTCAAAGGCCTTCCCGCACACACGTCTCACGTCTTAGCTGTCTGCTGTGTTTCAACTCTTGGCAATATGCATTTGCCTCTTGCTTGCTGGAGGCTGCTGCGGCCCAGAGGGCCAGCACCGAGCTGGGCTGTGTGGGCCAGGCAGCAGGGAGAGTCTTGGCTGCTCTTGCTGTGTGCGTGGCCTCAGAAAAGGCTTGGAAGCTTTGCCTCCCAATGGGCCCTGCTCCCTGCCTCTTCCTCTGCATCTTGGAGAGAACAAGGCAGGCATTTCTGGCAGCTGGGCATTAGCAGGCCTTCAAATGGGGGCGTCCTGTGGAGCAGGCCCAGCTGAGACACCCTGAGAGGAGCCCAGCGCTCCTTGCCCCTCTGCGCTGACACGTGAGCCTTGTCTGCTTTCGGGATGACCCTGGCTGTGTCAGGGGGTGCTACGTGGACACGAGACAGCCGGTCCTGTCCTGCTGGGTCCCAGCAGTGCGTGGCAGCGGTCCTACCACCCCGTCAGGATGCCGGCCAAGAGAGGTCCTGGAAGCTGAGGGAAGTGATCTGAAGCTTGCGCGAGTGCCTGCAGCTCAAGGTCAAGGGCCTTCCCTCAGGATAGAGCAGTCCTGAGAGGTCTCTAGAATTCAATGAAATCAGCAGACAAATGCATTGTCCACCAAGAGCTCTTTTATTGGCAGGAGGTTAGGGCTCTGCACCCCAGCACAAGGCTTCTTCGCCACGTCCAAATTTCAGTGGGTTGCTGTAGGAATTCTATCAAAAATACATTCCGTCTTTAGACTGCTGAAGTGATTCCATAGGCAGGGGCTTAGAAGGAAACACATTGCGTCAGAATCCTAGGCCTGAAGTTAATGTCCACCTGCTGGCCAGGAGGAGTCTCAGCGCACCAAAGCAGCTCATCTTCCTCATGCCTTCCCTGCACAGGGCTGATTCTGTAGCCGCCCTTAGGTCTTCCCGAAGGTTATGTCTCAAGCTTTTTGTCAAGTCACTCTCATGTCAAGTTAGGCTTCCAGGTTTTTCTGATGTTAACTGGTGCTAAGGACTTCTGGATATCTGCGCTAAGTCCTCTTCACTTCTGTCAATTGCTTGTGCTTCCTTCTATCGAACAAAAGCCTTGTTTCATTCCTCAATGTGCCTGATGCTGGCCCAAGTCTTTTGGCACTGCTTGCTTTCCTGTGGCATGTTCTACCTGCCCCGAGAGTAAAGAGGGAGCTGGAGAAGGAACTTGCCGGGCTGCTCTCCATCCTTTAGCAGCAGTCCTGCTGAAGCGGCCAAGCCGGAGCTGAGCGCAAATGGACCAGCGGTGCACGGGAAGGGTGGGTGGGAAGGATGATCCAGGAACCGTAGGCCTGGCAGCCTGAGCTTGCTAGCGGGGAAGGCCTTGGAGCACATCTTCCTGAGTGCCATGCCACGGCACGTGCAGGGAACCAGGGGGTGGCAAAGCTCTGCGCAGGCATGGGGACAGCTGCGGGTCTTGGCAGGGTGTTGAGCTGGGGTTGCTGTTGCTGGGCGTGTTGGGGAAGGAGTTGTCTGAAAGGTGAGAAGTCTAGGCTGGACCTGGGGTCACTTTGAAGGCAGCACCTGTGCTACGGCACAGCTTTGGTGATGGAGGACTGAAGGAATAGCTGGGACTTTTTCTCTTAGTCATCCTGCTTCTCCTGCAGAGAAGAAGAGGGGAGAGCTCTACTTTCTTGGCCACTTCCATAGCTGGAGCAGGGGGAGGATTAGCCCTTTTGCAATCTACTCATTTGTTTGGGCTTCTTTTGTAACACTGAGTGGGCTTTCATTCCTGGAGAGCTTTGATTCCTTAAGAGAATTAGGCTCTTCCCATGCCTTCCTAGGGAAATGTTTGAAACCAAAGTAAGGCCTTTGTTTTGCCTCTGTGTGGTCTTCTGCTTTGCAAAGTGACATGCAGTGGATGACCTTAAGGCAAACGTGTTGCTGCTGTAATAGATACAAAGTATTAAATTCCTGGATTAAAATTGTGTGTCTTAAAACTTTGCAGCGGAAGGTAAAATCCCCTGAATTGCTGGAAACACTTCCAGGGCCTGTCTTTGCATACCACAGTCTTTTCACAGTCCTAAGGTGTTACCTGGACATCTGCCAGAGAGATAAGCGGGGAAAGGGCCCATGAAGCATGGGCTGACCATATCTTCACAGCTCATCAGGAGATCCCATACCAATCTGGGCGGAGGGCGGCAGAAACCATCTGACAGAAGATTCCGAGACTTTTCACGCAGACGTCTTTTCAATTTCTCAGGAAACTCTTTCAGATACCCCTTGCGGACACCAGACATTTCAATGATTCGCTTATGTACACGATGTCATGTTCTTCGGGTTCTTTGTTACCGTCTTGTTTTTGCCTCAGGGTAGAAAAATGGTCTAAAACACCTCCCCCGAGACCCCGAAGTTGTGGGCAGTACTCTGGAGAAGCACCCTTTGCTGCTCCCGGATTGACCACCCAACATTGGATCCATGTTGTCCTGATTTATTGTAGCATTTCCCGAAATTGCTTTTCAAATTTGTTAACTAAATCTTTGAGTTTGGAAATTGGCTCTGATCATTTCTAACACTGCTTTGAGATGGGAAGGAAGCTTGCAAATCTATCAGGTTCTCAGGCCATTGCTATAAATTTAGGAAGTTGGCAACTTTTTGCGACTACTTGAGTTGAGTAACGGGAAGAAAAGCTTTCCTGAATTGAGGATTCTTAAATGCCAACTCCTTCTATGCCTCTGCTGCCAGGGTGATTTTGTGCTTCAGGAAATCACTCCAAGTAGAAAACAATTTCAGCATGGAGTAAGAGCTTCTGACAGAGACCAAGTGTTGCCAGCACTTGCTCCAGGTGCTCCTGCCAACATCCCCTGTAGGAAGGAGCCCAGCCGCCAGGGCCCGTTGGCTTTGGCTGCCCTGTGGCAGAGAAGCACCCCGGGGCACAGGTCTCTTGGGCAGGAGATGGCACCAGCGTTGCCAGGGCTCGGGGGGCGGCAGCTCTGCTTGGGCGGGGGCTCCGTCACGCCTGCCGATTTCAGCGCTGCCCTGGCCCCAGGGGTCAGAGCAGCATCCGTGCCCCGGCCCACAGGTTCCTCGTCTGTGTCACACCCATGGGTTTAGGACGGCCACCGGGTGGGACGTGTCCCAGGGAGGCCGTGCCAGCTTCTGTGCGAGGCCCCGTGCCCTTCCCGCTGCGGCTGCGTCGGCGGCCCTGGGGGCTCCTTCTGCTGCCCTTGGCCCGCAGAGCAGGGCAGCGTTTGCCCACGGTTTGAGCCGCTGCGAAAGATGCTGTCTCAGGGCTGTCTTAGACATTTGGGGTGAGGGGTTCCTTCCAA
This sequence comes from Chamaea fasciata, assembly GCF_029207755.1. Classification (NCBI taxonomy): domain Eukaryota; kingdom Metazoa; phylum Chordata; class Aves; order Passeriformes; family Sylviidae; genus Chamaea; species Chamaea fasciata. The sequence continues at coordinate 81,212,526 of NW_027094089.1, forward strand.
CCTGGGCCACTTTGGCTGGGCTGGGAGCGGCCCCAGGGCAGGTGACAGTGTGTGCATTGGCCCTTTGTGACGCGGTGCAGCAGCGCGGTCACCGTGGCATGGAATGCCACAGGGTGTCCAAGGACCCTTTGTGACACGTGGGGACATAGGTGCTGGCGGTGACGCAGCCAGGCCACATTCCTTGGAGCAGGCGACGGGACAGGACGCGCCAGAGCGGTGCTGTGAGGAGCCCCCGCACAGCGCACTCGTTTGTGCCTGACCCAGAGCTTCTACGAGGAGTGACTCGTGCAGCTGACCTCACGGCCAGACTGCACGACTTGGTGACTCGGAGGTTTTCCAAGTCATCTCTTATCCCTGTGGCCTGTGGCCTCCAGGCCGGACTGTGGGATTTGGTGACTTGAATCGTCTACGAGGAACCTCCTGTCATTGTGGCAGGAGCCCTTGAGACCAGAGTGCAGGACTTGCTGTCCTGCAGCCTTCCTGAGGCTTCTTCTGCCACAGGTGCTTTCAAGGCGCAAGTGCACAACTTGTTGCCTCAGTGCTTTCCTGAGGCATCTCTCTTGAAAGGTGCTGTGGCATGGCGGGCAGATTTCTCGGCCTGTCCAAAGTGTTCAGGGGGAAAAAAAGCAAAGGCCCTGGAGCTACCCCAGCACAAGAGCCTGAAGAGCGCGAGCGGATCCAGACACTACAGGATGGTGAGTGGCAGAGCTGGGCCACAGGGCTGATGGCTGCAGCCAACGTGGCCCCATCCCATCCCGTCCCTATCGCAGCCTGGGGAGGGCAGGGCTGGGCTGTGTTCTCCGGCCTCTCCCGCAGCCCCTCAGCTCTGGCTGCTCTCGCTCTTTGCCAGATGCAGCCACGGACGGCACACAAGAGCAGAGGCCTGCCGGTGGAAGCTTCCGCAGGACACTGAAGGTACCTGCAGCCATCCCCGCCTGGGCTGGGCCTGCTGTCACTGCTCAGCCGAGCACCGCGCTTGGAGCAGTCCATGGAACACGTCTCTCTTCCCTGTCCTTTGTTCTCCTGCAGATGATCCGAAAATTCCTGCGCATTCGGCGTAGAAACACCAGCAGCACGGCAGCTGAGGGCTCAGCTGAGCCTGACTGTGGGCTGACCGAGCCCCAGGCAGAGCCTGATGTCAACACAGATTTGGCTGAGCCCTCAGAAAATTTTGACGCTGCGTTGAATGATCAAAGGACAAAGGCTGACAAGGCAGTGGCTGAGGATGTGGCCCTCCAAACGGCTGACACTGGAGAGACTCAGGGCATCAGAGATACTGGCGCCACGGCCACTCCCACTGCCATTCCTGCTCCCGCTGTGGATTTTATCCAGAAGAGTGGTATTTCTTCTGAGCAGCAGGTAAACAGCCTGGGGCCGGCGCTAGAGGCTTCCCAGGATTGTGTGTCATCTCCAGCCACGGCCACTGGGCCCCCTCAGCCTTTGTGGCCGGCACAGCGTGGCAGGAAAGGGAAGCGATTCTTGGGGGAAGCTGGTGAAGTTGCTCTCCTAGACAGCGGCCCAAGTCTTCCCCATGCCCTTTCCAGGTGCCAGCCATTGTAAAGAAGATGCACCAGAATTTTGCATCGCATGGAAATGCGGATACCAGGCTGCCCATGAACATCGTGAGGCTGGCCGAAGAACACCCAGCTGATGTGGTGCTGACCCTCCTGCGCTGTGCCCCAACATGTGACAGGTATGGGCCCACCTGCCTGGAGAGCTCAGGCCTCCCTGGCCTTTAGGGCCATGGCCCTGCACGGCCCGTGCAATGGGCTCTGCCAGAGCGGCAGTGGGGTCCGGGACCCTCGGGCCCCTCTGTTTCCCGAGCCTGCTGCCGTGCTCCCTCCCTGCCCTTCAGGGCACCGGGGCTCTGTCACCCGGCCCCCAGAGCCGCACAGGGCATGGTAGTGTGGCTGAGATGTCCCTGACACAGAGCTCTGATCCCACAGAGCTGCTGCAATGATCTGGAGAAGCATAGGCTCATCGAGTCTCACAGTGGAGAAGGTTCTGCCAACACTGCTCTGTGTGATGGAGGATTGGCCTCTGCACAGCATGTTCACCTCGGATGGGGACAAGGAGGACGTCTTTGCCCTGGCTGTGAGTTTCTGGGCATTTGCTCACCCCCAGGTCACCACTCCAGCAGCTCTCCATCCTCTCCCTGCCTCAGGCCCTGGGCTGAAACCTGGCCTAAGGGCAGGCTCAGGGGGCACCAGGCCCGCTGCTCCCCCTGCGTCTCCCCTGGGGCCCTGCCACATGGACACCTCGCACTGAGCGCTCTCCTTGGCAACTTCTTTTGCAGGCAACTCTGGTGGTGTGGGTGATTGTCCAGGTGCCTGAGTGCCACGAGGCAATGATCCTTTTTTCCTCCCGCCTCTTTGTGGCTCTGCTTTTCCATGTTGTCGTCACCACACAGCAGATGCCACCACAGAAAGTCGATCACTTCTGGAGAGCGTGCCGAGAGGAACACCACCTTCCCAGCGAACCCAACAGGTCTCCGTCCTCCCGTCCTTCCCATGTCCTTGTGGCCAGTGCCAGTGCTCCCAATGTGACCCGGGCTTTGCTCTGCACACAGGTTTGCAGTGCAGGTCATGAAGACCCTGCTCTGCCGGCTGCAGTGTGAGAATGAGGTGATGGCTGTGGAGTCCAAGCATGGCTGGGACACCATGCTCTGCGCTCATACCCAGTACTATGCTGTGGCTCTGCTGGCCAGGTGAGACCCCCTGCTCCCTGCTGTCCCTGGAATTTGTGCCCTGTGCCTGGGCTGCCCCACACAGTCCCTGTGGTCATGGGCCAGAGGGCCTCGTCACTTTAGGGACGGCCGAGCAGACTGGAAAAGGCTGGGAGAGGAGGGTGCACAGGAGTGGCCGCCTCCCAAAGCACCCACGTCCCCTCCAGGGATGCTGGGGAAAGACTGCACCTCTGGGAGTCAGTCGTGAGGAAAGTGTGCCCCCCCCAGCTCAGGCTCTTTCTTCCTTTTTGCCCCTGACAGGGAGATGCGCCATGTCTTGATCCCTTTGTCTGCCTGCATCGCAACCCGCTTGCTCCGGCTGCTCAGCATTGAGAAGCCAGGCTGCGATCTGCCTTTCCTGGCATTCCTTGTGGAGGTGAGCCTGAAGAGCAGCGCTGCCTGGCTGAGCTGCCTCCCAGCTCTCTGCCCTCTCGCAGCCGCATCCCTAGCCTCCTGGGATGGCACCAGCGCCCTGTGCTGCTGCTGCCTGGGGCTGGCCCTGTGCAGTTCTGGGCTCCTGCCAGCCGGGCCCTGTACCACTGCCCTGTGCCTTTCAGGTTCTGGAGTGCCTGGACTGGACTAAATGTGGTGGCTGGGTCCTGAGGGTCGTGTCCAGGTACCTGCGGATCGAGTGCAGGAAGAGGTGTCGCCTGGCGCTCAAAGGCCTGCTGGTGCTCAGCAAGGATCCCCTGATGGTGAGAAGGGGGCAGCAGCTGAAGCTGCACTGGGGAGAGCAGCCCAATGGGCTGGCTGGCCTTCAGGAGCTGAGGCAACTGCTCCCAGCTCTCCTGCCTCAGCTGCCCGAGTGCTTTGGGACAGGCCTTTGGTGTCTGGGCCCTGCGGCAGCAGGCTGGGCTTGCAGTGCCAGGGCGCTGTCGCTGCTGCAGCTGTTCACGGCTTCACAGCGCAGCCTTGTGTTCCACGCAGGCCAGAAGAATGTGCTGCCTGTCTGAAAGCTTTGTGGATCTGCTGGCTGATGAAGATGAAGTGGTGGTTGCCCTGACCCTCCGTGTGCTTACTAATATGCTGGAGAGCGAAAACATCCTGGTATCCAGCACCACCGCCCCAAAGCTGGCTGAGGCACTCCTGGCGCTCTTTGACAATGTAAGGTTCTGCAACCCGAGCCACAGGCATTGGGTGCTGCCCAGAAACGTTGTACTGTCTGCATTTTCAAGTCTTTGCCTAAGTGGGCCTGGAGTAATTGATGCTTAGGGTTTTTCCTTTCCTCTAGGAAAATAGCTACATGCAACTGCTCTCCATGGACCTCTTCTGTAAAGTGATGGAGTTGGTAGTGAAGGAGGGAGAAGAGCCTCTAAAGACAATTGTCAACAATAGCCTGTACCTACTTTTAATCTACTGCCATGATGAGAACCGGCGTGTGGCAAATGTGAGGTTTTGTGCATCCCTGGGACGGGGGCTCAGCTGCCTCCTGCCCTGCTGCAGGAGGAGGAGGAGGCTGCGTCCTCCTCCAGGCCACGGCACAGGGATGCGGGTCCTTGTGCCCTGGGCTGTGGTGCCATCTCTGCATCTCTGCTGCTCTTCAGGCCTCTCGGGAAACCCTGCAATGTGCGGCCAAGTTCCTGAAGAGGAGGGATCTTGAGGAGCTACTGACGAAGAAACAACCCTTGACTATTGATGAGTGTAAGGTAAGGATGGCTTGGAGAAGTGGCAGCCTCAGCCTGGAGAAGATCCGTGGCCGCGGGGCTGGAAGCCGTGGCCCCTGCCCAGTGCTGCACCCGGGGGCTCCAGCCTGCGCCCCACACGCCGCTGCCTTCCCTGGGCCCCGCGGGCTCTTCTCCAGGCTCCTGCGGCCCCGAGCCGGGTGCCCGTGGAGTCCCGGCCCAGCGGGGCTGCGGGCACGGGGCGGCACCGCGGCTCCCCGGGCAGCAGCCGGCCCTCTGCCCCCTCCAGAGCCCGGCGCCAGCGGCTGCTGGCCGGGCCTCAGGGCCGTGCGGGCAGGGGAGGCCGGGGCTGGGCGCGGCCAGAGCCCGGCCCAGGGGCTGAGCCCGCGCCAACCCTTCCCTCCTGCCGCTCTCTCCAGCTGGCAGATGACAGGATCCGACATGCCGAGCACCTGCGCCGGGCCCTGCCCTACCTGGAGAACCCACAGGAGTCCCTGCCAGAGGCGGCCATGCTGTTCATGGGTGAGCCATGAGCCCGGGCTCCCTCCCCGGCCCGCCGCAGCTCGGCCCCGGCCCTGGCTGCTGCTGCCCCGGCTGCAGCAGCGGCATCCGGGCCCGGCGCCGTGGAGCCCCGCCTGCCCTCGGGGCTGCTGCCGCCCTCTGGCAGCCGTGCCCTGGGGCGGCAGCAGGCGGCAAGGGCCCGGGCTGAGCCCTGCCGGGGCAGGAGGCCGTGTGGCCACAGGGCTGGCAGCGGCGCTGGCAGGGAGCCGTGCCGCTGGGGCCGTGACACGCTCTCTGAGGGGGCAGCCAGGACAGCTTCACCTTCTCAGTCAGGGTGAGTGAGGGCAGCGGGCCGTCAGCGGCTCTGGCGGGGGAAGCTGCACTGCCCGGGCAGACAGCTGCAATCCCCCGCTCTGGAGGCCTTTGCTCCTTGTGTGGACGAGGGCTGGAGAGGGCACAACACACAGAGATTTTAGGGGCACGTAGGGGATTCATGGCAAGGACCTTCGGGCTGATCCCAATGTCTCCTGCTTGCTTCTGAGTGGGATGGTTCTGGCAGGAAGATCTCCTAGGATTCCCACTGATCCAGCCTCTGACCATGGCTCTGTTCTTCTCTCTTGCAGCCCTTCAAACCCAGAGGCAAGACAACAGCCCGTCATGCTGTGAACCTGCAAAATGAAGCCCGCTTTCCCCAGGAAGCTAAACAACTGGGGACGTCTTCTGAATCCAGCAAACCAGTGTCCCAAGAACACACCAGGAGACACTGAAGAGGACACCATCTCTCAGTGCTACTGGAGCTCCACGCACAGCTGAGGCGGAGTACAATTCTCCTGGCTTCATACCTTTCCCTCTTTGTAGTTAACTCCCTCCCTCCAGCCCTCAGACCCTGCCCATCCCTCCTTATTCCCTCCAAGCTCATCCCTTTGCTTGGCCTTGAATTAATAAACACTTTGGCTTCTTCACTTCACCTGTGTCTCTGTGGAGCTGATGCGGCGTAAAAACCTGAGCCCTGGCACACACAGGCCCCTGCTGCCGTCCTCTTGCGCGCCGTCTTTTGTGCAGAGACACAGAGGAGCGAGGCCGCGTCAGGCTGGAAAGGTGCCTGTGCTGAAGGTCCAGTTCCACAACACTGTGCAGTTTAAGGTCCTACTGAGCAGCCTGAAGCTCTGGATTTTGGGAGAACCAACCTGAGGACGCTCTGAAGCCAGCTGTAAAGGGATTCCTTGGCAAGCATCTACAGAGGGCAAAGGAGCTTGGAATGCTGGAAGCTTTCAAGAATAGCTTGCTGAAAGCACAGCAGTGCTCCATCCCTGCACAGGGTCGGGGAGATGGCAGAAGCAGAGACCACCAGGCCTTAACAGGGAGCTTGGGGTGTGCCTAAGGGCAAGTGAAGCAGCAGCAGCAGCAGCACGGTGGCCGAGACTCGGACGCGTGACCCAGCCAATGGCCCCAGCGCCGTCAGGCAGTGCCGGGATCCCGGCTGCGGTTCTGGTGCCCAGAGCTGAGGAATCGCAGCCCCTGCCTCAGAGGCTGCCAGAAAGCCAAGCGAGTGAGAGCAGAGGGAGGGCAGCCTTCCAGTCTCTCCTGGGCATGGCCGCAAAGCAGCCCCTTGCTTCTCCTTCCTCTGCCCGTGTTTGGGGTGTGCTGATGGCAGCGCCAGCCAGGTTGCGCTCTGTCTTCCAAAGGATGTGGAGAGTGGGCATGAAAAGTGCTGCGTGCACAGCGGAGAGTCCTGGAAGGTGCTGGCGAGAGCGTCCTGCGGGAACAGGGCTCTCTGGTCTCTGGCCGGGAAGAGCCTGCTTTTGCTGCTGTGAGCGCAGGCAGGAGTGGAGGCAGCGGGCAGCTTGTGTTTGTAGAGGGCCTGGGGCTGCATGTGTCAACCTCCAGCTGGAATCACACTGGGGGAAATGCCATCAAGAGCTGGAGCGCCTGTCCAGAAAGGACCAGAAAGAAATTCAGCCTTGCCAGCGTTTCTTAAGAGTGTCTTGGCATTCCCCAGGAAAGCTTCCAATCTGGGGAAAGGCCTCTGGGGGAAAGGGGCTAGCTGCTGAAGGAAAGTGCTTTCCTAGGAGCTCCCAGTGATGTAGGAACAACTGTCCTCCTTTGGCTCTCTGTGGTCCTTTCAGTCCTTGAGGCCCGTTGCCCTTGGCAGACGGACAAGGGAAGGGAGAAGGCTGTGAAGAGCAGGTTTGGAATCCAGCTGGACCTGCAGAGACCAAGGCAAGCACCTGCAGCAGGGTGTGTTTCCCCCCTTTGGACACAGGTGTGAGCAGGAGCATCTCTGTCCAGCTGCCAGCCCCAAAGCTGTCTTGGAGAGCTCTGAATTCAAAGGCCTTCCCGCACACACGTCTCACGTCTTAGCTGTCTGCTGTGTTTCAACTCTTGGCAATATGCATTTGCCTCTTGCTTGCTGGAGGCTGCTGCGGCCCAGAGGGCCAGCACCGAGCTGGGCTGTGTGGGCCAGGCAGCAGGGAGAGTCTTGGCTGCTCTTGCTGTGTGCGTGGCCTCAGAAAAGGCTTGGAAGCTTTGCCTCCCAATGGGCCCTGCTCCCTGCCTCTTCCTCTGCATCTTGGAGAGAACAAGGCAGGCATTTCTGGCAGCTGGGCATTAGCAGGCCTTCAAATGGGGGCGTCCTGTGGAGCAGGCCCAGCTGAGACACCCTGAGAGGAGCCCAGCGCTCCTTGCCCCTCTGCGCTGACACGTGAGCCTTGTCTGCTTTCGGGATGACCCTGGCTGTGTCAGGGGGTGCTACGTGGACACGAGACAGCCGGTCCTGTCCTGCTGGGTCCCAGCAGTGCGTGGCAGCGGTCCTACCACCCCGTCAGGATGCCGGCCAAGAGAGGTCCTGGAAGCTGAGGGAAGTGATCTGAAGCTTGCGCGAGTGCCTGCAGCTCAAGGTCAAGGGCCTTCCCTCAGGATAGAGCAGTCCTGAGAGGTCTCTAGAATTCAATGAAATCAGCAGACAAATGCATTGTCCACCAAGAGCTCTTTTATTGGCAGGAGGTTAGGGCTCTGCACCCCAGCACAAGGCTTCTTCGCCACGTCCAAATTTCAGTGGGTTGCTGTAGGAATTCTATCAAAAATACATTCCGTCTTTAGACTGCTGAAGTGATTCCATAGGCAGGGGCTTAGAAGGAAACACATTGCGTCAGAATCCTAGGCCTGAAGTTAATGTCCACCTGCTGGCCAGGAGGAGTCTCAGCGCACCAAAGCAGCTCATCTTCCTCATGCCTTCCCTGCACAGGGCTGATTCTGTAGCCGCCCTTAGGTCTTCCCGAAGGTTATGTCTCAAGCTTTTTGTCAAGTCACTCTCATGTCAAGTTAGGCTTCCAGGTTTTTCTGATGTTAACTGGTGCTAAGGACTTCTGGATATCTGCGCTAAGTCCTCTTCACTTCTGTCAATTGCTTGTGCTTCCTTCTATCGAACAAAAGCCTTGTTTCATTCCTCAATGTGCCTGATGCTGGCCCAAGTCTTTTGGCACTGCTTGCTTTCCTGTGGCATGTTCTACCTGCCCCGAGAGTAAAGAGGGAGCTGGAGAAGGAACTTGCCGGGCTGCTCTCCATCCTTTAGCAGCAGTCCTGCTGAAGCGGCCAAGTCGGAGCTGAGCGCAAATGGACCAGCGGTGCACGGGAAGGGTGGGTGGGAAGGATGATCCAGGAACCGTAGGCCTGGCAGCCTGAGCTTGCTAGTGGGGAAGGCCTTGGAGCACATCTTCCTGAGTGCCATGCCACGGCACGTGCAGGGAACCAGGGGGTGGCAAAGCTCTGCGCAGGCATGGGGACAGCTGCAGGTCTTGGCAGGGTGTTGAGCTGGGGTTGCTGTTGCTGGGCGTGTTGGGGAAGGAGTTGTCTGAAAGGTGAGAAGTCTAGGCTGGACCTGGGGTCACTTTGAAGGCAGCACCTGTGCTACGGCACAGCTTTGGTGATGGAGGACTGAAGGAATAGCTGGGACTTTTTCTCTTAGTCATCCTGCTTCTCCTGCAGAGAAGAAGAGGGGAGAGCTCTACTTTCTTGGCCACTTCCATAGCTGGAGCAGGGGGAGGATTAGCCCTTTTGCAATCTACTCATTTGTTTGGGCTTCTTTTGTAACACTGAGTGGGCTTTCATTCCTGGAGAGCTTTGATTCCTTAAGAGAATTAGGCTCTTCCCATGCCTTCCTAGGGAAATGTTTGAAACCAAAGTAAGGCCTTTGTTTTGCCTCTGTGTGGTCTTCTGCTTTGCAAAGTGACATGCAGTGGATGACCTTAAGGCAAACGTGTTGCTGCTGTAATAGATACAAAGTATTAAATTCCTGGATTAAAATTGTGTGTCTTAAAACTTTGCAGCGGAAGGTAAAATCCCCTGAATTGCTGGAAACACTTCCAGGGCCTGTCTTTGCATACCACAGTCTTTTCACAGTCCTAAGGTGTTACCTGGACATCTGCCAGAGAGATAAGCGGGGAAAGGGCCCATGAAGCATGGGCTGACCATATCTTCACAGCTCATCAGGAGATCCCATACCAATCTGGGCGGAGGGCGGCAGAAACCATCTGACAGAAGATTCCGAGACTTTTCACGCAGACGTCTTTTCAATTTCTCAGGAAACTCTTTCAGATACCCCTTGCGGACACCAGACATTTCAATGATTCGCTTATGTACACGATGTCATGTTCTTCGGGTTCTTTGTTACCGTCTTGTTTTTGCCTCAGGGTAGAAAAATGGTCTAAAACACCTCCCCCGAGACCCCGAAGTTGTGGGCAGTACTCTGGAGAAGCACCCTTTGCTGCTCCCGGATTGACCACCCAACATTGGATCCATGTTGTCCTGATTTATTGTAGCATTTCCCGAAATTGCTTTTCAAATTTGTTAACTAAATCTTTGAGTTTGGAAATTGGCTCTGATCATTTCTAACACTGCTTTGAGATGGGAAGGAAGCTTGCAAATCTATCAGGTTCTCAGGCCATTGCTATAAATTTAGGAAGTTGGCAACTTTTTGCGACTACTTGAGTTGAGTAACGGGAAGAAAAGCTTTCCTGAATTGAGGATTCTTAAATGCCAACTCCTTCTATGCCTCTGCTGCCAGGGTGATTTTGTGCTTCAGGAAATCACTCCAAGTAGAAAACAATTTCAGCATGGAGTAAGAGCTTCTGACAGAGACCAAGTGTTGCCAGCACTTGCTCCAGGTGCTCCTGCCAACATCCCCTGTAGGAAGGAGCCCAGCCGCCAGGGCCCGTTGGCTTTGGCTGCCCTGTGGCAGAGAAGCGCCCCGGGGCACAGGTCTCTTGGGCAGGAGATGGCACCAGCGTTGTCAGGGCTCGGGGAGCGGCAGCTCTGCTTGGGCGGGGGCTCCGTCACGCCTGCCGATTTCAGCGCTGCCCTGGCCCCAGGGGTCAGAGCAGCATCCGTGCCCCGGCCCACAGGTTCCTCGTCTGTGTCACACCCATGGGTTTAGGACGGCCACCGGGTGGGACGTGTCCCAGGGAGGCCGTGCCAGCTTCTGTGCGAGGCCCCGTGCCCTTCCCGCTGCGGCTGCGTCGGCGGCCCTGGGGGCTCCTTCTGCTGCCCTTGGCCCGCAGAGCAGGGCAGCGTTTGCCCACGGTTTGAGCCGCTGCGAAAGATGCTGTCTCAGGGCTGTCTTAGACATTTGGGGTGAGGGGTTCCTTCCAACCTGGGCCACTTTGGCTGGGCTGGGAGCGGCCCCAGGGCAGGTGACAGTGTGTGCATTGGCCCTTTGTGACGCGGTGCAGCAGCGCGGTCACCGTGGCATGGAATGCCACAGGGTGTCCAAGGACCCTTTGTGACACGTGGGGACATAGGTGCTGGCGGTGACGCAGCCAGGCCACATTCCTTGGAGCAGGCGACGGGACAGGACGCGCCAGAGCGGTGCTGTGAGGAGCCCCCGCACAGCGCACTCGTTTGTGCCTGACCCAGAGCTTCTACGAGGAGTGACTCGTGCAGCTGACCTCACGGCCAGACTGCACGACTTGGTGACTCGGAGGTTTTCCAAGTCATCTCTTATCCCTGTGGCCTGTGGCCTCCAGGCCGGACTGTGGGATTTGGTGACTTGAATCGTCTACGAGGAACCTCCTGTCATTGTGGCAGGAGCCCTTGAGACCAGAGTGCAGGACTTGCTGTCCTGCAGCCTTCCTGAGGCTTCTTCTGCCACAGGTGCTTTCAAGGCGCAAGTGCACAACTTGTTGCCTCAGTGCTTTCCTGAGGCATCTCTCTTGAAAGGTGCTGTGGCATGGCGGGCAGATTTCTCGGCCTGTCCAAAGTGTTCAGGGGGAAAAAAAGCAAAGGCCCTGGAGCTACCCCAGCACAAGAGCCTGAAGAGCGCGAGCGGATCCAGACACTACAGGATGGTGAGTGGCAGAGCTGGGCCACAGGGCTGATGGCTGCAGCCAACGTGGCCCCATCCCATCCCGTCCCTATCGCAGCCTGGGGAGGGCAGGGCTGGGCTGTGTTCTCCGGCCTCTCCCGCAGCCCCTCAGCTCTGGCTGCTCTCGCTCTTTGCCAGATGCAGCCACGGACGGCACACAAGAGCAGAGGCCTGCCGGTGGAAGCTTCCGCAGGACACTGAAGGTACCTGCAGCCATCCCCGCCTGGGCTGGGCCTGCTGTCACTGCTCAGCCGAGCACCGCGCTTGGAGCAGTCCATGGAACACGTCTCTCTTCCCTGTCCTTTGTTCTCCTGCAGATGATCCGAAAATTCCTGCGCATTCGGCGTAGAAACACCAGCAGCACGGCAGCTGAGGGCTCAGCTGAGCCTGACTGTGGGCTGACCGAGCCCCAGGCAGAGCCTGATGTCAACACAGATTTGGCTGAGCCCTCAGAAAATTTTGACGCTGCGTTGAATGATCAAAGGACAAAGGCTGACAAGGCAGTGGCTGAGGATGTGGCCCTCCAAACGGCTGACACTGGAGAGACTCAGGGCATCAGAGATACTGGCGCCACGGCCACTCCCACTGCCATTCCTGCTCCCGCTGTGGATTTTATCCAGAAGAGTGGTATTTCTTCTGAGCAGCAGGTAAACAGCCTGGGGCCGGCGCTAGAGGCTTCCCAGGATTGTGTGTCATCTCCAGCCACGGCCACTGGGCCCCCTCAGCCTTTGTGGCCGGCACAGCGTGGCAGGAAAGGGAAGCGATTCTTGGGGGAAGCTGGTGAAGTTGCTCTCCTAGACAGCGGCCCAAGTCTTCCCCATGCCCTTTCCAGGTGCCAGCCATTGTAAAGAAGATGCACCAGAATCTTGCATCGCATGGAAATGCGGATACCAGGCTGCCCATGAACATCGTGAGGCTGGCCGAAGAACACCCAGCTGATGTGGTGCTGACCCTCCTGCGCTGTGCCCCAACATGTGACAGGTATGGGCCCACCTGCCTTGAGAGCTCAGGCCTCCCCGGCCTTTAGGGCCATGGCCCTGCACGGCCCGTGCAATGGGCTCTGCCAGAGCGGCAGACAGGTCCGGGACCCTCGGGCCCCTCTGTTTCCCGAGCCTGCTGCCGTGCTCCCTCCCTGCCCTTCAGGGCACCGGGGCTCTGTCACCCGGCCCCCAGAGCCGCACAGGGCATGGTAGTGTGGCTGAGATGTCCCTGACACAGAGCTCTGATCCCACAGAGCTGCTGCAATGATCTGGAGAAGCATAGGCTCATCGAGTCTCACAGTGGAGAAGGTTCTGCCAACACTGCTCTGTGTGATGGAGGATTGGCCTCTGCACAGCACGTTCACCTCGGATGGGGACAAGGAGGACGTCTTTGCCCTGGCTGTGAGTTTCTGGGCATTTGCTCACCCCCAGGTCACCACTCCAGCAGCTCTCCATCCTCTCCCTGCCTCAGGCCCTGGGCTGAAACCTGGCCTAAGGGCAGGCTCAGGGGGCACCAGGCCCGCTGCTCCCCCTGCGTCTCCCCTGGGGCCCTGCCACATGGACACCTCGCACTGAGCGCTCTCCATGGCAACTTCTTTTGCAGGCAACTCTGGTGGTGTGGGTGATTGTCCAGGTGCCTGAGTGCCACGAGGCAATGATCCTTTTTTCCTCCCGCCTCTTTGTGGCTCTGCTTTTCCATGTTGTCGTCACCACACAGCAGATGCCACCACAGAAAGTCGATCACTTCTGGAGAGCGTGCCGAGAGGAACACCGCCTTCCCAGCGAACCCAACAGGTCTCCGTCCTCCCGTCCTTCCCATGTCCTTGTGGCCAGTGCCAGTGCTCCCAATGTGACCCGGGCTTTGCTCTGCACACAGGTTTGCAGTGCAGGTCATGAAGACCCTGCTCTGCCGGCTGCAGTGTGAGAATGAGGTGATGGCTGTGGAGTCCAAGCATGGCTGGGACACCATGCTCTGCGCTCATACCCAGTACTATGCTGTGGCTCTGCTGGCCAGGTGAGACCCCCTGCTCCCTGCTGTCCCTGGAATTTGTGCCCTGTGCCCGGGCTGCCCCACACAGTCCCTGTGGTCATGGGCCAGAGGGCCTCGTCACTTTAGGGACGGCCGAGCAGACTGGAAAAGGCTGGGAGAGGAGGGTGCACAGGAGTGGCCGCCTCCCAAAGCACCCACGTCCCCTCCAGGGATGCTGGGGAAAGACTGCACCTCTGGGAGTCAGTCGTGAGGAAAGTGTGCCCCCCCCAGCTCAGGCTCTTTCTTCCTTTTTGCCCCTGACAGGGAGATGCGCCATGTCTTGATCCCTTTGTCTGCCTGCATCGCAACCCGCTTGCTCCGGCTGCTCAGCATTGAGAAGCCAGGCTGCGATCTGCCTTTCCTGGCATTCCTTGTGGAGGTGAGCCTGAAGAGCAGCGCTGCCTGGCTGAGCTGCCTCCCAGCTCTCTGCCCTCTCGCAGCCGCATCCCTAGCCTCCTGGGATGGCACCAGCGCCCTGTGCTGCTGCTGCCTGGGGCTGGCCCTGTGCAGTTCTGGGCTCCTGCCAGCCGGGCCCTGTACCACTGCCCTGTGCCTTTCAGGTTCTGGAGTGCCTGGACTGGACTAAATGTGGTGGCTGGGTCCTGAGGGTCGTGTCCAGGTACCTGCGGATCGAGTGCAGGAAGAGGTGTCGCCTGGCGCTCAAAGGCCTGCTGGTGCTCAGCAAGGATCCCCTGATGGTGAGAAGGGGGCAGCAGCTGAAGCTGCACTGGGGAGAGCAGCCCAATGGGCTGGCTGGCCTTCAGGAGCTGAGGCAACTGCTCCCAGCTCTCCTGCCTCAGCTGCCCGAGTGCTTTGGGACAGGCCTTTGGTGTCTGGGCCCTGCGGCAGCAGGCTGGGCTTGCAGTGCCAGGGCGCTGTCGCTGCTGCAGCTGTTCACGGCTTCACAGCGCAGCCTTGTGTTCCACGCAGGCCAGAAGAATGTGCTGCCTGTCTGAAAGCTTTGTGGATCTGCTGGCTGATGAAGATGAAGTGGTGGTTGCCCTGACCCTCCGTGTGCTTACTAATATGCTGGAGAGCGAAAACATCCTGGTATCCAGCACCACCGCCCCAAAGCTGGCTGAGGCACTCCTGGCGCTCTTTGACAATGTAAGGTTCTGCAACCCGAGCCACAGGCATTGGGTGCTGCCCAGAAACGTTGTACTGTCTGCATTTTCAAGTCTTTGCCTAAGTGGGCCTGGAGTAATTGATGCTTAGGGTTTTTCCTTTCCTCTAGGAAAATAGCTACATGCAACTGCTCTCCATGGACCTCTTCTGTAAAGTGATGGAGTTGGTAGTGAAGGAGGGAGAAGAGCCTCTAAAGACAATTGTCAACAATAGCCTGTACCTACTTTTAATCTACTGCCATGATGAGAACCGGCGTGTGGCAAATGTGAGGTTTTGTGCATCCCTGGGACGGGGGCTCAGCTGCCTCCTGCCCTGCTGCAGGAGGAGGAGGAGGCTGCGTCCTCCTCCAGGCCATGGCACAGGGATGCGGGTCCTTGTGCCCTGGGCTGTGGTGCCATCTCTGCATCTCTGCTGCTCTTCAGGCCTCTCGGGAAACCCTGCAATGTGCGGCCAAGTTCCTGAAGAGGAGGGATCTTGAGGAGCTACTGACGAAGAAACAACCCTTGACTATTGATGAGTGTAAGGTAAGGATGGCTTGGAGAAGTGGCAGCCTCAGCCTGGAGAAGATCCGTGGCCGCGGGGCTGGAAGCCGTGGCCCCTGCCCAGTGCTGCACCCGGGGGCTCCAGCCTGCGCCCCACACGCCGCTGCCTTCCCTGGGCCCCGCGGGCTCTTCTCCAGGCTCCTGCGGCCCCGAGCCGGGTGCCTGTGGAGTCCCGGCCCAGCGGGGCTGCGGGCACGGGGCGGCACCGCGGCTCCCCGGGCAGCAGCCGGCCCTCTGCCCCCTCCAGAGCCCGGCGCCAGCGGCTGCTGGCCGGGCCTCAGGGCCGTGCGGGCAGGGGAGGCCGGGGCTGGGCGCGGCCAGAGCCCGGCCCAGGGGCTGAGCCCGCGCCAACCCTTCCCTCCTGCCGCTCTCTCCAGCTGGCAGATGACAGGATCCGACCGGCCGAGCACCTGCGCCGGGCCCTGCCCTACCTGGAGAACCCACAGGAGTCCCTGCCAGAGGCGGCCATGCTGTTCATGGGTGAGCCATGAGCCCGGGCTCCCTCCCCGGCCCGCCGCAGCTCGGCCCCGGCCCTGGCTGCTGCTGCCGCGGCTGCAGCAGCGGCATCCGGGCCCGGCGCCGTGGAGCTCCCCCTGCCCTCGGGGCTGCTGCCGCCCTCTGGCAGCCGTGCCCTGGGGCGGCAGCAGGCGGCAAGGGCCCGGGCTGAGCCCTGCCGGGGCAGGAGGCCGTGTGGCCACAGGGCTGGCAGCGGCGCTGGCAGGGAGCCGTGCCGCTGGGGCCGTGACACGCTCTCTGAGGGGGCAGCCAGGACAGCTTCACCTTCTCAGTCAGGGTGAGTGAGGGCAGCGGGCCGTCAGCGGCTCTGGCGGGGGAAGCTGCACTGCCCGGGCAGACAGCTGCAATCCCCGGCTCTGGAGGCCTTTGCTCCTTGTGTGGACGAGGGCTGGAGAGGGCACAACACACAGAGATTTTAGGGGCACGTGGGGGATTCATGGCAAGGACCTTCGGGCTGATCCCAATGTCTCCTGCTTGCTTCTGAGTGGGATGGTTCTGGCAGGAAGATCTCCTAGGATTCCCACTGATCCAGCCTCTGACCATGGCTCTGTTCTTCTCTCTTGCAGCCCTTCAAACCCAGAGGCAAGACAACAGCCCGTCATGCTGTGAACCTGCAAAATGAAGCCCGCTTTCCCCAGGAAGCTAAACAACTGGGGACGTCTTCTGAATCCAGCAAACCAGTGTCCCAAGAACACACCAGGAGACACTGAAGAGGACACCATCTCTCAGTGCTACTGGAGCTCCACGCACAGCTGAGGCGGAGTACAATTCTCCTGGCTTCATACCTTTCCCTCTTTGTAGTTAACTCCCTCCCTCCAGCCCTCAGACCCTGCCCATCCCTCCTTATTCCCTCCAAGCTCATCCCTTTGCTTGGCCTTGAATTAATAAACACTTTGGCTTCTTCACTTCACCTGTGTCTCTGTGGAGCTGATGCGGCGTAAAAACCTGAGCCCTGGCACACACAGGCCCCTGCTGCCGTCCTCTTGCGCGCCGTCTTTTGTGCAGAGACACAGAGGAGCGAGGCCGCGTCAGGCTGGAAAGGTGCCTGTGCTGAAGGTCCAGTTCCACAACACTGTGCAGTTTAAGGTCCTACTGAGCAGCCTGAAGCTCTGGATTTTGGGAGAGCCAACCTGAGGACGCTCTGAAGCCAGCTGTAAAGGGATTCCTTGGCAAGCATCTACAGAGGGCAAAGGAGCTTGGAATGCTGGAAGCTTTCAAGAATAGCTTGCTGAAAGCACAGCAGTGCTCCATCCCTGCACAGAGATGGCAGAAGCAGAGACCACCAGGCCTTAACAGGGAGCTTGGGGTGTGCCTAAGGGCAAGTGAAGCAGCAGCAGCAGCAGCACGGTGGCCGAGACTCGGACGCGTGACCCAGCCAATGGCCCCAGCGCCGTCAGGCAGTGCCGGGATCCCGGCTGCGGTTCTGGTGCCCAGAGCTGAGGAATCGCAGCCCCTGCCTCAGAGGCTGCCAGAAAGCCAAGCGAGTGAGAGCAGAGGGAGGGCAGCCTTCCAGTCTCTCCTGGGCATGGCCGCAAAGCAGCCCCTGCTTCTCCTTCCTCTGCCCGTGTTTGGGGTGTGCTGATGGCAGCGCCAGCCAGGTTGCGCTCTGTCTTCCAAAGGATGTGGAGAGTGGGCATGAAAAGTGCTGCGTGCACAGCGGAGAGTCCTGGAAGGTGCTGGCGAGAGTGTCCTGCGGGAACAGGGCTCTCTGGTCTCTGGCCGGGAAGAGCCTGCTTTTGCTGCTGTGAGCGCAGGCAGGAGTGGAGGCAGCGGGCAGCTTGTGTTTGTAGAGGGCCTGGGGCTGCATGTGTCAACCTCCAGCTGGAATCACACTGGGGGAAATGCCATCAAGAGCTGGAGCGCCTGTCCAGAAAGGACCAGAAAGAAATTCAGCCTTGCCAGCGTTTCTTAAGAGTGTCTTGGCATTCCCCAGGAAAGCTTCCAATCTGGGGAAAGGCCTCTGGGGGAAAGGGGCTAGCTGCTGAAGGAAAGTGCTTTCCTAGGAGCTCCCAGTGATGTAGGAACAACTGTCCTCCTTTGGCTCTCTGTGGTCCTTTCAGTCCTTGAGGCCCGTTGCCCTTGGCAGACGGACAAGGGAAGGGAGAAGGCTGTGAAGAGCAGGTTTGGAATCCAGCTGGACCTGCAGAGACCAAGGCAAGCACCTGCAGCAGGGTGTGTTTCCCCCCTTTGGACACAGGTGTGAGCAGGAGCATCTCTGTCCAGCTGCCAGCCCCAAAGCTGTCTTGGAGAGCTCTGAATTCAAAGGCCTTCCCGCACACACGTCTCACGTCTTAGCTGTCTGCTGTGTTTCAACTCTTGGCAATATGCATTTGCCTCTTGCTTGCTGGAGGCTGCTGTGGCCCAGAGGGCCAGCACCGAGCTGGGCTGTGTGGGCCAGGCAGCAGGGAGAGTCTTGGCTGCTCTTGCTGTGTGCGTGGCCTCAGAAAAGGCTTGGAAGCTTTGCCTCCCAATGGGCCCTGCTCCCTGCCTCTTCCTCTGCATCTTGGAGAGAACAAGGCAGGCATTTCTGGCAGCTGGGCATTAGCAGGCCTTCAAATGGGGGCGTCCTGTGGAGCAGGCCCAGCTGAGACACCCTGAGAGGAGCCCAGCGCTCCTTGCCCCTCTGCGCTGACACGTGAGCCTTGTCTGCTTTCGGGATGACCCTGGCTGTGTCAGGGGGTGCTACGTGGACACGAGACAGCCGGTCCTGTCCTGCTGGGTCCCAGCAGTGCGTGGCAGCGGTCCTACCACCCCGTCAGGATGCCGGCCAAGAGAGGTCCTGGAAGCTGAGGGAAGTGATCTGAAGCTTGCGCGAGTGCCTGCAGCTCAAGGTCAAGGGCCTTCCCTCAGGATAGAGCAGTCCTGAGAGGTCTCTAGAATTCAATGAAATCAGCAGACAAATGCATTGTCCACCAAGAGCTCTTTTATTGGCAGGAGGTTAGGGCTCTGCACCCCAGCACAAGGCTTCTTCGCCACGTCCAAATTTCAGTGGGTTGCTGTAGGAATTCTATCAAAAATACATTCCGTCTTTAGACTGCTGAAGTGATTCCATAGGCAGGGGCTTAGAAGGAAACACATTGCGTCAGAATCCTAGGCCTGAAGTTAATGTCCACCTGCTGGCCAGGAGGAGTCTCAGCGCACCAAAGCAGCTCATCTTCCTCATGCCTTCCCTGCACAGGGCTGATTCTGTAGCCGCCCTTAGGTCTTCCCGAAGGTTATGTCTCAAGCTTTTTGTCAAGTCACTCTCATGTCAAGTTAGGCTTCCAGGTTTTTCTGATGTTAACTGGTGCTAAGGACTTCTGGATATCTGCGCTAAGTCCTCTTCACTTCTGTCAATTGCTTGTGCTTCCTTCTATCGAACAAAAGCCTTGTTTCATTCCTCAATGTGCCTGATGCTGGCCCAAGTCTTTTGGCACTGCTTGCTTTCCTGTGGCATGTTCTACCTGCCCCGAGAGTAAAGAGGGAGCTGGAGAAGGAACTTGCCGGGCTGCTCTCCATCCTTTAGCAGCAGTCCTGCTGAAGCGGCCAAGTCGGAGCTGAGCGCAAATGGACCAGCCGTGCACGGGAAGGGTGGGTGGGAAGGATGATCCAGGAACCGTAGGCCTGGCAGCCTGAGCTTGCTAGTGGGGAAGGCCTTGGAGCACATCTTCCTGAGTGCCATGCCACGGCACGTGCAGGGAACCAGGGGGTGGCAAAGCTCTGCGCAGGCATGGGGACAGCTGCGGGTCTTGGCAGGGTGTTGAGCTGGGGTTGCTGTTGCTGGGCGTGTTGGGGAAGGAGTTGTCTGAAAGGTGAGAAGTCTAGGCTGGACCTGGGGTCACTTTGAAGGCAGCACCTGTGCTACGGCACAGCTTTGGTGATGGAGGACTGAAGGAATAGCTGGGACTTTTTCTCTTAGTCATCCTGCTTCTCCTGCAGAGAAGAAGAGGGGAGAGCTCTACTTTCTTGGCCACTTCCATAGCTGGAGCAGGGGGAGGATTAGCCCTTTTGCAATCTACTCATTTGTTTGGGCTTCTTTTGTAACACTGAGTGGGCTTTCATTCCTGGAGAGCTTTGATTCCTTAAGAGAATTAGGCTCTTCCCATGCCTTCCTAGGAAAATGTTTGAAACCAAAGTAAGGCCTTTGTTTTGCCTCTGTGTGGTCTTCTGCTTTGCAAAGTGACATGCAGTGGATGACCTTAAGGCAAACGTGTTGCTGCTGTAATAGATACAAAGTATTAAATTCCTGGATTAAAATTGTGTGTCTTAAAACTTTGCAGCGGAAGGTAAAATCCCCTGAATTGCTGGAAACACTTCCAGGGCCTGTCTTTGCATACCACAGTCTTTTCACAGTCCTAAGGTGTTACCTGGACATCTGCCAGAGAGATAAGCGGGGAAAGGGCCCATGAAGCATGGGCTGACCACATCTTCACAGCTCATCAGGAGATCCCATACCAATCTGGGCGGAGGGCGGCAGAAACCATCTGACAGAAGATTCCGAGACTTTTCACGCAGACGTCTTTTCAATTTCTCAGGAAACTCTTTCAGATACCCCTTGCGGACACCAGACATTTCAATGATTCGCTTATGTACACGATGTCATGTTCTTCGGGTTCTTTGTTACCGTCTTGTTTTTGCCTCAGGGTAGAAAAATGGTCTAAAACACCTCCCCCGAGACCCCGAAGTTGTGGGCAGTACTCTGGAGAAGCACCCTTTGCTGCTCCCGGATTGACCACCCAACATTGGATCCATGTTGTCCTGATTTATTGTAGCATTTCCCGAAATTGCTTTTCAAATTTGTTAACTAAATCTTTGAGTTTGGAAATTGGCTCTGATCATTTCTAACACTGCTTTGAGATGGGAAGGAAGCTTGCAAATCTATCAGGTTCTCAGGCCATTGCTATAAATTTAGGAAGTTGGCAACTTTTTGCGACTACTTGAGTTGAGTAACGGGAAGAAAAGCTTTCCTGAATTGAGGATTCTTAAATGCCAACTCCTTCTATGCCTCTGCTGCCAGGGTGATTTTGTGCTTCAGGAAATCACTCCAAGTAGAAAACAATTTCAGCATGGAGTAAGAGCTTCTGACAGAGACCAAGTGTTGCCAGCACTTGCTCCAGGTGCTCCTGCCAACATCCCCTGTAGGAAGGAGCCCAGCCGCCAGGGCCCGTTGGCTTTGGCTGCCCTGTGGCAGAGAAGCGCCCCGGGGCACAGGTCTCTTGGGCAGGAGATGGCACCAGCGTTGTCAGGGCTCGGGGAGCGGCAGCTCTGCTTGGGCGGGGGCTCCGTCACGCCTGCCGATTTCAGCGCTGCCCTGGCCCCAGGGGTCAGAGCAGCATCCGTGCCCCGGCCCACAGGTTCCTCGTCTGTGTCACACCCATGGGTTTAGGACGGCCACCGGGTGGGACGTGTCCCAGGGAGGCCGTGCCAGCTTCTGTGCGAGGCCCCGTGCCCTTCCCGCTGCGGCTGCGTCGGCGGCCCTGGGGGCTCCTTCTGCTGCCCTTGGCCCGCAGAGCAGGGCAGCGTTTGCCCACGGTTTGAGCCGCTGCGAAAGATGCTGTCTCAGGGCTGTCTTAGACATTTGGGGTGAGGGGTTCCTTCCAACCTGGGCCACTTTGGCTGGGCTGGGAGCGGCCCCAGGGCAGGTGGCAGTGTGTGCATTGGCCCTTTGTGACGCGGTGCAGCAGCGCGGTCACCGTGGCATGGAATGCCACAGGGTGTCCAAGGACCCTTTGTGACACGTGGGGACATAGGTGCTGGCGGTGACGCAGCCAGGCCACATTCCTTGGAGCAGGCGACGGGACAGGACGCGCCAGAGCGGTGCTGTGAGGAGCCCCCGCACAGCGCACTCGTTTGTGCCTGACCCAGAGCTTCTACGAGGAGTGAGTTGTGCAGCTGACCTCACGGCCAGACTGCACGACTTGGTGACTCGGAGGTTTTCCAAGTCATCTCTTATCCCTGTGGCCTGTGGCCTCCAGGCCGGACTGTGGGATTTGGTGACTTGAATCGTCTACGAGGAACCTCCTGTCATTGTGGCAGGAGCCCTTGAGACCAGAGTGCAGGACTTGCTGTCCTGCAGCCTTCCTGAGGCTTCTTCTGCCACAGGTGCTTTCAAGGCGCAAGTGCACAACTTGTTGCCTCAGTGCTTTCCTGAGGCATCTCTCTTGAAAGGTGCTGTGGCATGGCGGGCAGATTTCTCGGCCTGTCCAAAGTGTTCAGGGGGAAAAAAAGCAAAGGCCCTGGAGCTACCCCAGCACAAGAGCCTGAAGAGCGCGAGCGGATCCAGACACTACAGGATGGTGAGTGGCAGAGCTGGGCCACAGGGCTGATGGCTGCAGCCAACGTGGCCCCATCCCATCCCGTCCCTATCGCAGCCTGGGGAGGGCAGGGCTGGGCTGTGTTCTCCGGCCTCTCCCGCAGCCCCTCAGCTCTGGCTGCTCTCGCTCTTTGCCAGATGCAGCCACGGACGGCACACAAGAGCAGAGGCCTGCCGGTGGAAGCTTCCGCAGGACACTGAAGGTACCTGCAGCCATCCCCGCCTGGGCTGGGCCTGCTGTCACTGCTCAGCCGAGCACCGCGCTTGGAGCAGTCCATGGAACACGTCTCTCTTCCCTGTCCTTTGTTCTCCTGCAGATGATCCGAAAATTCCTGCGCATTCGGCGTAGAAACACCAGCAGCACAGCAGCTGAGGGCTCAGCTGAGCCTGACTGTGGGCTGACCGAGCCCCAGGCAGAGCCTGATGTCAACACAGATTTGGCTGAGCCCTCAGAAAATTTTGACGCTGCGTTGAATGATCAAAGGACAAAGGCTGACAAGGCAGTGGCTGAGGATGTGGCCCTCCAAACGGCTGACACTGGAGAGACTCAGGGCATCAGAGATACTGGCGCCACGGCCACTCCCACTGCCATTCCTGCTCCCGCTGTGGATTTTATCCAGAAGAGTGGTATTTCTTCTGAGCAGCAGGTAAACAGCCTGGGGCCGGCGCTAGAGGCTTCCCAGGATTGTGTGTCATCTCCAGCCACGGCCACTGGGCCCCCTCAGCCTTTGTGGCCGGCACAGCGTGGCAGGAAAGGGAAGCGATTCTTGGGGGAAGCTGGTGAAGTTGCTCTCCTAGACAGCGGCCCAAGTCTTCCCCATGCCCTTTCCAGGTGCCAGCCATTGTAAAGAAGATGCACCAGAATTTTGCATCGCATGGAAATGCGGATACCAGGCTGCCCATGAACATCGTGAGGCTGGCCGAAGAACACCCAGCTGATGTGGTGCTGACCCTCCTGCGCTGTGCCCCAACATGTGACAGGTATGGGCCCACCTGCCTTGAGAGCTCAGGCCTCCCCGGCCTTTAGGGCCATGGCCCTGCACGGCCCGTGCAATGGGCTCTGCCAGAGCGGCAGACAGGTCCGGGACCCTCGGGCCCCTCTGTTTCCCGAGCCTGCTGCCGTGCTCCCTCCCTGCCCTTCAGGGCACCGGGGCTCTGTCACCCGGCCCCCAGAGCCGCACAGGGCATGGTAGTGTGGCTGAGATGTCCCTGACACAGAGCTCTGATCCCACAGAGCTGCTGCAATGATCTGGAGAAGCATAGGCTCATCGAGTCTCACAGTGGAGAAGGTTCTGCCAACACTGCTCTGTGTGATGGAGGATTGGCCTCTGCACAGCATGTTCACCTCGGATGGGGACAAGGAGGACGTCTTTGCCCTGGCTGTGAGTTTCTGGGCATTTGCTCACCCCCAGGTCACCACTCCAGCAGCTCTCCATCCTCTCCCTGCCTCAGGCCCTGGGCTGAAACCTGGCCTAAGGGCAGGCTCAGGGGGCACCAGGCCCGCTGCTCCCCCTGCGTCTCCCCTGGGGCCCTGCCACATGGACACCTCGCACTGAGCGCTCTCCATGGCAACTTCTTTTGCAGGCAACTCTGGTGGTGTGGGTGATTGTCCAGGTGCCTGAGTGCCACGAGGCAATGATCCTTTTTTCCTCCCGCCTCTTTGTGGCTCTGCTTTTCCATGTTGTCGTCACCACACAGCAGATGCCACCACAGAAAGTTGATCACTTCTGGAGAGCGTGCCGAGAGGAACACCGCCTTCCCAGCGAACCCAACAGGTCTCCGTCCTCCCGTCCTTCCCATGTCCTTGTGGCCAGTGCCAGTGCTCCCAATGTGACCCGGGCTTTGCTCTGCACACAGGTTTGCAGTGCAGGTCATGAAGACCCTGCTCTGCCGGCTGCAGTGTGAGAATGAGGTGATGGCTGTGGAGTCCAAGCATGGCTGGGACACCATGCTCTGCGCTCATACCCAGTACTATGCTGTGGCTCTGCTGGCCAGGTGAGACCCCCTGCTCCCTGCTGTCCCTGGAATTTGTGCCCTGTGCCCGGGCTGCCCCACACAGTCCCTGTGGTCATGGGCCAGAGGGCCTCGTCACTTTAGGGACGGCCGAGCAGACTGGAAAAGGCTGGGAGAGGAGGGTGCACAGGAGTGGCCGCCTCCCAAAGCACCCACGTCCCCTCCAGGGATGCTGGGGAAAGACTGCACCTCTGGGAGTCAGTCGTGAGGAAAGTGTGCCCCCCCCAGCTCAGGCTCTTTCTTCCTTTTTGCCCCTGACAGGGAGATGCGCCATGTCTTGATCCCTTTGTCTGCCTGCATCGCAACCCGCTTGCTCCGGCTGCTCAGCATTGAGAAGCCAGGCTGCGATCTGCCTTTCCTGGCATTCCTTGTGGAGGTGAGCCTGAAGAGCAGCGCTGCCTGGCTGAGCTGCCTCCCAGCTCTCTGCCCTCTCGCAGCCGCATCCCTAGCCTCCTGGGATGGCACCAGCGCCCTGTGCTGCTGCTGCCTGGGGCTGGCCCTGTGCAGTTCTGGGCTCCTGCCAGCCGGGCCCTGTACCACTGCCCTGTGCCTTTCAGGTTCTGGAGTGCCTGGACTGGACTAAATGTGGTGGCTGGGTCCTGAGGGTCGTGTCCAGGTACCTGCGGATCGAGTGCAGGAAGAGGTGTCGCCTGGCGCTCAAAGGCCTGCTGGTGCTCAGCAAGGATCCCCTGATGGTGAGAAGGGGGCAGCAGCTGAAGCTGCACTGGGGAGAGCAGCCCAATGGGCTGGCTGGCCTTCAGGAGCTGAGGCAACTGCTCCCAGCTCTCCTGCCTCAGCTGCCCGAGTGCTTTGGGACAGGCCTTTGGTGTCTGGGCCCTGCGGCAGCAGGCTGGGCTTGCAGTGCCAGGGCGCTGTCGCTGCTGCAGCTGTTCACGGCTTCACAGCGCAGCCTTGTGTTCCACGCAGGCCAGAAGAATGTGCTGCCTGTCTGAAAGCTTTGTGGATCTGCTGGCTGATGAAGATGAAGTGGTGGTTGCCCTGACCCTCCGTGTGCTTACTAATATGCTGGAGAGCGAAAACATCCTGGTATCCAGCACCACCGCCCCAAAGCTGGCTGAGGCACTCCTGGCGCTCTTTGACAATGTAAGGTTCTGCAACCCGAGCCACAGGCATTGGGTGCTGCCCAGAAACGTTGTACTGTCTGCATTTTCAAGTCTTTGCCTAAGTGGGCCTGGAGTAATTGATGCTTAGGGTTTTTCCTTTCCTCTAGGAAAATAGCTACATGCAACTGCTCTCCATGGACCTCTTCTGTAAAGTGATGGAGTTGGTAGTGAAGGAGGGAGAAGAGCCTCTAAAGACAATTGTCAACAATAGCCTGTACCTACTTTTAATCTACTGCCATGATGAGAACCGGCGTGTGGCAAATGTGAGGTTTTGTGCATCCCTGGGACGGGGGCTCAGCTGCCTCCTGCCCTGCTGCAGGAGGAGGAGGAGGCTGCGTCCTCCTCCAGGCCATGGCACAGGGATGCGGGTCCTTGTGCCCTGGGCTGTGGTGCCATCTCTGCATCTCTGCTGCTCTTCAGGCCTCTCGGGAAACCCTGCAATGTGCGGCCAAGTTCCTGAAGAGGAGGGATCTTGAGGAGCTACTGACGAAGAAACAACCCTTGACTATTGATGAGTGTAAGGTAAGGATGGCTTGGAGAAGTGGCAGCCTCAGCCTGGAGAAGATCCGTGGCCGCGGGGCTGGAAGCCGTGGCCCCTGCCCAGTGCTGCACCCGGGGGCTCCAGCCTGCGCCCCACACGCCGCTGCCTTCCCTGGGCCCCGCGGGCTCTTCTCCAGGCTCCTGCGGCCCCGAGCCGGGTGCCTGTGGAGTCCCGGCCCAGCGGGGCTGCGGGCACGGGGCGGCACCGCGGCTCCCCGGGCAGCAGCCGGCCCTCTGCCCCCTCCAGAGCCCAGCGCCAGCGGCTGCTGGCCGGGCCTCAGGGCCGTGCGGGCAGGGGAGGCCGGGGCTGGGCGCGGCCAGAGCCCGGCCCAGGGGCTGAGCCCGCGCCAACCCTTCCCTCCTGCCGCTCTCTCCAGCTGACAGATGACAGGATCCGACCGGCCGAGCACCTGCGCCGGGCCCTGCCCTACCTGGAGAACCCACAGGAGTCCCTGCCAGAGGCGGCCATGCTGTTCATGGGTGAGCCATGAGCCCGGGCTCCCTCCCCGGCCCGCCGCAGCTCGGCCCCGGCCCTGGCTGCTGCTGCCCCGGCTGCAGCAGCGGCATCCGGGCCCGGCGCCGTGGAGCCCCGCCTGCCCTCGGGGCTGCTGCCGCCCTCTGGCAGCCGTGCCCTGGGGCGGCAGCAGGCGGCAAGGGCCCGGGCTGAGCCCTGCCGGGGCAGGAGGCCGTGTGGCCACAGGGCTGGCAGCGGCGCTGGCAGGGAGCCGTGCCGCTGGGGCCGTGACACGCTCTCTGAGGGGGCAGCCAGGACAGCTTCACCTTCTCAGTCAGGGTGAGTGAGGGCAGCGGGCCGTCAGCGGCTCTGGCGGGGGAAGCTGCACTGCCCGGGCAGACAGCTGCAATCCCCGGCTCTGGAGGCCTTTGCTCCTTGTGTGGACGAGGGCTGGAGAGGGCACAACACACAGAGATTTTAGGGGCACGTGGGGGATTCATGGCAAGGACCTTCGGGCTGATCCCAATGTCTCCTGCTTGCTTCTGAGTGGGATGGTTCTGGCAGGAAGATCTCCTAGGATTCCCACTGATCCAGCCTCTGACCATGGCTCTGTTCTTCTCTCTTGCAGCCCTTCAAACCCAGAGGCAAGACAACAGCCCGTCATGCTGTGAACCTGCAAAATGAAGCCCGCTTTCCCCAGGAAGCTAAACAACTGGGGACGTCTTCTGAATCCAGCAAACCAGTGTCCCAAGAACACACCAGGAGACACTGAAGAGGACACCATCTCTCAGTGCTACTGGAGCTCCACGCACAGCTGAGGCGGAGTACAATTCTCCTGGCTTCATACCTTTCCCTCTTTGTAGTTAACTCCCTCCCTCCAGCCCTCAGACCCTGCCCATCCCTCCTTATTCCCTCCAAGCTCATCCCTTTGCTTGGCCTTGAATTAATAAACACTTTGGCTTCTTCACTTCACCTGTGTCTCTGTGGAGCTGATGCGGCGTAAAAACCTGAGCCCTGGCACACACAGGCCCCTGCTGCCGTCCTCTTGCGCGCCGTCTTTTGTGCAGAGACACAGAGGAGCGAGGCCGCGTCAGGCTGGAAAGGTGCCTGTGCTGAAGGTCCAGTTCCACAACACTGTGCAGTTTAAGGTCCTACTGAGCAGCCTGAAGCTCTGGATTTTGGGAGAGCCAACCTGAGGACGCTCTGAAGCCAGCTGTAAAGGGATTCCTTGGCAAGCATCTACAGAGGGCAAAGGAGCTTGGAATGCTGGAAGCTTTCAAGAATAGCTTGCTGAAAGCACAGCAGTGCTCCATCCCTGCACAGAGATGGCAGAAGCAGAGACCACCAGGCCTTAACAGGGAGCTTGGGGTGTGCCTAAGGGCAAGTGAAGCAGCAGCAGCAGCAGCACGGTGGCCGAGACTCGGACGCGTGACCCAGCCAATGGCCCCAGCGCCGTCAGGCAGTGCCGGGATCCCGGCTGCGGTTCTGGTGCCCAGAGCTGAGGAATCGCAGCCCCTGCCTCAGAGGCTGCCAGAAAGCCAAGCGAGTGAGAGCAGAGGGAGGGCAGCCTTCCAGTCTCTCCTGGGCATGGCCGCAAAGCAGCCCCTGCTTCTCCTTCCTCTGCCCGTGTTTGGGGTGTGCTGATGGCAGCGCCAGCCAGGTTGCGCTCTGTCTTCCAAAGGATGTGGAGAGTGGGCATGAAAAGTGCTGCGTGCACAGCGGAGAGTCCTGGAAGGTGCTGGCGAGAGTGTCCTGCGGGAACAGGGCTCTCTGGTCTCTGGCCGGGAAGAGCCTGCTTTTGCTGCTGTGAGCGCAGGCAGGAGTGGAGGCAGCGGGCAGCTTGTGTTTGTAGAGGGCCTGGGGCTGCATGTGTCAACCTCCAGCTGGAATCACACTGGGGGAAATGCCATCAAGAGCTGGAGCGCCTGTCCAGAAAGGACCAGAAAGAAATTCAGCCTTGCCAGCGTTTCTTAAGAGTGTCTTGGCATTCCCCAGGAAAGCTTCCAATCTGGGGAAAGGCCTCTGGGGGAAAGGGGCTAGCTGCTGAAGGAAAGTGCTTTCCTAGGAGCTCCCAGTGATGTAGGAACAACTGTCCTCCTTTGGCTCTCTGTGGTCCTTTCAGTCCTTGAGGCCCGTTGCCCTTGGCAGACGGACAAGGGAAGGGAGAAGGCTGTGAAGAGCAGGTTTGGAATCCAGCTGGACCTGCAGAGACCAAGGCAAGCACCTGCAGCAGGGTGTGTTTCCCCCCTTTGGACACAGGTGTGAGCAGGAGCATCTCTGTCCAGCTGCCAGCCCCAAAGCTGTCTTGGAGAGCTCTGAATTCAAAGGCCTTCCCGCACACACGTCTCACGTCTTAGCTGTCTGCTGTGTTTCAACTCTTGGCAATATGCATTTGCCTCTTGCTTGCTGGAGGCTGCTGTGGCCCAGAGGGCCAGCACCGAGCTGGGCTGTGTGGGCCAGGCAGCAGGGAGAGTCTTGGCTGCTCTTGCTGTGTGCGTGGCCTCAGAAAAGGCTTGGAAGCTTTGCCTCCCAATGGGCCCTGCTCCCTGCCTCTTCCTCTGCATCTTGGAGAGAACAAGGCAGGCATTTCTGGCAGCTGGGCATTAGCAGGCCTTCAAATGGGGGCGTCCTGTGGAGCAGGCCCAGCTGAGACACCCTGAGAGGAGCCCAGCGCTCCTTGCCCCTCTGCGCTGACACGTGAGCCTTGTCTGCTTTCGGGATGACCCTGGCTGTGTCAGGGGGTGCTACGTGGACACGAGACAGCCGGTCCTGTCCTGCTGGGTCCCAGCAGTGCGTGGCAGCGGTCCTACCACCCCGTCAGGATGCCGGCCAAGAGAGGTCCTGGAAGCTGAGGGAAGTGATCTGAAGCTTGCGCGAGTGCCTGCAGCTCAAGGTCAAGGGCCTTCCCTCAGGATAGAGCAGTCCTGAGAGGTCTCTAGAATTCAATGAAATCAGCAGACAAATGCATTGTCCACCAAGAGCTCTTTTATTGGCAGGAGGTTAGGGCTCTGCACCCCAGCACAAGGCTTCTTCGCCACGTCCAAATTTCAGTGGGTTGCTGTAGGAATTCTATCAAAAATACATTCCGTCTTTAGACTGCTGAAGTGATTCCATAGGCAGGGGCTTAGAAGGAAACACATTGCGTCAGAATCCTAGGCCTGAAGTTAATGTCCACCTGCTGGCCAGGAGGAGTCTCAGCGCACCAAAGCAGCTCATCTTCCTCATGCCTTCCCTGCACAGGGCTGATTCTGTAGCCGCCCTTAGGTCTTCCCGAAGGTTATGTCTCAAGCTTTTTGTCAAGTCACTCTCATGTCAAGTTAGGCTTCCAGGTTTTTCTGATGTTAACTGGTGCTAAGGACTTCTGGATATCTGCGCTAAGTCCTCTTCACTTCTGTCAATTGCTTGTGCTTCCTTCTATCGAACAAAAGCCTTGTTTCATTCCTCAATGTGCCTGATGCTGGCCCAAGTCTTTTGGCACTGCTTGCTTTCCTGTGGCATGTTCTACCTGCCCCGAGAGTAAAGAGGGAGCTGGAGAAGGAACTTGCCGGGCTGCTCTCCATCCTTTAGCAGCAGTCCTGCTGAAGCGGCCAAGTCGGAGCTGAGCGCAAATGGACCAGCCGTGCACGGGAAGGGTGGGTGGGAAGGATGATCCAGGAACCGTAGGCCTGGCAGCCTGAGCTTGCTAGTGGGGAAGGCCTTGGAGCACATCTTCCTGAGTGCCATGCCACGGCACGTGCAGGGAACCAGGGGGTGGCAAAGCTCTGCGCAGGCATGGGGACAGCTGCGGGTCTTGGCAGGGTGTTGAGCTGGGGTTGCTGTTGCTGGGCGTGTTGGGGAAGGAGTTGTCTGAAAGGTGAGAAGTCTAGGCTGGACCTGGGGTCACTTTGAAGGCAGCACCTGTGCTACGGCACAGCTTTGGTGATGGAGGACTGAAGGAATAGCTGGGACTTTTTCTCTTAGTCATCCTGCTTCTCCTGCAGAGAAGAAGAGGGGAGAGCTCTACTTTCTTGGCCACTTCCATAGCTGGAGCAGGGGGAGGATTAGCCCTTTTGCAATCTACTCATTTGTTTGGGCTTCTTTTGTAACACTGAGTGGGCTTTCATTCCTGGAGAGCTTTGATTCCTTAAGAGAATTAGGCTCTTCCCATGCCTTCCTAGGAAAATGTTTGAAACCAAAGTAAGGCCTTTGTTTTGCCTCTGTGTGGTCTTCTGCTTTGCAAAGTGACATGCAGTGGATGACCTTAAGGCAAACGTGTTGCTGCTGTAATAGATACAAAGTATTAAATTCCTGGATTAAAATTGTGTGTCTTAAAACTTTGCAGCGGAAGGTAAAATCCCCTGAATTGCTGGAAACACTTCCAGGGCCTGTCTTTGCATACCACAGTCTTTTCACAGTCCTAAGGTGTTACCTGGACATCTGCCAGAGAGATAAGCGGGGAAAGGGCCCATGAAGCATGGGCTGACCACATCTTCACAGCTCATCAGGAGATCCCATACCAATCTGGGCGGAGGGCGGCAGAAACCATCTGACAGAAGATTCCGAGACTTTTCACGCAGACGTCTTTTCAATTTCTCAGGAAACTCTTTCAGATACCCCTTGCGGACACCAGACATTTCAATGATTCGCTTATGTACACGATGTCATGTTCTTCGGGTTCTTTGTTACCGTCTTGTTTTTGCCTCAGGGTAGAAAAATGGTCTAAAACACCTCCCCCGAGACCCCGAAGTTGTGGGCAGTACTCTGGAGAAGCACCCTTTGCTGCTCCCGGATTGACCACCCAACATTGGATCCATGTTGTCCTGATTTATTGTAGCATTTCCCGAAATTGCTTTTCAAATTTGTTAACTAAATCTTTGAGTTTGGAAATTGGCTCTGATCATTTCTAACACTGCTTTGAGATGGGAAGGAAGCTTGCAAATCTATCAGGTTCTCAGGCCATTGCTATAAATTTAGGAAGTTGGCAACTTTTTGCGACTACTTGAGTTGAGTAACGGGAAGAAAAGCTTTCCTGAATTGAGGATTCTTAAATGCCAACTCCTTCTATGCCTCTGCTGCCAGGGTGATTTTGTGCTTCAGGAAATCACTCCAAGTAGAAAACAATTTCAGCATGGAGTAAGAGCTTCTGACAGAGACCAAGTGTTGCCAGCACTTGCTCCAGGTGCTCCTGCCAACATCCCCTGTAGGAAGGAGCCCAGCCGCCAGGGCCCGTTGGCTTTGGCTGCCCTGTGGCAGAGAAGCGCCCCGGGGCACAGGTCTCTTGGGCAGGAGATGGCACCAGCGTTGTCAGGGCTCGGGGAGCGGCAGCTCTGCTTGGGCGGGGGCTCCGTCACGCCTGCCGATTTCAGCGCTGCCCTGGCCCCAGGGGTCAGAGCAGCATCCGTGCCCCGGCCCACAGGTTCCTCGTCTGTGTCACACCCATGGGTTTAGGACGGCCACCGGGTGGGACGTGTCCCAGGGAGGCCGTGCCAGCTTCTGTGCGAGGCCCCGTGCCCTTCCCGCTGCGGCTGCGTCGGCGGCCCTGGGGGCTCCTTCTGCTGCCCTTGGCCCGCAGAGCAGGGCAGCGTTTGCCCACGGTTTGAGCCGCTGCGAAAGATGCTGTCTCAGGGCTGTCTTAGACATTTGGGGTGAGGGGTTCCTTCCAACCTGGGCCACTTTGGCTGGGCTGGGAGCGGCCCCAGGGCAGGTGGCAGTGTGTGCATTGGCCCTTTGTGACGCGGTGCAGCAGCGCGGTCACCGTGGCATGGAATGCCACAGGGTGTCCAAGGACCCTTTGTGACACGTGGGGACATAGGTGCTGGCGGTGACGCAGCCAGGCCACATTCCTTGGAGCAGGCGACGGGACAGGACGCGCCAGAGCGGTGCTGTGAGGAGCCCCCGCACAGCGCACTCGTTTGTGCCTGACCCAGAGCTTCTACGAGGAGTGACTCGTGCAGCTGACCTCACGGCCAGACTGCACGACTTGGTGACTCGGAGGTTTTCCAAGTCATCTCTTATCCCTGTGGCCTGTGGCCTCCAGGCCGGACTGTGGGATTTGGTGACTTGAATCGTCTACGAGGAACCTCCTGTCATTGTGGCAGGAGCCCTTGAGACCAGAGTGCAGGACTTGCTGTCCTGCAGCCTTCCTGAGGCTTCTTCTGCCACAGGTGCTTTCAAGGCGCAAGTGCACAACTTGTTGCCTCAGTGCTTTCCTGAGGCATCTCTCTTGAAAGGTGCTGTGGCATGGCGGGCAGATTTCTCGGCCTGTCCAAAGTGTTCAGGGGGAAAAAAAGCAAAGGCCCTGGAGCTACCCCAGCACAAGAGCCTGAAGAGCGCGAGTGGATCCAGACACTACAGGATGGTGAGTGGCAGAGCTGGGCCACAGGGCTGATGGCTGCAGCCAACGTGGCCCCATCCCATCCCGTCCCTATCGCAGCCTGGGGAGGGCAGGGCTGGGCTGTGTTCTCCGGCCTCTCCCGCAGCCCCTCAGCTCTGGCTGCTCTCGCTCTTTGCCAGATGCAGCCACGGACGGCACACAAGAGCAGAGGCCTGCCGGTGGAAGCTTCCGCAGGACACTGAAGGTACCTGCAGCCATCCCCGCCTGGGCTGGGCCTGCTGTCACTGCTCAGCCGAGCACCGCGCTTGGAGCAGTCCATGGAACACGTCTCTCTTCCCTGTCCTTTGTTCTCCTGCAGATGATCCGAAAATTCCTGCGCATTCGGCGTAGAAACACCAGCAGCACGGCAGCTGAGGGCTCAGCTGAGCCTGACTGTGGGCTGACCGAGCCCCAGGCAGAGCCTGATGTCAACACAGATTTGGCTGAGCCCTCAGAAAATTTTGACGCTGCGTTGAATGATCAAAGGACAAAGGCTGACAAGGCAGTGGCTGAGGATGTGGCCCTCCAAACGGCTGACACTGGAGAGACTCAGGGCATCAGAGATACTGGCGCCACGGCCACTCCCACTGCCATTCCTGCTCCCGCTGTGGATTTTATCCAGAAGAGTGGTATTTCTTCTGAGCAGCAGGTAAACAGCCTGGGGCCGGCGCTAGAGGCTTCCCAGGATTGTGTGTCATCTCCAGCCACGGCCACTGGGCCCCCTCAGCCTTTGTGGCCGGCACAGCGTGGCAGGAAAGGGAAGCGATTCTTGGGGGAAGCTGGTGAAGTTGCTCTCCTAGACAGCGGCCCAAGTCTTCCCCATGCCCTTTCCAGGTGCCAGCCATTGTAAAGAAGATGCACCAGAATTTTGCATCGCATGGAAATGCGGATACCAGGCTGCCCATGAACATCGTGAGGCTGGCCGAAGAACACCCAGCTGATGTGGTGCTGACCCTCCTGCGCTGTGCCCCAACATGTGACAGGTATGGGCCCACCTGCCTTGAGAGCTCAGGCCTCCCCGGCCTTTAGGGCCATGGCCCTGCACGGCCCGTGCAATGGGCTCTGCCAGAGCGGCAGACAGGTCCGGGACCCTCGGGCCCCTCTGTTTCCCGAGCCTGCTGCCGTGCTCCCTCCCTGCCCTTCAGGGCACCGGGGCTCTGTCACCCGGCCCCCAGAGCCGCACAGGGCATGGTAGTGTGGCTGAGATGTCCCTGACACAGAGCTCTGATCCCACAGAGCTGCTGCAATGATCTGGAGAAGCATAGGCTCATCGAGTCTCACAGTGGAGAAGGTTCTGCCAACACTGCTCTGTGTGATGGAGGATTGGCCTCTGCACAGCATGTTCACCTCGGATGGGGACAAGGAGGACGTCTTTGCCCTGGCTGTGAGTTTCTGGGCATTTGCTCACCCCCAGGTCACCACTCCAGCAGCTCTCCATCCTCTCCCTGCCTCAGGCCCTGGGCTGAAACCTGGCCTAAGGGCAGGCTCAGGGGGCACCAGGCCCGCTGCTCCCCCTGCGTCTCCCCTGGGGCCCTGCCACATGGACACCTCGCACTGAGCGCTCTCCATGGCAACTTCTTTTGCAGGCAACTCTGGTGGTGTGGGTGATTGTCCAGGTGCCTGAGTGCCACGAGGCAATGATCCTTTTTTCCTCCCGCCTCTTTGTGGCTCTGCTTTTCCATGTTGTCGTCACCACACAGCAGATGCCACCACAGAAAGTCGATCACTTCTGGAGAGCGTGCCGAGAGGAACACCGCCTTCCCAGCGAACCCAACAGGTCTCCGTCCTCCCGTCCTTCCCATGTCCTTGTGGCCAGTGCCAGTGCTCCCAATGTGACCCGGGCTTTGCTCTGCACACAGGTTTGCAGTGCAGGTCATGAAGACCCTGCTCTGCCGGCTGCAGTGTGAGAATGAGGTGATGGCTGTGGAGTCCAAGCATGGCTGGGACACCATGCTCTGCGCTCATACCCAGTACTATGCTGTGGCTCTGCTGGCCAGGTGAGACCCCCTGCTCCCTGCTGTCCCTGGAATTTGTGCCCTGTGCCCGGGCTGCCCCACACAGTCCCTGTGGTCATGGGCCAGAGGGCCTCGTCACTTTAGGGACGGCCGAGCAGACTGGAAAAGGCTGGGAGAGGAGGGTGCACAGGAGTGGCCGCCTCCCAAAGCACCCACGTCCCCTCCAGGGATGCTGGGGAAAGACTGCACCTCTGGGAGTCAGTCGTGAGGAAAGTGTGCCCCCCCCAGCTCAGGCTCTTTCTTCCTTTTTGCCCCTGACAGGGAGATGCGCCATGTCTTGATCCCTTTGTCTGCCTGCATCGCAACCCGCTTGCTCCGGCTGCTCAGCATTGAGAAGCCAGGCTGCGATCTGCCTTTCCTGGCATTCCTTGTGGAGGTGAGCCTGAAGAGCAGCGCTGCCTGGCTGAGCTGCCTCCCAGCTCTCTGCCCTCTCGCAGCCGCATCCCTAGCCTCCTGGGATGGCACCAGCGCCCTGTGCTGCTGCTGCCTGGGGCTGGCCCTGTGCAGTTCTGGGCTCCTGCCAGCCGGGCCCTGTACCACTGCCCTGTGCCTTTCAGGTTCTGGAGTGCCTGGACTGGACTAAATGTGGTGGCTGGGTCCTGAGGGTCGTGTCCAGGTACCTGCGGATCGAGTGCAGGAAGAGGTGTCGCCTGGCGCTCAAAGGCCTGCTGGTGCTCAGCAAGGATCCCCTGATGGTGAGAAGGGGGCAGCAGCTGAAGCTGCACTGGGGAGAGCAGCCCAATGGGCTGGCTGGCCTTCAGGAGCTGAGGCAACTGCTCCCAGCTCTCCTGCCTCAGCTGCCCGAGTGCTTTGGGACAGGCCTTTGGTGTCTGGGCCCTGCGGCAGCAGGCTGGGCTTGCAGTGCCAGGGCGCTGTCGCTGCTGCAGCTGTTCACGGCTTCACAGCGCAGCCTTGTGTTCCACGCAGGCCAGAAGAATGTGCTGCCTGTCTGAAAGCTTTGTGGATCTGCTGGCTGATGAAGATGAAGTGGTGGTTGCCCTGACCCTCCGTGTGCTTACTAATATGCTGGAGAGCGAAAACATCCTGGTATCCAGCACCACCGCCCCAAAGCTGGCTGAGGCACTCCTGGCGCTCTTTGACAATGTAAGGTTCTGCAACCCGAGCCACAGGCATTGGGTGCTGCCCAGAAACGTTGTACTGTCTGCATTTTCAAGTCTTTGCCTAAGTGGGCCTGGAGTAATTGATGCTTAGGGTTTTTCCTTTCCTCTAGGAAAATAGCTACATGCAACTGCTCTCCATGGACCTCTTCTGTAAAGTGATGGAGTTGGTAG
Source organism: Chamaea fasciata (assembly GCF_029207755.1). Taxonomy (NCBI): domain Eukaryota; kingdom Metazoa; phylum Chordata; class Aves; order Passeriformes; family Sylviidae; genus Chamaea; species Chamaea fasciata. The sequence continues at coordinate 81,248,007 of NW_027094089.1, forward strand.
TGAAGGAGGGAGAAGAGCCTCTAAAGACAATTGTCAACAATAGCCTGTACCTACTTTTAATCTACTGCCATGATGAGAACCGGCGTGTGGCAAATGTGAGGTTTTGTGCATCCCTGGGACGGGGGCTCAGCTGCCTCCTGCCCTGCTGCAGGAGGAGGAGGAGGCTGCGTCCTCCTCCAGGCCATGGCACAGGGATGCGGGTCCTTGTGCCCTGGGCTGTGGTGCCATCTCTGCATCTCTGCTGCTCTTCAGGCCTCTCGGGAAACCCTGCAATGTGCGGCCAAGTTCCTGAAGAGGAGGGATCTTGAGGAGCTACTGACGAAGAAACAACCCTTGACTATTGATGAGTGTAAGGTAAGGATGGCTTGGAGAAGTGGCAGCCTCAGCCTGGAGAAGATCCGTGGCCGCGGGGCTGGAAGCCGTGGCCCCTGCCCAGTGCTGCACCCGGGGGCTCCAGCCTGCGCCCCACACGCCGCTGCCTTCCCTGGGCCCCGCGGGCTCTTCTCCAGGCTCCTGCGGCCCCGAGCCGGGTGCCTGTGGAGTCCCGGCCCAGCGGGGCTGCGGGCACGGGGCGGCACCGCGGCTCCCCGGGCAGCAGCCGGCCCTCTGCCCCCTCCAGAGCCCAGCGCCAGCGGCTGCTGGCCGGGCCTCAGGGCCGTGCGGGCAGGGGAGGCCGGGGCTGGGCGCGGCCAGAGCCCGGCCCAGGGGCTGAGCCCGCGCCAACCCTTCCCTCCTGCCGCTCTCTCCAGCTGACAGATGACAGGATCCGACCGGCCGAGCACCTGCGCCGGGCCCTGCCCTACCTGGAGAACCCACAGGAGTCCCTGCCAGAGGCGGCCATGCTGTTCATGGGTGAGCCATGAGCCCGGGCTCCCTCCCCGGCCCGCCGCAGCTCGGCCCCGGCCCTGGCTGCTGCTGCCCCGGCTGCAGCAGCGGCATCCGGGCCCGGCGCCGTGGAGCCCCGCCTGCCCTCGGGGCTGCTGCCGCCCTCTGGCAGCCGTGCCCTGGGGCGGCAGCAGGCGGCAAGGGCCCGGGCTGAGCCCTGCCGGGGCAGGAGGCCGTGTGGCCACAGGGCTGGCAGCGGCGCTGGCAGGGAGCCGTGCCGCTGGGGCCGTGACACGCTCTCTGAGGGGGCAGCCAGGACAGCTTCACCTTCTCAGTCAGGGTGAGTGAGGGCAGCGGGCCGTCAGCGGCTCTGGCGGGGGAAGCTGCACTGCCCGGGCAGACAGCTGCAATCCCCGGCTCTGGAGGCCTTTGCTCCTTGTGTGGACGAGGGCTGGAGAGGGCACAACACACAGAGATTTTAGGGGCACGTGGGGGATTCATGGCAAGGACCTTCGGGCTGATCCCAATGTCTCCTGCTTGCTTCTGGGTGGGATGGTTCTGGCAGGAAGATCTCCTAGGATTCCCACTGATCCAGCCTCTGACCATGGCTCTGTTCTTCTCTCTTGCAGCCCTTCAAACCCAGAGGCAAGACAACAGCCCGTCATGCTGTGAACCTGCAAAATGAAGCCCGCTTTCCCCAGGAAGCTAAACAACTGGGGACGTCTTCTGAATCCAGCAAACCAGTGTCCCAAGAACACACCAGGAGACACTGAAGAGGACACCATCTCTCAGTGCTACTGGAGCTCCACGCACAGCTGAGGCGGAGTACAATTCTCCTGGCTTCATACCTTTCCCTCTTTGTAGTTAACTCCCTCCCTCCAGCCCTCAGACCCTGCCCATCCCTCCTTATTCCCTCCAAGCTCATCCCTTTGCTTGGCCTTGAATTAATAAACACTTTGGCTTCTTCACTTCACCTGTGTCTCTGTGGAGCTGATGCGGCGTAAAAACCTGAGCCCTGGCACACACAGGCCCCTGCTGCCGTCCTCTTGCGCGCCGTCTTTTGTGCAGAGACACAGAGGAGCGAGGCCGCGTCAGGCTGGAAAGGTGCCTGTGCTGAAGGTCCAGTTCCACAACACTGTGCAGTTTAAGGTCCTACTGAGCAGCCTGAAGCTCTGGATTTTGGGAGAGCCAACCTGAGGACGCTCTGAAGCCAGCTGTAAAGGGATTCCTTGGCAAGCATCTACAGAGGGCAAAGGAGCTTGGAATGCTGGAAGCTTTCAAGAATAGCTTGCTGAAAGCACAGCAGTGCTCCATCCCTGCACAGGGTCGGGGAGATGGCAGAAGCAGAGACCACCAGGCCTTAACAGGGAGCTTGGGGTGTGCCTAAGGGCAAGTGAAGCAGCAGCAGCAGCAGCACGGTGGCCGAGACTCGGACGCGTGACCCAGCCAATGGCCCCAGCGCCGTCAGGCAGTGCCGGGATCCCGGCTGCGGTTCTGGTGCCCAGAGCTGAGGAATCGCAGCCCCTGCCTCAGAGGCTGCCAGAAAGCCAAGCGAGTGAGAGCAGAGGGAGGGCAGCCTTCCAGTCTCTCCTGGGCATGGCCGCAAAGCAGCCCCTGCTTCTCCTTCCTCTGCCCGTGTTTGGGGTGTGCTGATGGCAGCGCCAGCCAGGTTGCGCTCTGTCTTCCAAAGGATGTGGAGAGTGGGCATGAAAAGTGCTGCGTGCACAGCGGAGAGTCCTGGAAGGTGCTGGCAAGAGTGTCCTGCGGGAACAGGGCTCTCTGGTCTCTGGCCGGGAAGAGCCTGCTTTTGCTGCTGTGAGCGCAGGCAGGAGTGGAGGCAGCGGGCAGCTTGTGTTTGTAGAGGGCCTGGGGCTGCATGTGTCAACCTCCAGCTGGAATCACACTGGGGGAAATGCCATCAAGAGCTGGAGCGCCTGTCCAGAAAGGACCAGAAAGAAATTCAGCCTTGCCAGCGTTTCTTAAGAGTGTCTTGGCATTCCCCAGGAAAGCTTCCAATCTGGGGAAAGGCCTCTGGGGGAAAGGGGCTAGCTGCTGAAGGAAAGTGCTTTCCTAGGAGCTCCCAGTGATGTAGGAACAACTGTCCTCCTTTGGCTCTCTGTGGTCCTTTCAGTCCTTGAGGCCCGTTGCCCTTGGCAGACGGACAAGGGAAGGGAGAAGGCTGTGAAGAGCAGGTTTGGAATCCAGCTGGACCTGCAGAGACCAAGGCAAGCACCTGCAGCAGGGTGTGTTTCCCCCCTTTGGACACAGGTGTGAGCAGGAGCATCTCTGTCCAGCTGCCAGCCCCAAAGCTGTCTTGGAGAGCTCTGAATTCAAAGGCCTTCCCGCACACACGTCTCACGTCTTAGCTGTCTGCTGTGTTTCAACTCTTGGCAATATGCATTTGCCTCTTGCTTGCTGGAGGCTGCTGCGGCCCAGAGGGCCAGCACCGAGCTGGGCTGTGTGGGCCAGGCAGCAGGGAGAGTCTTGGCTGCTCTTGCTGTGTGCGTGGCCTCAGAAAAGGCTTGGAAGCTTTGCCTCCCAATGGGCCCTGCTCCCTGCCTCTTCCTCTGCATCTTGGAGAGAACAAGGCAGGCATTTCTGGCAGCTGGGCATTAGCAGGCCTTCAAATGGGGGCGTCCTGTGGAGCAGGCCCAGCTGAGACACCCTGAGAGGAGCCCAGCGCTCCTTGCCCCTCTGCGCTGACACGTGAGCCTTGTCTGCTTTCGGGATGACCCTGGCTGTGTCAGGGGGTGCTACGTGGACACGAGACAGCCGGTCCTGTCCTGCTGGGTCCCAGCAGTGCGTGGCAGCGGTCCTACCACCCCGTCAGGATGCCGGCCAAGAGAGGTCCTGGAAGCTGAGGGAAGTGATCTGAAGCTTGCGCGAGTGCCTGCAGCTCAAGGTCAAGGGCCTTCCCTCAGGATAGAGCAGTCCTGAGAGGTCTCTAGAATTCAATGAAATCAGCAGACAAATGCATTGTCCACCAAGAGCTCTTTTATTGGCAGGAGGTTAGGGCTCTGCACCCCAGCACAAGGCTTCTTCGCCACGTCCAAATTTCAGTGGGTTGCTGTAGGAATTCTATCAAAAATACATTCCGTCTTTAGACTGCTGAAGTGATTCCATAGGCAGGGGCTTAGAAGGAAACACATTGCGTCAGAATCCTAGGCCTGAAGTTAATGTCCACCTGCTGGCCAGGAGGAGTCTCAGCGCACCAAAGCAGCTCATCTTCCTCATGCCTTCCCTGCACAGGGCTGATTCTGTAGCCGCCCTTAGGTCTTCCCGAAGGTTATGTCTCAAGCTTTTTGTCAAGTCACTCTCATGTCAAGTTAGGCTTCCAGGTTTTTCTGATGTTAACTGGTGCTAAGGACTTCTGGATATCTGCGCTAAGTCCTCTTCACTTCTGTCAATTGCTTGTGCTTCCTTCTATCGAACAAAAGCCTTGTTTCATTCCTCAATGTGCCTGATGCTGGCCCAAGTCTTTTGGCACTGCTTGCTTTCCTGTGGCATGTTCTACCTGCCCCGAGAGTAAAGAGGGAGCTGGAGAAGGAACTTGCCGGGCTGCTCTCCATCCTTTAGCAGCAGTCCTGCTGAAGCGGCCAAGTCGGAGCTGAGCGCAAATGGACCAGCCGTGCACGGGAAGGGTGGGTGGGAAGGACGATCCAGGAACCGTAGGCCTGGCAGCCTGAGCTTGCTAGTGGGGAAGGCCTTGGAGCACATCTTCCTGAGTGCCATGCCACGGCACGTGCAGGGAACCAGGGGGTGGCAAAGCTCTGCGCAGGCATGGGGACAGCTGCGGGTCTTGGCAGGGTGTTGAGCTGGGGTTGCTGTTGCTGGGCGTGTTGGGGAAGGAGTTGTCTGAAAGGTGAGAAGTCTAGGCTGGACCTGGGGTCACTTTGAAGGCAGCACCTGTGCTACGGCACAGCTTTGGTGATGGAGGACTGAAGGAATAGCTGGGACTTTTTCTCTTAGTCATCCTGCTTCTCCTGCAGAGAAGAAGAGGGGAGAGCTCTACTTTCTTGGCCACTTCCATAGCTGGAGCAGGGGGAGGATTAGCCCTTTTGCAATCTACTCATTTGTTTGGGCTTCTTTTGTAACACTGAGTGGGCTTTCATTCCTGGAGAGCTTTGATTCCTTAAGAGAATTAGGCTCTTCCCATGCCTTCCTAGGGAAATGTTTGAAACCAAAGTAAGGCCTTTGTTTTGCCTCTGTGTGGTCTTCTGCTTTGCAAAGTGACATGCAGTGGATGACCTTAAGGCAAACGTGTTGCTGCTGTAATAGATACAAAGTATTAAATTCCTGGATTAAAATTGTGTGTCTTAAAACTTTGCAGCGGAAGGTAAAATCCCCTGAATTGCTGGAAACACTTCCAGGGCCTGTCTTTGCATACCACAGTCTTTTCACAGTCCTAAGGTGTTACCTGGACATCTGCCAGAGAGATAAGCGGGGAAAGGGCCCATGAAGCATGGGCTGACCATATCTTCACAGCTCATCAGGAGATCCCATACCAATCTGGGCGGAGGGCGGCAGAAACCATCTGACAGAAGATTCCGAGACTTTTCACGCAGACGTCTTTTCAATTTCTCAGGAAACTCTTTCAGATACCCCTTGCGGACACCAGACATTTCAATGATTCGCTTATGTACACGATGTCATGTTCTTCGGGTTCTTTGTTACCGTCTTGTTTTTGCCTCAGGGTAGAAAAATGGTCTAAAACACCTCCCCCGAGACCCCGAAGTTGTGGGCAGTACTCTGGAGAAGCACCCTTTGCTGCTCCCGGATTGACCACCCAACATTGGATCCATGTTGTCCTGATTTATTGTAGCATTTCCCGAAATTGCTTTTCAAATTTGTTAACTAAATCTTTGAGTTTGGAAATTGGCTCTGATCATTTCTAACACTGCTTTGAGATGGGAAGGAAGCTTGCAAATCTATCAGGTTCTCAGGCCATTGCTATAAATTTAGGAAGTTGGCAACTTTTTGCGACTACTTGAGTTGAGTAACGGGAAGAAAAGCTTTCCTGAATTGAGGATTCTTAAATGCCAACTCCTTCTATGCCTCTGCTGCCAGGGTGATTTTGTGCTTCAGGAAATCACTCCAAGTAGAAAACAATTTCAGCATGGAGTAAGAGCTTCTGACAGAGACCAAGTGTTGCCAGCACTTGCTCCAGGTGCTCCTGCCAACATCCCCTGTAGGAAGGAGCCCAGCCGCCAGGGCCCGTTGGCTTTGGCTGCCCTGTGGCAGAGAAGCGCCCCGGGGCACAGGTCTCTTGGGCAGGAGATGGCACCAGCGTTGTCAGGGCTCGGGGAGCGGCAGCTCTGCTTGGGCGGGGGCTCCGTCACGCCTGCCGATTTCAGCGCTGCCCTGGCCCCAGGGGTCAGAGCAGCATCCGTGCCCCGGCCCACAGGTTCCTCGTCTGTGTCACACCCATGGGTTTAGGACGGCCACCGGGTGGGACGTGTCCCAGGGAGGCCGTGCCAGCTTCTGTGCGAGGCCCCGTGCCCTTCCCGCTGCGGCTGCGTCGGCGGCCCTGGGGGCTCCTTCTGCTGCCCTTGGCCCGCAGAGCAGGGCAGCGTTTGCCCACGGTTTGAGCCGCTGCGAAAGATGCTGTCTCAGGGCTGTCTTAGACATTTGGGGTGAGGGGTTCCTTCCAACCTGGGCCACTTTGGCTGGGCTGGGAGCGGCCCCAGGGCAGGTGGCAGTGTGTGCATTGGCCCTTTGTGACGCGGTGCAGCAGCGCGGTCACCGTGGCATGGAATGCCACAGGGTGTCCAAGGACCCTTTGTGACACGTGGGGACATAGGTGCTGGCGGTGACGCAGCCAGGCCACATTCCTTGGAGCAGGCGACGGGACAGGACGCGCCAGAGCGGTGCTGTGAGGAGCCCCCGCACAGCGCACTCGTTTGTGCCTGACCCAGAGCTTCTACGAGGAGTGACTCGTGCAGCTGACCTCACGGCCAGACTGCACGACTTGGTGACTCGGAGGTTTTCCAAGTCATCTCTTATCCCTGTGGCCTGTGGCCTCCAGGCCGGACTGTGGGATTTGGTGACTTGAATCGTCTACGAGGAACCTCCTGTCATTGTGGCAGGAGCCCTTGAGACCAGAGTGCAGGACTTGCTGTCCTGCAGCCTTCCTGAGGCTTCTTCTGCCACAGGTGCTTTCAAGGCGCAAGTGCACAACTTGTTGCCTCAGTGCTTTCCTGAGGCATCTCTCTTGAAAGGTGCTGTGGCATGGCGGGCAGATTTCTCGGCCTGTCCAAAGTGTTCAGGGGGAAAAAAAGCAAAGGCCCTGGAGCTACCCCAGCACAAGAGCCTGAAGAGCGCGAGTGGATCCAGACACTACAGGATGGTGAGTGGCAGAGCTGGGCCACAGGGCTGATGGCTGCAGCCAACGTGGCCCCATCCCATCCCGTCCCTATCGCAGCCTGGGGAGGGCAGGGCTGGGCTGTGTTCTCCGGCCTCTCCCGCAGCCCCTCAGCTCTGGCTGCTCTCGCTCTTTGCCAGATGCAGCCACGGACGGCACACAAGAGCAGAGGCCTGCCGGTGGAAGCTTCCGCAGGACACTGAAGGTACCTGCAGCCATCCCCGCCTGGGCTGGGCCTGCTGTCACTGCTCAGCCGAGCACCGCGCTTGGAGCAGTCCATGGAACACGTCTCTCTTCCCTGTCCTTTGTTCTCCTGCAGATGATCCGAAAATTCCTGCGCATTCGGCGTAGAAACACCAGCAGCACGGCAGCTGAGGGCTCAGCTGAGCCTGACTGTGGGCTGACCGAGCCCCAGGCAGAGCCTGATGTCAACACAGATTTGGCTGAGCCCTCAGAAAATTTTGACGCTGCGTTGAATGATCAAAGGACAAAGGCTGACAAGGCAGTGGCTGAGGATGTGGCCCTCCAAACGGCTGACACTGGAGAGACTCAGGGCATCAGAGATACTGGCGCCACGGCCACTCCCACTGCCATTCCTGCTCCCGCTGTGGATTTTATCCAGAAGAGTGGTATTTCTTCTGAGCAGCAGGTAAACAGCCTGGGGCCGGCGCTAGAGGCTTCCCAGGATTGTGTGTCATCTCCAGCCACGGCCACTGGGCCCCCTCAGCCTTTGTGGCCGGCACAGCGTGGCAGGAAAGGGAAGCGATTCTTGGGGGAAGCTGGTGAAGTTGCTCTCCTAGACAGCGGCCCAAGTCTTCCCCATGCCCTTTCCAGGTGCCAGCCATTGTAAAGAAGATGCACCAGAATCTTGCATCGCATGGAAATGCGGATACCAGGCTGCCCATGAACATCGTGAGGCTGGCCGAAGAACACCCAGCTGATGTGGTGCTGACCCTCCTGCGCTGTGCCCCAACATGTGACAGGTATGGGCCCACCTGCCTTGAGAGCTCAGGCCTCCCCGGCCTTTAGGGCCATGGCCCTGCACGGCCCGTGCAATGGGCTCTGCCAGAGCGGCAGACAGGTCCGGGACCCTCGGGCCCCTCTGTTTCCCGAGCCTGCTGCCGTGCTCCCTCCCTGCCCTTCAGGGCACCGGGGCTCTGTCACCCGGCCCCCAGAGCCGCACAGGGCATGGTAGTGTGGCTGAGATGTCCCTGACACAGAGCTCTGATCCCACAGAGCTGCTGCAATGATCTGGAGAAGCATAGGCTCATCGAGTCTCACAGTGGAGAAGGTTCTGCCAACACTGCTCTGTGTGATGGAGGATTGGCCTCTGCACAGCACGTTCACCTCGGATGGGGACAAGGAGGACGTCTTTGCCCTGGCTGTGAGTTTCTGGGCATTTGCTCACCCCCAGGTCACCACTCCAGCAGCTCTCCATCCTCTCCCTGCCTCAGGCCCTGGGCTGAAACCTGGCCTAAGGGCAGGCTCAGGGGGCACCAGGCCCGCTGCTCCCCCTGCGTCTCCCCTGGGGCCCTGCCACATGGACACCTCGCACTGAGCGCTCTCCATGGCAACTTCTTTTGCAGGCAACTCTGGTGGTGTGGGTGATTGTCCAGGTGCCTGAGTGCCACGAGGCAATGATCCTTTTTTCCTCCCGCCTCTTTGTGGCTCTGCTTTTCCATGTTGTCGTCACCACACAGCAGATGCCACCACAGAAAGTCGATCACTTCTGGAGAGCGTGCCGAGAGGAACACCGCCTTCCCAGCGAACCCAACAGGTCTCCGTCCTCCCGTCCTTCCCATGTCCTTGTGGCCAGTGCCAGTGCTCCCAATGTGACCCGGGCTTTGCTCTGCACACAGGTTTGCAGTGCAGGTCATGAAGACCCTGCTCTGCCGGCTGCAGTGTGAGAATGAGGTGATGGCTGTGGAGTCCAAGCATGGCTGGGACACCATGCTCTGCGCTCATACCCAGTACTATGCTGTGGCTCTGCTGGCCAGGTGAGACCCCCTGCTCCCTGCTGTCCCTGGAATTTGTGCCCTGTGCCCGGGCTGCCCCACACAGTCCCTGTGGTCATGGGCCAGAGGGCCTCGTCACTTTAGGGACGGCCGAGCAGACTGGAAAAGGCTGGGAGAGGAGGGTGCACAGGAGTGGCCGCCTCCCAAAGCACCCACGTCCCCTCCAGGGATGCTGGGGAAAGACTGCACCTCTGGGAGTCAGTCGTGAGGAAAGTGTGCCCCCCCCAGCTCAGGCTCTTTCTTCCTTTTTGCCCCTGACAGGGAGATGCGCCATGTCTTGATCCCTTTGTCTGCCTGCATCGCAACCCGCTTGCTCCGGCTGCTCAGCATTGAGAAGCCAGGCTGCGATCTGCCTTTCCTGGCATTCCTTGTGGAGGTGAGCCTGAAGAGCAGCGCTGCCTGGCTGAGCTGCCTCCCAGCTCTCTGCCCTCTCGCAGCCGCATCCCTAGCCTCCTGGGATGGCACCAGCGCCCTGTGCTGCTGCTGCCTGGGGCTGGCCCTGTGCAGTTCTGGGCTCCTGCCAGCCGGGCCCTGTACCACTGCCCTGTGCCTTTCAGGTTCTGGAGTGCCTGGACTGGACTAAATGTGGTGGCTGGGTCCTGAGGGTCGTGTCCAGGTACCTGCGGATCGAGTGCAGGAAGAGGTGTCGCCTGGCGCTCAAAGGCCTGCTGGTGCTCAGCAAGGATCCCCTGATGGTGAGAAGGGGGCAGCAGCTGAAGCTGCACTGGGGAGAGCAGCCCAATGGGCTGGCTGGCCTTCAGGAGCTGAGGCAACTGCTCCCAGCTCTCCTGCCTCAGCTGCCCGAGTGCTTTGGGACAGGCCTTTGGTGTCTGGGCCCTGCGGCAGCAGGCTGGGCTTGCAGTGCCAGGGCGCTGTCGCTGCTGCAGCTGTTCACGGCTTCACAGCGCAGCCTTGTGTTCCACGCAGGCCAGAAGAATGTGCTGCCTGTCTGAAAGCTTTGTGGATCTGCTGGCTGATGAAGATGAAGTGGTGGTTGCCCTGACCCTCCGTGTGCTTACTAATATGCTGGAGAGCGAAAACATCCTGGTATCCAGCACCACCGCCCCAAAGCTGGCTGAGGCACTCCTGGCGCTCTTTGACAATGTAAGGTTCTGCAACCCGAGCCACAGGCATTGGGTGCTGCCCAGAAACGTTGTACTGTCTGCATTTTCAAGTCTTTGCCTAAGTGGGCCTGGAGTAATTGATGCTTAGGGTTTTTCCTTTCCTCTAGGAAAATAGCTACATGCAACTGCTCTCCATGGACCTCTTCTGTAAAGTGATGGAGTTGGTAGTGAAGGAGGGAGAAGAGCCTCTAAAGACAATTGTCAACAATAGCCTGTACCTACTTTTAATCTACTGCCATGATGAGAACCGGCGTGTGGCAAATGTGAGGTTTTGTGCATCCCTGGGACGGGGGCTCAGCTGCCTCCTGCCCTGCTGCAGGAGGAGGAGGAGGCTGCGTCCTCCTCCAGGCCATGGCACAGGGATGCGGGTCCTTGTGCCCTGGGCTGTGGTGCCATCTCTGCATCTCTGCTGCTCTTCAGGCCTCTCGGGAAACCCTGCAATGTGCGGCCAAGTTCCTGAAGAGGAGGGATCTTGAGGAGCTACTGACGAAGAAACAACCCTTGACTATTGATGAGTGTAAGGTAAGGATGGCTTGGAGAAGTGGCAGCCTCAGCCTGGAGAAGATCCGTGGCCGCGGGGCTGGAAGCCGTGGCCCCTGCCCAGTGCTGCACCCGGGGGCTCCAGCCTGCGCCCCACACGCCGCTGCCTTCCCTGGGCCCCGCGGGCTCTTCTCCAGGCTCCTGCGGCCCCGAGCCGGGTGCCTGTGGAGTCCCGGCCCAGCGGGGCTGCGGGCACGGGGCGGCACCGCGGCTCCCCGGGCAGCAGCCGGCCCTCTGCCCCCTCCAGAGCCCGGCGCCAGCGGCTGCTGGCCGGGCCTCAGGGCCGTGCGGGCAGGGGAGGCCGGGGCTGGGCGCGGCCAGAGCCCGGCCCAGGGGCTGAGCCCGCGCCAACCCTTCCCTCCTGCCGCTCTCTCCAGCTGGCAGATGACAGGATCCGACCGGCCGAGCACCTGCGCCGGGCCCTGCCCTACCTGGAGAACCCACAGGAGTCCCTGCCAGAGGCGGCCATGCTGTTCATGGGTGAGCCATGAGCCCGGGCTCCCTCCCCGGCCCGCCGCAGCTCGGCCCCGGCCCTGGCTGCTGCTGCCGCGGCTGCAGCAGCGGCATCCGGGCCCGGCGCCGTGGAGCTCCCCCTGCCCTCGGGGCTGCTGCCGCCCTCTGGCAGCCGTGCCCTGGGGCGGCAGCAGGCGGCAAGGGCCCGGGCTGAGCCCTGCCGGGGCAGGAGGCCGTGTGGCCACAGGGCTGGCAGCGGCGCTGGCAGGGAGCCGTGCCGCTGGGGCCGTGACACGCTCTCTGAGGGGGCAGCCAGGACAGCTTCACCTTCTCAGTCAGGGTGAGTGAGGGCAGCGGGCCGTCAGCGGCTCTGGCGGGGGAAGCTGCACTGCCCGGGCAGACAGCTGCAATCCCCGGCTCTGGAGGCCTTTGCTCCTTGTGTGGACGAGGGCTGGAGAGGGCACAACACACAGAGATTTTAGGGGCACGTGGGGGATTCATGGCAAGGACCTTCGGGCTGATCCCAATGTCTCCTGCTTGCTTCTGGGTGGGATGGTTCTGGCAGGAAGATCTCCTAGGATTCCCACTGATCCAGCCTCTGACCATGGCTCTGTTCTTCTCTCTTGCAGCCCTTCAAACCCAGAGGCAAGACAACAGCCCGTCATGCTGTGAACCTGCAAAATGAAGCCCGCTTTCCCCAGGAAGCTAAACAACTGGGGACGTCTTCTGAATCCAGCAAACCAGTGTCCCAAGAACACACCAGGAGACACTGAAGAGGACACCATCTCTCAGTGCTACTGGAGCTCCACGCACAGCTGAGGCGGAGTACAATTCTCCTGGCTTCATACCTTTCCCTCTTTGTAGTTAACTCCCTCCCTCCAGCCCTCAGACCCTGCCCATCCCTCCTTATTCCCTCCAAGCTCATCCCTTTGCTTGGCCTTGAATTAATAAACACTTTGGCTTCTTCACTTCACCTGTGTCTCTGTGGAGCTGATGCGGCGTAAAAACCTGAGCCCTGGCACACACAGGCCCCTGCTGCCGTCCTCTTGCGCGCCGTCTTTTGTGCAGAGACACAGAGGAGCGAGGCCGCGTCAGGCTGGAAAGGTGCCTGTGCTGAAGGTCCAGTTCCACAACACTGTGCAGTTTAAGGTCCTACTGAGCAGCCTGAAGCTCTGGATTTTGGGAGAGCCAACCTGAGGACGCTCTGAAGCCAGCTGTAAAGGGATTCCTTGGCAAGCATCTACAGAGGGCAAAGGAGCTTGGAATGCTGGAAGCTTTCAAGAATAGCTTGCTGAAAGCACAGCAGTGCTCCATCCCTGCACAGGGTCGGGGAGATGGAAGAAGCAGAGACCACCAGGCCTTAACAGGGAGCTTGGGGTGTGCCTAAGGGCAAGTGAAGCAGCAGCAGCAGCAGCACGGTGGCCGAGACTCGGACGCGTGACCCAGCCAATGGCCCCAGCGCCGTCAGGCAGTGCCGGGATCCCGGCTGCGGTTCTGGTGCCCAGAGCTGAGGAATCGCAGCCCCTGCCTCAGAGGCTGCCAGAAAGCCAAGCGAGTGAGAGCAGAGGGAGGGCAGCCTTCCAGTCTCTCCTGGGCATGGCCGCAAAGCAGCCCCTGCTTCTCCTTCCTCTGCCCGTGTTTGGGGTGTGCTGATGGCAGCGCCAGCCAGGTTGCGCTCTGTCTTCCAAAGGATGTGGAGAGTGGGCATGAAAAGTGCTGCGTGCACAGCGGAGAGTCCTGGAAGGTGCTGGCGAGAGTGTCCTGCGGGAACAGGGCTCTCTGGTCTCTGGCCGGGAAGAGCCTGCTTTTGCTGCTGTGAGCGCAGGCAGGAGTGGAGGCAGCGGGCAGCTTGTGTTTGTAGAGGGCCTGGGGCTGCATGTGTCAACCTCCAGCTGGAATCACACTGGGGGAAATGCCATCAAGAGCTGGAGCGCCTGTCCAGAAAGGACCAGAAAGAAATTCAGCCTTGCCAGCGTTTCTTAAGAGTGTCTTGGCATTCCCCAGGAAAGCTTCCAATCTGGGGAAAGGCCTCTGGGGGAAAGGGGCTAGCTGCTGAAGGAAAGTGCTTTCCTAGGAGCTCCCAGTGATGTAGGAACAACTGTCCTCCTTTGGCTCTCTGTGGTCCTTTCAGTCCTTGAGGCCCGTTGCCCTTGGCAGACGGACAAGGGAAGGGAGAAGGCTGTGAAGAGCAGGTTTGGAATCCAGCTGGACCTGCAGAGACCAAGGCAAGCACCTGCAGCAGGGTGTGTTTCCCCCCTTTGGACACAGGTGTGAGCAGGAGCATCTCTGTCCAGCTGCCAGCCCCAAAGCTGTCTTGGAGAGCTCTGAATTCAAAGGCCTTCCCGCACACACGTCTCACGTCTTAGCTGTCTGCTGTGTTTCAACTCTTGGCAATATGCATTTGCCTCTTGCTTGCTGGAGGCTGCTGCGGCCCAGAGGGCCAGCACCGAGCTGGGCTGTGTGGGCCAGGCAGCAGGGAGAGTCTTGGCTGCTCTTGCTGTGTGCGTGGCCTCAGAAAAGGCTTGGAAGCTTTGCCTCCCAATGGGCCCTGCTCCCTGCCTCTTCCTCTGCATCTTGGAGAGAACAAGGCAGGCATTTCTGGCAGCTGGGCATTAGCAGGCCTTCAAATGGGGGCGTCCTGTGGAGCAGGCCCAGCTGAGACACCCTGAGAGGAGCCCAGCGCTCCTTGCCCCTCTGCGCTGACACGTGAGCCTTGTCTGCTTTCGGGATGACCCTGGCTGTGTCAGGGGGTGCTACGTGGACACGAGACAGCCGGTCCTGTCCTGCTGGGTCCCAGCAGTGCGTGGCAGCGGTCCTACCACCCCGTCAGGATGCCGGCCAAGAGAGGTCCTGGAAGCTGAGGGAAGTGATCTGAAGCTTGCGCGAGTGCCTGCAGCTCAAGGTCAAGGGCCTTCCCTCAGGATAGAGCAGTCCTGAGAGGTCTCTAGAATTCAATGAAATCAGCAGACAAATGCATTGTCCACCAAGAGCTCTTTTATTGGCAGGAGGTTAGGGCTCTGCACCCCAGCACAAGGCTTCTTCGCCACGTCCAAATTTCAGTGGGTTGCTGTAGGAATTCTATCAAAAATACATTCCGTCTTTAGACTGCTGAAGTGATTCCATAGGCAGGGGCTTAGAAGGAAACACATTGCGTCAGAATCCTAGGCCTGAAGTTAATGTCCACCTGCTGGCCAGGAGGAGTCTCAGCGCACCAAAGCAGCTCATCTTCCTCATGCCTTCCCTGCACAGGGCTGATTCTGTAGCCGCCCTTAGGTCTTCCCGAAGGTTATGTCTCAAGCTTTTTGTCAAGTCACTCTCATGTCAAGTTAGGCTTCCAGGTTTTTCTGATGTTAACTGGTGCTAAGGACTTCTGGATATCTGCGCTAAGTCCTCTTCACTTCTGTCAATTGCTTGTGCTTCCTTCTATCGAACAAAAGCCTTGTTTCATTCCTCAATGTGCCTGATGCTGGCCCAAGTCTTTTGGCACTGCTTGCTTTCCTGTGGCATGTTCTACCTGCCCCGAGAGTAAAGAGGGAGCTGGAGAAGGAACTTGCCGGGCTGCTCTCCATCCTTTAGCAGCAGTCCTGCTGAAGCGGCCAAGTCGGAGCTGAGCGCAAATGGACCAGCGGTGCACGGGAAGGGTGGGTGGGAAGGATGATCCAGGAACCGTAGGCCTGGCAGCCTGAGCTTGCTAGCGGGGAAGGCCTTGGAGCACATCTTCCTGAGTGCCATGCCACGGCACGTGCAGGGAACCAGGGGGTGGCAAAGCTCTGCGCAGGCATGGGGACAGCTGCGGGTCTTGGCAGGGTGTTGAGCTGGGGTTGCTGTTGCTGGGCGTGTTGGGGAAGGAGTTGTCTGAAAGGTGAGAAGTCTAGGCTGGACCTGGGGTCACTTTGAAGGCAGCACCTGTGCTACGGCACAGCTTTGGTGATGGAGGACTGAAGGAATAGCTGGGACTTTTTCTCTTAGTCATCCTGCTTCTCCTGCAGAGAAGAAGAGGGGAGAGCTCTACTTTCTTGGCCACTTCCATAGCTGGAGCAGGGGGAGGATTAGCCCTTTTGCAATCTACTCATTTGTTTGGGCTTCTTTTGTAACACTGAGTGGGCTTTCATTCCTGGAGAGCTTTGATTCCTTAAGAGAATTAGGCTCTTCCCATGCCTTCCTAGGGAAATGTTTGAAACCAAAGTAAGGCCTTTGTTTTGCCTCTGTGTGGTCTTCTGCTTTGCAAAGTGACATGCAGTGGATGACCTTAAGGCAAACGTGTTGCTGCTGTAATAGATACAAAGTATTAAATTCCTGGATTAAAATTGTGTGTCTTAAAACTTTGCAGCGGAAGGTAAAATCCCCTGAATTGCTGGAAACACTTCCAGGGCCTGTCTTTGCATACCACAGTCTTTTCACAGTCCTAAGGTGTTACCTGGACATCTGCCAGAGAGATAAGCGGGGAAAGGGCCCATGAAGCATGGGCTGACCATATCTTCACAGCTCATCAGGAGATCCCATACCAATCTGGGCGGAGGGCGGCAGAAACCATCTGACAGAAGATTCCGAGACTTTTCACGCAGACGTCTTTTCAATTTCTCAGGAAACTCTTTCAGATACCCCTTGCGGACACCAGACATTTCAATGATTCGCTTATGTACACGATGTCATGTTCTTCGGGTTCTTTGTTACCGTCTTGTTTTTGCCTCAGGGTAGAAAAATGGTCTAAAACACCTCCCCCGAGACCCCGAAGTTGTGGGCAGTACTCTGGAGAAGCACCCTTTGCTGCTCCCGGATTGACCACCCAACATTGGATCCATGTTGTCCTGATTTATTGTAGCATTTCCCGAAATTGCTTTTCAAATTTGTTAACTAAATCTTTGAGTTTGGAAATTGGCTCTGATCATTTC
This sequence comes from Chamaea fasciata, assembly GCF_029207755.1. Taxonomy (NCBI): domain Eukaryota; kingdom Metazoa; phylum Chordata; class Aves; order Passeriformes; family Sylviidae; genus Chamaea; species Chamaea fasciata. Next base: position 81,264,217 of record NW_027094089.1, read on the forward strand.
TAACACTGCTTTGAGATGGGAAGGAAGCTTGCAAATCTATCAGGTTCTCAGGCCATTGCTATAAATTTAGGAAGTTGGCAACTTTTTGCGACTACTTGAGTTGAGTAACGGGAAGAAAAGCTTTCCTGAATTGAGGATTCTTAAATGCCAACTCCTTCTATGCCTCTGCTGCCAGGGTGATTTTGTGCTTCAGGAAATCACTCCAAGTAGAAAACAATTTCAGCATGGAGTAAGAGCTTCTGACAGAGACCAAGTGTTGCCAGCACTTGCTCCAGGTGCTCCTGCCAACATCCCCTGTAGGAAGGAGCCCAGCCGCCAGGGCCCGTTGGCTTTGGCTGCCCTGTGGCAGAGAAGCACCCCGGGGCACAGGTCTCTTGGGCAGGAGATGGCACCAGCGTTGCCAGGGCTCGGGGGGCGGCAGCTCTGCTTGGGCGGGGGCTCCGTCACGCCTGCCGATTTCAGCGCTGCCCTGGCCCCAGGGGTCAGAGCAGCATCCGTGCCCCGGCCCACAGGTTCCTCGTCTGTGTCACACCCATGGGTTTAGGACGGCCACCGGGTGGGACGTGTCCCAGGGAGGCCGTGCCAGCTTCTGTGCGAGGCCCCGTGCCCTTCCCGCTGCGGCTGCGTCGGCGGCCCTGGGGGCTCCTTCTGCTGCCCTTGGCCCGCAGAGCAGGGCAGCGTTTGCCCACGGTTTGAGCCGCTGCGAAAGATGCTGTCTCAGGGCTGTCTTAGACATTTGGGGTGAGGGGTTCCTTCCAACCTGGGCCACTTTGGCTGGGCTGGGAGCGGCCCCAGGGCAGGTGACAGTGTGTGCATTGGCCCTTTGTGACGCGGTGCAGCAGCGCGGTCACCGTGGCATGGAATGCCACAGGGTGTCCAAGGACCCTTTGTGACACGTGGGGACATAGGTGCTGGCGGTGATGCAGCCAGGCCACATTCCTTGGAGCAGGCGACGGGACAGGACGCGCCAGAGCGGTGCTGTGAGGAGCCCCCGCACAGCGCACTCGTTTGTGCCTGACCCAGAGCTTCTACGAGGAGTGACTCGTGCAGCTGACCTCACGGCCAGACTGCACGACTTGGTGACTCGGAGGTTTTCCAAGTCATCTCTTATCCCTGTGGCCTGTGGCCTCCAGGCCGGACTGTGGGATTTGGTGACTTGAATCGTCTACGAGGAACCTCCTGTCATTGTGGCAGGAGCCCTTGAGACCAGAGTGCAGGACTTGCTGTCCTGCAGCCTTCCTGAGGCTTCTTCTGCCACAGGTGCTTTCAAGGCGCAAGTGCACAACTTGTTGCCTCAGTGCTTTCCTGAGGCATCTCTCTTGAAAGGTGCTGTGGCATGGCGGGCAGATTTCTCGGCCTGTCCAAAGTGTTCAGGGGGAAAAAAAGCAAAGGCCCTGGAGCTACCCCAGCACAAGAGCCTGAAGAGCGCGAGCGGATCCAGACACTACAGGATGGTGAGTGGCAGAGCTGGGCCACAGGGCTGATGGCTGCAGCCAACGTGGCCCCATCCCATCCCGTCCCTATCGCAGCCTGGGGAGGGCAGGGCTGGGCTGTGTTCTCCGGCCTCTCCCGCAGCCCCTCAGCTCTGGCTGCTCTCGCTCTTTGCCAGATGCAGCCACGGACGGCACACAAGAGCAGAGGCCTGCCGGTGGAAGCTTCCGCAGGACACTGAAGGTACCTGCAGCCATCCCCGCCTGGGCTGGGCCTGCTGTCACTGCTCAGCCGAGCACCGCGCTTGGAGCAGTCCATGGAACACGTCTCTCTTCCCTGTCCTTTGTTCTCCTGCAGATGATCCGAAAATTCCTGCGCATTCGGCGTAGAAACACCAGCAGCACGGCAGCTGAGGGCTCAGCTGAGCCTGACTGTGGGCTGACCGAGCCCCAGGCAGAGCCTGATGTCAACACAGATTTGGCTGAGCCCTCAGAAAATTTTGACGCTGCGTTGAATGATCAAAGGACAAAGGCTGACAAGGCAGTGGCTGAGGATGTGGCCCTCCAAACGGCTGACACTGGAGAGACTCAGGGCATCAGAGATACTGGCGCCACGGCCACTCCCACTGCCATTCCTGCTCCCGCTGTGGATTTTATCCAGAAGAGTGGTATTTCTTCTGAGCAGCAGGTAAACAGCCTGGGGCCGGCGCTAGAGGCTTCCCAGGATTGTGTGTCATCTCCAGCCACGGCCACTGGGCCCCCTCAGCCTTTGTGGCCGGCACAGCGTGGCAGGAAAGGGAAGCGATTCTTGGGGGAAGCTGGTGAAGTTGCTCTCCTAGACAGCGGCCCAAGTCTTCCCCATGCCCTTTCCAGGTGCCAGCCATTGTAAAGAAGATGCACCAGAATCTTGCATCGCATGGAAATGCGGATACCAGGCTGCCCATGAACATCGTGAGGCTGGCCGAAGAACACCCAGCTGATGTGGTGCTGACCCTCCTGCGCTGTGCCCCAACATGTGACAGGTATGGGCCCACCTGCCTGGAGAGCTCAGGCCTCCCTGGCCTTTAGGGCCATGGCCCTGCACGGCCCGTGCAATGGGCTCTGCCAGAGCGGCAGTGGGGTCCGGGACCCTCGGGCCCCTCTGTTTCCCGAGCCTGCTGCCGTGCTCCCTCCCTGCCCTTCAGGGCACCGGGGCTCTGTCACCCGGCCCCCAGAGCCGCACAGGGCATGGTAGTGTGGCTGAGATGTCCCTGACACAGAGCTCTGATCCCACAGAGCTGCTGCAATGATCTGGAGAAGCATAGGCTCATCGAGTCTCACAGTGGAGAAGGTTCTGCCAACACTGCTCTGTGTGATGGAGGATTGGCCTCTGCACAGCACGTTCACCTCGGATGGGGACAAGGAGGACGTCTTTGCCCTGGCTGTGAGTTTCTGGGCATTTGCTCACCCCCAGGTCACCACTCCAGCAGCTCTCCATCCTCTCCCTGCCTCAGGCCCTGGGCTGAAACCTGGCCTAAGGGCAGGCTCAGGGGGCACCAGGCCCGCTGCTCCCCCTGCGTCTCCCCTGGGGCCCTGCCACATGGACACCTCGCACTGAGCGCTCTCCATGGCAACTTCTTTTGCAGGCAACTCTGGTGGTGTGGGTGATTGTCCAGGTGCCTGAGTGCCACGAGGCAATGATCCTTTTTTCCTCCCGCCTCTTTGTGGCTCTGCTTTTCCATGTTGTCGTCACCACACAGCAGATGCCACCACAGAAAGTCGATCACTTCTGGAGAGCGTGCCGAGAGGAACACCGCCTTCCCAGCGAACCCAACAGGTCTCCGTCCTCCCGTCCTTCCCATGTCCTTGTGGCCAGTGCCAGTGCTCCCAATGTGACCCGGGCTTTGCTCTGCACACAGGTTTGCAGTGCAGGTCATGAAGACCCTGCTCTGCCGGCTGCAGTGTGAGAATGAGGTGATGGCTGTGGAGTCCAAGCATGGCTGGGACACCATGCTCTGCGCTCATACCCAGTACTATGCTGTGGCTCTGCTGGCCAGGTGAGACCCCCTGCTCCCTGCTGTCCCTGGAATTTGTGCCCTGTGCCCGGGCTGCCCCACACAGTCCCTGTGGTCATGGGCCAGAGGGCCTCGTCACTTTAGGGACGGCCGAGCAGACTGGAAAAGGCTGGGAGAGGAGGGTGCACAGGAGTGGCCGCCTCCCAAAGCACCCACGTCCCCTCCAGGGATGCTGGGGAAAGACTGCACCTCTGGGAGTCAGTCGTGAGGAAAGTGTGCCCCCCCCAGCTCAGGCTCTTTCTTCCTTTTTGCCCCTGACAGGGAGATGCGCCATGTCTTGATCCCTTTGTCTGCCTGCATTGCAACCCGCTTGCTCCGGCTGCTCAGCATTGAGAAGCCAGGCTGCGATCTGCCTTTCCTGGCATTCCTTGTGGAGGTGAGCCTGAAGAGCAGCGCTGCCTGGCTGAGCTGCCTCCCAGCTCTCTGCCCTCTCGCAGCCGCATCCCTAGCCTCCTGGGATGGCACCAGCGCCCTGTGCTGCTGCTGCCTGGGGCTGGCCCTGTGCAGTTCTGGGCTCCTGCCAGCCGGGCCCTGTACCACTGCCCTGTGCCTTTCAGGTTCTGGAGTGCCTGGACTGGACTAAATGTGGTGGCTGGGTCCTGAGGGTCGTGTCCAGGTACCTGCGGATCGAGTGCAGGAAGAGGTGTCGCCTGGCGCTCAAAGGCCTGCTGGTGCTCAGCAAGGATCCCCTGATGGTGAGAAGGGGGCAGCAGCTGAAGCTGCACTGGGGAGAGCAGCCCAATGGGCTGGCTGGCCTTCAGGAGCTGAGGCAACTGCTCCCAGCTCTCCTGCCTCAGCTGCCCGAGTGCTTTGGGACAGGCCTTTGGTGTCTGGGCCCTGCGGCAGCAGGCTGGGCTTGCAGTGCCAGGGCGCTGTCGCTGCTGCAGCTGTTCACGGCTTCACAGCGCAGCCTTGTGTTCCACGCAGGCCAGAAGAATGTGCTGCCTGTCTGAAAGCTTTGTGGATCTGCTGGCTGATGAAGATGAAGTGGTGGTTGCCCTGACCCTCCGTGTGCTTACTAATATGCTGGAGAGCGAAAACATCCTGGTATCCAGCACCACCGCCCCAAAGCTGGCTGAGGCACTCCTGGCGCTCTTTGACAACGTAAGGTTCTGCAACCCGAGCCACAGGCATTGGGTGCTGCCCAGAAACGTTGTACTGTCTGCATTTTCAAGTCTTTGCCTAAGTGGGCCTGGAGTAATTGATGCTTAGGGTTTTTCCTTTCCTCTAGGAAAATAGCTACATGCAACTGCTCTCCATGGACCTCTTCTGTAAAGTGATGGAGTTGGTAGTGAAGGAGGGAGAAGAGCCTCTAAAGACAATTGTCAACAATAGCCTGTACCTACTTTTAATCTACTGCCATGATGAGAACCGGCGTGTGGCAAATGTGAGGTTTTGTGCATCCCTGGGACGGGGGCTCAGCTGCCTCCTGCCCTGCTGCAGGAGGAGGAGGAGGCTGCGTCCTCCTCCAGGCCATGGCACAGGGATGCGGGTCCTTGTGCCCTGGGCTGTGGTGCCATCTCTGCATCTCTGCTGCTCTTCAGGCCTCTCGGGAAACCCTGCAATGTGCGGCCAAGTTCCTGAAGAGGAGGGATCTTGAGGAGCTACTGACGAAGAAACAACCCTTGACTATTGATGAGTGTAAGGTAAGGATGGCTTGGAGAAGTGGCAGCCTCAGCCTGGAGAAGATCCGTGGCCGCGGGGCTGGAAGCCGTGGCCCCTGCCCAGTGCTGCACCCGGGGGCTCCAGCCTGCGCCCCACACGCCGCTGCCTTCCCTGGGCCCCGCGGGCTCTTCTCCAGGCTCCTGCGGCCCCGAGCCGGGTGCCCGTGGAGTCCCGGCCCAGCGGGGCTGCGGGCACGGGGCGGCACCGCGGCTCCCCGGGCAGCAGCCGGCCCTCTGCCCCCTCCAGAGCCCGGCGCCAGCGGCTGCTGGCCGGGCCTCAGGGCCGTGCGGGCAGGGGAGGCCGGGGCTGGGCGCGGCCAGAGCCCGGCCCAGGGGCTGAGCCCGCGCCAACCCTTCCCTCCTGCCGCTCTCTCCAGCTGGCAGATGACAGGATCCGACATGCCGAGCACCTGCGCCGGGCCCTGCCCTACCTGGAGAACCCACAGGAGTCCCTGCCAGAGGCGGCCATGCTGTTCATGGGTGAGCCATGAGCCCGGGCTCCCTCCCCGGCCCGCCGCAGCTCGGCCCCGGCCCTGGCTGCTGCTGCCCCGGCTGCAGCAGCGGCATCCGGGCCCGGCGCCGTGGAGCCCCGCCTGCCCTCGGGGCTGCTGCCGCCCTCTGGCAGCCGTGCCCTGGGGCGGCAGCAGGCGGCAAGGGCCCGGGCTGAGCCCTGCCGGGGCAGGAGGCCGTGTGGCCACAGGGCTGGCAGCGGCGCTGGCAGGGAGCCGTGCCGCTGGGGCCGTGACACGCTCTCTGAGGGGGCAGCCAGGACAGCTTCACCTTCTCAGTCAGGGTGAGTGAGGGCAGCGGGCCGTCAGCGGCTCTGGCGGGGGAAGCTGCACTGCCCGGGCAGACAGCTGCAATCCCCCGCTCTGGAGGCCTTTGCTCCTTGTGTGGACGAGGGCTGGAGAGGGCACAACACACAGAGATTTTAGGGGCACGTGGGGGATTCATGGCAAGGACCTTCGGGCTGATCCCAATGTCTCCTGCTTGCTTCTGAGTGGGATGGTTCTGGCAGGAAGATCTCCTAGGATTCCCACTGATCCAGCCTCTGACCATGGCTCTGTTCTTCTCTCTTGCAGCCCTTCAAACCCAGAGGCAAGACAACAGCCCGTCATGCTGTGAACCTGCAAAATGAAGCCCGCTTTCCCCAGGAAGCTAAACAACTGGGGACGTCTTCTGAATCCAGCAAACCAGTGTCCCAAGAACACACCAGGAGACACTGAAGAGGACACCATCTCTCAGTGCTACTGGAGCTCCACGCACAGCTGAGGCGGAGTACAATTCTCCTGGCTTCATACCTTTCCCTCTTTGTAGTTAACTCCCTCCCTCCAGCCCTCAGACCCTGCCCATCCCTCCTTATTCCCTCCAAGCTCATCCCTTTGCTTGGCCTTGAATTAATAAACACTTTGGCTTCTTCACTTCACCTGTGTCTCTGTGGAGCTGATGCGGCGTAAAAACCTGAGCCCTGGCACACACAGGCCCCTGCTGCCGTCCTCTTGCGCGCCGTCTTTTGTGCAGAGACACAGAGGAGCGAGGCCGCGTCAGGCTGGAAAGGTGCCTGTGCTGAAGGTCCAGTTCCACAACACTGTGCAGTTTAAGGTCCTACTGAGCAGCCTGAAGCTCTGGATTTTGGGAGAGCCAACCTGAGGACGCTCTGAAGCCAGCTGTAAAGGGATTCCTTGGCAAGCATCTACAGAGGGCAAAGGAGCTTGGAATGCTGGAAGCTTTCAAGAATAGCTTGCTGAAAGCACAGCAGTGCTCCATCCCTGCACAGGGTCGGGGAGATGGAAGAAGCAGAGACCACCAGGCCTTAACAGGGAGCTTGGGGTGTGCCTAAGGGCAAGTGAAGCAGCAGCAGCAGCAGCACGGTGGCCGAGACTCGGACGCGTGACCCAGCCAATGGCCCCAGCGCCGTCAGGCAGTGCCGGGATCCCGGCTGCGGTTCTGGTGCCCAGAGCTGAGGAATCGCAGCCCCTGCCTCAGAGGCTGCCAGAAAGCCAAGCGAGTGAGAGCAGAGGGAGGGCAGCCTTCCAGTCTCTCCTGGGCATGGCCGCAAAGCAGCCCCTTGCTTCTCCTTCCTCTGCCCGTGTTTGGGGTGTGCTGATGGCAGCGCCAGCCAGGTTGCGCTCTGTCTTCCAAAGGATGTGGAGAGTGGGCATGAAAAGTGCTGCGTGCACAGCGGAGAGTCCTGGAAGGTGCTGGCGAGAGCGTCCTGCGGGAACAGGGCTCTCTGGTCTCTGGCCGGGAAGAGCCTGCTTTTGCTGCTGTGAGCGCAGGCAGGAGTGGAGGCAGCGGGCAGCTTGTGTTTGTAGAGGGCCTGGGGCTGCATGTGTCAACCTCCAGCTGGAATCACACTGGGGGAAATGCCATCAAGAGCTGGAGCGCCTGTCCAGAAAGGACCAGAAAGAAATTCAGCCTTGCCAGCGTTTCTTAAGAGTGTCTTGGCATTCCCCAGGAAAGCTTCCAATCTGGGGAAAGGCCTCTGGGGGAAAGGGGCTAGCTGCTGAAGGAAAGTGCTTTCCTAGGAGCTCCCAGTGATGTAGGAACAACTGTCCTCCTTTGGCTCTCTGTGGTCCTTTCAGTCCTTGAGGCCCGTTGCCCTTGGCAGACGGACAAGGGAAGGGAGAAGGCTGTGAAGAGCAGGTTTGGAATCCAGCTGGACCTGCAGAGACCAAGGCAAGCACCTGCAGCAGGGTGTGTTTCCCCCCTTTGGACACAGGTGTGAGCAGGAGCATCTCTGTCCAGCTGCCAGCCCCAAAGCTGTCTTGGAGAGCTCTGAATTCAAAGGCCTTCCCGCACACACGTCTCACGTCTTAGCTGTCTGCTGTGTTTCAACTCTTGGCAATATGCATTTGCCTCTTGCTTGCTGGAGGCTGCTGCGGCCCAGAGGGTCAGCACCGAGCTGGGCTGTGTGGGCCAGGCAGCAGGGAGAGTCTTGGCTGCTCTTGCTGTGTGCGTGGCCTCAGAAAAGGCTTGGAAGCTTTGCCTCCCAATGGGCCCTGCTCCCTGCCTCTTCCTCTGCATCTTGGAGAGAACAAGGCAGGCATTTCTGGCAGCTGGGCATTAGCAGGCCTTCAAATGGGGGCGTCCTGTGGAGCAGGCCCAGCTGAGACACCCTGAGAGGAGCCCAGCGCTCCTTGCCCCTCTGCGCTGACACGTGAGCCTTGTCTGCTTTCGGGATGACCCTGGCTGTGTCAGGGGGTGCTACGTGGACACGAGACAGCCGGTCCTGTCCTGCTGGGTCCCAGCAGTGCGTGGCAGCGGTCCTACCACCCCGTCAGGATGCCGGCCAAGAGAGGTCCTGGAAGCTGAGGGAAGTGATCTGAAGCTTGCGCGAGTGCCTGCAGCTCAAGGTCAAGGGCCTTCCCTCAGGATAGAGCAGTCCTGAGAGGTCTCTAGAATTCAATGAAATCAGCAGACAAATGCATTGTCCACCAAGAGCTCTTTTATTGGCAGGAGGTTAGGGCTCTGCACCCCAGCACAAGGCTTCTTCGCCACGTCCAAATTTCAGTGGGTTGCTGTAGGAATTCTATCAAAAATACATTCCGTCTTTAGACTGCTGAAGTGATTCCATAGGCAGGGGCTTAGAAGGAAACACATTGCGTCAGAATCCTAGGCCTGAAGTTAATGTCCACCTGCTGGCCAGGAGGAGTCTCAGCGCACCAAAGCAGCTCATCTTCCTCATGCCTTCCCTGCACAGGGCTGATTCTGTAGCCGCCCTTAGGTCTTCCCGAAGGTTATGTCTCAAGCTTTTTGTCAAGTCACTCTCATGTCAAGTTAGGCTTCCAGGTTTTTCTGATGTTAACTGGTGCTAAGGACTTCTGGATATCTGCGCTAAGTCCTCTTCACTTCTGTCAATTGCTTGTGCTTCCTTCTATCGAACAAAAGCCTTGTTTCATTCCTCAATGTGCCTGATGCTGGCCCAAGTCTTTTGGCACTGCTTGCTTTCCTGTGGCATGTTCTACCTGCCCCGAGAGTAAAGAGGGAGCTGGAGAAGGAACTTGCCGGGCTGCTCTCCATCCTTTAGCAGCAGTCCTGCTGAAGCGGCCAAGTCGGAGCTGAGCGCAAATGGACCAGCGGTGCACGGGAAGGGTGGGTGGGAAGGATGATCCAGGAACCGTAGGCCTGGCAGCCTGAGCTTGCTAGTGGGGAAGGCCTTGGAGCACATCTTCCTGAGTGCCATGCCACGGCACGTGCAGGGAACCAGGGGGTGGCAAAGCTCTGCGCAGGCATGGGGACAGCTGCAGGTCTTGGCAGGGTGTTGAGCTGGGGTTGCTGTTGCTGGGCGTGTTGGGGAAGGAGTTGTCTGAAAGGTGAGAAGTCTAGGCTGGACCTGGGGTCACTTTGAAGGCAGCACCTGTGCTACGGCACAGCTTTGGTGATGGAGGACTGAAGGAATAGCTGGGACTTTTTCTCTTAGTCATCCTGCTTCTCCTGCAGAGAAGAAGAGGGGAGAGCTCTACTTTCTTGGCCACTTCCATAGCTGGAGCAGGGGGAGGATTAGCCCTTTTGCAATCTACTCATTTGTTTGGGCTTCTTTTGTAACACTGAGTGGGCTTTCATTCCTGGAGAGCTTTGATTCCTTAAGAGAATTAGGCTCTTCCCATGCCTTCCTAGGGAAATGTTTGAAACCAAAGTAAGGCCTTTGTTTTGCCTCTGTGTGGTCTTCTGCTTTGCAAAGTGACATGCAGTGGATGACCTTAAGGCAAACGTGTTGCTGCTGTAATAGATACAAAGTATTAAATTCCTGGATTAAAATTGTGTGTCTTAAAACTTTGCAGCGGAAGGTAAAATCCCCTGAATTGCTGGAAACACTTCCAGGGCCTGTCTTTGCATACCACAGTCTTTTCACAGTCCTAAGGTGTTACCTGGACATCTGCCAGAGAGATAAGCGGGGAAAGGGCCCATGAAGCATGGGCTGACCATATCTTCACAGCTCATCAGGAGATCCCATACCAATCTGGGCGGAGGGCGGCAGAAACCATCTGACAGAAGATTCCGAGACTTTTCACGCAGACGTCTTTTCAATTTCTCAGGAAACTCTTTCAGATACCCCTTGCGGACACCAGACATTTCAATGATTCGCTTATGTACACGATGTCATGTTCTTCGGGTTCTTTGTTACCGTCTTGTTTTTGCCTCAGGGTAGAAAAATGGTCTAAAACACCTCCCCCGAGACCCCGAAGTTGTGGGCAGTACTCTGGAGAAGCACCCTTTGCTGCTCCCGGATTGACCACCCAACATTGGATCCATGTTGTCCTGATTTATTGTAGCATTTCCCGAAATTGCTTTTCAAATTTGTTAACTAAATCTTTGAGTTTGGAAATTGGCTCTGATCATTTCTAACACTGCTTTGAGATGGGAAGGAAGCTTGCAAATCTATCAGGTTCTCAGGCCATTGCTATAAATTTAGGAAGTTGGCAACTTTTTGCGACTACTTGAGTTGAGTAACGGGAAGAAAAGCTTTCCTGAATTGAGGATTCTTAAATGCCAACTCCTTCTATGCCTCTGCTGCCAGGGTGATTTTGTGCTTCAGGAAATCACTCCAAGTAGAAAACAATTTCAGCATGGAGTAAGAGCTTCTGACAGAGACCAAGTGTTGCCAGCACTTGCTCCAGGTGCTCCTGCCAACATCCCCTGTAGGAAGGAGCCCAGCCGCCAGGGCCCGTTGGCTTTGGCTGCCCTGTGGCAGAGAAGCGCCCCGGGGCACAGGTCTCTTGGGCAGGAGATGGCACCAGCGTTGTCAGGGCTCGGGGAGCGGCAGCTCTGCTTGGGCGGGGGCTCCGTCACGCCTGCCGATTTCAGCGCTGCCCTGGCCCCAGGGGTCAGAGCAGCATCCGTGCCCCGGCCCACAGGTTCCTCGTCTGTGTCACACCCATGGGTTTAGGACGGCCACCGGGTGGGACGTGTCCCAGGGAGGCCGTGCCAGCTTCTGTGCGAGGCCCCGTGCCCTTCCCGCTGCGGCTGCGTCGGCGGCCCTGGGGGCTCCTTCTGCTGCCCTTGGCCCGCAGAGCAGGGCAGCGTTTGCCCACGGTTTGAGCCGCTGCGAAAGATGCTGTCTCAGGGCTGTCTTAGACATTTGGGGTGAGGGGTTCCTTCCAACCTGGGCCACTTTGGCTGGGCTGGGAGCGGCCCCAGGGCAGGTGACAGTGTGTGCATTGGCCCTTTGTGACGCGGTGCAGCAGCGCGGTCACCGTGGCATGGAATGCCACAGGGTGTCCAAGGACCCTTTGTGACACGTGGGGACATAGGTGCTGGCGGTGACGCAGCCAGGCCACATTCCTTGGAGCAGGCGACGGGACAGGACGCGCCAGAGCGGTGCTGTGAGGAGCCCCCGCACAGCGCACTCGTTTGTGCCTGACCCAGAGCTTCTACGAGGAGTGACTCGTGCAGCTGACCTCACGGCCAGACTGCACGACTTGGTGACTCGGAGGTTTTCCAAGTCATCTCTTATCCCTGTGGCCTGTGGCCTCCAGGCCGGACTGTGGGATTTGGTGACTTGAATCGTCTACGAGGAACCTCCTGTCATTGTGGCAGGAGCCCTTGAGACCAGAGTGCAGGACTTGCTGTCCTGCAGCCTTCCTGAGGCTTCTTCTGCCACAGGTGCTTTCAAGGCGCAAGTGCACAACTTGTTGCCTCAGTGCTTTCCTGAGGCATCTCTCTTGAAAGGTGCTGTGGCATGGCGGGCAGATTTCTCGGCCTGTCCAAAGTGTTCAGGGGGAAAAAAAGCAAAGGCCCTGGAGCTACCCCAGCACAAGAGCCTGAAGAGCGCGAGCGGATCCAGACACTACAGGATGGTGAGTGGCAGAGCTGGGCCACAGGGCTGATGGCTGCAGCCAACGTGGCCCCATCCCATCCCGTCCCTATCGCAGCCTGGGGAGGGCAGGGCTGGGCTGTGTTCTCCGGCCTCTCCCGCAGCCCCTCAGCTCTGGCTGCTCTCGCTCTTTGCCAGATGCAGCCACGGACGGCACACAAGAGCAGAGGCCTGCCGGTGGAAGCTTCCGCAGGACACTGAAGGTACCTGCAGCCATCCCCGCCTGGGCTGGGCCTGCTGTCACTGCTCAGCCGAGCACCGCGCTTGGAGCAGTCCATGGAACACGTCTCTCTTCCCTGTCCTTTGTTCTCCTGCAGATGATCCGAAAATTCCTGCGCATTCGGCGTAGAAACACCAGCAGCACGGCAGCTGAGGGCTCAGCTGAGCCTGACTGTGGGCTGACCGAGCCCCAGGCAGAGCCTGATGTCAACACAGATTTGGCTGAGCCCTCAGAAAATTTTGACGCTGCGTTGAATGATCAAAGGACAAAGGCTGACAAGGCAGTGGCTGAGGATGTGGCCCTCCAAACGGCTGACACTGGAGAGACTCAGGGCATCAGAGATACTGGCGCCACGGCCACTCCCACTGCCATTCCTGCTCCCGCTGTGGATTTTATCCAGAAGAGTGGTATTTCTTCTGAGCAGCAGGTAAACAGCCTGGGGCCGGCGCTAGAGGCTTCCCAGGATTGTGTGTCATCTCCAGCCACGGCCACTGGGCCCCCTCAGCCTTTGTGGCCGGCACAGCGTGGCAGGAAAGGGAAGCGATTCTTGGGGGAAGCTGGTGAAGTTGCTCTCCTAGACAGCGGCCCAAGTCTTCCCCATGCCCTTTCCAGGTGCCAGCCATTGTAAAGAAGATGCACCAGAATCTTGCATCGCATGGAAATGCGGATACCAGGCTGCCCATGAACATCGTGAGGCTGGCCGAAGAACACCCAGCTGATGTGGTGCTGACCCTCCTGCGCTGTGCCCCAACATGTGACAGGTATGGGCCCACCTGCCTTGAGAGCTCAGGCCTCCCCGGCCTTTAGGGCCATGGCCCTGCACGGCCCGTGCAATGGGCTCTGCCAGAGCGGCAGACAGGTCCGGGACCCTCGGGCCCCTCTGTTTCCCGAGCCTGCTGCCGTGCTCCCTCCCTGCCCTTCAGGGCACCGGGGCTCTGTCACCCGGCCCCCAGAGCCGCACAGGGCATGGTAGTGTGGCTGAGATGTCCCTGACACAGAGCTCTGATCCCACAGAGCTGCTGCAATGATCTGGAGAAGCATAGGCTCATCGAGTCTCACAGTGGAGAAGGTTCTGCCAACACTGCTCTGTGTGATGGAGGATTGGCCTCTGCACAGCACGTTCACCTCGGATGGGGACAAGGAGGACGTCTTTGCCCTGGCTGTGAGTTTCTGGGCATTTGCTCACCCCCAGGTCACCACTCCAGCAGCTCTCCATCCTCTCCCTGCCTCAGGCCCTGGGCTGAAACCTGGCCTAAGGGCAGGCTCAGGGGGCACCAGGCCCGCTGCTCCCCCTGCGTCTCCCCTGGGGCCCTGCCACATGGACACCTCGCACTGAGCGCTCTCCATGGCAACTTCTTTTGCAGGCAACTCTGGTGGTGTGGGTGATTGTCCAGGTGCCTGAGTGCCACGAGGCAATGATCCTTTTTTCCTCCCGCCTCTTTGTGGCTCTGCTTTTCCATGTTGTCGTCACCACACAGCAGATGCCACCACAGAAAGTCGATCACTTCTGGAGAGCGTGCCGAGAGGAACACCGCCTTCCCAGCGAACCCAACAGGTCTCCGTCCTCCCGTCCTTCCCATGTCCTTGTGGCCAGTGCCAGTGCTCCCAATGTGACCCGGGCTTTGCTCTGCACACAGGTTTGCAGTGCAGGTCATGAAGACCCTGCTCTGCCGGCTGCAGTGTGAGAATGAGGTGATGGCTGTGGAGTCCAAGCATGGCTGGGACACCATGCTCTGCGCTCATACCCAGTACTATGCTGTGGCTCTGCTGGCCAGGTGAGACCCCCTGCTCCCTGCTGTCCCTGGAATTTGTGCCCTGTGCCCGGGCTGCCCCACACAGTCCCTGTGGTCATGGGCCAGAGGGCCTCGTCACTTTAGGGACGGCCGAGCAGACTGGAAAAGGCTGGGAGAGGAGGGTGCACAGGAGTGGCCGCCTCCCAAAGCACCCACGTCCCCTCCAGGGATGCTGGGGAAAGACTGCACCTCTGGGAGTCAGTCGTGAGGAAAGTGTGCCCCCCCCAGCTCAGGCTCTTTCTTCCTTTTTGCCCCTGACAGGGAGATGCGCCATGTCTTGATCCCTTTGTCTGCCTGCATTGCAACCCGCTTGCTCCGGCTGCTCAGCATTGAGAAGCCAGGCTGCGATCTGCCTTTCCTGGCATTCCTTGTGGAGGTGAGCCTGAAGAGCAGCGCTGCCTGGCTGAGCTGCCTCCCAGCTCTCTGCCCTCTCGCAGCCGCATCCCTAGCCTCCTGGGATGGCACCAGCGCCCTGTGCTGCTGCTGCCTGGGGCTGGCCCTGTGCAGTTCTGGGCTCCTGCCAGCCGGGCCCTGTACCACTGCCCTGTGCCTTTCAGGTTCTGGAGTGCCTGGACTGGACTAAATGTGGTGGCTGGGTCCTGAGGGTCGTGTCCAGGTACCTGCGGATCGAGTGCAGGAAGAGGTGTCGCCTGGCGCTCAAAGGCCTGCTGGTGCTCAGCAAGGATCCCCTGATGGTGAGAAGGGGGCAGCAGCTGAAGCTGCACTGGGGAGAGCAGCCCAATGGGCTGGCTGGCCTTCAGGAGCTGAGGCAACTGCTCCCAGCTCTCCTGCCTCAGCTGCCCGAGTGCTTTGGGACAGGCCTTTGGTGTCTGGGCCCTGCGGCAGCAGGCTGGGCTTGCAGTGCCAGGGCGCTGTCGCTGCTGCAGCTGTTCACGGCTTCACAGCGCAGCCTTGTGTTCCACGCAGGCCAGAAGAATGTGCTGCCTGTCTGAAAGCTTTGTGGATCTGCTGGCTGATGAAGATGAAGTGGTGGTTGCCCTGACCCTCCGTGTGCTTACTAATATGCTGGAGAGCGAAAACATCCTGGTATCCAGCACCACCGCCCCAAAGCTGGCTGAGGCACTCCTGGCGCTCTTTGACAACGTAAGGTTCTGCAACCCGAGCCACAGGCATTGGGTGCTGCCCAGAAACGTTGTACTGTCTGCATTTTCAAGTCTTTGCCTAAGTGGGCCTGGAGTAATTGATGCTTAGGGTTTTTCCTTTCCTCTAGGAAAATAGCTACATGCAACTGCTCTCCATGGACCTCTTCTGTAAAGTGATGGAGTTGGTAGTGAAGGAGGGAGAAGAGCCTCTAAAGACAATTGTCAACAATAGCCTGTACCTACTTTTAATCTACTGCCATGATGAGAACCGGCGTGTGGCAAATGTGAGGTTTTGTGCATCCCTGGGACGGGGGCTCAGCTGCCTCCTGCCCTGCTGCAGGAGGAGGAGGAGGCTGCGTCCTCCTCCAGGCCATGGCAC
Source organism: Chamaea fasciata (assembly GCF_029207755.1). Classification (NCBI taxonomy): domain Eukaryota; kingdom Metazoa; phylum Chordata; class Aves; order Passeriformes; family Sylviidae; genus Chamaea; species Chamaea fasciata. The sequence goes on from NW_027094089.1 coordinate 81,279,677, forward strand.
AGGGATGCGGGTCCTTGTGCCCTGGGCTGTGGTGCCATCTCTGCATCTCTGCTGCTCTTCAGGCCTCTCGGGAAACCCTGCAATGTGCGGCCAAGTTCCTGAAGAGGAGGGATCTTGAGGAGCTACTGACGAAGAAACAACCCTTGACTATTGATGAGTGTAAGGTAAGGATGGCTTGGAGAAGTGGCAGCCTCAGCCTGGAGAAGATCCGTGGCCGCGGGGCTGGAAGCCGTGGCCCCTGCCCAGTGCTGCACCCGGGGGCTCCAGCCTGCGCCCCACACGCCGCTGCCTTCCCTGGGCCCCGCGGGCTCTTCTCCAGGCTCCTGCGGCCCCGAGCCGGGTGCCCGTGGAGTCCCGGCCCAGCGGGGCTGCGGGCACGGGGCGGCACCGCGGCTCCCCGGGCAGCAGCCGGCCCTCTGCCCCCTCCAGAGCCCGGCGCCAGCGGCTGCTGGCCGGGCCTCAGGGCCGTGCGGGCAGGGGAGGCCGGGGCTGGGCGCGGCCAGAGCCCGGCCCAGGGGCTGAGCCCGCGCCAACCCTTCCCTCCTGCCGCTCTCTCCAGCTGGCAGATGACAGGATCCGACCGGCCGAGCACCTGCGCCGGGCCCTGCCCTACCTGGAGAACCCACAGGAGTCCCTGCCAGAGGCGGCCATGCTGTTCATGGGTGAGCCATGAGCCCGGGCTCCCTCCCCGGCCCGCCGCAGCTCGGCCCCGGCCCTGGCTGCTGCTGCTGCGGCTGCAGCAGCGGCATCCGGGCCCGGCGCCGTGGAGCTCCCCCTGCCCTCGGGGCTGCTGCCGCCCTCTGGCAGCCGTGCCCTGGGGCGGCAGCAGGCGGCAAGGGCCCGGGCTGAGCCCTGCCGGGGCAGGAGGCCGTGTGGCCACAGGGCTGGCAGCGGCGCTGGCAGGGAGCCGTGCCGCTGGGGCCGTGACACGCTCTCTGAGGGGGCAGCCAGGACAGCTTCACCTTCTCAGTCAGGGTGAGTGAGGGCAGCGGGCCGTCAGCGGCTCTGGCGGGGGAAGCTGCACTGCCCGGGCAGACAGCTGCAATCCCCGGCTCTGGAGGCCTTTGCTCCTTGTGTGGACGAGGGCTGGAGAGGGCACAACACACAGAGATTTTAGGGGCACGTGGGGGATTCATGGCAAGGACCTTCGGGCTGATCCCAATGTCTCCTGCTTGCTTCTGAGTGGGATGGTTCTGGCAGGAAGATCTCCTAGGATTCCCACTGATCCAGCCTCTGACCATGGCTCTGTTCTTCTCTCTTGCAGCCCTTCAAACCCAGAGGCAAGACAACAGCCCGTCATGCTGTGAACCTGCAAAATGAAGCCCGCTTTCCCCAGGAAGCTAAACAACTGGGGACGTCTTCTGAATCCAGCAAACCAGTGTCCCAAGAACACACCAGGAGACACTGAAGAGGACACCATCTCTCAGTGCTACTGGAGCTCCACGCACAGCTGAGGCGGAGTACAATTCTCCTGGCTTCATACCTTTCCCTCTTTGTAGTTAACTCCCTCCCTCCAGCCCTCAGACCCTGCCCATCCCCCCTTATTCCCTCCCAGCTCATCCCTTTGCTTGGCCTTGAATTAATAAACACTTTGGCTTCTTCACTTCACCTGTGTCTCTGTGGAGCTGATGCGGCGTAAAAACCTGAGCCCTGGCACACACAGGCCCCTGCTGCCGTCCTCTTGCGCGCCGTCTTTTGTGCAGAGACACAGAGGAGCGAGGCCGCGTCAGGCTGGAAAGGTGCCTGTGCTGAAGGTCCAGTTCCACAACACTGTGCAGTTTAAGGTCCTACTGAGCAGCCTGAAGCTCTGGATTTTGGGAGAGCCAACCTGAGGACGCTCTGAAGCCAGCTGTAAAGGGATTCCTTGGCAAGCATCTACAGAGGGCAAAGGAGCTTGGAATGCTGGAAGCTTTCAAGAATAGCTTGCTGAAAGCACAGCAGTGCTCCATCCCTGCACAGAGATGGCAGAAGCAGAGACCACCAGGCCTTAACAGGGAGCTTGGGGTGTGCCTAAGGGCAAGTGAAGCAGCAGCAGCAGCAGCACGGTGGCCGAGACTCGGACGCGTGACCCAGCCAATGGCCCCAGCGCCGTCAGGCAGTGCCGGGATCCCGGCTGCGGTTCTGGTGCCCAGAGCTGAGGAATCGCAGCCCCTGCCTCAGAGGCTGCCAGAAAGCCAAGCGAGTGAGAGCAGAGGGAGGGCAGCCTTCCAGTCTCTCCTGGGCATGGCCGCAAAGCAGCCCCTGCTTCTCCTTCCTCTGCCCGTGTTTGGGGTGTGCTGATGGCAGCGCCAGCCAGGTTGCGCTCTGTCTTCCAAAGGATGTGGAGAGTGGGCATGAAAAGTGCTGCGTGCACAGCGGAGAGTCCTGGAAGGTGCTGGCGAGAGTGTCCTGCGGGAACAGGGCTCTCTGGTCTCTGGCCGGGAAGAGCCTGCTTTTGCTGCTGTGAGCGCAGGCAGGAGTGGAGGCAGCGGGCAGCTTGTGTTTGTAGAGGGCCTGGGGCTGCATGTGTCAACCTCCAGCTGGAATCACACTGGGGGAAATGCCATCAAGAGCTGGAGCGCCTGTCCAGAAAGGACCAGAAAGAAATTCAGCCTTGCCAGCGTTTCTTAAGAGTGTCTTGGCATTCCCCAGGAAAGCTTCCAATCTGGGGAAAGGCCTCTGGGGGAAAGGGGCTAGCTGCTGAAGGAAAGTGCTTTCCTAGGAGCTCCCAGTGATGTAGGAACAACTGTCCTCCTTTGGCTCTCTGTGGTCCTTTCAGTCCTTGAGGCCCGTTGCCCTTGGCAGACGGACAAGGGAAGGGAGAAGGCTGTGAAGAGCAGGTTTGGAATCCAGCTGGACCTGCAGAGACCAAGGCAAGCACCTGCAGCAGGGTGTGTTTCCCCCCTTTGGACACAGGTGTGAGCAGGAGCATCTCTGTCCAGCTGCCAGCCCCAAAGCTGTCTTGGAGAGCTCTGAATTCAAAGGCCTTCCCGCACACACGTCTCACGTCTTAGCTGTCTGCTGTGTTTCAACTCTTGGCAATATGCATTTGCCTCTTGCTTGCTGGAGGCTGCTGCGGCCCAGAGGGCCAGCACCGAGCTGGGCTGTGTGGGCCAGGCAGCAGGGAGAGTCTTGGCTGCTCTTGCTGTGTGCGTGGCCTCAGAAAAGGCTTGGAAGCTTTGCCTCCCAATGGGCCCTGCTCCCTGCCTCTTCCTCTGCATCTTGGAGAGAACAAGGCAGGCATTTCTGGCAGCTGGGCATTAGCAGGCCTTCAAATGGGGGCGTCCTGTGGAGCAGGCCCAGCTGAGACACCCTGAGAGGAGCCCAGCGCTCCTTGCCCCTCTGCGCTGACACGTGAGCCTTGTCTGCTTTCGGGATGACCCTGGCTGTGTCAGGGGGTGCTACGTGGACACGAGACAGCCGGTCCTGTCCTGCTGGGTCCCAGCAGTGCGTGGCAGCGGTCCTACCACCCCGTCAGGATGCCGGCCAAGAGAGGTCCTGGAAGCTGAGGGAAGTGATCTGAAGCTTGCGCGAGTGCCTGCAGCTCAAGGTCAAGGGCCTTCCCTCAGGATAGAGCAGTCCTGAGAGGTCTCTAGAATTCAATGAAATCAGCAGACAAATGCATTGTCCACCAAGAGCTCTTTTATTGGCAGGAGGTTAGGGCTCTGCACCCCAGCACAAGGCTTCTTCGCCACGTCCAAATTTCAGTGGGTTGCTGTAGGAATTCTATCAAAAATACATTCCGTCTTTAGACTGCTGAAGTGATTCCATAGGCAGGGGCTTAGAAGGAAACACATTGCGTCAGAATCCTAGGCCTGAAGTTAATGTCCACCTGCTGGCCAGGAGGAGTCTCAGCGCACCAAAGCAGCTCATCTTCCTCATGCCTTCCCTGCACAGGGCTGATTCTGTAGCCGCCCTTAGGTCTTCCCGAAGGTTATGTCTCAAGCTTTTTGTCAAGTCACTCTCATGTCAAGTTAGGCTTCCAGGTTTTTCTGATGTTAACTGGTGCTAAGGACTTCTGGATATCTGCGCTAAGTCCTCTTCACTTCTGTCAATTGCTTGTGCTTCCTTCTATCGAACAAAAGCCTTGTTTCATTCCTCAATGTGCCTGATGCTGGCCCAAGTCTTTTGGCACTGCTTGCTTTCCTGTGGCATGTTCTACCTGCCCCGAGAGTAAAGAGGGAGCTGGAGAAGGAACTTGCCGGGCTGCTCTCCATCCTTTAGCAGCAGTCCTGCTGAAGCGGCCAAGTCGGAGCTGAGCGCAAATGGACCAGCCGTGCACGGGAAGGGTGGGTGGGAAGGATGATCCAGGAACCGTAGGCCTGGCAGCCTGAGCTTGCTAGTGGGGAAGGCCTTGGAGCACATCTTCCTGAGTGCCATGCCACGGCACGTGCAGGGAACCAGGGGGTGGCAAAGCTCTGCGCAGGCATGGGGACAGCTGCGGGTCTTGGCAGGGTGTTGAGCTGGGGTTGCTGTTGCTGGGCGTGTTGGGGAAGGAGTTGTCTGAAAGGTGAGAAGTCTAGGCTGGACCTGGGGTCACTTTGAAGGCAGCACCTGTGCTACGGCACAGCTTTGGTGATGGAGGACTGAAGGAATAGCTGGGACTTTTTCTCTTAGTCATCCTGCTTCTCCTGCAGAGAAGAAGAGGGGAGAGCTCTACTTTCTTGGCCACTTCCATAGCTGGAGCAGGGGGAGGATTAGCCCTTTTGCAATCTACTCATTTGTTTGGGCTTCTTTTGTAACACTGAGTGGGCTTTCATTCCTGGAGAGCTTTGATTCCTTAAGAGAATTAGGCTCTTCCCATGCCTTCCTAGGGAAATGTTTGAAACCAAAGTAAGGCCTTTGTTTTGCCTCTGTGTGGTCTTCTGCTTTGCAAAGTGACATGCAGTGGATGACCTTAAGGCAAACGTGTTGCTGCTGTAATAGATACAAAGTATTAAATTCCTGGATTAAAATTGTGTGTCTTAAAACTTTGCAGCGGAAGGTAAAATCCCCTGAATTGCTGGAAACACTTCCAGGGCCTGTCTTTGCATACCACAGTCTTTTCACAGTCCTAAGGTGTTACCTGGACATCTGCCAGAGAGATAAGCGGGGAAAGGGCCCATGAAGCATGGGCTGACCATATCTTCACAGCTCATCAGGAGATCCCATACCAATCTGGGCGGAGGGCGGCAGAAACCATCTGACAGAAGATTCCGAGACTTTTCACGCAGACGTCTTTTCAATTTCTCAGGAAACTCTTTCAGATACCCCTTGCGGACACCAGACATTTCAATGATTCGCTTATGTACACGATGTCATGTTCTTCGGGTTCTTTGTTACCGTCTTGTTTTTGCCTCAGGGTAGAAAAATGGTCTAAAACACCTCCCCCGAGACCCCGAAGTTGTGGGCAGTACTCTGGAGAAGCACCCTTTGCTGCTCCCGGATTGACCACCCAACATTGGATCCATGTTGTCCTGATTTATTGTAGCATTTCCCGAAATTGCTTTTCAAATTTGTTAACTAAATCTTTGAGTTTGGAAATTGGCTCTGATCATTTCTAACACTGCTTTGAGATGGGAAGGAAGCTTGCAAATCTATCAGGTTCTCAGGCCATTGCTATAAATTTAGGAAGTTGGCAACTTTTTGCGACTACTTGAGTTGAGTAACGGGAAGAAAAGCTTTCCTGAATTGAGGATTCTTAAATGCCAACTCCTTCTATGCCTCTGCTGCCAGGGTGATTTTGTGCTTCAGGAAATCACTCCAAGTAGAAAACAATTTCAGCATGGAGTAAGAGCTTCTGACAGAGACCAAGTGTTGCCAGCACTTGCTCCAGGTGCTCCTGCCAACATCCCCTGTAGGAAGGAGCCCAGCCGCCAGGGCCCGTTGGCTTTGGCTGCCCTGTGGCAGAGAAGCGCCCCGGGGCACAGGTCTCTTGGGCAGGAGATGGCACCAGCGTTGTCAGGGCTCGGGGGGCGGCAGCTCTGCTTGGGCGGGGGCTCCGTCACGCCTGCCGATTTCAGCGCTGCCCTGGCCCCAGGGGTCAGAGCAGCATCCGTGCCCCGGCCCACAGGTTCCTCGTCTGTGTCACACCCATGGGTTTAGGACGGCCACCGGGTGGGACGTGTCCCAGGGAGGCCGTGCCAGCTTCTGTGCGAGGCCCCGTGCCCTTCCCGCTGCGGCTGCGTCGGCGGCCCTGGGGGCTCCTTCTGCTGCCCTTGGCCCGCAGAGCAGGGCAGCGTTTGCCCACGGTTTGAGCCGCTGCGAAAGATGCTGTCTCAGGGCTGTCTTAGACATTTGGGGTGAGGGGTTCCTTCCAACCTGGGCCACTTTGGCTGGGCTGGGAGCGGCCCCAGGGCAGGTGACAGTGTGTGCATTGGCCCTTTGTGACGCGGTGCAGCAGCGCGGTCACCGTGGCATGGAATGCCACAGGGTGTCCAAGGACCCTTTGTGACACGTGGGGACATAGGTGCTGGCGGTGACGCAGCCAGGCCACATTCCTTGGAGCAGGCGACGGGACAGGACGCGCCAGAGCGGTGCTGTGAGGAGCCCCCGCACAGCGCACTCGTTTGTGCCTGACCCAGAGCTTCTACGAGGAGTGACTCGTGCAGCTGACCTCACGGCCAGACTGCACGACTTGGTGACTCGGAGGTTTTCCAAGTCATCTCTTATCCCTGTGGCCTGTGGCCTCCAGGCCGGACTGTGGGATTTGGTGACTTGAATCGTCTACGAGGAACCTCCTGTCATTGTGGCAGGAGCCCTTGAGACCAGAGTGCAGGACTTGCTGTCCTGCAGCCTTCCTGAGGCTTCTTCTGCCACAGGTGCTTTCAAGGCGCAAGTGCACAACTTGTTGCCTCAGTGCTTTCCTGAGGCATCTCTCTTGAAAGGTGCTGTGGCATGGCGGGCAGATTTCTCGGCCTGTCCAAAGTGTTCAGGGGGAAAAAAAGCAAAGGCCCTGGAGCTACCCCAGCACAAGAGCCTGAAGAGCGCGAGCGGATCCAGACACTACAGGATGGTGAGTGGCAGAGCTGGGCCACAGGGCTGATGGCTGCAGCCAACGTGGCCCCATCCCATCCCGTCCCTATCGCAGCCTGGGGAGGGCAGGGCTGGGCTGTGTTCTCCGGCCTCTCCCGCAGCCCCTCAGCTCTGGCTGCTCTCGCTCTTTGCCAGATGCAGCCACGGACGGCACACAAGAGCAGAGGCCTGCCGGTGGAAGCTTCCGCAGGACACTGAAGGTACCTGCAGCCATCCCCGCCTGGGCTGGGCCTGCTGTCACTGCTCAGCCGAGCACCGCGCTTGGAGCAGTCCATGGAACACGTCTCTCTTCCCTGTCCTTTGTTCTCCTGCAGATGATCCGAAAATTCCTGCGCATTCGGCGTAGAAACACCAGCAGCACGGCAGCTGAGGGCTCAGCTGAGCCTGACTGTGGGCTGACCGAGCCCCAGGCAGAGCCTGATGTCAACACAGATTTGGCTGAGCCCTCAGAAAATTTTGACGCTGCGTTGAATGATCAAAGGACAAAGGCTGACAAGGCAGTGGCTGAGGATGTGGCCCTCCAAACGGCTGACACTGGAGAGACTCAGGGCATCAGAGATACTGGCGCCACGGCCACTCCCACTGCCATTCCTGCTCCCGCTGTGGATTTTATCCAGAAGAGTGGTATTTCTTCTGAGCAGCAGGTAAACAGCCTGGGGCCGGCGCTAGAGGCTTCCCAGGATTGTGTGTCATCTCCAGCCACGGCCACTGGGCCCCCTCAGCCTTTGTGGCCGGCACAGCGTGGCAGGAAAGGGAAGCGATTCTTGGGGGAAGCTGGTGAAGTTGCTCTCCTAGACAGCGGCCCAAGTCTTCCCCATGCCCTTTCCAGGTGCCAGCCATTGTAAAGAAGATGCACCAGAATTTTGCATCGCATGGAAATGCGGATACCAGGCTGCCCATGAACATCGTGAGGCTGGCCGAAGAACACCCAGCTGATGTGGTGCTGACCCTCCTGCGCTGTGCCCCAACATGTGACAGGTATGGGCCCACCTGCCTGGAGAGCTCAGGCCTCCCTGGCCTTTAGGGCCATGGCCCTGCACGGCCCGTGCAATGGGCTCTGCCAGAGCGGCAGTGGGGTCCGGGACCCTCGGGCCCCTCTGTTTCCCGAGCCTGCTGCCGTGCTCCCTCCCTGCCCTTCAGGGCACCGGGGCTCTGTCACCCGGCCCCCAGAGCCGCACAGGGCATGGTAGTGTGGCTGAGATGTCCCTGACACAGAGCTCTGATCCCACAGAGCTGCTGCAATGATCTGGAGAAGCATAGGCTCATCGAGTCTCACAGTGGAGAAGGTTCTGCCAACACTGCTCTGTGTGATGGAGGATTGGCCTCTGCACAGCATGTTCACCTCGGATGGGGACAAGGAGGACGTCTTTGCCCTGGCTGTGAGTTTCTGGGCATTTGCTCACCCCCAGGTCACCACTCCAGCAGCTCTCCATCCTCTCCCTGCCTCAGGCCCTGGGCTGAAACCTGGCCTAAGGGCAGGCTCAGGGGGCACCAGGCCCGCTGCTCCCCCTGCGTCTCCCCTGGGGCCCTGCCACATGGACACCTCGCACTGAGCGCTCTCCTTGGCAACTTCTTTTGCAGGCAACTCTGGTGGTGTGGGTGATTGTCCAGGTGCCTGAGTGCCACGAGGCAATGATCCTTTTTTCCTCCCGCCTCTTTGTGGCTCTGCTTTTCCATGTTGTCGTCACCACACAGCAGATGCCACCACAGAAAGTCGATCACTTCTGGAGAGCGTGCCGAGAGGAACACCACCTTCCCAGCGAACCCAACAGGTCTCCGTCCTCCCGTCCTTCCCATGTCCTTGTGGCCAGTGCCAGTGCTCCCAATGTGACCCGGGCTTTGCTCTGCACACAGGTTTGCAGTGCAGGTCATGAAGACCCTGCTCTGCCGGCTGCAGTGTGAGAATGAGGTGATGGCTGTGGAGTCCAAGCATGGCTGGGACACCATGCTCTGCGCTCATACCCAGTACTATGCTGTGGCTCTGCTGGCCAGGTGAGACTCCCTGCTCCCTGCTGTCCCTGGAATTTGTGCCCTGTGCCTGGGCTGCCCCACACAGTCCCTGTGGTCATGGGCCAGAGGGCCTCGTCACTTTAGGGACGGCCGAGCAGACTGGAAAAGGCTGGGAGAGGAGGGTGCACAGGAGTGGCCACCTCCCAAAGCACCCACGTCCCCTCCAGGGATGCTGGGGAAAGACTGCACCTCTGGGAGTCAGTCGTGAGGAAAGTGTGCCCCCCCCAGCTCAGGCTCTTTCTTCCTTTTTGCCCCTGACAGGGAGATGCGCCATGTCTTGATCCCTTTGTCTGCCTGCATCGCAACCCGCTTGCTCCGGCTGCTCAGCATTGAGAAGCCAGGCTGCGATCTGCCTTTCCTGGCATTCCTTGTGGAGGTGAGCCTGAAGAGCAGCGCTGCCTGGCTGAGCTGCCTCCCAGCTCTCTGCCCTCTCGCAGCCGCATCCCTAGCCTCCTGGGATGGCACCAGCGCCCTGTGCTGCTGCTGCCTGGGGCTGGCCCTGTGCAGTTCTGGGCTCCTGCCAGCCGGGCCCTGTACCACTGCCCTGTGCCTTTCAGGTTCTGGAGTGCCTGGACTGGACTAAATGTGGTGGCTGGGTCCTGAGGGTCGTGTCCAGGTACCTGCGGATCGAGTGCAGGAAGAGGTGTCGCCTGGCGCTCAAAGGCCTGCTGGTGCTCAGCAAGGATCCCCTGATGGTGAGAAGGGGGCAGCAGCTGAAGCTGCACTGGGGAGAGCAGCCCAATGGGCTGGCTGGCCTTCAGGAGCTGAGGCAACTGCTCCCAGCTCTCCTGCCTCAGCTGCCCGAGTGCTTTGGGACAGGCCTTTGGTGTCTGGGCCCTGCGGCAGCAGGCTGGGCTTGCAGTGCCAGGGCGCTGTCGCTGCTGCAGCTGTTCACGGCTTCACAGCGCAGCCTTGTGTTCCACGCAGGCCAGAAGAATGTGCTGCCTGTCTGAAAGCTTTGTGGATCTGCTGGCTGATGAAGATGAAGTGGTGGTTGCCCTGACCCTCCGTGTGCTTACTAATATGCTGGAGAGCGAAAACATCCTGGTATCCAGCACCACCGCCCCAAAGCTGGCTGAGGCACTCCTGGCGCTCTTTGACAATGTAAGGTTCTGCAACCCGAGCCACAGGCATTGGGTGCTGCCCAGAAACGTTGTACTGTCTGCATTTTCAAGTCTTTGCCTAAGTGGGCCTGGAGTAATTGATGCTTAGGGTTTTTCCTTTCCTCTAGGAAAATAGCTACATGCAACTGCTCTCCATGGACCTCTTCTGTAAAGTGATGGAGTTGGTAGTGAAGGAGGGAGAAGAGCCTCTAAAGACAATTGTCAACAATAGCCTGTACCTACTTTTAATCTACTGCCATGATGAGAACCGGCGTGTGGCAAATGTGAGGTTTTGTGCATCCCTGGGACGGGGGCTCAGCTGCCTCCTGCCCTGCTGCAGGAGGAGGAGGAGGCTGCGTCCTCCTCCAGGCCACGGCACAGGGATGCGGGTCCTTGTGCCCTGGGCTGTGGTGCCATCTCTGCATCTCTGCTGCTCTTCAGGCCTCTCGGGAAACCCTGCAATGTGCGGCCAAGTTCCTGAAGAGGAGGGATCTTGAGGAGCTACTGACGAAGAAACAACCCTTGACTATTGATGAGTGTAAGGTAAGGATGGCTTGGAGAAGTGGCAGCCTCAGCCTGGAGAAGATCCGTGGCCGCGGGGCTGGAAGCCGTGGCCCCTGCCCAGTGCTGCACCCGGGGGCTCCAGCCTGCGCCCCACACGCCGCTGCCTTCCCTGGGCCCCGCGGGCTCTTCTCCAGGCTCCTGCGGCCCCGAGCCGGGTGCCCGTGGAGTCCCGGCCCAGCGGGGCTGCGGGCACGGGGCGGCACCGCGGCTCCCCGGGCAGCAGCCGGCCCTCTGCCCCCTCCAGAGCCCGGCGCCAGCGGCTGCTGGCCGGGCCTCAGGGCCGTGCGGGCAGGGGAGGCCGGGGCTGGGCGCGGCCAGAGCCCGGCCCAGGGGCTGAGCCCGCGCCAACCCTTCCCTCCTGCCGCTCTCTCCAGCTGGCAGATGACAGGATCCGACATGCCGAGCACCTGCGCCGGGCCCTGCCCTACCTGGAGAACCCACAGGAGTCCCTGCCAGAGGCGGCCATGCTGTTCATGGGTGAGCCATGAGCCCGGGCTCCCTCCCCGGCCCGCCGCAGCTCGGCCCCGGCCCTGGCTGCTGCTGCCCCGGCTGCAGCAGCGGCATCCGGGCCCGGCGCCGTGGAGCCCCGCCTGCCCTCGGGGCTGCTGCCGCCCTCTGGCAGCCGTGCCCTGGGGCGGCAGCAGGCGGCAAGGGCCCGGGCTGAGCCCTGCCGGGGCAGGAGGCCGTGTGGCCACAGGGCTGGCAGCGGCGCTGGCAGGGAGCCGTGCCGCTGGGGCCGTGACACGCTCTCTGAGGGGGCAGCCAGGACAGCTTCACCTTCTCAGTCAGGGTGAGTGAGGGCAGCGGGCCGTCAGCGGCTCTGGCGGGGGAAGCTGCACTGCCCGGGCAGACAGCTGCAATCCCCCGCTCTGGAGGCCTTTGCTCCTTGTGTGGACGAGGGCTGGAGAGGGCACAACACACAGAGATTTTAGGGGCACGTGGGGGATTCATGGCAAGGACCTTCGGGCTGATCCCAATGTCTCCTGCTTGCTTCTGAGTGGGATGGTTCTGGCAGGAAGATCTCCTAGGATTCCCACTGATCCAGCCTCTGACCATGGCTCTGTTCTTCTCTCTTGCAGCCCTTCAAACCCAGAGGCAAGACAACAGCCCGTCATGCTGTGAACCTGCAAAATGAAGCCCGCTTTCCCCAGGAAGCTAAACAACTGGGGACGTCTTCTGAATCCAGCAAACCAGTGTCCCAAGAACACACCAGGAGACACTGAAGAGGACACCATCTCTCAGTGCTACTGGAGCTCCACGCACAGCTGAGGCGGAGTACAATTCTCCTGGCTTCATACCTTTCCCTCTTTGTAGTTAACTCCCTCCCTCCAGCCCTCAGACCCTGCCCATCCCTCCTTATTCCCTCCAAGCTCATCCCTTTGCTTGGCCTTGAATTAATAAACACTTTGGCTTCTTCACTTCACCTGTGTCTCTGTGGAGCTGATGCGGCGTAAAAACCTGAGCCCTGGCACACACAGGCCCCTGCTGCCGTCCTCTTGCGCGCCGTCTTTTGTGCAGAGACACAGAGGAGCGAGGCCGCGTCAGGCTGGAAAGGTGCCTGTGCTGAAGGTCCAGTTCCACAACACTGTGCAGTTTAAGGTCCTACTGAGCAGCCTGAAGCTCTGGATTTTGGGAGAGCCAACCTGAGGACGCTCTGAAGCCAGCTGTAAAGGGATTCCTTGGCAAGCATCTACAGAGGGCAAAGGAGCTTGGAATGCTGGAAGCTTTCAAGAATAGCTTGCTGAAAGCACAGCAGTGCTCCATCCCTGCACAGGGTCGGGGAGATGGAAGAAGCAGAGACCACCAGGCCTTAACAGGGAGCTTGGGGTGTGCCTAAGGGCAAGTGAAGCAGCAGCAGCAGCAGCACGGTGGCCGAGACTCGGACGCGTGACCCAGCCAATGGCCCCAGCGCCGTCAGGCAGTGCCGGGATCCCGGCTGCGGTTCTGGTGCCCAGAGCTGAGGAATCGCAGCCCCTGCCTCAGAGGCTGCCAGAAAGCCAAGCGAGTGAGAGCAGAGGGAGGGCAGCCTTCCAGTCTCTCCTGGGCATGGCCGCAAAGCAGCCCCTTGCTTCTCCTTCCTCTGCCCGTGTTTGGGGTGTGCTGATGGCAGCGCCAGCCAGGTTGCGCTCTGTCTTCCAAAGGATGTGGAGAGTGGGCATGAAAAGTGCTGCGTGCACAGCGGAGAGTCCTGGAAGGTGCTGGCGAGAGCGTCCTGCGGGAACAGGGCTCTCTGGTCTCTGGCCGGGAAGAGCCTGCTTTTGCTGCTGTGAGCGCAGGCAGGAGTGGAGGCAGCGGGCAGCTTGTGTTTGTAGAGGGCCTGGGGCTGCATGTGTCAACCTCCAGCTGGAATCACACTGGGGGAAATGCCATCAAGAGCTGGAGCGCCTGTCCAGAAAGGACCAGAAAGAAATTCAGCCTTGCCAGCGTTTCTTAAGAGTGTCTTGGCATTCCCCAGGAAAGCTTCCAATCTGGGGAAAGGCCTCTGGGGGAAAGGGGCTAGCTGCTGAAGGAAAGTGCTTTCCTAGGAGCTCCCAGTGATGTAGGAACAACTGTCCTCCTTTGGCTCTCTGTGGTCCTTTCAGTCCTTGAGGCCCGTTGCCCTTGGCAGACGGACAAGGGAAGGGAGAAGGCTGTGAAGAGCAGGTTTGGAATCCAGCTGGACCTGCAGAGACCAAGGCAAGCACCTGCAGCAGGGTGTGTTTCCCCCCTTTGGACACAGGTGTGAGCAGGAGCATCTCTGTCCAGCTGCCAGCCCCAAAGCTGTCTTGGAGAGCTCTGAATTCAAAGGCCTTCCCGCACACACGTCTCACGTCTTAGCTGTCTGCTGTGTTTCAACTCTTGGCAATATGCATTTGCCTCTTGCTTGCTGGAGGCTGCTGCGGCCCAGAGGGCCAGCACCGAGCTGGGCTGTGTGGGCCAGGCAGCAGGGAGAGTCTTGGCTGCTCTTGCTGTGTGCGTGGCCTCAGAAAAGGCTTGGAAGCTTTGCCTCCCAATGGGCCCTGCTCCCTGCCTCTTCCTCTGCATCTTGGAGAGAACAAGGCAGGCATTTCTGGCAGCTGGGCATTAGCAGGCCTTCAAATGGGGGCGTCCTGTGGAGCAGGCCCAGCTGAGACACCCTGAGAGGAGCCCAGCGCTCCTTGCCCCTCTGCGCTGACACGTGAGCCTTGTCTGCTTTCGGGATGACCCTGGCTGTGTCAGGGGGTGCTACGTGGACACGAGACAGCCGGTCCTGTCCTGCTGGGTCCCAGCAGTGCGTGGCAGCGGTCCTACCACCCCGTCAGGATGCCGGCCAAGAGAGGTCCTGGAAGCTGAGGGAAGTGATCTGAAGCTTGCGCGAGTGCCTGCAGCTCAAGGTCAAGGGCCTTCCCTCAGGATAGAGCAGTCCTGAGAGGTCTCTAGAATTCAATGAAATCAGCAGACAAATGCATTGTCCACCAAGAGCTCTTTTATTGGCAGGAGGTTAGGGCTCTGCACCCCAGCACAAGGCTTCTTCGCCACGTCCAAATTTCAGTGGGTTGCTGTAGGAATTCTATCAAAAATACATTCCGTCTTTAGACTGCTGAAGTGATTCCATAGGCAGGGGCTTAGAAGGAAACACATTGCGTCAGAATCCTAGGCCTGAAGTTAATGTCCACCTGCTGGCCAGGAGGAGTCTCAGCGCACCAAAGCAGCTCATCTTCCTCATGCCTTCCCTGCACAGGGCTGATTCTGTAGCCGCCCTTAGGTCTTCCCGAAGGTTATGTCTCAAGCTTTTTGTCAAGTCACTCTCATGTCAAGTTAGGCTTCCAGGTTTTTCTGATGTTAACTGGTGCTAAGGACTTCTGGATATCTGCGCTAAGTCCTCTTCACTTCTGTCAATTGCTTGTGCTTCCTTCTATCGAACAAAAGCCTTGTTTCATTCCTCAATGTGCCTGATGCTGGCCCAAGTCTTTTGGCACTGCTTGCTTTCCTGTGGCATGTTCTACCTGCCCCGAGAGTAAAGAGGGAGCTGGAGAAGGAACTTGCCGGGCTGCTCTCCATCCTTTAGCAGCAGTCCTGCTGAAGCGGCCAAGTCGGAGCTGAGCGCAAATGGACCAGCGGTGCACGGGAAGGGTGGGTGGGAAGGATGATCCAGGAACCGTAGGCCTGGCAGCCTGAGCTTGCTAGTGGGGAAGGCCTTGGAGCACATCTTCCTGAGTGCCATGCCACGGCACGTGCAGGGAACCAGGGGGTGGCAAAGCTCTGCGCAGGCATGGGGACAGCTGCAGGTCTTGGCAGGGTGTTGAGCTGGGGTTGCTGTTGCTGGGCGTGTTGGGGAAGGAGTTGTCTGAAAGGTGAGAAGTCTAGGCTGGACCTGGGGTCACTTTGAAGGCAGCACCTGTGCTACGGCACAGCTTTGGTGATGGAGGACTGAAGGAATAGCTGGGACTTTTTCTCTTAGTCATCCTGCTTCTCCTGCAGAGAAGAAGAGGGGAGAGCTCTACTTTCTTGGCCACTTCCATAGCTGGAGCAGGGGGAGGATTAGCCCTTTTGCAATCTACTCATTTGTTTGGGCTTCTTTTGTAACACTGAGTGGGCTTTCATTCCTGGAGAGCTTTGATTCCTTAAGAGAATTAGGCTCTTCCCATGCCTTCCTAGGGAAATGTTTGAAACCAAAGTAAGGCCTTTGTTTTGCCTCTGTGTGGTCTTCTGCTTTGCAAAGTGACATGCAGTGGATGACCTTAAGGCAAACGTGTTGCTGCTGTAATAGATACAAAGTATTAAATTCCTGGATTAAAATTGTGTGTCTTAAAACTTTGCAGCGGAAGGTAAAATCCCCTGAATTGCTGGAAACACTTCCAGGGCCTGTCTTTGCATACCACAGTCTTTTCACAGTCCTAAGGTGTTACCTGGACATCTGCCAGAGAGATAAGCGGGGAAAGGGCCCATGAAGCATGGGCTGACCATATCTTCACAGCTCATCAGGAGATCCCATACCAATCTGGGCGGAGGGCGGCAGAAACCATCTGACAGAAGATTCCGAGACTTTTCACGCAGACGTCTTTTCAATTTCTCAGGAAACTCTTTCAGATACCCCTTGCGGACACCAGACATTTCAATGATTCGCTTATGTACACGATGTCATGTTCTTCGGGTTCTTTGTTACCGTCTTGTTTTTGCCTCAGGGTAGAAAAATGGTCTAAAACACCTCCCCCGAGACCCCGAAGTTGTGGGCAGTACTCTGGAGAAGCACCCTTTGCTGCTCCCGGATTGACCACCCAACATTGGATCCATGTTGTCCTGATTTATTGTAGCATTTCCCGAAATTGCTTTTCAAATTTGTTAACTAAATCTTTGAGTTTGGAAATTGGCTCTGATCATTTCTAACACTGCTTTGAGATGGGAAGGAAGCTTGCAAATCTATCAGGTTCTCAGGCCATTGCTATAAATTTAGGAAGTTGGCAACTTTTTGCGACTACTTGAGTTGAGTAACGGGAAGAAAAGCTTTCCTGAATTGAGGATTCTTAAATGCCAACTCCTTCTATGCCTCTGCTGCCAGGGTGATTTTGTGCTTCAGGAAATCACTCCAAGTAGAAAACAATTTCAGCATGGAGTAAGAGCTTCTGACAGAGACCAAGTGTTGCCAGCACTTGCTCCAGGTGCTCCTGCCAACATCCCCTGTAGGAAGGAGCCCAGCCGCCAGGGCCCGTTGGCTTTGGCTGCCCTGTGGCAGAGAAGCGCCCCGGGGCACAGGTCTCTTGGGCAGGAGATGGCACCAGCGTTGTCAGGGCTCGGGGAGCGGCAGCTCTGCTTGGGCGGGGGCTCCGTCACGCCTGCCGATTTCAGCGCTGCCCTGGCCCCAGGGGTCAGAGCAGCATCCGTGCCCCGGCCCACAGGTTCCTCGTCTGTGTCACACCCATGGGTTTAGGACGGCCACCGGGTGGGACGTGTCCCAGGGAGGCCGTGCCAGCTTCTGTGCGAGGCCCCGTGCCCTTCCCGCTGCGGCTGCGTCGGCGGCCCTGGGGGCTCCTTCTGCTGCCCTTGGCCCGCAGAGCAGGGCAGCGTTTGCCCACGGTTTGAGCCGCTGCGAAAGATGCTGTCTCAGGGCTGTCTTAGACATTTGGGGTGAGGGGTTCCTTCCAACCTGGGCCACTTTGGCTGGGCTGGGAGCGGCCCCAGGGCAGGTGGCAGTGTGTGCATTGGCCCTTTGTGACGCGGTGCAGCAGCGCGGTCACCGTGGCATGGAATGCCACAGGGTGTCCAAGGACCCTTTGTGACACGTGGGGACATAGGTGCTGGCGGTGACGCAGCCAGGCCACATTCCTTGGAGCAGGCGACGGGACAGGACGCGCCAGAGCGGTGCTGTGAGGAGCCCCCGCACAGCGCACTCGTTTGTGCCTGACCCAGAGCTTCTACGAGGAGTGACTCGTGCAGCTGACCTCACGGCCAGACTGCACGACTTGGTGACTCGGAGGTTTTCCAAGTCATCTCTTATCCCTGTGGCCTGTGGCCTCCAGGCCGGACTGTGGGATTTGGTGACTTGAATCGTCTACGAGGAACCTCCTGTCATTGTGGCAGGAGCCCTTGAGACCAGAGTGCAGGACTTGCTGTCCTGCAGCCTTCCTGAGGCTTCTTCTGCCACAGGTGCTTTCAAGGCGCAAGTGCACAACTTGTTGCCTCAGTGCTTTCCTGAGGCATCTCTCTTGAAAGGTGCTGTGGCATGGCGGGCAGATTTCTCGGCCTGTCCAAAGTGTTCAGGGGGAAAAAAAGCAAAGGCCCTGGAGCTACCCCAGCACAAGAGCCTGAAGAGCGCGAGCGGATCCAGACACTACAGGATGGTGAGTGGCAGAGCTGGGCCACAGGGCTGATGGCTGCAGCCAACGTGGCCCCATCCCATCCCGTCCCTATCGCAGCCTGGGGAGGGCAGGGCTGGGCTGTGTTCTCCGGCCTCTCCCGCAGCCCCTCAGCTCTGGCTGCTCTCGCTCTTTGCCAGATGCAGCCACGGACGGCACACAAGAGCAGAGGCCTGCCGGTGGAAGCTTCCGCAGGACACTGAAGGTACCTGCAGCCATCCCCGCCTGGGCTGGGCCTGCTGTCACTGCTCAGCCGAGCACCGCGCTTGGAGCAGTCCATGGAACACGTCTCTCTTCCCTGTCCTTTGTTCTCCTGCAGATGATCCGAAAATTCCTGCGCATTCGGCGTAGAAACACCAGCAGCACGGCAGCTGAGGGCTCAGCTGAGCCTGACTGTGGGCTGACCGAGCCCCAGGCAGAGCCTGATGTCAACACAGATTTGGCTGAGCCCTCAGAAAATTTTGACGCTGCGTTGAATGATCAAAGGACAAAGGCTGACAAGGCAGTGGCTGAGGATGTGGCCCTCCAAACGGCTGACACTGGAGAGACTCAGGGCATCAGAGATACTGGCGCCACGGCCACTCCCACTGCCATTCCTGCTCCCGCTGTGGATTTTATCCAGAAGAGTGGTATTTCTTCTGAGCAGCAGGTAAACAGCCTGGGGCCGGCGCTAGAGGCTTCCCAGGATTGTGTGTCATCTCCAGCCACGGCCACTGGGCCCCCTCAGCCTTTGTGGCCGGCACAGCGTGGCAGGAAAGGGAAGCGATTCTTGGGGGAAGCTGGTGAAGTTGCTCTCCTAGACAGCGGCCCAAGTCTTCCCCATGCCCTTTCCAGGTGCCAGCCATTGTAAAGAAGATGCACCAGAATCTTGCATCGCATGGAAATGCGGATACCAGGCTGCCCATGAACATCGTGAGGCTGGCCGAAGAACACCCAGCTGATGTGGTGCTGACCCTCCTGCGCTGTGCCCCAACATGTGACAGGTATGGGCCCACCTGCCTTGAGAGCTCAGGCCTCCCCGGCCTTTAGGGCCATGGCCCTGCACGGCCCGTGCAATGGGCTCTGCCAGAGCGGCAGACAGGTCCGGGACCCTCGGGCCCCTCTGTTTCCCGAGCCTGCTGCCGTGCTCCCTCCCTGCCCTTCAGGGCACCGGGGCTCTGTCACCCGGCCCCCAGAGCCGCACAGGGCATGGTAGTGTGGCTGAGATGTCCCTGACACAGAGCTCTGATCCCACAGAGCTGCTGCAATGATCTGGAGAAGCATAGGCTCATCGAGTCTCACAGTGGAGAAGGTTCTGCCAACACTGCTCTGTGTGATGGAGGATTGGCCTCTGCACAGCACGTTCACCTCGGATGGGGACAAGGAGGACGTCTTTGCCCTGGCTGTGAGTTTCTGGGCATTTGCTCACCCCCAGGTCACCACTCCAGCAGCTCTCCATCCTCTCCCTGCCTCAGGCCCTGGGCTGAAACCTGGCCTAAGGGCAGGCTCAGGGGGCACCAGGCCCGCTGCTCCCCCTGCGTCTCCCCTGGGGCCCTGCCACATGGACACCTCGCACTGAGCGCTCTCCATGGCAACTTCTTTTGCAGGCAACTCTGGTGGTGTGGGTGATTGTCCAGGTGCCTGAGTGCCACGAGGCAATGATCCTTTTTTCCTCCCGCCTCTTTGTGGCTCTGCTTTTCCATGTTGTCGTCACCACACAGCAGATGCCACCACAGAAAGTCGATCACTTCTGGAGAGCGTGCCGAGAGGAACACCGCCTTCCCAGCGAACCCAACAGGTCTCCGTCCTCCCGTCCTTCCCATGTCCTTGTGGCCAGTGCCAGTGCTCCCAATGTGACCCGGGCTTTGCTCTGCACACAGGTTTGCAGTGCAGGTCATGAAGACCCTGCTCTGCCGGCTGCAGTGTGAGAATGAGGTGATGGCTGTGGAGTCCAAGCATGGCTGGGACACCATGCTCTGCGCTCATACCCAGTACTATGCTGTGGCTCTGCTGGCCAGGTGAGACCCCCTGCTCCCTGCTGTCCCTGGAATTTGTGCCCTGTGCCCGGGCTGCCCCACACAGTCCCTGTGGTCATGGGCCAGAGGGCCTCGTCACTTTAGGGACGGCCGAGCAGACTGGAAAAGGCTGGGAGAGGAGGGTGCACAGGAGTGGCCGCCTCCCAAAGCACCCACGTCCCCTCCAGGGATGCTGGGGAAAGACTGCACCTCTGGGAGTCAGTCGTGAGGAAAGTGTGCCCCCCCCAGCTCAGGCTCTTTCTTCCTTTTTGCCCCTGACAGGGAGATGCGCCATGTCTTGATCCCTTTGTCTGCCTGCATTGCAACCCGCTTGCTCCGGCTGCTCAGCATTGAGAAGCCAGGCTGCGATCTGCCTTTCCTGGCATTCCTTGTGGAGGTGAGCCTGAAGAGCAGCGCTGCCTGGCTGAGCTGCCTCCCAGCTCTCTGCCCTCTCGCAGCCGCATCCCTAGCCTCCTGGGATGGCACCAGCGCCCTGTGCTGCTGCTGCCTGGGGCTGGCCCTGTGCAGTTCTGGGCTCCTGCCAGCCGGGCCCTGTACCACTGCCCTGTGCCTTTCAGGTTCTGGAGTGCCTGGACTGGACTAAATGTGGTGGCTGGGTCCTGAGGGTCGTGTCCAGGTACCTGCGGATCGAGTGCAGGAAGAGGTGTCGCCTGGCGCTCAAAGGCCTGCTGGTGCTCAGCAAGGATCCCCTGATGGTGAGAAGGGGGCAGCAGCTGAAGCTGCACTGGGGAGAGCAGCCCAATGGGCTGGCTGGCCTTCAGGAGCTGAGGCAACTGCTCCCAGCTCTCCTGCCTCAGCTGCCCGAGTGCTTTGGGACAGGCCTTTGGTGTCTGGGCCCTGCGGCAGCAGGCTGGGCTTGCAGTGCCAGGGCGCTGTCGCTGCTGCAGCTGTTCACGGCTTCACAGCGCAGCCTTGTGTTCCACGCAGGCCAGAAGAATGTGCTGCCTGTCTGAAAGCTTTGTGGATCTGCTGGCTGATGAAGATGAAGTGGTGGTTGCCCTGACCCTCCGTGTGCTTACTAATATGCTGGAGAGCGAAAACATCCTGGTATCCAGCACCACCGCCCCAAAGCTGGCTGAGGCACTCCTGGCGCTCTTTGACAACGTAAGGTTCTGCAACCCGAGCCACAGGCATTGGGTGCTGCCCAGAAACGTTGTACTGTCTGCATTTTCAAGTCTTTGCCTAAGTGGGCCTGGAGTAATTGATGCTTAGGGTTTTTCCTTTCCTCTAGGAAAATAGCTACATGCAACTGCTCTCCATGGACCTCTTCTGTAAAGTGATGGAGTTGGTAGTGAAGGAGGGAGAAGAGCCTCTAAAGACAATTGTCAACAATAGCCTGTACCTACTTTTAATCTACTGCCATGATGAGAACCGGCGTGTGGCAAATGTGAGGTTTTGTGCATCCCTGGGACGGGGGCTCAGCTGCCTCCTGCCCTGCTGCAGGAGGAGGAGGAGGCTGCGTCCTCCTCCAGGCCATGGCACAGGGATGCGGGTCCTTGTGCCCTGGGCTGTGGTGCCATCTCTGCATCTCTGCTGCTCTTCAGGCCTCTCGGGAAACCCTGCAATGTGCGGCCAAGTTCCTGAAGAGGAGGGATCTTGAGGAGCTACTGACGAAGAAACAACCCTTGACTATTGATGAGTGTAAGGTAAGGATGGCTTGGAGAAGTGGCAGCCTCAGCCTGGAGAAGATCCGTGGCCGCGGGGCTGGAAGCCGTGGCCCCTGCCCAGTGCTGCACCCGGGGGCTCCAGCCTGCGCCCCACACGCCGCTGCCTTCCCTGGGCCCCGCGGGCTCTTCTCCAGGCTCCTGCGGCCCCGAGCCGGGTGCCCGTGGAGTCCCGGCCCAGCGGGGCTGCGGGCACGGGGCGGCACCGCGGCTCCCCGGGCAGCAGCCGGCCCTCTGCCCCCTCCAGAGCCCGGCGCCAGCGGCTGCTGGCCGGGCCTCAGGGCCGTGCGGGCAGGGGAGGCCGGGGCTGGGCGCGGCCAGAGCCCGGCCCAGGGGCTGAGCCCGCGCCAACCCTTCCCTCCTGCCGCTCTCTCCAGCTGGCAGATGACAGGATCCGACCGGCCGAGCACCTGCGCCGGGCCCTGCCCTACCTGGAGAACCCACAGGAGTCCCTGCCAGAGGCGGCCATGCTGTTCATGGGTGAGCCATGAGCCCGGGCTCCCTCCCCGGCCCGCCGCAGCTCGGCCCCGGCCCTGGCTGCTGCTGCTGCGGCTGCAGCAGCGGCATCCGGGCCCGGCGCCGTGGAGCTCCCCCTGCCCTCGGGGCTGCTGCCGCCCTCTGGCAGCCGTGCCCTGGGGCGGCAGCAGGCGGCAAGGGCCCGGGCTGAGCCCTGCCGGGGCAGGAGGCCGTGTGGCCACAGGGCTGGCAGCGGCGCTGGCAGGGAGCCGTGCCGCTGGGGCCGTGACACGCTCTCTGAGGGGGCAGCCAGGACAGCTTCACCTTCTCAGTCAGGGTGAGTGAGGGCAGCGGGCCGTCAGCGGCTCTGGCGGGGGAAGCTGCACTGCCCGGGCAGACAGCTGCAATCCCCGGCTCTGGAGGCCTTTGCTCCTTGTGTGGACGAGGGCTGGAGAGGGCACAACACACAGAGATTTTAGGGGCACGTGGGGGATTCATGGCAAGGACCTTCGGGCTGATCCCAATGTCTCCTGCTTGCTTCTGAGTGGGATGGTTCTGGCAGGAAGATCTCCTAGGATTCCCACTGATCCAGCCTCTGACCATGGCTCTGTTCTTCTCTCTTGCAGCCCTTCAAACCCAGAGGCAAGACAACAGCCCGTCATGCTGTGAACCTGCAAAATGAAGCCCGCTTTCCCCAGGAAGCTAAACAACTGGGGACGTCTTCTGAATCCAGCAAACCAGTGTCCCAAGAACACACCAGGAGACACTGAAGAGGACACCATCTCTCAGTGCTACTGGAGCTCCACGCACAGCTGAGGCGGAGTACAATTCTCCTGGCTTCATACCTTTCCCTCTTTGTAGTTAACTCCCTCCCTCCAGCCCTCAGACCCTGCCCATCCCCCCTTATTCCCTCCCAGCTCATCCCTTTGCTTGGCCTTGAATTAATAAACACTTTGGCTTCTTCACTTCACCTGTGTCTCTGTGGAGCTGATGCGGCGTAAAAACCTGAGCCCTGGCACACACAGGCCCCTGCTGCCGTCCTCTTGCGCGCCGTCTTTTGTGCAGAGACACAGAGGAGCGAGGCCGCGTCAGGCTGGAAAGGTGCCTGTGCTGAAGGTCCAGTTCCACAACACTGTGCAGTTTAAGGTCCTACTGAGCAGCCTGAAGCTCTGGATTTTGGGAGAGCCAACCTGAGGACGCTCTGAAGCCAGCTGTAAAGGGATTCCTTGGCAAGCATCTACAGAGGGCAAAGGAGCTTGGAATGCTGGAAGCTTTCAAGAATAGCTTGCTGAAAGCACAGCAGTGCTCCATCCCTGCACAGAGATGGCAGAAGCAGAGACCACCAGGCCTTAACAGGGAGCTTGGGGTGTGCCTAAGGGCAAGTGAAGCAGCAGCAGCAGCAGCACGGTGGCCGAGACTCGGACGCGTGACCCAGCCAATGGCCCCAGCGCCGTCAGGCAGTGCCGGGATCCCGGCTGCGGTTCTGGTGCCCAGAGCTGAGGAATCGCAGCCCCTGCCTCAGAGGCTGCCAGAAAGCCAAGCGAGTGAGAGCAGAGGGAGGGCAGCCTTCCAGTCTCTCCTGGGCATGGCCGCAAAGCAGCCCCTGCTTCTCCTTCCTCTGCCCGTGTTTGGGGTGTGCTGATGGCAGCGCCAGCCAGGTTGCGCTCTGTCTTCCAAAGGATGTGGAGAGTGGGCATGAAAAGTGCTGCGTGCACAGCGGAGAGTCCTGGAAGGTGCTGGCGAGAGTGTCCTGCGGGAACAGGGCTCTCTGGTCTCTGGCCGGGAAGAGCCTGCTTTTGCTGCTGTGAGCGCAGGCAGGAGTGGAGGCAGCGGGCAGCTTGTGTTTGTAGAGGGCCTGGGGCTGCATGTGTCAACCTCCAGCTGGAATCACACTGGGGGAAATGCCATCAAGAGCTGGAGCGCCTGTCCAGAAAGGACCAGAAAGAAATTCAGCCTTGCCAGCGTTTCTTAAGAGTGTCTTGGCATTCCCCAGGAAAGCTTCCAATCTGGGGAAAGGCCTCTGGGGGAAAGGGGCTAGCTGCTGAAGGAAAGTGCTTTCCTAGGAGCTCCCAGTGATGTAGGAACAACTGTCCTCCTTTGGCTCTCTGTGGTCCTTTCAGTCCTTGAGGCCCGTTGCCCTTGGCAGACGGACAAGGGAAGGGAGAAGGCTGTGAAGAGCAGGTTTGGAATCCAGCTGGACCTGCAGAGACCAAGGCAAGCACCTGCAGCAGGGTGTGTTTCCCCCCTTTGGACACAGGTGTGAGCAGGAGCATCTCTGTCCAGCTGCCAGCCCCAAAGCTGTCTTGGAGAGCTCTGAATTCAAAGGCCTTCCCGCACACACGTCTCACGTCTTAGCTGTCTGCTGTGTTTCAACTCTTGGCAATATGCATTTGCCTCTTGCTTGCTGGAGGCTGCTGCGGCCCAGAGGGCCAGCACCGAGCTGGGCTGTGTGGGCCAGGCAGCAGGGAGAGTCTTGGCTGCTCTTGCTGTGTGCGTGGCCTCAGAAAAGGCTTGGAAGCTTTGCCTCCCAATGGGCCCTGCTCCCTGCCTCTTCCTCTGCATCTTGGAGAGAACAAGGCAGGCATTTCTGGCAGCTGGGCATTAGCAGGCCTTCAAATGGGGGCGTCCTGTGGAGCAGGCCCAGCTGAGACACCCTGAGAGGAGCCCAGCGCTCCTTGCCCCTCTGCGCTGACACGTGAGCCTTGTCTGCTTTCGGGATGACCCTGGCTGTGTCAGGGGGTGCTACGTGGACACGAGACAGCCGGTCCTGTCCTGCTGGGTCCCAGCAGTGCGTGGCAGCGGTCCTACCACCCCGTCAGGATGCCGGCCAAGAGAGGTCCTGGAAGCTGAGGGAAGTGATCTGAAGCTTGCGCGAGTGCCTGCAGCTCAAGGTCAAGGGCCTTCCCTCAGGATAGAGCAGTCCTGAGAGGTCTCTAGAATTCAATGAAATCAGCAGACAAATGCATTGTCCACCAAGAGCTCTTTTATTGGCAGGAGGTTAGGGCTCTGCACCCCAGCACAAGGCTTCTTCGCCACGTCCAAATTTCAGTGGGTTGCTGTAGGAATTCTATCAAAAATACATTCCGTCTTTAGACTGCTGAAGTGATTCCATAGGCAGGGGCTTAGAAGGAAACACATTGCGTCAGAATCCTAGGCCTGAAGTTAATGTCCACCTGCTGGCCAGGAGGAGTCTCAGCGCACCAAAGCAGCTCATCTTCCTCATGCCTTCCCTGCACAGGGCTGATTCTGTAGCCGCCCTTAGGTCTTCCCGAAGGTTATGTCTCAAGCTTTTTGTCAAGTCACTCTCATGTCAAGTTAGGCTTCCAGGTTTTTCTGATGTTAACTGGTGCTAAGGACTTCTGGATATCTGCGCTAAGTCCTCTTCACTTCTGTCAATTGCTTGTGCTTCCTTCTATCGAACAAAAGCCTTGTTTCATTCCTCAATGTGCCTGATGCTGGCCCAAGTCTTTTGGCACTGCTTGCTTTCCTGTGGCATGTTCTACCTGCCCCGAGAGTAAAGAGGGAGCTGGAGAAGGAACTTGCCGGGCTGCTCTCCATCCTTTAGCAGCAGTCCTGCTGAAGCGGCCAAGTCGGAGCTGAGCGCAAATGGACCAGCCGTGCACGGGAAGGGTGGGTGGGAAGGATGATCCAGGAACCGTAGGCCTGGCAGCCTGAGCTTGCTAGTGGGGAAGGCCTTGGAGCACATCTTCCTGAGTGCCATGCCACGGCACGTGCAGGGAACCAGGGGGTGGCAAAGCTCTGCGCAGGCATGGGGACAGCTGCGGGTCTTGGCAGGGTGTTGAGCTGGGGTTGCTGTTGCTGGGCGTGTTGGGGAAGGAGTTGTCTGAAAGGTGAGAAGTCTAGGCTGGACCTGGGGTCACTTTGAAGGCAGCACCTGTGCTACGGCACAGCTTTGGTGATGGAGGACTGAAGGAATAGCTGGGACTTTTTCTCTTAGTCATCCTGCTTCTCCTGCAGAGAAGAAGAGGGGAGAGCTCTACTTTCTTGGCCACTTCCATAGCTGGAGCAGGGGGAGGATTAGCCCTTTTGCAATCTACTCATTTGTTTGGGCTTCTTTTGTAACACTGAGTGGGCTTTCATTCCTGGAGAGCTTTGATTCCTTAAGAGAATTAGGCTCTTCCCATGCCTTCCTAGGAAAATGTTTGAAACCAAAGTAAGGCCTTTGTTTTGCCTCTGTGTGGTCTTCTGCTTTGCAAAGTGACATGCAGTGGATGACCTTAAGGCAAACGTGTTGCTGCTGTAATAGATACAAAGTATTAAATTCCTGGATTAAAATTGTGTGTCTTAAAACTTTGCAGCGGAAGGTAAAATCCCCTGAATTGCTGGAAACACTTCCAGGGCCTGTCTTTGCATACCACAGTCTTTTCACAGTCCTAAGGTGTTACCTGGACATCTGCCAGAGAGATAAGCGGGGAAAGGGCCCATGAAGCATGGGCTGACCATATCTTCACAGCTCATCAGGAGATCCCATACCAATCTGGGCGGAGGGCGGCAGAAACCATCTGACAGAAGATTCCGAGACTTTTCACGCAGACGTCTTTTCAATTTCTCAGGAAACTCTTTCAGATACCCCTTGCGGACACCAGACATTTCAATGATTCGCTTATGTACACGATGTCATGTTCTTCGGGTTCTTTGTTACCGTCTTGTTTTTGCCTCAGGGTAGAAAAATGGTCTAAAACACCTCCCCCGAGACCCCGAAGTTGTGGGCAGTACTCTGGAGAAGCACCCTTTGCTGCTCCCGGATTGACCACCCAACATTGGATCCATGTTGTCCTGATTTATTGTAGCATTTCCCGAAATTGCTTTTCAAATTTGTTAACTAAATCTTTGAGTTTGGAAATTGGCTCTGATCATTTCTAACACTGCTTTGAGATGGGAAGGAAGCTTGCAAATCTATCAGGTTCTCAGGCCATTGCTATAAATTTAGGAAGTTGGCAACTTTTTGCGACTACTTGAGTTGAGTAACGGGAAGAAAAGCTTTCCTGAATTGAGGATTCTTAAATGCCAACTCCTTCTATGCCTCTGCTGCCAGGGTGATTTTGTGCTTCAGGAAATCACTCCAAGTAGAAAACAATTTCAGCATGGAGTAAGAGCTTCTGACAGAGACCAAGTGTTGCCAGCACTTGCTCCAGGTGCTCCTGCCAACATCCCCTGTAGGAAGGAGCCCAGCCGCCAGGGCCCGTTGGCTTTGGCTGCCCTGTGGCAGAGAAGCGCCCCGGGGCACAGGTCTCTTGGGCAGGAGATGGCACCAGCGTTGTCAGGGCTCGGGGAGCGGCAGCTCTGCTTGGGCGGGGGCTCCGTCACGCCTGCCGATTTCAGCGCTGCCCTGGCCCCAGGGGTCAGAGCAGCATCCGTGCCCCGGCCCACAGGTTCCTCGTCTGTGTCACACCCATGGGTTTAGGACGGCCACCGGGTGGGACGTGTCCCAGGGAGGCCGTGCCAGCTTCTGTGCGAGGCCCCGTGCCCTTCCCGCTGCGGCTGCGTCGGCGGCCCTGGGGGCTCCTTCTGCTGCCCTTGGCCCGCAGAGCAGGGCAGCGTTTGCCCACGGTTTGAGCCGCTGCGAAAGATGCTGTCTCAGGGCTGTCTTAGACATTTGGGGTGAGGGGTTCCTTCCAACCTGGGCCACTTTGGCTGGGCTGGGAGCGGCCCCAGGGCAGGTGACAGTGTGTGCATTGGCCCTTTGTGACGCGGTGCAGCAGCGCGGTCACCGTGGCATGGAATGCCACAGGGTGTCCAAGGACCCTTTGTGACACGTGGGGACATAGGTGCTGGCGGTGACGCAGCCAGGCCACATTCCTTGGAGCAGGCGACGGGACAGGACGCGCCAGAGCGGTGCTGTGAGGAGCCCCCGCACAGCGCACTCGTTTGTGCCTGACCCAGAGCTTCTACGAGGAGTGACTCGTGCAGCTGACCTCACGGCCAGACTGCACGACTTGGTGACTCGGAGGTTTTCCAAGTCATCTCTTATCCCTGTGGCCTGTGGCCTCCAGGCCGGACTGTGGGATTTGGTGACTTGAATCGTCTACGAGGAACCTCCTGTCATTGTGGCAGGAGCCCTTGAGACCAGAGTGCAGGACTTGCTGTCCTGCAGCCTTCCTGAGGCTTCTTCTGCCACAGGTGCTTTCAAGGCGCAAGTGCACAACTTGTTGCCTCAGTGCTTTCCTGAGGCATCTCTCTTGAAAGGTGCTGTGGCATGGCGGGCAGATTTCTCGGCCTGTCCAAAGTGTTCAGGGGGAAAAAAAGCAAAGGCCCTGGAGCTACCCCAGCACAAGAGCCTGAAGAGCGCGAGCGGATCCAGACACTACAGGATGGTGAGTGGCAGAGCTGGGCCACAGGGCTGATGGCTGCAGCCAACGTGGCCCCATCCCATCCCGTCCCTATCGCAGCCTGGGGAGGGCAGGGCTGGGCTGTGTTCTCCGGCCTCTCCCGCAGCCCCTCAGCTCTGGCTGCTCTCGCTCTTTGCCAGATGCAGCCACGGACGGCACACAAGAGCAGAGGCCTGCCGGTGGAAGCTTCCGCAGGACACTGAAGGTACCTGCAGCCATCCCCGCCTGGGCTGGGCCTGCTGTCACTGCTCAGCCGAGCACCGCGCTTGGAGCAGTCCATGGAACACGTCTCTCTTCCCTGTCCTTTGTTCTCCTGCAGATGATCCGAAAATTCCTGCGCATTCGGCGTAGAAACACCAGCAGCACGGCAGCTGAGGGCTCAGCTGAGCCTGACTGTGGGCTGACCGAGCCCCAGGCAGAGCCTGATGTCAACACAGATTTGGCTGAGCCCTCAGAAAATTTTGACGCTGCGTTGAATGATCAAAGGACAAAGGCTGACAAGGCAGTGGCTGAGGATGTGGCCCTCCAAACGGCTGACACTGGAGAGACTCAGGGCATCAGAGATACTGGCGCCACGGCCACTCCCACTGCCATTCCTGCTCCCGCTGTGGATTTTATCCAGAAGAGTGGTATTTCTTCTGAGCAGCAGGTAAACAGCCTGGGGCCGGCGCTAGAGGCTTCCCAGGATTGTGTGTCATCTCCAGCCACGGCCACTGGGCCCCCTCAGCCTTTGTGGCCGGCACAGCGTGGCAGGAAAGGGAAGCGATTCTTGGGGGAAGCTGGTGAAGTTGCTCTCCTAGACAGCGGCCCAAGTCTTCCCCATGCCCTTTCCAGGTGCCAGCCATTGTAAAGAAGATGCACCAGAATCTTGCATCGCATGGAAATGCGGATACCAGGCTGCCCATGAACATCGTGAGGCTGGCCGAAGAACACCCAGCTGATGTGGTGCTGACCCTCCTGCGCTGTGCCCCAACATGTGACAGGTATGGGCCCACCTGCCTTGAGAGCTCAGGCCTCCCCGGCCTTTAGGGCCATGGCCCTGCACGGCCCGTGCAATGGGCTCTGCCAGAGCGGCAGACAGGTCCGGGACCCTCGGGCCCCTCTGTTTCCCGAGCCTGCTGCCGTGCTCCCTCCCTGCCCTTCAGGGCACCGGGGCTCTGTCACCCGGCCCCCAGAGCCGCACAGGGCATGGTAGTGTGGCTGAGATGTCCCTGACACAGAGCTCTGATCCCACAGAGCTGCTGCAATGATCTGGAGAAGCATAGGCTCATCGAGTCTCACAGTGGAGAAGGTTCTGCCAACACTGCTCTGTGTGATGGAGGATTGGCCTCTGCACAGCACGTTCACCTCGGATGGGGACAAGGAGGACGTCTTTGCCCTGGCTGTGAGTTTCTGGGCATTTGCTCACCCCCAGGTCACCACTCCAGCAGCTCTCCATCCTCTCCCTGCCTCAGGCCCTGGGCTGAAACCTGGCCTAAGGGCAGGCTCAGGGGGCACCAGGCCCGCTGCTCCCCCTGCGTCTCCCCTGGGGCCCTGCCACATGGACACCTCGCACTGAGCGCTCTCCATGGCAACTTCTTTTGCAGGCAACTCTGGTGGTGTGGGTGATTGTCCAGGTGCCTGAGTGCCACGAGGCAATGATCCTTTTTTCCTCCCGCCTCTTTGTGGCTCTGCTTTTCCATGTTGTCGTCACCACACAGCAGATGCCACCACAGAAAGTCGATCACTTCTGGAGAGCGTGCCGAGAGGAACACCGCCTTCCCAGCGAACCCAACAGGTCTCCGTCCTCCCGTCCTTCCCATGTCCTTGTGGCCAGTGCCAGTGCTCCCAATGTGACCCGGGCTTTGCTCTGCACACAGGTTTGCAGTGCAGGTCATGAAGACCCTGCTCTGCCGGCTGCAGTGTGAGAATGAGGTGATGGCTGTGGAGTCCAAGCATGGCTGGGACACCATGCTCTGCGCTCATACCCAGTACTATGCTGTGGCTCTGCTGGCCAGGTGAGACCCCCTGCTCCCTGCTGTCCCTGGAATTTGTGCCCTGTGCCCGGGCTGCCCCACACAGTCCCTGTGGTCATGGGCCAGAGGGCCTCGTCACTTTAGGGACGGCCGAGCAGACTGGAAAAGGCTGGGAGAGGAGGGTGCACAGGAGTGGCCGCCTCCCAAAGCACCCACGTCCCCTCCAGGGATGCTGGGGAAAGACTGCACCTCTGGGAGTCAGTCGTGAGGAAAGTGTGCCCCCCCCAGCTCAGGCTCTTTCTTCCTTTTTGCCCCTGACAGGGAGATGCGCCATGTCTTGATCCCTTTGTCTGCCTGCATCGCAACCCGCTTGCTCCGGCTGCTCAGCATTGAGAAGCCAGGCTGCGATCTGCCTTTCCTGGCATTCCTTGTGGAGGTGAGCCTGAAGAGCAGCGCTGCCTGGCTGAGCTGCCTCCCAGCTCTCTGCCCTCTCGCAGCCGCATCCCTAGCCTCCTGGGATGGCACCAGCGCCCTGTGCTGCTGCTGCCTGGGGCTGGCCCTGTGCAGTTCTGGGCTCCTGCCAGCCGGGCCCTGTACCACTGCCCTGTGCCTTTCAGGTTCTGGAGTGCCTGGACTGGACTAAATGTGGTGGCTGGGTCCTGAGGGTCGTGTCCAGGTACCTGCGGATCGAGTGCAGGAAGAGGTGTCGCCTGGCGCTCAAAGGCCTGCTGGTGCTCAGCAAGGATCCCCTGATGGTGAGAAGGGGGCAGCAGCTGAAGCTGCACTGGGGAGAGCAGCCCAATGGGCTGGCTGGCCTTCAGGAGCTGAGGCAACTGCTCCCAGCTCTCCTGCCTCAGCTGCCCGAGTGCTTTGGGACAGGCCTTTGGTGTCTGGGCCCTGCGGCAGCAGGCTGGGCTTGCAGTGCCAGGGCGCTGTCGCTGCTGCAGCTGTTCACGGCTTCACAGCGCAGCCTTGTGTTCCACGCAGGCCAGAAGAATGTGCTGCCTGTCTGAAAGCTTTGTGGATCTGCTGGCTGATGAAGATGAAGTGGTGGTTGCCCTGACCCTCCGTGTGCTTACTAATATGCTGGAGAGCGAAAACATCCTGGTATCCAGCACCACCGCCCCAAAGCTGGCTGAGGCACTCCTGGCGCTCTTTGACAACGTAAGGTTCTGCAACCCGAGCCACAGGCATTGGGTGCTGCCCAGAAACGTTGTACTGTCTGCATTTTCAAGTCTTTGCCTAAGTGGGCCTGGAGTAATTGATGCTTAGGGTTTTTCCTTTCCTCTAGGAAAATAGCTACATGCAACTGCTCTCCATGGACCTCTTCTGTAAAGTGATGGAGTTGGTAGTGAAGGAGGGAGAAGAGCCTCTAAAGACAATTGTCAACAATAGCCTGTACCTACTTTTAATCTACTGCCATGATGAGAACCGGCGTGTGGCAAATGTGAGGTTTTGTGCATCCCTGGGACGGGGGCTCAGCTGCCTCCTGCCCTGCTGCAGGAGGAGGAGGAGGCTGCGTCCTCCTCCAGGCCATGGCACAGGGATGCGGGTCCTTGTGCCCTGGGCTGTGGTGCCATCTCTGCATCTCTGCTGCTCTTCAGGCCTCTCGGGAAACCCTGCAATGTGCGGCCAAGTTCCTGAAGAGGAGGGATCTTGAGGAGCTACTGACGAAGAAACAACCCTTGACTATTGATGAGTGTAAGGTAAGGATGGCTTGGAGAAGTGGCAGCCTCAGCCTGGAGAAGATCCGTGGCCGCGGGGCTGGAAGCCGTGGCCCCTGCCCAGTGCTGCACCCGGGGGCTCCAGCCTGCGCCCCACACGCCGCTGCCTTCCCTGGGCCCCGCGGGCTCTTCTCCAGGCTCCTGCGGCCCCGAGCCGGGTGCCCGTGGAGTCCCGGCCCAGCGGGGCTGCGGGCACGGGGCGGCACCGCGGCTCCCCGGGCAGCAGCCGGCCCTCTGCCCCCTCCAGAGCCCGGCGCCAGCGGCTGCTGGCCGGGCCTCAGGGCCGTGCGGGCAGGGGAGGCCGGGGCTGGGCGCGGCCAGAGCCCGGCCCAGGGGCTGAGCCCGCGCCAACCCTTCCCTCCTGCCGCTCTCTCCAGCTGGCAGATGACAGGATCCGACCGGCCGAGCACCTGCGCCGGGCCCTGCCCTACCTGGAGAACCCACAGGAGTCCCTGCCAGAGGCGGCCATGCTGTTCATGGGTGAGCCATGAGCCCGGGCTCCCTCCCCGGCCCGCCGCAGCTCGGCCCCGGCCCTGGCTGCTGCTGCTGCGGCTGCAGCAGCGGCATCCGGGCCCGGCGCCGTGGAGCTCCCCCTGCCCTCGGGGCTGCTGCCGCCCTCTGGCAGCCGTGCCCTGGGGCGGCAGCAGGCGGCAAGGGCCCGGGCTGAGCCCTGCCGGGGCAGGAGGCCGTGTGGCCACAGGGCTGGCAGCGGCGCTGGCAGGGAGCCGTGCCGCTGGGGCCGTGACACGCTCTCTGAGGGGGCAGCCAGGACAGCTTCACCTTCTCAGTCAGGGTGAGTGAGGGCAGCGGGCCGTCAGCGGCTCTGGCGGGGGAAGCTGCACTGCCCGGGCAGACAGCTGCAATCCCCGGCTCTGGAGGCCTTTGCTCCTTGTGTGGACGAGGGCTGGAGAGGGCACAACACACAGAGATTTTAGGGGCACGTGGGGGATTCATGGCAAGGACCTTCGGGCTGATCCCAATGTCTCCTGCTTGCTTCTGAGTGGGATGGTTCTGGCAGGAAGATCTCCTAGGATTCCCACTGATCCAGCCTCTGACCATGGCTCTGTTCTTCTCTCTTGCAGCCCTTCAAACCCAGAGGCAAGACAACAGCCCGTCATGCTGTGAACCTGCAAAATGAAGCCCGCTTTCCCCAGGAAGCTAAACAACTGGGGACGTCTTCTGAATCCAGCAAACCAGTGTCCCAAGAACACACCAGGAGACACTGAAGAGGACACCATCTCTCAGTGCTACTGGAGCTCCACGCACAGCTGAGGCGGAGTACAATTCTCCTGGCTTCATACCTTTCCCTCTTTGTAGTTAACTCCCTCCCTCCAGCCCTCAGACCCTGCCCATCCCCCCTTATTCCCTCCCAGCTCATCCCTTTGCTTGGCCTTGAATTAATAAACACTTTGGCTTCTTCACTTCACCTGTGTCTCTGTGGAGCTGATGCGGCGTAAAAACCTGAGCCCTGGCACACACAGGCCCCTGCTGCCGTCCTCTTGCGCGCCGTCTTTTGTGCAGAGACACAGAGGAGCGAGGCCGCGTCAGGCTGGAAAGGTGCCTGTGCTGAAGGTCCAGTTCCACAACACTGTGCAGTTTAAGGTCCTACTGAGCAGCCTGAAGCTCTGGATTTTGGGAGAGCCAACCTGAGGACGCTCTGAAGCCAGCTGTAAAGGGATTCCTTGGCAAGCATCTACAGAGGGCAAAGGAGCTTGGAATGCTGGAAGCTTTCAAGAATAGCTTGCTGAAAGCACAGCAGTGCTCCATCCCTGCACAGAGATGGCAGAAGCAGAGACCACCAGGCCTTAACAGGGAGCTTGGGGTGTGCCTAAGGGCAAGTGAAGCAGCAGCAGCAGCAGCACGGTGGCCGAGACTCGGACGCGTGACCCAGCCAATGGCCCCAGCGCCGTCAGGCAGTGCCGGGATCCCGGCTGCGGTTCTGGTGCCCAGAGCTGAGGAATCGCAGCCCCTGCCTCAGAGGCTGCCAGAAAGCCAAGCGAGTGAGAGCAGAGGGAGGGCAGCCTTCCAGTCTCTCCTGGGCATGGCCGCAAAGCAGCCCCTGCTTCTCCTTCCTCTGCCCGTGTTTGGGGTGTGCTGATGGCAGCGCCAGCCAGGTTGCGCTCTGTCTTCCAAAGGATGTGGAGAGTGGGCATGAAAAGTGCTGCGTGCACAGCGGAGAGTCCTGGAAGGTGCTGGCGAGAGTGTCCTGCGGGAACAGGGCTCTCTGGTCTCTGGCCGGGAAGAGCCTGCTTTTGCTGCTGTGAGCGCAGGCAGGAGTGGAGGCAGCGGGCAGCTTGTGTTTGTAGAGGGCCTGGGGCTGCATGTGTCAACCTCCAGCTGGAATCACACTGGGGGAAATGCCATCAAGAGCTGGAGCGCCTGTCCAGAAAGGACCAGAAAGAAATTCAGCCTTGCCAGCGTTTCTTAAGAGTGTCTTGGCATTCCCCAGGAAAGCTTCCAATCTGGGGAAAGGCCTCTGGGGGAAAGGGGCTAGCTGCTGAAGGAAAGTGCTTTCCTAGGAGCTCCCAGTGATGTAGGAACAACTGTCCTCCTTTGGCTCTCTGTGGTCCTTTCAGTCCTTGAGGCCCGTTGCCCTTGGCAGACGGACAAGGGAAGGGAGAAGGCTGTGAAGAGCAGGTTTGGAATCCAGCTGGACCTGCAGAGACCAAGGCAAGCACCTGCAGCAGGGTGTGTTTCCCCCCTTTGGACACAGGTGTGAGCAGGAGCATCTCTGTCCAGCTGCCAGCCCCAAAGCTGTCTTGGAGAGCTCTGAATTCAAAGGCCTTCCCGCACACACGTCTCACGTCTTAGCTGTCTGCTGTGTTTCAACTCTTGGCAATATGCATTTGCCTCTTGCTTGCTGGAGGCTGCTGCGGCCCAGAGGGCCAGCACCGAGCTGGGCTGTGTGGGCCAGGCAGCAGGGAGAGTCTTGGCTGCTCTTGCTGTGTGCGTGGCCTCAGAAAAGGCTTGGAAGCTTTGCCTCCCAATGGGCCCTGCTCCCTGCCTCTTCCTCTGCATCTTGGAGAGAACAAGGCAGGCATTTCTGGCAGCTGGGCATTAGCAGGCCTTCAAATGGGGGCGTCCTGTGGAGCAGGCCCAGCTGAGACACCCTGAGAGGAACCCAGCGCTCCTTGCCCCTCTGCGCTGACACGTGAGCCTTGTCTGCTTTCGGGATGACCCTGGCTGTGTCAGGGGGTGCTACGTGGACACGAGACAGCCGGTCCTGTCCTGCTGGGTCCCAGCAGTGCGTGGCAGCGGTCCTACCACCCCGTCAGGATGCCGGCCAAGAGAGGTCCTGGAAGCTGAGGGAAGTGATCTGAAGCTTGCGCGAGTGCCTGCAGCTCAAGGTCAAGGGCCTTCCCTCAGGATAGAGCAGTCCTGAGAGGTCTCTAGAATTCAATGAAATCAGCAGACAAATGCATTGTCCACCAAGAGCTCTTTTATTGGCAGGAGGTTAGGGCTCTGCACCCCAGCACAAGGCTTCTTCGCCACGTCCAAATTTCAGTGGGTTGCTGTAGGAATTCTATCAAAAATACATTCCGTCTTTAGACTGCTGAAGTGATTCCATAGGCAGGGGCTTAGAAGGAAACACATTGCGTCAGAATCCTAGGCCTGAAGTTAATGTCCACCTGCTGGCCAGGAGGAGTCTCAGCGCACCAAAGCAGCTCATCTTCCTCATGCCTTCCCTGCACAGGGCTGATTCTGTAGCCGCCCTTAGGTCTTCCCGAAGGTTATGTCTCAAGCTTTTTGTCAAGTCACTCTCATGTCAAGTTAGGCTTCCAGGTTTTTCTGATGTTAACTGGTGCTAAGGACTTCTGGATATCTGCGCTAAGTCCTCTTCACTTCTGTCAATTGCTTGTGCTTCCTTCTATCGAACAAAAGCCTTGTTTCATTCCTCAATGTGCCTGATGCTGGCCCAAGTCTTTTGGCACTGCTTGCTTTCCTGTGGCATGTTCTACCTGCCCCGAGAGTAAAGAGGGAGCTGGAGAAGGAACTTGCCGGGCTGCTCTCCATCCTTTAGCAGCAGTCCTGCTGAAGCGGCCAAGTCGGAGCTGAGCGCAAATGGACCAGCCGTGCACGGGAAGGGTGGGTGGGAAGGATGATCCAGGAACCGTAGGCCTGGCAGCCTGAGCTTGCTAGTGGGGAAGGCCTTGGAGCACATCTTCCTGAGTGCCATGCCACGGCACGTGCAGGGAACCAGGGGGTGGCAAAGCTCTGCGCAGGCATGGGGACAGCTGCGGGTCTTGGCAGGGTGTTGAGCTGGGGTTGCTGTTGCTGGGCGTGTTGGGGAAGGAGTTGTCTGAAAGGTGAGAAGTCTAGGCTGGACCTGGGGTCACTTTGAAGGCAGCACCTGTGCTACGGCACAGCTTTGGTGATGGAGGACTGAAGGAATAGCTGGGACTTTTTCTCTTAGTCATCCTGCTTCTCCTGCAGAGAAGAAGAGGGGAGAGCTCTACTTTCTTGGCCACTTCCATAGCTGGAGCAGGGGGAGGATTAGCCCTTTTGCAATCTACTCATTTGTTTGGGCTTCTTTTGTAACACTGAGTGGGCTTTCATTCCTGGAGAGCTTTGATTCCTTAAGAGAATTAGGCTCTTCCCATGCCTTCCTAGGGAAATGTTTGAAACCAAAGTAAGGCCTTTGTTTTGCCTCTGTGTGGTCTTCTGCTTTGCAAAGTGACATGCAGTGGATGACCTTAAGGCAAACGTGTTGCTGCTGTAATAGATACAAAGTATTAAATTCCTGGATTAAAATTGTGTGTCTTAAAACTTTGCAGCGGAAGGTAAAATCCCCTGAATTGCTGGAAACACTTCCAGGGCCTGTCTTTGCATACCACAGTCTTTTCACAGTCCTAAGGTGTTACCTGGACATCTGCCAGAGAGATAAGCGGGGAAAGGGCCCATGAAGCATGGGCTGACCATATCTTCACAGCTCATCAGGAGATCCCATACCAATCTGGGCGGAGGGCGGCAGAAACCATCTGACAGAAGATTCCGAGACTTTTCACGCAGACGTCTTTTCAATTTCTCAGGAAACTCTTTCAGATACCCCTTGCGGACACCAGACATTTCAATGATTCGCTTATGTACACGATGTCATGTTCTTCGGGTTCTTTGTTACCGTCTTGTTTTTGCCTCAGGGTAGAAAAATGGTCTAAAACACCTCCCCCGAGACCCCGAAGTTGTGGGCAGTACTCTGGAGAAGCACCCTTTGCTGCTCCCGGATTGACCACCCAACATTGGATCCATGTTGTCCTGATTTATTGTAGCATTTCCCGAAATTGCTTTTCAAATTTGTTAACTAAATCTTTGAGTTTGGAAATTGGCTCTGATCATTTCTAACACTGCTTTGAGATGGGAAGGAAGCTTGCAAATCTATCAGGTTCTCAGGCCATTGCTATAAATTTAGGAAGTTGGCAACTTTTTGCGACTACTTGAGTTGAGTAACGGGAAGAAAAGCTTTCCTGAATTGAGGATTCTTAAATGCCAACTCCTTCTATGCCTCTGCTGCCAGGGTGATTTTGTGCTTCAGGAAATCACTCCAAGTAGAAAACAATTTCAGCATGGAGTAAGAGCTTCTGACAGAGACCAAGTGTTGCCAGCACTTGCTCCAGGTGCTCCTGCCAACATCCCCTGTAGGAAGGAGCCCAGCCGCCAGGGCCCGTTGGCTTTGGCTGCCCTGTGGCAGAGAAGCGCCCCGGGGCACAGGTCTCTTGGGCAGGAGATGGCACCAGCGTTGTCAGGGCTCGGGGAGCGGCAGCTCTGCTTGGGCGGGGGCTCCGTCACGCCTGCCGATTTCAGCGCTGCCCTGGCCCCAGGGGTCAGAGCAGCATCCGTGCCCCGGCCCACAGGTTCCTCGTCTGTGTCACACCCATGGGTTTAGGACGGCCACCGGGTGGGACGTGTCCCAGGGAGGCCGTGCCAGCTTCTGTGCGAGGCCCCGTGCCCTTCCCGCTGCGGCTGCGTCGGCGGCCCTGGGGGCTCCTTCTGCTGCCCTTGGCCCGCAGAGCAGGGCAGCGTTTGCCCACGGTTTGAGCCGCTGCGAAAGATGCTGTCTCAGGGCTGTCTTAGACATTTGGGGTGAGGGGTTCCTTCCAACCTGGGCCACTTTGGCTGGGCTGGGAGCGGCCCCAGGGCAGGTGACAGTGTGTGCATTGGCCCTTTGTGACGCGGTGCAGCAGCGCGGTCACCGTGGCATGGAATGCCACAGGGTGTCCAAGGACCCTTTGTGACACGTGGGGACATAGGTGCTGGCGGTGACGCAGCCAGGCCACATTCCTTGGAGCAGGCGACGGGACAGGACGCGCCAGAGCGGTGCTGTGAGGAGCCCCCGCACAGCGCACTCGTTTGTGCCTGACCCAGAGCTTCTACGAGGAGTGACTCGTGCAGCTGACCTCACGGCCAGACTGCACGACTTGGTGACTCGGAGGTTTTCCAAGTCATCTCTTATCCCTGTGGCCTGTGGCCTCCAGGCCGGACTGTGGGATTTGGTGACTTGAATCGTCTACGAGGAACCTCCTGTCATTGTGGCAGGAGCCCTTGAGACCAGAGTGCAGGACTTGCTGTCCTGCAGCCTTCCTGAGGCTTCTTCTGCCACAGGTGCTTTCAAGGCGCAAGTGCACAACTTGTTGCCTCAGTGCTTTCCTGAGGCATCTCTCTTGAAAGGTGCTGTGGCATGGCGGGCAGATTTCTCGGCCTGTCCAAAGTGTTCAGGGGGAAAAAAAGCAAAGGCCCTGGAGCTACCCCAGCACAAGAGCCTGAAGAGCGCGAGCGGATCCAGACACTACAGGATGGTGAGTGGCAGAGCTGGGCCACAGGGCTGATGGCTGCAGCCAACGTGGCCCCATCCCATCCCGTCCCTATCGCAGCCTGGGGAGGGCAGGGCTGGGCTGTGTTCTCCGGCCTCTCCCGCAGCCCCTCAGCTCTGGCTGCTCTCGCTCTTTGCCAGATGCAGCCACGGACGGCACACAAGAGCAGAGGCCTGCCGGTGGAAGCTTCCGCAGGACACTGAAGGTACCTGCAGCCATCCCCGCCTGGGCTGGGCCTGCTGTCACTGCTCAGCCGAGCACCGCGCTTGGAGCAGTCCATGGAACACGTCTCTCTTCCCTGTCCTTTGTTCTCCTGCAGATGATCCGAAAATTCCTGCGCATTCGGCGTAGAAACACCAGCAGCACGGCAGCTGAGGGCTCAGCTGAGCCTGACTGTGGGCTGACCGAGCCCCAGGCAGAGCCTGATGTCAACACAGATTTGGCTGAGCCCTCAGAAAATTTTGACGCTGCGTTGAATGATCAAAGGACAAAGGCTGACAAGGCAGTGGCTGAGGATGTGGCCCTCCAAACGGCTGACACTGGAGAGACTCAGGGCATCAGAGATACTGGCGCCACGGCCACTCCCACTGCCATTCCTGCTCCCGCTGTGGATTTTATCCAGAAGAGTGGTATTTCTTCTGAGCAGCAGGTAAACAGCCTGGGGCCGGCGCTAGAGGCTTCCCAGGATTGTGTGTCATCTCCAGCCACGGCCACTGGGCCCCCTCAGCCTTTGTGGCCGGCACAGCGTGGCAGGAAAGGGAAGCGATTCTTGGGGGAAGCTGGTGAAGTTGCTCTCCTAGACAGCGGCCCAAGTCTTCCCCATGCCCTTTCCAGGTGCCAGCCATTGTAAAGAAGATGCACCAGAATCTTGCATCGCATGGAAATGCGGATACCAGGCTGCCCATGAACATCGTGAGGCTGGCCGAAGAACACCCAGCTGATGTGGTGCTGACCCTCCTGCGCTGTGCCCCAACATGTGACAGGTATGGGCCCACCTGCCTTGAGAGCTCAGGCCTCCCCGGCCTTTAGGGCCATGGCCCTGCACGGCCCGTGCAATGGGCTCTGCCAGAGCGGCAGACAGGTCCGGGACCCTCGGGCCCCTCTGTTTCCCGAGCCTGCTGCCGTGCTCCCTCCCTGCCCTTCAGGGCACCGGGGCTCTGTCACCCGGCCCCCAGAGCCGCACAGGGCATGGTAGTGTGGCTGAGATGTCCCTGACACAGAGCTCTGATCCCACAGAGCTGCTGCAATGATCTGGAGAAGCATAGGCTCATCGAGTCTCACAGTGGAGAAGGTTCTGCCAACACTGCTCTGTGTGATGGAGGATTGGCCTCTGCACAGCACGTTCACCTCGGATGGGGACAAGGAGGACGTCTTTGCCCTGGCTGTGAGTTTCTGGGCATTTGCTCACCCCCAGGTCACCACTCCAGCAGCTCTCCATCCTCTCCCTGCCTCAGGCCCTGGGCTGAAACCTGGCCTAAGGGCAGGCTCAGGGGGCACCAGGCCCGCTGCTCCCCCTGCGTCTCCCCTGGGGCCCTGCCACATGGACACCTCGCACTGAGCGCTCTCCATGGCAACTTCTTTTGCAGGCAACTCTGGTGGTGTGGGTGATTGTCCAGGTGCCTGAGTGCCACGAGGCAATGATCCTTTTTTCCTCCCGCCTCTTTGTGGCTCTGCTTTTCCATGTTGTCGTCACCACACAGCAGATGCCACCACAGAAAGTCGATCACTTCTGGAGAGCGTGCCGAGAGGAACACCGCCTTCCCAGCGAACCCAACAGGTCTCCGTCCTCCCGTCCTTCCCATGTCCTTGTGGCCAGTGCCAGTGCTCCCAATGTGACCCGGGCTTTGCTCTGCACACAGGTTTGCAGTGCAGGTCATGAAGACCCTGCTCTGCCGGCTGCAGTGTGAGAATGAGGTGATGGCTGTGGAGTCCAAGCATGGCTGGGACACCATGCTCTGCGCTCATACCCAGTACTATGCTGTGGCTCTGCTGGCCAGGTGAGATCCCCTGCTCCCTGCTGTCCCTGGAATTTGTGCCCTGTGCCCGGGCTGCCCCACACAGTCCCTGTGGTCATGGGCCAGAGGGCCTCGTCACTTTAGGGATGGCCGAGCAGACTGGAAAAGGCTGGGAGAGGAGGGTGCACAGGAGTGGCCGCCTCCCAAAGCACCCACGTCCCCTCCAGGGATGCTGGGGAAAGACTGCACCTCTGGGAGTCAGTCGTGAGGAAAGTGTGCCCCCCCCAGCTCAGGCTCTTTCTTCCTTTTTGCCCCTGACAGGGAGATGCGCCATGTCTTGATCCCTTTGTCTGCCTGCATCGCAACCCGCTTGCTCCGGCTGCTCAGCATTGAGAAGCCAGGCTGCGATCTGCCTTTCCTGGCATTCCTTGTGGAGGTGAGCCTGAAGAGCAGCGCTGCCTGGCTGAGCTGCCTCCCAGCTCTCTGCCCTCTCGCAGCCGCATCCCTAGCCTCCTGGGATGGCACCAGCGCCCTGTGCTGCTGCTGCCTGGGGCTGGCCCTGTGCAGTTCTGGGCTCCTGCCAGCCGGGCCCTGTACCACTGCCCTGTGCCTTTCAGGTTCTGGAGTGCCTGGACTGGACTAAATGTGGTGGCTGGGTCCTGAGGGTCGTGTCCAGGTACCTGCGGATCGAGTGCAGGAAGAGGTGTCGCCTGGCGCTCAAAGGCCTGCTGGTGCTCAGCAAGGATCCCCTGATGGTGAGAAGGGGGCAGCAGCTGAAGCTGCACTGGGGAGAGCAGCCCAATGGGCTGGCTGGCCTTCAGGAGCTGAGGCAACTGCTCCCAGCTCTCCTGCCTCAGCTGCCCGAGTGCTTTGGGACAGGCCTTTGGTGTCTGGGCCCTGCGGCAGCAGGCTGGGCTTGCAGTGCCAGGGCGCTGTCGCTGCTGCAGCTGTTCACGGCTTCACAGCGCAGCCTTGTGTTCCACGCAGGCCAGAAGAATGTGCTGCCTGTCTGAAAGCTTTGTGGATCTGCTGGCTGATGAAGATGAAGTGGTGGTTGCCCTGACCCTCCGTGTGCTTACTAATATGCTGGAGAGCGAAAACATCCTGGTATCCAGCACCACCGCCCCAAAGCTGGCTGAGGCACTCCTGGCGCTCTTTGACAACGTAAGGTTCTGCAACCCGAGCCACAGGCATTGGGTGCTGCCCAGAAACGTTGTACTGTCTGCATTTTCAAGTCTTTGCCTAAGTGGGCCTGGAGTAATTGATGCTTAGGGTTTTTCCTTTCCTCTAGGAAAATAGCTACATGCAACTGCTCTCCATGGACCTCTTCTGTAAAGTGATGGAGTTGGTAGTGAAGGAGGGAGAAGAGCCTCTAAAGACAATTGTCAACAATAGCCTGTACCTACTTTTAATCTACTGCCATGATGAGAACCGGCGTGTGGCAAATGTGAGGTTTTGTGCATCCCTGGGACGGGGGCTCAGCTGCCTCCTGCCCTGCTGCAGGAGGAGGAGGAGGCTGCGTCCTCCTCCAGGCCATGGCACAGGGATGCGGGTCCTTGTGCCCTGGGCTGTGGTGCCATCTCTGCATCTCTGCTGCTCTTCAGGCCTCTCGGGAAACCCTGCAATGTGCGGCCAAGTTCCTGAAGAGGAGGGATCTCCAGGAGCTACTGACGAAGAAACAACCCTTGACTATTGATGAGTGTAAGGTAAGGATGGCTTGGAGAAGTGGCAGCCTCAGCCTGGAGAAGATCCGTGGCCGCGGGGCTGGAAGCCGTGGCCCCTGCCCAGTGCTGCACCCGGGGGCTCCAGCCTGCGCCCCACACGCCGCTGCCTTCCCTGGGCCCCGCGGGCTCTTCTCCAGGCTCCTGCGGCCCCGAGCCGGGTGCCTGTGGAGTCCCGGCCCAGCGGGGCTGCGGGCACGGGGCGGCACCGCGGCTCCCCGGGCAGCAGCCGGCCCTCTGCCCCCTCCAGAGCCCGGCGCCAGCGGCTGCTGGCCGGGCCTCAGGGCCGTGCGGGCAGGGGAGGCCGGGGCTGGGCGCGGCCAGAGCCCGGCCCAGGGGCTGAGCCCGCGCCAACCCTTCCCTCCTGCCGCTCTCTCCAGCTGACAGATGACAGGATCCGACCGGCCGAGCACCTGCGCCGGGCCCTGCCCTACCTGGAGAACCCACAGGAGTCCCTGCCAGAGGCGGCCATGCGGTTCATGGGTGAGCCATGAGCCCGGGCTCCCTCCCCGGCCCGCCGCAGCTCGGCCCCGGCCCTGGCTGCTGCTGCCCCGGCTGCAGCAGCGGCATCCGGGCCCGGCGCCGTGGAGCCCCGCCTGCCCTCGGGGCTGCTGCCGCCCTCTGGCAGCCGTGCCCTGGGGCGGCAGCAGGCGGCAAGGGCCCGGGCTGAGCCCTGCCGGGGCAGGAGGCCGTGTGGCCACAGGGCTGGCAGCGGCGCTGGCAGGGAGCCGTGCCGCTGGGGCCGTGACACGCTCTCTGAGGGGGCAGCCAGGACAGCTTCACCTTCTCAGTCAGGGTGAGTGAGGGCAACGGGCCGTCAGCGGCTCTGGCGGGGGAAGCTGCACTGCCCGGGCAGACAGCTGCAATCCCCGGCTCTGGAGGCCTTTGCTCCTTGTGTGGACGAGGGCTGGAGAGGGCACAACACACAGAGATTTTAGGGGCACGTGGGGGATTCATGGCAAGGACCTTCAGGCTGATCCCAATGTCTCCTGCTTGCTTCTGGGTGGGATGGTTCTGGCAGGAAGATCTCCTAGGATTCCCACTGATCCAGCCTCTGACCATGGCTCTGTTCTTCTCTCTTGCAGCCCTTCAAACCCAGAGGCAAGACAACAGCCCGTCATGCTCTGAACCTGCAAAATGAAGCCCGCTTTCCCCAGAAAGCTAAACAACTGGGGACGTCTTCTGAATCCAGCAAAACAGTGTCCCAAGAACACACCAGGAGACACTGAAGAGGACACCATCTCTCAGTGCTACTGGAGCTCCACGCACAGCTGAGGCGGAGTACAATTCTCCTGGCTTCATACCTTTCCCTCTTTGTAGTTAACTCCCTCCCTCCAGCCCTCAGACCCTGCCCATCCCTCCTTATTCCCTCCAAGCTCATCCCTTTGCTTGGCCTTGAATTAATAAACACTTTGGCTTCTTCACTTCACCTGTGTCTCTGTGGAGCTGATGCGGCGTAAAAACCTGAGCCCTGGCACACACAGGCCCCTGCTGCCGTCCTCTTGCGCGCCGTCTTTTGTGCAGAGACACAGAGGAGCGAGGCCGCGTCAGGCTGGAAAGGTGCCTGTGCTGAAGGTCCAGTTCCACAACACTGTGCAGTTTAAGGTCCTACTGAGCAGCCTGAAGCTCTGGATTTTGGGAGAGCCAACCTGAGGACGCTCTGAAGCCAGCTGTAAAGGGATTCCTTGGCAAGCATCTACAGAGGGCAAAGGAGCTTGGAATGCTGGAAGCTTTCAAGAATAGCTTGCTGAAAGCACAGCAGTGCTCCATCCCTGCACAGAGATGGCAGAAGCAGAGACCACCAGGCCTTAACAGGGAGCTTGGGGTGTGCCTAAGGGCAAGTGAAGCAGCAGCAGCAGCAGCACGGTGGCCGAGACTCGGACGCGTGACCCAGCCAATGGCCCCAGCGCCGTCAGGCAGTGCCGGGATCCCGGCTGCGGTTCTGGTGCCCA
The DNA here is from genome assembly GCF_029207755.1 of Chamaea fasciata. Taxonomy (NCBI): domain Eukaryota; kingdom Metazoa; phylum Chordata; class Aves; order Passeriformes; family Sylviidae; genus Chamaea; species Chamaea fasciata. The sequence continues at coordinate 81,323,757 of NW_027094089.1, forward strand.
GAGCTGAGGAATCGCAGCCCCTGCCTCAGAGGCTGCCAGAAAGCCAAGCGAGTGAGAGCAGAGGGAGGGCAGCCTTCCAGTCTCTCCTGGGCATGGCCGCAAAGCAGCCCCTGCTTCTCCTTCCTCTGCCCGTGTTTGGGGTGTGCTGATGGCAGCGCCAGCCAGGTTGCGCTCTGTCTTCCAAAGGATGTGGAGAGTGGGCATGAAAAGTGCTGCGTGCACAGCGGAGAGTCCTGGAAGGTGCTGGCGAGAGCGTCCTGCGGGAACAGGGCTCTCTGGTCTCTGGCCGGGAAGAGCCTGCTTTTGCTGCTGTGAGCGCAGGCAGGAGTGGAGGCAGCGGGCAGCTTGTGTTTGTAGAGGGCCTGGGGCTGCATGTGTCAACCTCCAGCTGGAATCACACTGGGGGAAATGCCATCAAGAGCTGGAGCGCCTGTCCAGAAAGGACCAGAAAGAAATTCAGCCTTGCCAGCGTTTCTTAAGAGTGTCTTGGCATTCCCCAGGAAAGCTTCCAATCTGGGGAAAGGCCTCTGGGGGAAAGGGGCTAGCTGCTGAAGGAAAGTGCTTTCCTAGGAGCTCCCAGTGATGTAGGAACAACTGTCCTCCTTTGGCTCTCTGTGGTCCTTTCAGTCCTTGAGGCCCGTTGCCCTTGGCAGACGGACAAGGGAAGGGAGAAGGCTGTGAAGAGCAGGTTTGGAATCCAGCTGGACCTGCAGAGACCAAGGCAAGCACCTGCAGCAGGGTGTGTTTCCCCCCTTTGGACACAGGTGTGAGCAGGAGCATCTCTGTCCAGCTGCCAGCCCCAAAGCTGTCTTGGAGAGCTCTGAATTCAAAGGCCTTCCCGCACACACGTCTCACGTCTTAGCTGTCTGCTGTGTTTCAACTCTTGGCAATATGCATTTGCCTCTTGCTTGCTGGAGGCTGCTGCGGCCCAGAGGGCCAGCACCGAGCTGGGCTGTGTGGGCCAGGCAGCAGGGAGAGTCTTGGCTGCTCTTGCTGTGTGCGTGGCCTCAGAAAAGGCTTGGAAGCTTTGCCTCCCAATGGGCCCTGCTCCCTGCCTCTTCCTCTGCATCTTGGAGAGAACAAGGCAGGCATTTCTGGCAGCTGGGCATTAGCAGGCCTTCAAATGGGGGCGTCCTGTGGAGCAGGCCCAGCTGAGACACCCTGAGAGGAGCCCAGCGCTCCTTGCCCCTCTGCGCTGACACGTGAGCCTTGTCTGCTTTCGGGATGACCCTGGCTGTGTCAGGGGGTGCTACGTGGACACGAGACAGCCGGTCCTGTCCTGCTGGGTCCCAGCAGTGCGTGGCAGCGGTCCTACCACCCCGTCAGGATGCCGGCCAAGAGAGGTCCTGGAAGCTGAGGGAAGTGATCTGAAGCTTGCGCGAGTGCCTGCAGCTCAAGGTCAAGGGCCTTCCCTCAGGATAGAGCAGTCCTGAGAGGTCTCTAGAATTCAATGAAATCAGCAGACAAATGCATTGTCCACCAAGAGCTCTTTTATTGGCAGGAGGTTAGGGCTCTGCACCCCAGCACAAGGCTTCTTCGCCACGTCCAAATTTCAGTGGGTTGCTGTAGGAATTCTATCAAAAATACATTCCGTCTTTAGACTGCTGAAGTGATTCCATAGGCAGGGGCTTAGAAGGAAACACATTGCGTCAGAATCCTAGGCCTGAAGTTAATGTCCACCTGCTGGCCAGGAGGAGTCTCAGCGCACCAAAGCAGCTCATCTTCCTCATGCCTTCCCTGCACAGGGCTGATTCTGTAGCCGCCCTTAGGTCTTCCCGAAGGTTATGTCTCAAGCTTTTTGTCAAGTCACTCTCATGTCAAGTTAGGCTTCCAGGTTTTTCTGATGTTAACTGGTGCTAAGGACTTCTGGATATCTGCGCTAAGTCCTCTTCACTTCTGTCAATTGCTTGTGCTTCCTTCTATCGAACAAAAGCCTTGTTTCATTCCTCAATGTGCCTGATGCTGGCCCAAGTCTTTTGGCACTGCTTGCTTTCCTGTGGCATGTTCTACCTGCCCCGAGAGTAAAGAGGGAGCTGGAGAAGGAACTTGCCGGGCTGCTCTCCATCCTTTAGCAGCAGTCCTGCTGAAGCGGCCAAGTCGGAGCTGAGCGCAAATGGACCAGCCGTGCACGGGAAGGGTGGGTGGGAAGGATGATCCAGGAACCGTAGGCCTGGCAGCCTGAGCTTGCTAGTGGGGAAGGCCTTGGAGCACATCTTCCTGAGTGCCATGCCACGGCACGTGCAGGGAACCAGGGGGTGGCAAAGCTCTGCGCAGGCATGGGGACAGCTGCGGGTCTTGGCAGGGTGTTGAGCTGGGGTTGCTGTTGCTGGGCGTGTTGGGGAAGGAGTTGTCTGAAAGGTGAGAAGTCTAGGCTGGACCTGGGGTCACTTTGAAGGCAGCACCTGTGCTACGGCACAGCTTTGGTGATGGAGGACTGAAGGAATAGCTGGGACTTTTTCTCTTAGTCATCCTGCTTCTCCTGCAGAGAAGAAGAGGGGAGAGCTCTACTTTCTTGGCCACTTCCATAGCTGGAGCAGGGGGAGGATTAGCCCTTTTGCAATCTACTCATTTGTTTGGGCTTCTTTTGTAACACTGAGTGGGCTTTCATTCCTGGAGAGCTTTGATTCCTTAAGAGAATTAGGCTCTTCCCATGCCTTCCTAGGGAAATGTTTGAAACCAAAGTAAGGCCTTTGTTTTGCCTCTGTGTGGTCTTCTGCTTTGCAAAGTGACATGCAGTGGATGACCTTAAGGCAAACGTGTTGCTGCTGTAATAGATACAAAGTATTAAATTCCTGGATTAAAATTGTGTGTCTTAAAACTTTGCAGCGGAAGGTAAAATCCCCTGAATTGCTGGAAACACTTCCAGGGCCTGTCTTTGCATACCACAGTCTTTTCACAGTCCTAAGGTGTTACCTGGACATCTGCCAGAGAGATAAGCGGGGAAAGGGCCCATGAAGCATGGGCTGACCATATCTTCACAGCTCATCAGGAGATCCCATACCAATCTGGGCGGAGGGCGGCAGAAACCATCTGACAGAAGATTCCGAGACTTTTCACGCAGACGTCTTTTCAATTTCTCAGGAAACTCTTTCAGATACCCCTTGCGGACACCAGACATTTCAATGATTCGCTTATGTACACGATGTCATGTTCTTCGGGTTCTTTGTTACCGTCTTGTTTTTGCCTCAGGGTAGAAAAATGGTCTAAAACACCTCCCCCGAGACCCCGAAGTTGTGGGCAGTACTCTGGAGAAGCACCCTTTGCTGCTCCCGGATTGACCACCCAACATTGGATCCATGTTGTCCTGATTTATTGTAGCATTTCCCGAAATTGCTTTTCAAATTTGTTAACTAAATCTTTGAGTTTGGAAATTGGCTCTGATCATTTCTAACACTGCTTTGAGATGGGAAGGAAGCTTGCAAATCTATCAGGTTCTCAGGCCATTGCTATAAATTTAGGAAGTTGGCAACTTTTTGCGACTACTTGAGTTGAGTAACGGGAAGAAAAGCTTTCCTGAATTGAGGATTCTTAAATGCCAACTCCTTCTATGCCTCTGCTGCCAGGGTGATTTTGTGCTTCAGGAAATCACTCCAAGTAGAAAACAATTTCAGCATGGAGTAAGAGCTTCTGACAGAGACCAAGTGTTGCCAGCACTTGCTCCAGGTGCTCCTGCCAACATCCCCTGTAGGAAGGAGCCCAGCCGCCAGGGCCCGTTGGCTTTGGCTGCCCTGTGGCAGAGAAGCGCCCCGGGGCACAGGTCTCTTGGGCAGGAGATGGCACCAGCGTTGTCAGGGCTCGGGGAGCGGCAGCTCTGCTTGGGCGGGGGCTCCGTCACGCCTGCCGATTTCAGCGCTGCCCTGGCCCCAGGGGTCAGAGCAGCATCCGTGCCCCGGCCCACAGGTTCCTCGTCTGTGTCACACCCATGGGTTTAGGACGGCCACCGGGTGGGACGTGTCCCAGGGAGGCCGTGCCAGCTTCTGTGCGAGGCCCCGTGCCCTTCCCGCTGCGGCTGCGTCGGCGGCCCTGGGGGCTCCTTCTGCTGCCCTTGGCCCGCAGAGCAGGGCAGCGTTTGCCCACGGTTTGAGCCGCTGCGAAAGATGCTGTCTCAGGGCTGTCTTAGACATTTGGGGTGAGGGGTTCCTTCCAACCTGGGCCACTTTGGCTGGGCTGGGAGCGGCCCCAGGGCAGGTGGCAGTGTGTGCATTGGCCCTTTGTGACGCGGTGCAGCAGCGCGGTCACCGTGGCATGGAATGCCACAGGGTGTCCAAGGACCCTTTGTGACACGTGGGGACATAGGTGCTGGCGGTGACGCAGCCAGGCCACATTCCTTGGAGCAGGCGACGGGACAGGACGCGCCAGAGCGGTGCTGTGAGGAGCCCCCGCACAGCGCACTCGTTTGTGCCTGACCCAGAGCTTCTACGAGGAGTGACTCGTGCAGCTGACCTCACGGCCAGACTGCACGACTTGGTGACTCGGAGGTTTTCCAAGTCATCTCTTATCCCTGTGGCCTGTGGCCTCCAGGCCGGACTGTGGGATTTGGTGACTTGAATCGTCTACGAGGAACCTCCTGTCATTGTGGCAGGAGCCCTTGAGACCAGAGTGCAGGACTTGCTGTCCTGCAGCCTTCCTGAGGCTTCTTCTGCCACAGGTGCTTTCAAGGCGCAAGTGCACAACTTGTTGCCTCAGTGCTTTCCTGAGGCATCTCTCTTGAAAGGTGCTGTGGCATGGCGGGCAGATTTCTCGGCCTGTCCAAAGTGTTCAGGGGGAAAAAAAGCAAAGGCCCTGGAGCTACCCCAGCACAAGAGCCTGAAGAGCGCGAGCGGATCCAGACACTACAGGATGGTGAGTGGCAGAGCTGGGCCACAGGGCTGATGGCTGCAGCCAACGTGGCCCCATCCCATCCCGTCCCTATCGCAGCCTGGGGAGGGCAGGGCTGGGCTGTGTTCTCCGGCCTCTCCCGCAGCCCCTCAGCTCTGGCTGCTCTCGCTCTTTGCCAGATGCAGCCACGGACGGCACACAAGAGCAGAGGCCTGCCGGTGGAAGCTTCCGCAGGACACTGAAGGTACCTGCAGCCATCCCCGCCTGGGCTGGGCCTGCTGTCACTGCTCAGCCGAGCACCGCGCTTGGAGCAGTCCATGGAACACGTCTCTCTTCCCTGTCCTTTGTTCTCCTGCAGATGATCCGAAAATTCCTGCGCATTCGGCGTAGAAACACCAGCAGCACGGCAGCTGAGGGCTCAGCTGAGCCTGACTGTGGGCTGACCGAGCCCCAGGCAGAGCCTGATGTCAACACAGATTTGGCTGAGCCCTCAGAAAATTTTGACGCTGCGTTGAATGATCAAAGGACAAAGGCTGACAAGGCAGTGGCTGAGGATGTGGCCCTCCAAACGGCTGACACTGGAGAGACTCAGGGCATCAGAGATACTGGCGCCACGGCCACTCCCACTGCCATTCCTGCTCCCGCTGTGGATTTTATCCAGAAGAGTGGTATTTCTTCTGAGCAGCAGGTAAACAGCCTGGGGCCGGCGCTAGAGGCTTCCCAGGATTGTGTGTCATCTCCAGCCACGGCCACTGGGCCCCCTCAGCCTTTGTGGCCGGCACAGCGTGGCAGGAAAGGGAAGCGATTCTTGGGGGAAGCTGGTGAAGTTGCTCTCCTAGACAGCGGCCCAAGTCTTCCCCATGCCCTTTCCAGGTGCCAGCCATTGTAAAGAAGATGCACCAGAATCTTGCATCGCATGGAAATGCGGATACCAGGCTGCCCATGAACATCGTGAGGCTGGCCGAAGAACACCCAGCTGATGTGGTGCTGACCCTCCTGCGCTGTGCCCCAACATGTGACAGGTATGGGCCCACCTGCCTTGAGAGCTCAGGCCTCCCCGGCCTTTAGGGCCATGGCCCTGCACGGCCCGTGCAATGGGCTCTGCCAGAGCGGCAGACAGGTCCGGGACCCTCGGGCCCCTCTGTTTCCCGAGCCTGCTGCCGTGCTCCCTCCCTGCCCTTCAGGGCACCGGGGCTCTGTCACCCGGCCCCCAGAGCCGCACAGGGCATGGTAGTGTGGCTGAGATGTCCCTGACACAGAGCTCTGATCCCACAGAGCTGCTGCAATGATCTGGAGAAGCATAGGCTCATCGAGTCTCACAGTGGAGAAGGTTCTGCCAACACTGCTCTGTGTGATGGAGGATTGGCCTCTGCACAGCACGTTCACCTCGGATGGGGACAAGGAGGACGTCTTTGCCCTGGCTGTGAGTTTCTGGGCATTTGCTCACCCCCAGGTCACCACTCCAGCAGCTCTCCATCCTCTCCCTGCCTCAGGCCCTGGGCTGAAACCTGGCCTAAGGGCAGGCTCAGGGGGCACCAGGCCCGCTGCTCCCCCTGCGTCTCCCCTGGGGCCCTGCCACATGGACACCTCGCACTGAGCGCTCTCCATGGCAACTTCTTTTGCAGGCAACTCTGGTGGTGTGGGTGATTGTCCAGGTGCCTGAGTGCCACGAGGCAATGATCCTTTTTTCCTCCCGCCTCTTTGTGGCTCTGCTTTTCCATGTTGTCGTCACCACACAGCAGATGCCACCACAGAAAGTCGATCACTTCTGGAGAGCGTGCCGAGAGGAACACCGCCTTCCCAGCGAACCCAACAGGTCTCCGTCCTCCCGTCCTTCCCATGTCCTTGTGGCCAGTGCCAGTGCTCCCAATGTGACCCGGGCTTTGCTCTGCACACAGGTTTGCAGTGCAGGTCATGAAGACCCTGCTCTGCCGGCTGCAGTGTGAGAATGAGGTGATGGCTGTGGAGTCCAAGCATGGCTGGGACACCATGCTCTGCGCTCATACCCAGTACTATGCTGTGGCTCTGCTGGCCAGGTGAGACCCCCTGCTCCCTGCTGTCCCTGGAATTTGTGCCCTGTGCCCGGGCTGCCCCACACAGTCCCTGTGGTCATGGGCCAGAGGGCCTCGTCACTTTAGGGACGGCCGAGCAGACTGGAAAAGGCTGGGAGAGGAGGGTGCACAGGAGTGGCCGCCTCCCAAAGCACCCACGTCCCCTCCAGGGATGCTGGGGAAAGACTGCACCTCTGGGAGTCAGTCGTGAGGAAAGTGTGCCCCCCCCAGCTCAGGCTCTTTCTTCCTTTTTGCCCCTGACAGGGAGATGCGCCATGTCTTGATCCCTTTGTCTGCCTGCATCGCAACCCGCTTGCTCCGGCTGCTCAGCATTGAGAAGCCAGGCTGCGATCTGCCTTTCCTGGCATTCCTTGTGGAGGTGAGCCTGAAGAGCAGCGCTGCCTGGCTGAGCTGCCTCCCAGCTCTCTGCCCTCTCGCAGCCGCATCCCTAGCCTCCTGGGATGGCACCAGCGCCCTGTGCTGCTGCTGCCTGGGGCTGGCCCTGTGCAGTTCTGGGCTCCTGCCAGCCGGGCCCTGTACCACTGCCCTGTGCCTTTCAGGTTCTGGAGTGCCTGGACTGGACTAAATGTGGTGGCTGGGTCCTGAGGGTCGTGTCCAGGTACCTGCGGATCGAGTGCAGGAAGAGGTGTCGCCTGGCGCTCAAAGGCCTGCTGGTGCTCAGCAAGGATCCCCTGATGGTGAGAAGGGGGCAGCAGCTGAAGCTGCACTGGGGAGAGCAGCCCAATGGGCTGGCTGGCCTTCAGGAGCTGAGGCAACTGCTCCCAGCTCTCCTGCCTCAGCTGCCCGAGTGCTTTGGGACAGGCCTTTGGTGTCTGGGCCCTGCGGCAGCAGGCTGGGCTTGCAGTGCCAGGGCGCTGTCGCTGCTGCAGCTGTTCACGGCTTCACAGCGCAGCCTTGTGTTCCACGCAGGCCAGAAGAATGTGCTGCCTGTCTGAAAGCTTTGTGGATCTGCTGGCTGATGAAGATGAAGTGGTGGTTGCCCTGACCCTCCGTGTGCTTACTAATATGCTGGAGAGCGAAAACATCCTGGTATCCAGCACCACCGCCCCAAAGCTGGCTGAGGCACTCCTGGCGCTCTTTGACAATGTAAGGTTCTGCAACCCGAGCCACAGGCATTGGGTGCTGCCCAGAAACGTTGTACTGTCTGCATTTTCAAGTCTTTGCCTAAGTGGGCCTGGAGTAATTGATGCTTAGGGTTTTTCCTTTCCTCTAGGAAAATAGCTACATGCAACTGCTCTCCATGGACCTCTTCTGTAAAGTGATGGAGTTGGTAGTGAAGGAGGGAGAAGAGCCTCTAAAGACAATTGTCAACAATAGCCTGTACCTACTTTTAATCTACTGCCATGATGAGAACCGGCGTGTGGCAAATGTGAGGTTTTGTGCATCCCTGGGACGGGGGCTCAGCTGCCTCCTGCCCTGCTGCAGGAGGAGGAGGAGGCTGCGTCCTCCTCCAGGCCATGGCACAGGGATGCGGGTCCTTGTGCCCTGGGCTGTGGTGCCATCTCTGCATCTCTGCTGCTCTTCAGGCCTCTTGGGAAACCCTGCAATGTGCGGCCAAGTTCCTGAAGAGGAGGGATCTTGAGGAGCTACTGACGAAGAAACAACCCTTGACTATTGATGAGTGTAAGGTAAGGATGGCTTGGAGAAGTGGCAGCCTCAGCCTGGAGAAGATCCGTGGCCGCGGGGCTGGAAGCCGTGGCCCCTGCCCAGTGCTGCACCCGGGGGCTCCAGCCTGCGCCCCACACGCCGCTGCCTTCCCTGGGCCCCGCGGGCTCTTCTCCAGGCTCCTGCGGCCCCGAGCCGGGTGCCTGTGGAGTCCCGGCCCAGCGGGGCTGCGGGCACGGGGCGGCACCGCGGCTCCCCGGGCAGCAGCCGGCCCTCTGCCCCCTCCAGAGCCCGGCGCCAGCGGCTGCTGGCCGGGCCTCAGGGCCGTGCGGGCAGGGGAGGCCGGGGCTGGGCGCGGCCAGAGCCCGGCCCAGGGGCTGAGCCCGCGCCAACCCTTCCCTCCTGCCGCTCTCTCCAGCTGGCAGATGACAGGATCCGACCGGCCGAGCACCTGCGCCGGGCCCTGCCCTACCTGGAGAACCCACAGGAGTCCCTGCCAGAGGCGGCCATGCTGTTCATGGGTGAGCCATGAGCCCGGGCTCCCTCCCCGGCCCGCCGCAGCTCGGCCCCGGCCCTGGCTGCTGCTGCCGCGGCTGCAGCAGCGGCATCCGGGCCCGGCGCCGTGGAGCTCCCCCTGCCCTCGGGGCTGCTGCCGCCTTCTGGCAGCCGTGCCCTGGGGCGGCAGCAGGCGGCAAGGGCCCGGGCTGAGCCCTGCCGGGGCAGGAGGCCGTGTGGCCACAGGGCTGGCAGCGGCGCTGGCAGGGAGCCGTGCCGCTGGGGCCGTGACACGCTCTCTGAGGGGGCAGCCAGGACAGCTTCACCTTCTCAGTCAGGGTGAGTGAGGGCAGCGGGCCGTCAGCGGCTCTGGCGGGGGAAGCTGCACTGCCCGGGCAGACAGCTGCAATCCCCGGCTCTGGAGGCCTTTGCTCCTTGTGTGGACGAGGGCTGGAGAGGGCACAACACACAGAGATTTTAGGGGCACGTGGGGGATTCATGGCAAGGACCTTCGGGCTGATCCCAATGTCTCCTGCTTGCTTCTGAGTGGGATGGTTCTGGCAGGAAGATCTCCTAGGATTCCCACTGATCCAGCCTCTGACCATGGCTCTGTTCTTCTCTCTTGCAGCCCTTCAAACCCAGAGGCAAGACAACAGCCCGTCATGCTGTGAACCTGCAAAATGAAGCCCGCTTTCCCCAGGAAGCTAAACAACTGGGGACGTCTTCTGAATCCAGCAAACCAGTGTCCCAAGAACACACCAGGAGACACTGAAGAGGACACCATCTCTCAGTGCTACTGGAGCTCCACGCACAGCTGAGGCGGAGTACAATTCTCCTGGCTTCATACCTTTCCCTCTTTGTAGTTAACTCCCTCCCTCCAGCCCTCAGACCCTGCCCATCCCTCCTTATTCCCTCCAAGCTCATCCCTTTGCTTGGCCTTGAATTAATAAACACTTTGGCTTCTTCACTTCACCTGTGTCTCTGTGGAGCTGATGCGGCGTAAAAACCTGAGCCCTGGCACACACAGGCCCCTGCTGCCGTCCTCTTGCGCGCCGTCTTTTGTGCAGAGACACAGAGGAGCGAGGCCGCGTCAGGCTGGAAAGGTGCCTGTGCTGAAGGTCCAGTTCCACAACACTGTGCAGTTTAAGGTCCTACTGAGCAGCCTGAAGCTCTGGATTTTGGGAGAGCCAACCTGAGGACGCTCTGAAGCCAGCTGTAAAGGGATTCCTTGGCAAGCATCTACAGAGGGCAAAGGAGCTTGGAATGCTGGAAGCTTTCAAGAATAGCTTGCTGAAAGCACAGCAGTGCTCCATCCCTGCACAGAGATGGCAGAAGCAGAGACCACCAGGCCTTAACAGGGAGCTTGGGGTGTGCCTAAGGGCAAGTGAAGCAGCAGCAGCAGCAGCACGGTGGCCGAGACTCGGACGCGTGACCCAGCCAATGGCCCCAGCGCCGTCAGGCAGTGCCGGGATCCCGGCTGCGGTTCTGGTGCCCAGAGCTGAGGAATCGCAGCCCCTGCCTCAGAGGCTGCCAGAAAGCCAAGCGAGTGAGAGCAGAGGGAGGGCAGCCTTCCAGTCTCTCCTGGGCATGGCCGCAAAGCAGCCCCTGCTTCTCCTTCCTCTGCCCGTGTTTGGGGTGTGCTGATGGCAGCGCCAGCCAGGTTGCGCTCTGTCTTCCAAAGGATGTGGAGAGTGGGCATGAAAAGTGCTGCGTGCACAGCGGAGAGTCCTGGAAGGTGCTGGCGAGAGTGTCCTGCGGGAACAGGGCTCTCTGGTCTCTGGCCGGGAAGAGCCTGCTTTTGCTGCTGTGAGCGCAGGCAGGAGTGGAGGCAGCGGGCAGCTTGTGTTTGTAGAGGGCCTGGGGCTGCATGTGTCAACCTCCAGCTGGAATCACACTGGGGGAAATGCCATCAAGAGCTGGAGCGCCTGTCCAGAAAGGACCAGAAAGAAATTCAGCCTTGCCAGCGTTTCTTAAGAGTGTCTTGGCATTCCCCAGGAAAGCTTCCAATCTGGGGAAAGGCCTCTGGGGGAAAGGGGCTAGCTGCTGAAGGAAAGTGCTTTCCTAGGAGCTCCCAGTGATGTAGGAACAACTGTCCTCCTTTGGCTCTCTGTGGTCCTTTCAGTCCTTGAGGCCCGTTGCCCTTGGCAGACGGACAAGGGAAGGGAGAAGGCTGTGAAGAGCAGGTTTGGAATCCAGCTGGACCTGCAGAGACCAAGGCAAGCACCTGCAGCAGGGTGTGTTTCCCCCCTTTGGACACAGGTGTGAGCAGGAGCATCTCTGTCCAGCTGCCAGCCCCAAAGCTGTCTTGGAGAGCTCTGAATTCAAAGGCCTTCCCGCACACACGTCTCACGTCTTAGCTGTCTGCTGTGTTTCAACTCTTGGCAATATGCATTTGCCTCTTGCTTGCTGGAGGCTGCTGCGGCCCAGAGGGCCAGCACCGAGCTGGGCTGTGTGGGCCAGGCAGCAGGGAGAGTCTTGGCTGCTCTTGCTGTGTGCGTGGCCTCAGAAAAGGCTTGGAAGCTTTGCCTCCCAATGGGCCCTGCTCCCTGCCTCTTCCTCTGCATCTTGGAGAGAACAAGGCAGGCATTTCTGGCAGCTGGGCATTAGCAGGCCTTCAAATGGGGGCGTCCTGTGGAGCAGGCCCAGCTGAGACACCCTGAGAGGAGCCCAGCGCTCCTTGCCCCTCTGCGCTGACACGTGAGCCTTGTCTGCTTTCGGGATGACCCTGGCTGTGTCAGGGGGTGCTACGTGGACACGAGACAGCCGGTCCTGTCCTGCTGGGTCCCAGCAGTGCGTGGCAGCGGTCCTACCACCCCGTCAGGATGCCGGCCAAGAGAGGTCCTGGAAGCTGAGGGAAGTGATCTGAAGCTTGCGCGAGTGCCTGCAGCTCAAGGTCAAGGGCCTTCCCTCAGGATAGAGCAGTCCTGAGAGGTCTCTAGAATTCAATGAAATCAGCAGACAAATGCATTGTCCACCAAGAGCTCTTTTATTGGCAGGAGGTTAGGGCTCTGCACCCCAGCACAAGGCTTCTTCGCCACGTCCAAATTTCAGTGGGTTGCTGTAGGAATTCTATCAAAAATACATTCCGTCTTTAGACTGCTGAAGTGATTCCATAGGCAGGGGCTTAGAAGGAAACACATTGCGTCAGAATCCTAGGCCTGAAGTTAATGTCCACCTGCTGGCCAGGAGGAGTCTCAGCGCACCAAAGCAGCTCATCTTCCTCATGCCTTCCCTGCACAGGGCTGATTCTGTAGCCGCCCTTAGGTCTTCCCGAAGGTTATGTCTCAAGCTTTTTGTCAAGTCACTCTCATGTCAAGTTAGGCTTCCAGGTTTTTCTGATGTTAACTGGTGCTAAGGACTTCTGGATATCTGCGCTAAGTCCTCTTCACTTCTGTCAATTGCTTGTGCTTCCTTCTATCGAACAAAAGCCTTGTTTCATTCCTCAATGTGCCTGATGCTGGCCCAAGTCTTTTGGCACTGCTTGCTTTCCTGTGGCATGTTCTACCTGCCCCGAGAGTAAAGAGGGAGCTGGAGAAGGAACTTGCCGGGCTGCTCTCCATCCTTTAGCAGCAGTCCTGCTGAAGCGGCCAAGTCGGAGCTGAGCGCAAATGGACCAGCCGTGCACGGGAAGGGTGGGTGGGAAGGATGATCCAGGAACCGTAGGCCTGGCAGCCTGAGCTTGCTAGTGGGGAAGGCCTTGGAGCACATCTTCCTGAGTGCCATGCCACGGCACGTGCAGGGAACCAGGGGGTGGCAAAGCTCTGCGCAGGCATGGGGACAGCTGCGGGTCTTGGCAGGGTGTTGAGCTGGGGTTGCTGTTGCTGGGCGTGTTGGGGAAGGAGTTGTCTGAAAGGTGAGAAGTCTAGGCTGGACCTGGGGTCACTTTGAAGGCAGCACCTGTGCTACGGCACAGCTTTGGTGATGGAGGACTGAAGGAATAGCTGGGACTTTTTCTCTTAGTCATCCTGCTTCTCCTGCAGAGAAGAAGAGGGGAGAGCTCTACTTTCTTGGCCACTTCCATAGCTGGAGCAGGGGGAGGATTAGCCCTTTTGCAATCTACTCATTTGTTTGGGCTTCTTTTGTAACACTGAGTGGGCTTTCATTCCTGGAGAGCTTTGATTCCTTAAGAGAATTAGGCTCTTCCCATGCCTTCCTAGGAAAATGTTTGAAACCAAAGTAAGGCCTTTGTTTTGCCTCTGTGTGGTCTTCTGCTTTGCAAAGTGACATGCAGTGGATGACCTTAAGGCAAACGTGTTGCTGCTGTAATAGATACAAAGTATTAAATTCCTGGATTAAAATTGTGTGTCTTAAAACTTTGCAGCGGAAGGTAAAATCCCCTGAATTGCTGGAAACACTTCCAGGGCCTGTCTTTGCATACCACAGTCTTTTCACAGTCCTAAGGTGTTACCTGGACATCTGCCAGAGAGATAAGCGGGGAAAGGGCCCATGAAGCATGGGCTGACCACATCTTCACAGCTCATCAGGAGATCCCATACCAATCTGGGCGGAGGGCGGCAGAAACCATCTGACAGAAGATTCCGAGACTTTTCACGCAGACGTCTTTTCAATTTCTCAGGAAACTCTTTCAGATACCCCTTGCAGACACCAGACATTTCAATGATTCGCTTATGTACACGATGTCATGTTCTTCGGGTTCTTTGTTACCGTCTTGTTTTTGCCTCAGGGTAGAAAAATGGTCTAAAACACCTCCCCCGAGACCCCGAAGTTGTGGGCAGTACTCTGGAGAAGCACCCTTTGCTGCTCCCGGATTGACCACCCAACATTGGATCCATGTTGTCCTGATTTATTGTAGCATTTCCCGAAATTGCTTTTCAAATTTGTTAACTAAATCTTTGAGTTTGGAAATTGGCTCTGATCATTTCTAACACTGCTTTGAGATGGGAAGGAAGCTTGCAAATCTATCAGGTTCTCAGGCCATTGCTATAAATTTAGGAAGTTGGCAACTTTTTGCGACTACTTGAGTTGAGTAACGGGAAGAAAAGCTTTCCTGAATTGAGGATTCTTAAATGCCAACTCCTTCTATGCCTCTGCTGCCAGGGTGATTTTGTGCTTCAGGAAATCACTCCAAGTAGAAAACAATTTCAGCATGGAGTAAGAGCTTCTGACAGAGACCAAGTGTTGCCAGCACTTGCTCCAGGTGCTCCTGCCAACATCCCCTGTAGGAAGGAGCCCAGCCGCCAGGGCCCGTTGGCTTTGGCTGCCCTGTGGCAGAGAAGCGCCCCGGGGCACAGGTCTCTTGGGCAGGAGATGGCACCAGCGTTGTCAGGGCTCGGGGAGCGGCAGCTCTGCTTGGGCGGGGGCTCCGTCACGCCTGCCGATTTCAGCGCTGCCCTGGCCCCAGGGGTCAGAGCAGCATCCGTGCCCCGGCCCACAGGTTCCTCGTCTGTGTCACACCCATGGGTTTAGGACGGCCACCGGCTGGGACGTGTCCCAGGGAGGCCGTGCCAGCTTCTGTGCGAGGCCCCGTGCCCTTCCCGCTGCGGCTGCGTCGGCGGCCCTGGGGGCTCCTTCTGCTGCCCTTGGCCCGCAGAGCAGGGCAGCGTTTGCCCACGGTTTGAGCCGCTGCGAAAGATGCTGTCTCAGGGCTGTCTTAGACATTTGGGGTGAGGGGTTCCTTCCAACCTGGGCCACTTTGGCTGGGCTGGGAGCGGCCCCAGGGCAGGTGGCAGTGTGTGCATTGGCCCTTTGTGACGCGGTGCAGCAGCGCGGTCACCGTGGCATGGAATGCCACAGGGTGTCCAAGGACCCTTTGTGACACGTGGGGACATAGGTGCTGGCGGTGACGCAGCCAGGCCACATTCCTTGGAGCAGGCGACGGGACAGGACGCGCCAGAGCGGTGCTGTGAGGAGCCCCCGCACAGCGCACTCGTTTGTGCCTGACCCAGAGCTTCTACGAGGAGTGACTCGTGCAGCTGACCTCACGGCCAGACTGCACGACTTGGTGACTCGGAGGTTTTCCAAGTCATCTCTTATCCCTGTGGCCTGTGGCCTCCAGGCCGGACTGTGGGATTTGGTGACTTGAATCGTCTACGAGGAACCTCCTGTCATTGTGGCAGGAGCCCTTGAGACCAGAGTGCAGGACTTGCTGTCCTGCAGCCTTCCTGAGGCTTCTTCTGCCACAGGTGCTTTCAAGGCGCAAGTGCACAACTTGTTGCCTCAGTGCTTTCCTGAGGCATCTCTCTTGAAAGGTGCTGTGGCATGGCGGGCAGATTTCTCGGCCTGTCCAAAGTGTTCAGGGGGAAAAAAAGCAAAGGCCCTGGAGCTACCCCAGCACAAGAGCCTGAAGAGCGCGAGCGGATCCAGACACTACAGGATGGTGAGTGGCAGAGCTGGGCCACAGGGCTGATGGCTGCAGCCAACGTGGCCCCATCCCATCCCGTCCCTATCGCAGCCTGGGGAGGGCAGGGCTGGGCTGTGTTCTCCGGCCTCTCCCGCAGCCCCTCAGCTCTGGCTGCTCTCGCTCTTTGCCAGATGCAGCCACGGACGGCACACAAGAGCAGAGGCCTGCCGGTGGAAGCTTCCGCAGGACACTGAAGGTACCTGCAGCCATCCCCGCCTGGGCTGGGCCTGCTGTCACTGCTCAGCCGAGCACCGCGCTTGGAGCAGTCCATGGAACACGTCTCTCTTCCCTGTCCTTTGTTCTCCTGCAGATGATCCGAAAATTCCTGCGCATTCGGCGTAGAAACACCAGCAGCACGGCAGCTGAGGGCTCAGCTGAGCCTGACTGTGGGCTGACCGAGCCCCAGGCAGAGCCTGATGTCAACACAGATTTGGCTGAGCCCTCAGAAAATTTTGACGCTGCGTTGAATGATCAAAGGACAAAGGCTGACAAGGCAGTGGCTGAGGATGTGGCCCTCCAAACGGCTGACACTGGAGAGACTCAGGGCATCAGAGATACTGGCGCCACGGCCACTCCCACTGCCATTCCTGCTCCCGCTGTGGATTTTATCCAGAAGAGTGGTATTTCTTCTGAGCAGCAGGTAAACAGCCTGGGGCCGGCGCTAGAGGCTTCCCAGGATTGTGTGTCATCTCCAGCCACGGCCACTGGGCCCCCTCAGCCTTTGTGGCCGGCACAGCGTGGCAGGAAAGGGAAGCGATTCTTGGGGGAAGCTGGTGAAGTTGCTCTCCTAGACAGCGGCCCAAGTCTTCCCCATGCCCTTTCCAGGTGCCAGCCATTGTAAAGAAGATGCACCAGAATCTTGCATCGCATGGAAATGCGGATACCAGGCTGCCCATGAACATCGTGAGGCTGGCCGAAGAACACCCAGCTGATGTGGTGCTGACCCTCCTGCGCTGTGCCCCAACATGTGACAGGTATGGGCCCACCTGCCTTGAGAGCTCAGGCCTCCCCGGCCTTTAGGGCCATGGCCCTGCACGGCCCGTGCAATGGGCTCTGCCAGAGCGGCAGACAGGTCCGGGACCCTCGGGCCCCTCTGTTTCCCGAGCCTGCTGCCGTGCTCCCTCCCTGCCCTTCAGGGCACCGGGGCTCTGTCACCCGGCCCCCAGAGCCGCACAGGGCATGGTAGTGTGGCTGAGATGTCCCTGACACAGAGCTCTGATCCCACAGAGCTGCTGCAATGATCTGGAGAAGCATAGGCTCATCGAGTCTCACAGTGGAGAAGGTTCTGCCAACACTGCTCTGTGTGATGGAGGATTGGCCTCTGCACAGCACGTTCACCTCGGATGGGGACAAGGAGGACGTCTTTGCCCTGGCTGTGAGTTTCTGGGCATTTGCTCACCCCCAGGTCACCACTCCAGCAGCTCTCCATCCTCTCCCTGCCTCAGGCCCTGGGCTGAAACCTGGCCTAAGGGCAGGCTCAGGGGGCACCAGGCCCGCTGCTCCCCCTGCGTCTCCCCTGGGGCCCTGCCACATGGACACCTCGCACTGAGCGCTCTCCATGGCAACTTCTTTTGCAGGCAACTCTGGTGGTGTGGGTGATTGTCCAGGTGCCTGAGTGCCACGAGGCAATGATCCTTTTTTCCTCCCGCCTCTTTGTGGCTCTGCTTTTCCATGTTGTCGTCACCACACAGCAGATGCCACCACAGAAAGTCGATCACTTCTGGAGAGCGTGCCGAGAGGAACACCGCCTTCCCAGCGAACCCAACAGGTCTCCGTCCTCCCGTCCTTCCCATGTCCTTGTGGCCAGTGCCAGTGCTCCCAATGTGACCCGGGCTTTGCTCTGCACACAGGTTTGCAGTGCAGGTCATGAAGACCCTGCTCTGCCGGCTGCAGTGTGAGAATGAGGTGATGGCTGTGGAGTCCAAGCATGGCTGGGACACCATGCTCTGCGCTCATACCCAGTACTATGCTGTGGCTCTGCTGGCCAGGTGAGACCCCCTGCTCCCTGCTGTCCCTGGAATTTGTGCCCTGTGCCCGGGCTGCCCCACACAGTCCCTGTGGTCATGGGCCAGAGGGCCTCGTCACTTTAGGGACGGCCGAGCAGACTGGAAAAGGCTGGGAGAGGAGGGTGCACAGGAGTGGCCGCCTCCCAAAGCACCCACGTCCCCTCCAGGGATGCTGGGGAAAGACTGCACCTCTGGGAGTCAGTCGTGAGGAAAGTGTGCCCCCCCCAGCTCAGGCTCTTTCTTCCTTTTTGCCCCTGACAGGGAGATGCGCCATGTCTTGATCCCTTTGTCTGCCTGCATCGCAACCCGCTTGCTCCGGCTGCTCAGCATTGAGAAGCCAGGCTGCGATCTGCCTTTCCTGGCATTCCTTGTGGAGGTGAGCCTGAAGAGCAGCGCTGCCTGGCTGAGCTGCCTCCCAGCTCTCTGCCCTCTCGCAGCCGCATCCCTAGCCTCCTGGGATGGCACCAGCGCCCTGTGCTGCTGCTGCCTGGGGCTGGCCCTGTGCAGTTCTGGGCTCCTGCCAGCCGGGCCCTGTACCACTGCCCTGTGCCTTTCAGGTTCTGGAGTGCCTGGACTGGACTAAATGTGGTGGCTGGGTCCTGAGGGTCGTGTCCAGGTACCTGCGGATCGAGTGCAGGAAGAGGTGTCGCCTGGCGCTCAAAGGCCTGCTGGTGCTCAGCAAGGATCCCCTGATGGTGAGAAGGGGGCAGCAGCTGAAGCTGCACTGGGGAGAGCAGCCCAATGGGCTGGCTGGCCTTCAGGAGCTGAGGCAACTGCTCCCAGCTCTCCTGCCTCAGCTGCCCGAGTGCTTTGGGACAGGCCTTTGGTGTCTGGGCCCTGCGGCAGCAGGCTGGGCTTGCAGTGCCAGGGCGCTGTCGCTGCTGCAGCTGTTCACGGCTTCACAGCGCAGCCTTGTGTTCCACGCAGGCCAGAAGAATGTGCTGCCTGTCTGAAAGCTTTGTGGATCTGCTGGCTGATGAAGATGAAGTGGTGGTTGCCCTGACCCTCCGTGTGCTTACTAATATGCTGGAGAGCGAAAACATCCTGGTATCCAGCACCACCGCCCCAAAGCTGGCTGAGGCACTCCTGGCGCTCTTTGACAATGTAAGGTTCTGCAACCCGAGCCACAGGCATTGGGTGCTGCCCAGAAACGTTGTACTGTCTGCATTTTCAAGTCTTTGCCTAAGTGGGCCTGGAGTAATTGATGCTTAGGGTTTTTCCTTTCCTCTAGGAAAATAGCTACATGCAACTGCTCTCCATGGACCTCTTCTGTAAAGTGATGGAGTTGGTAGTGAAGGAGGGAGAAGAGCCTCTAAAGACAATTGTCAACAATAGCCTGTACCTACTTTTAATCTACTGCCATGATGAGAACCGGCGTGTGGCAAATGTGAGGTTTTGTGCATCCCTGGGACGGGGGCTCAGCTGCCTCCTGCCCTGCTGCAGGAGGAGGAGGAGGCTGCGTCCTCCTCCAGGCCATGGCACAGGGATGCGGGTCCTTGTGCCCTGGGCTGTGGTGCCATCTCTGCATCTCTGCTGCTCTTCAGGCCTCTCGGGAAACCCTGCAATGTGCGGCCAAGTTCCTGAAGAGGAGGGATCTTGAGGAGCTACTGACGAAGAAACAACCCTTGACTATTGATGAGTGTAAGGTAAGGATGGCTTGGAGAAGTGGCAGCCTCAGCCTGGAGAAGATCCGTGGCCGCGGGGCTGGAAGCCGTGGCCCCTGCCCAGTGCTGCACCCGGGGGCTCCAGCCTGCGCCCCACACGCCGCTGCCTTCCCTGGGCCCCGCGGGCTCTTCTCCAGGCTCCTGCGGCCCCGAGCCGGGTGCCTGTGGAGTCCCGGCCCAGCGGGGCTGCGGGCACGGGGCGGCACCGCGGCTCCCCGGGCAGCAGCCGGCCCTCTGCCCCCTCCAGAGCCCGGCGCCAGCGGCTGCTGGCCGGGCCTCAGGGCCGTGCGGGCAGGGGAGGCCGGGGCTGGGCGCGGCCAGAGCCCGGCCCAGGGGCTGAGCCCGCGCCAACCCTTCCCTCCTGCCGCTCTCTCCAGCTGGCAGATGACAGGATCCGACCGGCCGAGCACCTGCGCCGGGCCCTGCCCTACCTGGAGAACCCACAGGAGTCCCTGCCAGAGGCGGCCATGCTGTTCATGGGTGAGCCATGAGCCCGGGCTCCCTCCCCGGCCCGCCGCAGCTCGGCCCCGGCCCTGGCTGCTGCTGCCCCGGCTGCAGCAGCGGCATCCGGGCCCGGCGCCGTGGAGCCCCGCCTGCCCTCGGGGCTGCTGCCGCCCTCTGGCAGCCGTGCCCTGGGGCGGCAGCAGGCGGCAAGGGCCCGGGCTGAGCCCTGCCGGGGCAGGAGGCCGTGTGGCCACAGGGCTGGCAGCGGCGCTGGCAGGGAGCCGTGCCGCTGGGGCCGTGACACGCTCTCTGAGGGGGCAGCCAGGACAGCTTCACCTTCTCAGTCAGGGTGAGTGAGGGCAGCGGGCCGTCAGCGGCTCTGGCGGGGGAAGCTGCACTGCCCGGGCAGACAGCTGCAATCCCCGGCTCTGGAGGCCTTTGCTCCTTGTGTGGACGAGGGCTGGAGAGGGCACAACACACAGAGATTTTAGGGGCACGTGGGGGATTCATGGCAAGGACCTTCGGGCTGATCCCAATGTCTCCTGCTTGCTTCTGAGTGGGATGGTTCTGGCAGGAAGATCTCCTAGGATTCCCACTGATCCAGCCTCTGACCATGGCTCTGTTCTTCTCTCTTGCAGCCCTTCAAACCCAGAGGCAAGACAACAGCCCGTCATGCTGTGAACCTGCAAAATGAAGCCCGCTTTCCCCAGGAAGCTAAACAACTGGGGACGTCTTCTGAATCCAGCAAACCAGTGTCCCAAGAACACACCAGGAGACACTGAAGAGGACACCATCTCTCAGTGCTACTGGAGCTCCACGCACAGCTGAGGCGGAGTACAATTCTCCTGGCTTCATACCTTTCCCTCTTTGTAGTTAACTCCCTCCCTCCAGCCCTCAGACCCTGCCCATCCCTCCTTATTCCCTCCAAGCTCATCCCTTTGCTTGGCCTTGAATTAATAAACACTTTGGCTTCTTCACTTCACCTGTGTCTCTGTGGAGCTGATGCGGCGTAAAAACCTGAGCCCTGGCACACACAGGCCCCTGCTGCCGTCCTCTTGCGCGCCGTCTTTTGTGCAGAGACACAGAGGAGCGAGGCCGCGTCAGGCTGGAAAGGTGCCTGTGCTGAAGGTCCAGTTCCACAACACTGTGCAGTTTAAGGTCCTACTGAGCAGCCTGAAGCTCTGGATTTTGGGAGAGCCAACCTGAGGACGCTCTGAAGCCAGCTGTAAAGGGATTCCTTGGCAAGCATCTACAGAGGGCAAAGGAGCTTGGAATGCTGGAAGCTTTCAAGAATAGCTTGCTGAAAGCACAGCAGTGCTCCATCCCTGCACAGAGATGGCAGAAGCAGAGACCACCAGGCCTTAACAGGGAGCTTGGGGTGTGCCTAAGGGCAAGTGAAGCAGCAGCAGCAGCAGCACGGTGGCCGAGACTCGGACGCGTGACCCAGCCAATGGCCCCAGCGCCGTCAGGCAGTGCCGGGATCCCGGCTGCGGTTCTGGTGCCCAGAGCTGAGGAATCGCAGCCCCTGCCTCAGAGGCTGCCAGAAAGCCAAGCGAGTGAGAGCAGAGGGAGGGCAGCCTTCCAGTCTCTCCTGGGCATGGCCGCAAAGCAGCCCCTGCTTCTCCTTCCTCTGCCCGTGTTTGGGGTGTGCTGATGGCAGCGCCAGCCAGGTTGCGCTCTGTCTTCCAAAGGATGTGGAGAGTGGGCATGAAAAGTGCTGCGTGCACAGCGGAGAGTCCTGGAAGGTGCTGGCGAGAGCGTCCTGCGGGAACAGGGCTCTCTGGTCTCTGGCCGGGAAGAGCCTGCTTTTGCTGCTGTGAGCGCAGGCAGGAGTGGAGGCAGCGGGCAGCTTGTGTTTGTAGAGGGCCTGGGGCTGCATGTGTCAACCTCCAGCTGGAATCACACTGGGGGAAATGCCATCAAGAGCTGGAGCGCCTGTCCAGAAAGGACCAGAAAGAAATTCAGCCTTGCCAGCGTTTCTTAAGAGTGTCTTGGCATTCCCCAGGAAAGCTTCCAATCTGGGGAAAGGCCTCTGGGGGAAAGGGGCTAGCTGCTGAAGGAAAGTGCTTTCCTAGGAGCTCCCAGTGATGTAGGAACAACTGTCCTCCTTTGGCTCTCTGTGGTCCTTTCAGTCCTTGAGGCCCGTTGCCCTTGGCAGACGGACAAGGGAAGGGAGAAGGCTGTGAAGAGCAGGTTTGGAATCCAGCTGGACCTGCAGAGACCAAGGCAAGCACCTGCAGCAGGGTGTGTTTCCCCCCTTTGGACACAGGTGTGAGCAGGAGCATCTCTGTCCAGCTGCCAGCCCCAAAGCTGTCTTGGAGAGCTCTGAATTCAAAGGCCTTCCCGCACACACGTCTCACGTCTTAGCTGTCTGCTGTGTTTCAACTCTTGGCAATATGCATTTGCCTCTTGCTTGCTGGAGGCTGCTGCGGCCCAGAGGGCCAGCACCGAGCTGGGCTGTGTGGGCCAGGCAGCAGGGAGAGTCTTGGCTGCTCTTGCTGTGTGCGTGGCCTCAGAAAAGGCTTGGAAGCTTTGCCTCCCAATGGGCCCTGCTCCCTGCCTCTTCCTCTGCATCTTGGAGAGAACAAGGCAGGCATTTCTGGCAGCTGGGCATTAGCAGGCCTTCAAATGGGGGCGTCCTGTGGAGCAGGCCCAGCTGAGACACCCTGAGAGGAGCCCAGCGCTCCTTGCCCCTCTGCGCTGACACGTGAGCCTTGTCTGCTTTCGGGATGACCCTGGCTGTGTCAGGGGGTGCTACGTGGACACGAGACAGCCGGTCCTGTCCTGCTGGGTCCCAGCAGTGCGTGGCAGCGGTCCTACCACCCCGTCAGGATGCCGGCCAAGAGAGGTCCTGGAAGCTGAGGGAAGTGATCTGAAGCTTGCGCGAGTGCCTGCAGCTCAAGGTCAAGGGCCTTCCCTCAGGATAGAGCAGTCCTGAGAGGTCTCTAGAATTCAATGAAATCAGCAGACAAATGCATTGTCCACCAAGAGCTCTTTTATTGGCAGGAGGTTAGGGCTCTGCACCCCAGCACAAGGCTTCTTCGCCACGTCCAAATTTCAGTGGGTTGCTGTAGGAATTCTATCAAAAATACATTCCGTCTTTAGACTGCTGAAGTGATTCCATAGGCAGGGGCTTAGAAGGAAACACATTGCGTCAGAATCCTAGGCCTGAAGTTAATGTCCACCTGCTGGCCAGGAGGAGTCTCAGCGCACCAAAGCAGCTCATCTTCCTCATGCCTTCCCTGCACAGGGCTGATTCTGTAGCCGCCCTTAGGTCTTCCCGAAGGTTATGTCTCAAGCTTTTTGTCAAGTCACTCTCATGTCAAGTTAGGCTTCCAGGTTTTTCTGATGTTAACTGGTGCTAAGGACTTCTGGATATCTGCGCTAAGTCCTCTTCACTTCTGTCAATTGCTTGTGCTTCCTTCTATCGAACAAAAGCCTTGTTTCATTCCTCAATGTGCCTGATGCTGGCCCAAGTCTTTTGGCACTGCTTGCTTTCCTGTGGCATGTTCTACCTGCCCCGAGAGTAAAGAGGGAGCTGGAGAAGGAACTTGCCGGGCTGCTCTCCATCCTTTAGCAGCAGTCCTGCTGAAGCGGCCAAGTCGGAGCTGAGCGCAAATGGACCAGCGGTGCACGGGAAGGGTGGGTGGGAAGGATGATCCAGGAACCGTAGGCCTGGCAGCCTGAGCTTGCTAGTGGGGAAGGCCTTGGAGCACATCTTCCTGAGTGCCATGCCACGGCACGTGCAGGGAACCAGGGGGTGGCAAAGCTCTGCGCAGGCATGGGGACAGCTGCGGGTCTTGGCAGGGTGTTGAGCTGGGGTTGCTGTTGCTGGGCGTGTTGGGGAAGGAGTTGTCTGAAAGGTGAGAAGTCTAGGCTGGACCTGGGGTCACTTTGAAGGCAGCACCTGTGCTACGGCACAGCTTTGGTGATGGAGGACTGAAGGAATAGCTGGGACTTTTTCTCTTAGTCATCCTGCTTCTCCTGCAGAGAAGAAGAGGGGAGAGCTCTACTTTCTTGGCCACTTCCATAGCTGGAGCAGGGGGAGGATTAGCCCTTTTGCAATCTACTCATTTGTTTGGGCTTCTTTTGTAACACTGAGTGGGCTTTCATTCCTGGAGAGCTTTGATTCCTTAAGAGAATTAGGCTCTTCCCATGCCTTCCTAGGGAAATGTTTGAAACCAAAGTAAGGCCTTTGTTTTGCCTCTGTGTGGTCTTCTGCTTTGCAAAGTGACATGCAGTGGATGACCTTAAGGCAAACGTGTTGCTGCTGTAATAGATACAAAGTATTAAATTCCTGGATTAAAATTGTGTGTCTTAAAACTTTGCAGCGGAAGGTAAAATCCCCTGAATTGCTGGAAACACTTCCAGGGCCTGTCTTTGCATACCACAGTCTTTTCACAGTCCTAAGGTGTTACCTGGACATCTGCCAGAGAGATAAGCGGGGAAAGGGCCCATGAAGCATGGGCTGACCATATCTTCACAGCTCATCAGGAGATCCCATACCAATCTGGGCGGAGGGCGGCAGAAACCATCTGACAGAAGATTCCGAGACTTTTCACGCAGACGTCTTTTCAATTTCTCAGGAAACTCTTTCAGATACCCCTTGCGGACACCAGACATTTCAATGATTCGCTTATGTACACGATGTCATGTTCTTCGGGTTCTTTGTTACCGTCTTGTTTTTGCCTCAGGGTAGAAAAATGGTCTAAAACACCTCCCCCGAGACCCCGAAGTTGTGGGCAGTACTCTGGAGAAGCACCCTTTGCTGCTCCCGGATTGACCACCCAACATTGGATCCATGTTGTCCTGATTTATTGTAGCATTTCCCGAAATTGCTTTTCAAATTTGTTAACTAAATCTTTGAGTTTGGAAATTGGCTCTGATCATTTCTAACACTGCTTTGAGATGGGAAGGAAGCTTGCAAATCTATCAGGTTCTCAGGCCATTGCTATAAATTTAGGAAGTTGGCAACTTTTTGCGACTACTTGAGTTGAGTAACGGGAAGAAAAGCTTTCCTGAATTGAGGATTCTTAAATGCCAACTCCTTCTATGCCTCTGCTGCCAGGGTGATTTTGTGCTTCAGGAAATCACTCCAAGTAGAAAACAATTTCAGCATGGAGTAAGAGCTTCTGACAGAGACCAAGTGTTGCCAGCACTTGCTCCAGGTGCTCCTGCCAACATCCCCTGTAGGAAGGAGCCCAGCCGCCAGGGCCCGTTGGCTTTGGCTGCCCTGTGGCAGAGAAGCGCCCCGGGGCACAGGTCTCTTGGGCAGGAGATGGCACCAGCGTTGTCAGGGCTCGGGGAGCGGCAGCTCTGCTTGGGCGGGGGCTCCGTCACGCCTGCCGATTTCAGCGCTGCCCTGGCCCCAGGGGTCAGAGCAGCATCCGTGCCCCGGCCCACAGGTTCCTCGTCTGTGTCACACCCATGGGTTTAGGACGGCCACCGGGTGGGACGTGTCCCAGGGAGGCCGTGCCAGCTTCTGTGCGAGGCCCCGTGCCCTTCCCGCTGCGGCTGCGTCGGCGGCCCTGGGGGCTCCTTCTGCTGCCCTTGGCCCGCAGAGCAGGGCAGCGTTTGCCCACGGTTTGAGCCGCTGCTAAAGATGCTGTCTCAGGGCTGTCTTAGACATTTGGGGTGAGGGGTTCCTTCCAACCTGGGCCACTTTGGCTGGGCTGGGAGCGGCCCCAGGGCAGGTGGCAGTGTGTGCATTGGCCCTTTGTGACGCGGTGCAGCAGCGCGGTCACCGTGGCATGGAATGCCACAGGGTGTCCAAGGACCCTTTGTGACACGTGGGGACATAGGTGCTGGCGGTGACGCAGCCAGGCCACATTCCTTGGAGCAGGCGACGGGACAGGACGCGCCAGAGCGGTGCTGTGAGGAGCCCCCGCACAGCGCACTCGTTTGTGCCTGACCCAGAGCTTCTACGAGGAGTGACTCGTGCAGCTGACCTCACGGCCAGACTGCACGACTTGGTGACTCGGAGGTTTTCCAAGTCATCTCTTATCCCTGTGGCCTGTGGCCTCCAGGCCGGACTGTGGGATTTGGTGACTTGAATCGTCTACGAGGAACCTCCTGTCATTGTGGCAGGAGCCCTTGAGACCAGAGTGCAGGACTTGCTGTCCTGCAGCCTTCCTGAGGCTTCTTCTGCCACAGGTGCTTTCAAGGCGCAAGTGCACAACTTGTTGCCTCAGTGCTTTCCTGAGGCATCTCTCTTGAAAGGTGCTGTGGCATGGCGGGCAGATTTCTCGGCCTGTCCAAAGTGTTCAGGGGGAAAAAAAGCAAAGGCCCTGGAGCTACCCCAGCACAAGAGCCTGAAGAGCGCGAGCGGATCCAGACACTACAGGATGGTGAGTGGCAGAGCTGGGCCACAGGGCTGATGGCTGCAGCCAACGTGGCCCCATCCCATCCCGTCCCTATCGCAGCCTGGGGAGGGCAGGGCTGGGCTGTGTTCTCCGGCCTCTCCCGCAGCCCCTCAGCTCTGGCTGCTCTCGCTCTTTGCCAGATGCAGCCACGGACGGCACACAAGAGCAGAGGCCTGCCGGTGGAAGCTTCCGCAGGACACTGAAGGTACCTGCAGCCATCCCCGCCTGGGCTGGGCCTGCTGTCACTGCTCAGCCGAGCACCGCGCTTGGAGCAGTCCATGGAACACGTCTCTCTTCCCTGTCCTTTGTTCTCCTGCAGATGATCCGAAAATTCCTGCGCATTCGGCGTAGAAACACCAGCAGCACGGCAGCTGAGGGCTCAGCTGAGCCTGACTGTGGGCTGACCGAGCCCCAGGCAGAGCCTGATGTCAACACAGATTTGGCTGAGCCCTCAGAAAATTTTGACGCTGCGTTGAATGATCAAAGGACAAAGGCTGACAAGGCAGTGGCTGAGGATGTGGCCCTCCAAACGGCTGACACTGGAGAGACTCAGGGCATCAGAGATACTGGCGCCACGGCCACTCCCACTGCCATTCCTGCTCCCGCTGTGGATTTTATCCAGAAGAGTGGTATTTCTTCTGAGCAGCAGGTAAACAGCCTGGGGCCGGCGCTAGAGGCTTCCCAGGATTGTGTGTCATCTCCAGCCACGGCCACTGGGCCCCCTCAGCCTTTGTGGCCGGCACAGCGTGGCAGGAAAGGGAAGCGATTCTTGGGGGAAGCTGGTGAAGTTGCTCTCCTAGACAGCGGCCCAAGTCTTCCCCATGCCCTTTCCAGGTGCCAGCCATTGTAAAGAAGATGCACCAGAATTTTGCATCGCATGGAAATGCGGATACCAGGCTGCCCATGAACATCGTGAGGCTGGCCGAAGAACACCCAGCTGATGTGGTGCTGACCCTCCTGCGCTGTGCCCCAACATGTGACAGGTATGGGCCCACCTGCCTTGAGAGCTCAGGCCTCCCCGGCCTTTAGGGCCATGGCCCTGCACGGCCCGTGCAATGGGCTCTGCCAGAGCGGCAGACAGGTCCGGGACCCTCGGGCCCCTCTGTTTCCCGAGCCTGCTGCCGTGCTCCCTCCCTGCCCTTCAGGGCACCGGGGCTCTGTCACCCGGCCCCCAGAGCCGCACAGGGCATGGTAGTGTGGCTGAGATGTCCCTGACACAGAGCTCTGATCCCACAGAGCTGCTGCAATGATCTGGAGAAGCATAGGCTCATCGAGTCTCACAGTGGAGAAGGTTCTGCCAACACTGCTCTGTGTGATGGAGGATTGGCCTCTGCACAGCATGTTCACCTCGGATGGGGACAAGGAGGACGTCTTTGCCCTGGCTGTGAGTTTCTGGGCATTTGCTCACCCCCAGGTCACCACTCCAGCAGCTCTCCATCCTCTCCCTGCCTCAGGCCCTGGGCTGAAACCTGGCCTAAGGGCAGGCTCAGGGGGCACCAGGCCCGCTGCTCCCCCTGCGTCTCCCCTGGGGCCCTGCCACATGGACACCTCGCACTGAGCGCTCTCCATGGCAACTTCTTTTGCAGGCAACTCTGGTGGTGTGGGTGATTGTCCAGGTGCCTGAGTGCCACGAGGCAATGATCCTTTTTTCCTCCCGCCTCTTTGTGGCTCTGCTTTTCCATGTTGTCGTCACCACACAGCAGATGCCACCACAGAAAGTCGATCACTTCTGGAGAGCGTGCCGAGAGGAACACCGCCTTCCCAGCGAACCCAACAGGTCTCCGTCCTCCCGTCCTTCCCATGTCCTTGTGGCCAGTGCCAGTGCTCCCAATGTGACCCGGGCTTTGCTCTGCACACAGGTTTGCAGTGCAGGTCATGAAGACCCTGCTCTGCCGGCTGCAGTGTGAGAATGAGGTGATGGCTGTGGAGTCCAAGCATGGCTGGGACACCATGCTCTGCGCTCATACCCAGTACTATGCTGTGGCTCTGCTGGCCAGGTGAGACCCCCTGCTCCCTGCTGTCCCTGGAATTTGTGCCCTGTGCCCGGGCTGCCCCACACAGTCCCTGTGGTCATGGGCCAGAGGGCCTCGTCACTTTAGGGACGGCCGAGCAGACTGGAAAAGGCTGGGAGAGGAGGGTGCACAGGAGTGGCCGCCTCCCAAAGCACCCACGTCCCCTCCAGGGATGCTGGGGAAAGACTGCACCTCTGGGAGTCAGTCGTGAGGAAAGTGTGCCCCCCCCAGCTCAGGCTCTTTCTTCCTTTTTGCCCCTGACAGGGAGATGCGCCATGTCTTGATCCCTTTGTCTGCCTGCATCGCAACCCGCTTGCTCCGGCTGCTCAGCATTGAGAAGCCAGGCTGCGATCTGCCTTTCCTGGCATTCCTTGTGGAGGTGAGCCTGAAGAGCAGCGCTGCCTGGCTGAGCTGCCTCCCAGCTCTCTGCCCTCTCGCAGCCGCATCCCTAGCCTCCTGGGATGGCACCAGCGCCCTGTGCTGCTGCTGCCTGGGGCTGGCCCTGTGCAGTTCTGGGCTCCTGCCAGCCGGGCCCTGTACCACTGCCCTGTGCCTTTCAGGTTCTGGAGTGCCTGGACTGGACTAAATGTGGTGGCTGGGTCCTGAGGGTCGTGTCCAGGTACCTGCGGATCGAGTGCAGGAAGAGGTGTCGCCTGGCGCTCAAAGGCCTGCTGGTGCTCAGCAAGGATCCCCTGATGGTGAGAAGGGGGCAGCAGCTGAAGCTGCACTGGGGAGAGCAGCCCAATGGGCTGGCTGGCCTTCAGGAGCTGAGGCAACTGCTCCCAGCTCTCCTGCCTCAGCTGCCCGAGTGCTTTGGGACAGGCCTTTGGTGTCTGGGCCCTGCGGCAGCAGGCTGGGCTTGCAGTGCCAGGGCGCTGTCGCTGCTGCAGCTGTTCACGGCTTCACAGCGCAGCCTTGTGTTCCACGCAGGCCAGAAGAATGTGCTGCCTGTCTGAAAGCTTTGTGGATCTGCTGGCTGATGAAGATGAAGTGGTGGTTGCCCTGACCCTCCGTGTGCTTACTAATATGCTGGAGAGCGAAAACATCCTGGTATCCAGCACCACCGCCCCAAAGCTGGCTGAGGCACTCCTGGCGCTCTTTGACAACGTAAGGTTCTGCAACCCGAGCCACAGGCATTGGGTGCTGCCCAGAAACATTGTACTGTCTGCATTTTCAAGTCTTTGCCTAAGTGGGCCTGGAGTAATTGATGCTTAGGGTTTTTCCTTTCCTCTAGGAAAATAGCTACATGCAACTGCTCTCCATGGACCTCTTCTGTAAAGTGATGGAGTTGGTAGTGAAGGAGGGAGAAGAGCCTCTAAAGACAATTGTCAACAATAGCCTGTACCTACTTTTAATCTACTGCCATGATGAGAACCGGCGTGTGGCAAATGTGAGGTTTTGTGCATCCCTGGGACGGGGGCTCAGCTGCCTCCTGCCCTGCTGCAGGAGGAGGAGGAGGCTGCGTCCTCCTCCAGGCCATGGCACAGGGATGCGGGTCCTTGTGCCCTGGGCTGTGGTGCCATCTCTGCATCTCTGCTGCTCTTCAGGCCTCTCGGGAAACCCTGCAATGTGCGGCCAAGTTCCTGAAGAGGAGGGATCTTGAGGAGCTACTGACGAAGAAACAACCCTTGACTATTGATGAGTGTAAGGTAAGGATGGCTTGGAGAAGTGGCAGCCTCAGCCTGGAGAAGATCCGTGGCCGCGGGGCTGGAAGCCGTGGCCCCTGCCCAGTGCTGCACCCGGGGGCTCCAGCCTGCGCCCCACACGCCGCTGCCTTCCCTGGGCCCCGCGGGCTCTTCTCCAGGCTCCTGCGGCCCCGAGCCGGGTGCCCGTGGAGTCCCGGCCCAGCGGGGCTGCGGGCACGGGGCGGCACCGCGGCTCCCCGGGCAGCAGCCGGCCCTCTGCCCCCTCCAGAGCCCGGCGCCAGCGGCTGCTGGCCGGGCCTCAGGGCCGTGCGGGCAGGGGAGGCCGGGGCTGGGCGCGGCCAGAGCCCGGCCCAGGGGCTGAGCCCGCGCCAACCCTTCCCTCCTGCCGCTCTCTCCAGCTGGCAGATGACAGGATCCGACATGCCGAGCACCTGCGCCGGGCCCTGCCCTACCTGGAGAACCCACAGGAGTCCCTGCCAGAGGCGGCCATGCTGTTCATGGGTGAGCCATGAGCCCGGGCTCCCTCCCCGGCCCGCCGCAGCTCGGCCCCGGCCCTGGCTGCTGCTGCCCCGGCTGCAGCAGCGGCATCCGGGCCCGGCGCCGTGGAGCCCCGCCTGCCCTCGGGGCTGCTGCCGCCCTCTGGCAGCCGTGCCCTGGGGCGGCAGCAGGCGGCAAGGGCCCGGGCTGAGCCCTGCCGGGGCAGGAGGCCGTGTGGCCACAGGGCTGGCAGCGGCGCTGGCAGGGAGCCGTGCCGCTGGGGCCGTGACACGCTCTCTGAGGGGGCAGCCAGGACAGCTTCACCTTCTCAGTCAGGGTGAGTGAGGGCAGCGGGCCGTCAGCGGCTCTGGCGGGGGAAGCTGCACTGCCCGGGCAGACAGCTGCAATCCCCCGCTCTGGAGGCCTTTGCTCCTTGTGTGGACGAGGGCTGGAGAGGGCACAACACACAGAGATTTTAGGGGCACGTGGGGGATTCATGGCAAGGACCTTCGGGCTGATCCCAATGTCTCCTGCTTGCTTCTGAGTGGGATGGTTCTGGCAGGAAGATCTCCTAGGATTCCCACTGATCCAGCCTCTGACCATGGCTCTGTTCTTCTCTCTTGCAGCCCTTCAAACCCAGAGGCAAGACAACAGCCCGTCATGCTGTGAACCTGCAAAATGAAGCCCGCTTTCCCCAGGAAGCTAAACAACTGGGGACGTCTTCTGAATCCAGCAAACCAGTGTCCCAAGAACACACCAGGAGACACTGAAGAGGACACCATCTCTCAGTGCTACTGGAGCTCCACGCACAGCTGAGGCGGAGTACAATTCTCCTGGCTTCATACCTTTCCCTCTTTGTAGTTAACTCCCTCCCTCCAGCCCTCAGACCCTGCCCATCCCTCCTTATTCCCTCCAAGCTCATCCCTTTGCTTGGCCTTGAATTAATAAACACTTTGGCTTCTTCACTTCACCTGTGTCTCTGTGGAGCTGATGCGGCGTAAAAACCTGAGCCCTGGCACACACAGGCCCCTGCTGCCGTCCTCTTGCGCGCCGTCTTTTGTGCAGAGACACAGAGGAGCGAGGCCGCGTCAGGCTGGAAAGGTGCCTGTGCTGAAGGTCCAGTTCCACAACACTGTGCAGTTTAAGGTCCTACTGAGCAGCCTGAAGCTCTGGATTTTGGGAGAGCCAACCTGAGGACGCTCTGAAGCCAGCTGTAAAGGGATTCCTTGGCAAGCATCTACAGAGGGCAAAGGAGCTTGGAATGCTGGAAGCTTTCAAGAATAGCTTGCTGAAAGCACAGCAGTGCTCCATCCCTGCACAGGGTCGGGGAGATGGAAGAAGCAGAGACCACCAGGCCTTAACAGGGAGCTTGGGGTGTGCCTAAGGGCAAGTGAAGCAGCAGCAGCAGCAGCACGGTGGCCGAGACTCGGACGCGTGACCCAGCCAATGGCCCCAGCGCCGTCAGGCAGTGCCGGGATCCCGGCTGCGGTTCTGGTGCCCAGAGCTGAGGAATCGCAGCCCCTGCCTCAGAGGCTGCCAGAAAGCCAAGCGAGTGAGAGCAGAGGGAGGGCAGCCTTCCAGTCTCTCCTGGGCATGGCCGCAAAGCAGCCCCTGCTTCTCCTTCCTCTGCCCGTGTTTGGGGTGTGCTGATGGCAGCGCCAGCCAGGTTGCGCTCTGTCTTCCAAAGGATGTGGAGAGTGGGCATGAAAAGTGCTGCGTGCACAGCGGAGAGTCCTGGAAGGTGCTGGCGAGAGCGTCCTGCGGGAACAGGGCTCTCTGGTCTCTGGCCGGGAAGAGCCTGCTTTTGCTGCTGTGAGCGCAGGCAGGAGTGGAGGCAGCGGGCAGCTTGTGTTTGTAGAGGGCCTGGGGCTGCATGTGTCAACCTCCAGCTGGAATCACACTGGGGGAAATGCCATCAAGAGCTGGAGCGCCTGTCCAGAAAGGACCAGAAAGAAATTCAGCCTTGCCAGCGTTTCTTAAGAGTGTCTTGGCATTCCCCAGGAAAGCTTCCAATCTGGGGAAAGGCCTCTGGGGGAAAGGGGCTAGCTGCTGAAGGAAAGTGCTTTCCTAGGAGCTCCCAGTGATGTAGGAACAACTGTCCTCCTTTGGCTCTCTGTGGTCCTTTCAGTCCTTGAGGCCCGTTGCCCTTGGCAGACGGACAAGGGAAGGGAGAAGGCTGTGAAGAGCAGGTTTGGAATCCAGCTGGACCTGCAGAGACCAAGGCAAGCACCTGCAGCAGGGTGTGTTTCCCCCCTTTGGACACAGGTGTGAGCAGGAGCATCTCTGTCCAGCTGCCAGCCCCAAAGCTGTCTTGGAGAGCTCTGAATTCAAAGGCCTTCCCGCACACACGTCTCACGTCTTAGCTGTCTGCTGTGTTTCAACTCTTGGCAATATGCATTTGCCTCTTGCTTGCTGGAGGCTGCTGTGGCCCAGAGGGCCAGCACCGAGCTGGGCTGTGTGGGCCAGGCAGCAGGGAGAGTCTTGGCTGCTCTTGCTGTGTGCGTGGCCTCAGAAAAGGCTTGGAAGCTTTGCCTCCCAATGGGCCCTGCTCCCTGCCTCTTCCTCTGCATCTTGGAGAGAACAAGGCAGGCATTTCTGGCAGCTGGGCATTAGCAGGCCTTCAAATGGGGGCGTCTTGTGGAGCAGGCCCAGCTGAGACACCCTGAGAGGAGCCCAGCGCTCCTTGCCCCTCTCCGCTGACACGTGAGCCTTGTCTGCTTTCGGGATGACCCTGGCTGTGTCAGGGGGTGCTACGTGGACACGAGACAGCCGGTCCTGTCCTGCTGGGTCCCAGCAGTGCCTGGCAGCGGTCCTACCGCCCCGTCAGGATGCCGGCCAAGAGAGGTCCTGGAAGCTGAGGGAAGTGATCTGAAGCTTGCGCGAGTGCCTGCAGCTCAAGGTCAAGGGCCTTCCCTCAGGATAGAGCAGTCCTGAGAGGTCTCTAGAATTCAATGAAATCAGCAGACAAATGCATTGTCCACCAAGAGCTCTTTTATTGGCAGGAGGTTAGGGCTCTGCACCCCAGCACAAGGCTTCTTCGCCACGTCCAAATTTCAGTGGGTTGCTGTAGGAATTCTATCAAAAATACATTCCGTCTTTAGACTGCTGAAGTGATTCCATAGGCAGGGGCTTAGAAGGAAACACATTGTGTCAGAATCCTAGGCCTGAAGTTAATGTCCACCTGCTGGCCAGGAGGAGTCTCAGCGCACCAAAGCAGCTCATCTTCCTCATGCCTTCCCTGCACAGGGCTGATTCTGTAGCCGCCCTTAGGTCTTCCCGAAGGTTATGTCTCAAGCTTTTTGTCAAGTCACTCTCATGTCAAGTTAGGCTTCCAGGTTTTTCTGATGTTAACTGGTGCTAAGGACTTCTGGATATCTGCGCTAAGTCCTCTTCACTTCTGTCAATTGCTTGTGCTTCCTTCTATCGAACAAAAGCCTTGTTTCATTCCTCAATGTGCCTGATGCTGGCCCAAGTCTTTTGGCACTGCTTGCTTTCCTGTGGCATGTTCTACCTGCCCCGAGAGTAAAGAGGGAGCTGGAGAAGGAACTTGCCGGGCTGCTCTCCATCCTTTAGCAGCAGTCCTGCTGAAGCGGCCAAGTCGGAGCTGAGCGCAAATGGACCAGCCGTGCACGGGAAGGGTGGGTGGGAAGGATGATCCAGGAACCGTAGGCCTGGCAGCCTGAGCTTGCTAGTGGGGAAGGCCTTGGAGCACATCTTCCTGAGTGCCATGCCACGGCACGTGCAGGGAACCAGGGGGTGGCAAAGCTCTGCGCAGGCATGGGGACAGCT
The DNA here is from genome assembly GCF_029207755.1 of Chamaea fasciata. Taxonomy (NCBI): domain Eukaryota; kingdom Metazoa; phylum Chordata; class Aves; order Passeriformes; family Sylviidae; genus Chamaea; species Chamaea fasciata. The sequence goes on from NW_027094089.1 coordinate 81,357,508, forward strand.
GCGGGTCTTGGCAGGGTGTTGAGCTGGGGTTGCTGTTGCTGGGCGTGTTGGGGAAGGAGTTGTCTGAAAGGTGAGAAGTCTAGGCTGGACCTGGGGTCACTTTGAAGGCAGCACCTGTGCTACGGCACAGCTTTGGTGATGGAGGACTGAAGGAATAGCTGGGACTTTTTCTCTTAGTCATCCTGCTTCCCCTGCAGAGAAGAAGAGGGGAGAGCTCTACTTTCTTGGCCACTTCCATAGCTGGAGCAGGGGGAGGATTAGCCCTTTTGCAATCTACTCATTTGTTTGGGCTTCTTTTGTAACACTGAGTGGGCTTTCATTCCTGGAGAGCTTTGATTCCTTAAGAGAATTAGGCTCTTCCCATGCCTTCCTAGGAAAATGTTTGAAACCAAAGTAAGGCCTTTGTTTTGCCTCTGTGTGGTCTTCTGCTTTGCAAAGTGACATGCAGTGGATGACCTTAAGGCAAACGTGTTGCTGCTGTAATAGATACAAAGTATTAAATTCCTGGATTAAAATTGTGTGTCTTAAAACTTTGCAGTGGAAGGTAAAATCCCCTGAATTGCTGGAAACACTTCCAGGGCCTGTCTTTGCATACCACAGTCTTTTCACAGTCCTAAGGTGTTACCTGGACATCTGCCAGAGAGATAAGCGGGAAAGGGCCCATGAAGCATGGGCTGACCATATCTTCACAGCTCATCAGGAGATGCCATACCAATCTGGGCGGAGGGCGGCAGAAACCATCTGACAGAAGATTCAGAGACTTTTCATGCAGACGTCTTTTCAATTTCTCAGGAAACTCTTTCAGATACCCCTTGCGGACACCAGACATTTCAATGATTCTCTTATGTACACGATGTCATGTTCTTCGGGTTCTTTGTTACCGTCTTGTTTTTGCCTCAGGGTAGAACAATGGTCTAAAACACCTCCCCCGAGACGCCGAAGTTGTGGGCAGTACTCTGGAGAAGCACCCTTTGCTGCTCCCGGATTGACCACCCAACATTGGATCCATGTTGTCCTGATTTATTGTAGCATTTCCCGAAATTGCTTTTCAAATTTGTTAACTAAATCTTTGAGTTTGGAAATTGGCTCTGATCATTTCTAACACTGCTTTGAGATGGGAAGGAAGCTTGCAAATCTATCAGGTTCTCAGGCCATTGCTATAAATTTAGGAAGTTGGCAACTTTTTGCAACTACTTGAGTTGAGTAACGGGAAGAAAAGCTTTCCTGAATTGAGGATTCTTAAATGCCAACTCCTTCTATGCCTCTGCTGCCAGGGTGATTTTGTGCTTCAGGAAATCACTCCAAGTAGAAAACAATTTCAGCATGGAGTAAGAGCTTCTGACAGAGACCAAGTGTTGCCAGCACTTGCTCCAGGTGCTCCTGCCAACATCCCCTGTAGGAAGGAGCCCAGCCGCCAGGGCCCGTTGGCTTTGGCTGCCCTGTGGCAGAGAAGCACCCCGGGGCACAGGTCTCTGGGGCAGGAGATGGCACCAGCGTTGCCAGGGCTCGGGGGGCGGCAGCTCTGCTTGGGCGGGGGCTCCGTCACGCCTGCCGATTTCAGCGCTGCCCTGGCCCCAGGGGTCAGAGCAGCATCCGTGCCCCGGCCCACAGGTTCCTCGTCTGTGTCACACCCGCGGGTTTAGGATGGCCACCGGGTGGGACGTGTCCCAGGGAGGCCGTGCCAGCTTCTGTGCGAGGCCCCGTGCCCTTCCCGCTGCGGCTGCGTCGGCGGCCCTGGGGGCTCCTTCTGCTGCCCTTGGCCCGCAGAGCAGGGCAGCGTTTGCCCACGGTTTGAGCCGCTGCGAAAGATGCTGTCTCAGGGCTGTCTTAGACATTTGGGGTGAGGGGTTCCTTCCAACCTGGGCCACTTTGGCTGGGCTGGGAGCGGCCCCAGGGCAGGTGACAGTGTGTGCATTGGCCCTTTGTGACGCGGTGCAGCAGCGCGGTCACCGTGGCATGGAATGCCACAGGGTGTCCAAGGACCCTTTGTGACACGTGGGGACATAGGTGCTGGCGGTGACGCAGCCAGGCCACATTCCTTGGAGCAGGCGACGGGACAGGACGCGCCAGAGCGGTGCTGTGAGGAGCCCCCGCACAGCGCACTCGTTTGTGCCTGACCCAGAGCTTCTACGAGGAGTGACTCGTGCAGCTGACCTCACGGCCAGACTGCACGACTTGGTGACTCGGAGGTTTTCCAAGTCATCTCTTATCCCTGTGGCCTGTGGCCTCCAGGCCGGACTGTGGGATTTGGTGACTTGAATCGTCTACGAGGAACCTCCTGTCATTGTGGCAGGAGCCCTTGGGACCAGAGTGCAGGACTTGCTGTCCTGCAGCCTTCCTGAGGCTTCTTCTGCCACAGGTGCTTTCAAGGCGCAAGTGCACAACTTGTTGCCTCAGTGCTTTCCTGAGGCATCTCTCTTGAAAGGTGCTGTGGCATGGCGGGCAGATTTCTCGGCCTGTCCAAAGTGTTCAGGGGGAAAAAAAGCAAAGGCCCTGGAGCTACCCCAGCACAAGAGCCTGAAGAGCGCGAGCGGTTCCAGACACTACAGGATGGTGAGTGGCAGAGCTGGGCCACAGGGCTGATGGCTGCAGCCAACGTGGCCCCATCCCATCCCGTCCCTATCGCAGCCTGGGGAGGGCAGGGCTGGGCTGTGTTCTCCGGCCTCTCCCGCAGCCCCTCAGCTCTGGCTGCTCTCGCTCTTTGCCAGATGCAGCCACGGACGGCACACAAGAGCAGAGGCCTGCCGGTGGAAGCTTCCGCAGGACACTGAAGGTACCTGCAGCCATCCCCGCCTGGGCTGGGCCTGCTGTCACTGCTCAGCCGAGCACCGCGCTTGGAGCAGTCCATGGAACACGTCCCTCTTCCCTGTCCTTTGTTCTCCTGCAGATGATCCGAAAATTCCTGCGCATTCGGCGTAGAAACACCAGCAGCACGGCAGCTGAGGGCTCAGCTGAGCCTGACTGTGGGCTGACCGAGCCCCAGGCAGAGCCTGATGTCAACACAGATTTGGCTGAGCCCTCAGAAAATTTTGACGCTGCGTTGAATGATCAAAGGACAAAGGCTGACAAGGCAGTGGCTGAGGATGTGGCCCTCCAAACGGCTGACACTGGAGAGACTCAGGGCATCAGAGATACTGGCGCCACGGCCACTCCCACTGCCATTCCTGCTCCCGCTGTGGATTTTATCCAGAAGAGTTGTATTTCTTCTGAGCAGCAGGTAAACAGCCTGGGGCCGGCGCTAGAGGCCTCCCAGGATTGTGTGTCATCTCCAGCCACGGCCACTGGGCCCCCTCAGCCTTTGAGGCCGGCACAGCGTGGCAGGAAAGGGAAGCAATTCTTGGGGGAAGCTGGTGAAGTTGCTCTCCTAGACAGCGGCCCAAGTCTTCCCCATGCCCTTTCCAGGTGCCAGCCATTGTAAAGAAGATGCACCAGAATCTTGCATCGCATGGAAATGCGGATACCAGGCTGCCCATGAACATCGTGAGGCTGGCCGAAGAACACCCAGCTGATGTGGTGCTGACCCTCCTGCGCTGTGCCCCAACATGTGACAGGTATGGGCCCACCTGCCTGGAGAGCTCAGGCCTCCCCGGCCTTTAGGGCCATGGCCCTGCACGGCCCGTGCAATGGGCTCTGCCAGAGCGGCAGACAGGTCCGGGACCCTCGGGCCCCTCTGTTTCCCGAGCCTGCTGCTGTGCTCCCTCCCTGCCCTTCAGGGCACCGGGGCTCTGTCACCCGGCCCCCAGAGCCGCACAGGGCATGGTAGTGTGGCTGAGATGTCCCTGACACAGAGCTCTGATCCCACAGAGCTGCTGCAATGATCTGGAGAAGCATAGGCTCATCGAGTCTCACAGTGGAGAAGGTTCTGCCAACACTGCTCTGTGTGATGGAGGATTGGCCTCTGCACAGCACGTTCACCTCGGATGGGGACAAGGAGGACGTCTTTGCCCTGGCTGTGAGTTTCTGGGCATTTGCTCACCCCCAGGTCACCACTCCAGCAGCTCTCCATCCTCTCCCTGCCTCAGGCCCTGGGCTGAAACCTGGCCTAAGGGCAGGCTCAGGGGGCACCAGGCCCGCTGCTCCCCCTGCGTCTCCCCTGGGGCCCTGCCACATGGACACCTCGCACTGAGCGCTCTCCTTGGCAACTTCTTTTGCAGGCAACTCTGGTGGTGTGGGTGATTGTCCAGGTGCCTGAGTGCCACGGGGCAATGATCCTTTTTTCCTCCCGCCTCTTTGTGGCTCTGCTTTTCCATGTTGTCGTCACCACACAGCAGATGCCACCACAGAAAGTCGATCACTTCTGGAGAGCGTGCCGAGAGGAACACCGCCTTCCCAGCGAACCCAACAGGTCTCCATCCTCCCGTCCTTCCCATGTCCTTGTGGCCAGTGCCAGTGCTCCCAATGTGACCCGGGCTTTGCTCTGCACACAGGTTTGCAGTGCAGGTCATGAAGACCCTGCTCTGCCGGCTGCAGTGTGAGAATGAGGTGATGGCTGTGGAGTCCAAGCATGGCTGGGACACCATGCTCTGCGCTCATACCCAGTACTATGCTGTGGCTCTGCTGGCCAGGTGAGACCCCCTGCTCCCTGCTGTCCCTGGAATTGGTGCCCTGTGCCCGGGCTGCCCCACACAGTCCCTGTGGTCATGGGCCAGAGGGCCTCGTCACTTTAGGGACGGCCGAGCAGACTGGAAAAGGCTGGGAGAGGAGGGTGCACAGGAGTGGCCGCCTCCCAAAGCACCCACGTCCCCTCCAGGGATGCTGGGGAAAGACTGCACCTCTGGGAGTCAGTCGTGAGGAAAGTGTGCCCCCCCCAGCTCAGGCTCTTTCTTCCTTTTTGCCCCTGACAGGGAGATGCGCCATGTCTTGATCCCTTTGTCTGCCTGCATCGCAACCCGCTTGCTCCGGCTGCTCAGCATTGAGAAGCCAGGCTGCGATCTGCCTTTCCTGGCATTCCTTGTGGAGGTGAGCCTGAAGAGCAGCGCTGCCTGGCTGAGCTGCCTCCCAGCTCTCTGCCCTCTCGCAGCCGCATCCCTAGCCTCCTGGGATGGCACCAGCGCCCTGTGCTGCTGCTGCCTGGGGCTGGCCCTGTGCAGTTCTGGGCTCCTGCCAGCCGGGCCCTGTACCACTGCCCTGTGCCTTTCAGGTTCTGGAGTGCCTGGACTGGACTAAATGTGGTGGCTGGGTCCTGAGGGTCGTGTCCAGGTACCTGCGGATCGAGTGCAGGAAGAGGTGTCGCCTGGCGCTCAAAGGCCTGCTGGTGCTCAGCAAGGATCCCCTGATGGTGAGAAGGGGGCAGCAGCTGAAGCTGCACTGGGGAGAGCAGCCCAATGGGCTGGCTGGCCTTCAGGAGCTGAGGCAACTGCTCCCAGCTCTCCTGCCTCAGCTGCCCGAGTGCTTTGGGACAGGCCTTTGGTGTCTGGGCCCTGCGGCAGCAGGCTGGGCTTGCAGTGCCAGGGCGCTGTCGCTGCTGCAGCTGTTCACGGCTTCACAGCGCAGCCTTGTGTTCCACGCAGGCCAGAAGAATGTGCTGCCTGTCTGAAAGCTTTGTGGATCTGCTGGCTGATGAAGATGAAGTGGTGGTTGCCCTGACCCTCCGTGTGCTTACTAATATGCTGGAGAGCGAAAACATCCTGGTATCCAGCACCACCGCCCCAAAGCTGGCTGAGGCACTCCTGGCGCTCTTTGACAACGTAAGGTTCTGCAACCCGAGCCACAGGCATTGGGTGCTGCCCAGAAACGTTGTACTGTCTGCATTTTCAAGTCTTTGCCTAAGTGGGCCTGGAGTAATTGATGCTTAGGGTTTTTCCTTTCCTCTAGGAAAATAGCTACATGCAACTGCTCTCCATGGACCTCTTCTGTAAAGTGATGGAGTTGGTAGTGAAGGAGGGAGAAGAGCCTCTAAAGACAATTGTCAACAATAGCCTGTACCTACTTTTAATCTACTGCCATGATGAGAACCGGCGTGTGGCAAATGTGAGGTTTTGTGCATCCCTGGGACGGGGGCTCAGCTGCCTCCTGCCCTGCTGCAGGAGGAGGAGGAGGCTGCGTCCTCCTCCAGGCCATGGCACAGGGATGCGGGTCCTTGTGCCCTGGGCTGTGGTGCCATCTCTGCATCTCTGCTGCTCTTCAGGCCTCTCGGGAAACCCTGCAATGTGCGGCCAAGTTCCTGAAGAGGAGGGATCTTGAGGAGCTACTGACGAAGAAACAACCCTTGACTATTGATGAGTGTAAGGTAAGGATGGCTTGGAGAAGTGGCAGCCTCAGCCTGGAGAAGATCCGTGGCCGCGGGGCTGGAAGCCGTGGCCCCTGCCCAGTGCTGCACCCGGGGGCTCCAGCCTGCGCCCCACACGCCGCTGCCTTCCCTGGGCCCCGCGGGCTCTTCTCCAGGCTCCTGCGGCCCCGAGCCGGGTGCCCGTGGAGTCCCGGCCCAGCGGGGCTGCGGGCACGGGGCGGCACCGCGGCTCCCCGGGCAGCAGCCGGCCCTCTGCCCCCTCCAGAGCCCGGCGCCAGCGGCTGCTGGCCGGGCCTCAGGGCCGTGCGGGCAGGGGAGGCCGGGGCTGGGCGCGGCCAGAGCCCGGCCCAGGGGCTGAGCCCGCGCCAACCCTTCCCTCCTGCCGCTCTCTCCAGCTGGCAGATGACAGGATCCGACCGGCCGAGCACCTGCGCCGGGCCCTGCCCTACCTGGAGAACCCACAGGAGTCCCTGCCAGAGGCGGCCATGCTGTTCATGGGTGAGCCATGAGCCCGGGCTCCCTCCCCGGCCCGCCGCAGCTCGGCCCCGGCCCTGGCTGCTGCTGCTGCGGCTGCAGCAGCGGCATCCGGGCCCGGCGCCGTGGAGCTCCCCCTGCCCTCGGGGCTGCTGCCGCCCTCTGGCAGCCGTGCCCTGGGGCGGCAGCAGGCGGCAAGGGCCCGGGCTGAGCCCTGCCGGGGCAGGAGGCCGTGTGGCCACAGGGCTGGCAGCGGCGCTGGCAGGGAGCCGTGCCGCTGGGGCCGTGACACGCTCTCTGAGGGGGCAGCCAGGACAGCTTCACCTTCTCAGTCAGGGTGAGTGAGGGCAGCGGGCCGTCAGCGGCTCTGGCGGGGGAAGCTGCACTGCCCGGGCAGACAGCTGCAATCCCCGGCTCTGGAGGCCTTTGCTCCTTGTGTGGACGAGGGCTGGAGAGGGCACAACACACAGAGATTTTAGGGGCACGTGGGGGATTCATGGCAAGGACCTTCGGGCTGATCCCAATGTCTCCTGCTTGCTTCTGAGTGGGATGGTTCTGGCAGGAAGATCTCCTAGGATTCCCACTGATCCAGCCTCTGACCATGGCTCTGTTCTTCTCTCTTGCAGCCCTTCAAACCCAGAGGCAAGACAACAGCCCGTCATGCTGTGAACCTGCAAAATGAAGCCCGCTTTCCCCAGGAAGCTAAACAACTGGGGACGTCTTCTGAATCCAGCAAACCAGTGTCCCAAGAACACACCAGGAGACACTGAAGAGGACACCATCTCTCAGTGCTACTGGAGCTCCACGCACAGCTGAGGCGGAGTACAATTCTCCTGGCTTCATACCTTTCCCTCTTTGTAGTTAACTCCCTCCCTCCAGCCCTCAGACCCTGCCCATCCCCCCTTATTCCCTCCAAGCTCATCCCTTTGCTTGGCCTTGAATTAATAAACACTTTGGCTTCTTCACTTCACCTGTGTCTCTGTGGAGCTGATGCGGCGTAAAAACCTGAGCCCTGGCACACACAGGCCCCTGCTGCCGTCCTCTTGCGCGCCGTCTTTTGTGCAGAGACACAGAGGAGCGAGGCCGCGTCAGGCTGGAAAGGTGCCTGTGCTGAAGGTCCAGTTCCACAACACTGTGCAGTTTAAGGTCCTACTGAGCAGCCTGAAGCTCTGGATTTTGGGAGAGCCAACCTGAGGACGCTCTGAAGCCAGCTGTAAAGGGATTCCTTGGCAAGCATCTACAGAGGGCAAAGGAGCTTGGAATGCTGGAAGCTTTCAAGAATAGCTTGCTGAAAGCACAGCAGTGCTCCATCCCTGCACAGAGATGGCAGAAGCAGAGACCACCAGGCCTTAACAGGGAGCTTGGGGTGTGCCTAAGGGCAAGTGAAGCAGCAGCAGCAGCAGCACGGTGGCCGAGACTCGGACGCGTGACCCAGCCAATGGCCCCAGCGCCGTCAGGCAGTGCCGGGATCCCGGCTGCGGTTCTGGTGCCCAGAGCTGAGGAATCGCAGCCCCTGCCTCAGAGGCTGCCAGAAAGCCAAGCGAGTGAGAGCAGAGGGAGGGCAGCCTTCCAGTCTCTCCTGGGCATGGCCGCAAAGCAGCCCCTGCTTCTCCTTCCTCTGCCCGTGTTTGGGGTGTGCTGATGGCAGCGCCAGCCAGGTTGCGCTCTGTCTTCCAAAGGATGTGGAGAGTGGGCATGAAAAGTGCTGCGTGCACAGCGGAGAGTCCTGGAAGGTGCTGGCGAGAGTGTCCTGCGGGAACAGGGCTCTCTGGTCTCTGGCCGGGAAGAGCCTGCTTTTGCTGCTGTGAGCGCAGGCAGGAGTGGAGGCAGCGGGCAGCTTGTGTTTGTAGAGGGCCTGGGGCTGCATGTGTCAACCTCCAGCTGGAATCACACTGGGGGAAATGCCATCAAGAGCTGGAGCGCCTGTCCAGAAAGGACCAGAAAGAAATTCAGCCTTGCCAGCGTTTCTTAAGAGTGTCTTGGCATTCCCCAGGAAAGCTTCCAATCTGGGGAAAGGCCTCTGGGGGAAAGGGGCTAGCTGCTGAAGGAAAGTGCTTTCCTAGGAGCTCCCAGTGATGTAGGAACAACTGTCCTCCTTTGGCTCTCTGTGGTCCTTTCAGTCCTTGAGGCCCGTTGCCCTTGGCAGACGGACAAGGGAAGGGAGAAGGCTGTGAAGAGCAGGTTTGGAATCCAGCTGGACCTGCAGAGACCAAGGCAAGCACCTGCAGCAGGGTGTGTTTCCCCCCTTTGGACACAGGTGTGAGCAGGAGCATCTCTGTCCAGCTGCCAGCCCCAAAGCTGTCTTGGAGAGCTCTGAATTCAAAGGCCTTCCCGCACACACGTCTCACGTCTTAGCTGTCTGCTGTGTTTCAACTCTTGGCAATATGCATTTGCCTCTTGCTTGCTGGAGGCTGCTGCGGCCCAGAGGGCCAGCACCGAGCTGGGCTGTGTGGGCCAGGCAGCAGGGAGAGTCTTGGCTGCTCTTGCTGTGTGCGTGGCCTCAGAAAAGGCTTGGAAGCTTTGCCTCCCAATGGGCCCTGCTCCCTGCCTCTTCCTCTGCATCTTGGAGAGAACAAGGCAGGCATTTCTGGCAGCTGGGCATTAGCAGGCCTTCAAATGGGGGCGTCCTGTGGAGCAGGCCCAGCTGAGACACCCTGAGAGGAGCCCAGCGCTCCTTGCCCCTCTCCGCTGACACGTGAGCCTTGTCTGCTTTCGGGATGACCCTGGCTGTGTCAGGGGGTGCTACGTGGACACGAGACAGCCGGTCCTGTCCTGCTGGGTCCCAGCAGTGCGTGGCAGCGGTCCTACCACCCCGTCAGGATGCCGGCCAAGAGAGGTCCTGGAAGCTGAGGGAAGTGATCTGAAGCTTGCGCGAGTGCCTGCAGCTCAAGGTCAAGGGCCTTCCCTCAGGATAGAGCAGTCCTGAGAGGTCTCTAGAATTCAATGAAATCAGCAGACAAATGCATTGTCCACCAAGAGCTCTTTTATTGGCAGGAGGTTAGGGCTCTGCACCCCAGCACAAGGCTTCTTCGCCACGTCCAAATTTCAGTGGGTTGCTGTAGGAATTCTATCAAAAATACATTCCGTCTTTAGACTGCTGAAGTGATTCCATAGGCAGGGGCTTAGAAGGAAACACATTGCGTCAGAATCCTAGGCCTGAAGTTAATGTCCACCTGCTGGCCAGGAGGAGTCTCAGCGCACCAAAGCAGCTCATCTTCCTCATGCCTTCCCTGCACAGGGCTGATTCTGTAGCCGCCCTTAGGTCTTCCCGAAGGTTATGTCTCAAGCTTTTTGTCAAGTCACTCTCATGTCAAGTTAGGCTTCCAGGTTTTTCTGATGTTAACTGGTGCTAAGGACTTCTGGATATCTGCGCTAAGTCCTCTTCACTTCTGTCAATTGCTTGTGCTTCCTTCTATCGAACAAAAGCCTTGTTTCATTCCTCAATGTGCCTGATGCTGGCCCAAGTCTTTTGGCACTGCTTGCTTTCCTGTGGCATGTTCTACCTGCCCCGAGAGTAAAGAGGGAGCTGGAGAAGGAACTTGCCGGGCTGCTCTCCATCCTTTAGCAGCAGTCCTGCTGAAGCGGCCAAGTCGGAGCTGAGCGCAAATGGACCAGCCGTGCACGGGAAGGGTGGGTGGGAAGGATGATCCAGGAACCGTAGGCCTGGCAGCCTGAGCTTGCTAGTGGGGAAGGCCTTGGAGCACATCTTCCTGAGTGCCATGCCACGGCACGTGCAGGGAACCAGGGGGTGGCAAAGCTCTGCGCAGGCATGGGGACAGCTGCGGGTCTTGGCAGGGTGTTGAGCTGGGGTTGCTGTTGCTGGGCGTGTTGGGGAAGGAGTTGTCTGAAAGGTGAGAAGTCTAGGCTGGACCTGGGGTCACTTTGAAGGCAGCACCTGTGCTACGGCACAGCTTTGGTGATGGAGGACTGAAGGAATAGCTGGGACTTTTTCTCTTAGTCATCCTGCTTCTCCTGCAGAGAAGAAGAGGGGAGAGCTCTACTTTCTTGGCCACTTCCATAGCTGGAGCAGGGGGAGGATTAGCCCTTTTGCAATCTACTCATTTGTTTGGGCTTCTTTTGTAACACTGAGTGGGCTTTCATTCCTGGAGAGCTTTGATTCCTTAAGAGAATTAGGCTCTTCCCATGCCTTCCTAGGGAAATGTTTGAAACCAAAGTAAGGCCTTTGTTTTGCCTCTGTGTGGTCTTCTGCTTTGCAAAGTGACATGCAGTGGATGACCTTAAGGCAAACGTGTTGCTGCTGTAATAGATACAAAGTATTAAATTCCTGGATTAAAATTGTGTGTCTTAAAACTTTGCAGCGGAAGGTAAAATCCCCTGAATTGCTGGAAACACTTCCAGGGCCTGTCTTTGCATACCACAGTCTTTTCACAGTCCTAAGGTGTTACCTGGACATCTGCCAGAGAGATAAGCGGGGAAAGGGCCCATGAAGCATGGGCTGACCATATCTTCACAGCTCATCAGGAGATCCCATACCAATCTGGGCGGAGGGCGGCAGAAACCATCTGACAGAAGATTCCGAGACTTTTCACGCAGACGTCTTTTCAATTTCTCAGGAAACTCTTTCAGATACCCCTTGCGGACACCAGACATTTCAATGATTCGCTTATGTACACGATGTCATGTTCTTCGGGTTCTTTGTTACCGTCTTGTTTTTGCCTCAGGGTAGAAAAATGGTCTAAAACACCTCCCCCGAGACCCCGAAGTTGTGGGCAGTACTCTGGAGAAGCACCCTTTGCTGCTCCCGGATTGACCACCCAACATTGGATCCATGTTGTCCTGATTTATTGTAGCATTTCCCGAAATTGCTTTTCAAATTTGTTAACTAAATCTTTGAGTTTGGAAATTGGCTCTGATCATTTCTAACACTGCTTTGAGATGGGAAGGAAGCTTGCAAATCTATCAGGTTCTCAGGCCATTGCTATAAATTTAGGAAGTTGGCAACTTTTTGCGACTACTTGAGTTGAGTAACGGGAAGAAAAGCTTTCCTGAATTGAGGATTCTTAAATGCCAACTCCTTCTATGCCTCTGCTGCCAGGGTGATTTTGTGCTTCAGGAAATCACTCCAAGTAGAAAACAATTTCAGCATGGAGTAAGAGCTTCTGACAGAGACCAAGTGTTGCCAGCACTTGCTCCAGGTGCTCCTGCCAACATCCCCTGTAGGAAGGAGCCCAGCCGCCAGGGCCCGTTGGCTTTGGCTGCCCTGTGGCAGAGAAGCGCCCCGGGGCACAGGTCTCTTGGGCAGGAGATGGCACCAGCGTTGTCAGGGCTCGGGGAGCGGCAGCTCTGCTTGGGCGGGGGCTCCGTCACGCCTGCCGATTTCAGCGCTGCCCTGGCCCCAGGGGTCAGAGCAGCATCCGTGCCCCGGCCCACAGGTTCCTCGTCTGTGTCACACCCATGGGTTTAGGACGGCCACCGGGTGGGACGTGTCCCAGGGAGGCCGTGCCAGCTTCTGTGCGAGGCCCCGTGCCCTTCCCGCTGCGGCTGCGTCGGCGGCCCTGGGGGCTCCTTCTGCTGCCCTTGGCCCGCAGAGCAGGGCAGCGTTTGCCCACGGTTTGAGCCGCTGCGAAAGATGCTGTCTCAGGGCTGTCTTAGACATTTGGGGTGAGGGGTTCCTTCCAACCTGGGCCACTTTGGCTGGGCTGGGAGCGGCCCCAGGGCAGGTGACAGTGTGTGCATTGGCCCTTTGTGACGCGGTGCAGCAGCGCGGTCACCGTGGCATGGAATGCCACAGGGTGTCCAAGGACCCTTTGTGACACGTGGGGACATAGGTGCTGGCGGTGACGCAGCCAGGCCACATTCCTTGGAGCAGGCGACGGGACAGGACGCGCCAGAGCGGTGCTGTGAGGAGCCCCCGCACAGCGCACTCGTTTGTGCCTGACCCAGAGCTTCTACGAGGAGTGACTCGTGCAGCTGACCTCACGGCCAGACTGCACGACTTGGTGACTCGGAGGTTTTCCAAGTCATCTCTTATCCCTGTGGCCTGTGGCCTCCAGGCCGGACTGTGGGATTTGGTGACTTGAATCGTCTACGAGGAACCTCCTGTCATTGTGGCAGGAGCCCTTGAGACCAGAGTGCAGGACTTGCTGTCCTGCAGCCTTCCTGAGGCTTCTTCTGCCACAGGTGCTTTCAAGGCGCAAGTGCACAACTTGTTGCCTCAGTGCTTTCCTGAGGCATCTCTCTTGAAAGGTGCTGTGGCATGGCGGGCAGATTTCTCGGCCTGTCCAAAGTGTTCAGGGGGAAAAAAAGCAAAGGCCCTGGAGCTACCCCAGCACAAGAGCCTGAAGAGCGCGAGCGGATCCAGACACTACAGGATGGTGAGTGGCAGAGCTGGGCCACAGGGCTGATGGCTGCAGCCAACGTGGCCCCATCCCATCCCGTCCCTATCGCAGCCTGGGGAGGGCAGGGCTGGGCTGTGTTCTCCGGCCTCTCCCGCAGCCCCTCAGCTCTGGCTGCTCTCGCTCTTTGCCAGATGCAGCCACGGACGGCACACAAGAGCAGAGGCCTGCCGGTGGAAGCTTCCGCAGGACACTGAAGGTACCTGCAGCCATCCCCGCCTGGGCTGGGCCTGCTGTCACTGCTCAGCCGAGCACCGCGCTTGGAGCAGTCCATGGAACACGTCTCTCTTCCCTGTCCTTTGTTCTCCTGCAGATGATCCGAAAATTCCTGCGCATTCGGCGTAGAAACACCAGCAGCACGGCAGCTGAGGGCTCAGCTGAGCCTGACTGTGGGCTGACCGAGCCCCAGGCAGAGCCTGATGTCAACACAGATTTGGCTGAGCCCTCAGAAAATTTTGACGCTGCGTTGAATGATCAAAGGACAAAGGCTGACAAGGCAGTGGCTGAGGATGTGGCCCTCCAAACGGCTGACACTGGAGAGACTCAGGGCATCAGAGATACTGGCGCCACGGCCACTCCCACTGCCATTCCTGCTCCCGCTGTGGATTTTATCCAGAAGAGTGGTATTTCTTCTGAGCAGCAGGTAAACAGCCTGGGGCCGGCGCTAGAGGCTTCCCAGGATTGTGTGTCATCTCCAGCCACGGCCACTGGGCCCCCTCAGCCTTTGTGGCCGGCACAGCGTGGCAGGAAAGGGAAGCGATTCTTGGGGGAAGCTGGTGAAGTTGCTCTCCTAGACAGCGGCCCAAGTCTTCCCCATGCCCTTTCCAGGTGCCAGCCATTGTAAAGAAGATGCACCAGAATCTTGCATCGCATGGAAATGCGGATACCAGGCTGCCCATGAACATCGTGAGGCTGGCCGAAGAACACCCAGCTGATGTGGTGCTGACCCTCCTGCGCTGTGCCCCAACATGTGACAGGTATGGGCCCACCTGCCTTGAGAGCTCAGGCCTCCCCGGCCTTTAGGGCCATGGCCCTGCACGGCCCGTGCAATGGGCTCTGCCAGAGCGGCAGACAGGTCCGGGACCCTCGGGCCCCTCTGTTTCCCGAGCCTGCTGCCGTGCTCCCTCCCTGCCCTTCAGGGCACCGGGGCTCTGTCACCCGGCCCCCAGAGCCGCACAGGGCATGGTAGTGTGGCTGAGATGTCCCTGACACAGAGCTCTGATCCCACAGAGCTGCTGCAATGATCTGGAGAAGCATAGGCTCATCGAGTCTCACAGTGGAGAAGGTTCTGCCAACACTGCTCTGTGTGATGGAGGATTGGCCTCTGCACAGCACGTTCACCTCGGATGGGGACAAGGAGGACGTCTTTGCCCTGGCTGTGAGTTTCTGGGCATTTGCTCACCCCCAGGTCACCACTCCAGCAGCTCTCCATCCTCTCCCTGCCTCAGGCCCTGGGCTGAAACCTGGCCTAAGGGCAGGCTCAGGGGGCACCAGGCCCGCTGCTCCCCCTGCGTCTCCCCTGGGGCCCTGCCACATGGACACCTCGCACTGAGCGCTCTCCATGGCAACTTCTTTTGCAGGCAACTCTGGTGGTGTGGGTGATTGTCCAGGTGCCTGAGTGCCACGAGGCAATGATCCTTTTTTCCTCCCGCCTCTTTGTGGCTCTGCTTTTCCATGTTGTCGTCACCACACAGCAGATGCCACCACAGAAAGTCGATCACTTCTGGAGAGCGTGCCGAGAGGAACACCGCCTTCCCAGCGAACCCAACAGGTCTCCGTCCTCCCGTCCTTCCCATGTCCTTGTGGCCAGTGCCAGTGCTCCCAATGTGACCCGGGCTTTGCTCTGCACACAGGTTTGCAGTGCAGGTCATGAAGACCCTGCTCTGCCGGCTGCAGTGTGAGAATGAGGTGATGGCTGTGGAGTCCAAGCATGGCTGGGACACCATGCTCTGCGCTCATACCCAGTACTATGCTGTGGCTCTGCTGGCCAGGTGAGATCCCCTGCTCCCTGCTGTCCCTGGAATTTGTGCCCTGTGCCCGGGCTGCCCCACACAGTCCCTGTGGTCATGGGCCAGAGGGCCTCGTCACTTTAGGGATGGCCGAGCAGACTGGAAAAGGCTGGGAGAGGAGGGTGCACAGGAGTGGCCGCCTCCCAAAGCACCCACGTCCCCTCCAGGGATGCTGGGGAAAGACTGCACCTCTGGGAGTCAGTCGTGAGGAAAGTGTGCCCCCCCCAGCTCAGGCTCTTTCTTCCTTTTTGCCCCTGACAGGGAGATGCGCCATGTCTTGATCCCTTTGTCTGCCTGCATCGCAACCCGCTTGCTCCGGCTGCTCAGCATTGAGAAGCCAGGCTGCGATCTGCCTTTCCTGGCATTCCTTGTGGAGGTGAGCCTGAAGAGCAGCGCTGCCTGGCTGAGCTGCCTCCCAGCTCTCTGCCCTCTCGCAGCCGCATCCCTAGCCTCCTGGGATGGCACCAGCGCCCTGTGCTGCTGCTGCCTGGGGCTGGCCCTGTGCAGTTCTGGGCTCCTGCCAGCCGGGCCCTGTACCACTGCCCTGTGCCTTTCAGGTTCTGGAGTGCCTGGACTGGACTAAATGTGGTGGCTGGGTCCTGAGGGTCGTGTCCAGGTACCTGCGGATCGAGTGCAGGAAGAGGTGTCGCCTGGCGCTCAAAGGCCTGCTGGTGCTCAGCAAGGATCCCCTGATGGTGAGAAGGGGGCAGCAGCTGAAGCTGCACTGGGGAGAGCAGCCCAATGGGCTGGCTGGCCTTCAGGAGCTGAGGCAACTGCTCCCAGCTCTCCTGCCTCAGCTGCCCGAGTGCTTTGGGACAGGCCTTTGGTGTCTGGGCCCTGCGGCAGCAGGCTGGGCTTGCAGTGCCAGGGCGCTGTCGCTGCTGCAGCTGTTCACGGCTTCACAGCGCAGCCTTGTGTTCCACGCAGGCCAGAAGAATGTGCTGCCTGTCTGAAAGCTTTGTGGATCTGCTGGCTGATGAAGATGAAGTGGTGGTTGCCCTGACCCTCCGTGTGCTTACTAATATGCTGGAGAGCGAAAACATCCTGGTATCCAGCACCACCGCCCCAAAGCTGGCTGAGGCACTCCTGGCGCTCTTTGACAACGTAAGGTTCTGCAACCCGAGCCACAGGCATTGGGTGCTGCCCAGAAACGTTGTACTGTCTGCATTTTCAAGTCTTTGCCTAAGTGGGCCTGGAGTAATTGATGCTTAGGGTTTTTCCTTTCCTCTAGGAAAATAGCTACATGCAACTGCTCTCCATGGACCTCTTCTGTAAAGTGATGGAGTTGGTAGTGAAGGAGGGAGAAGAGCCTCTAAAGACAATTGTCAACAATAGCCTGTACCTACTTTTAATCTACTGCCATGATGAGAACCGGCGTGTGGCAAATGTGAGGTTTTGTGCATCCCTGGGACGGGGGCTCAGCTGCCTCCTGCCCTGCTGCAGGAGGAGGAGGAGGCTGCGTCCTCCTCCAGGCCATGGCACAGGGATGCGGGTCCTTGTGCCCTGGGCTGTGGTGCCATCTCTGCATCTCTGCTGCTCTTCAGGCCTCTCGGGAAACCCTGCAATGTGCGGCCAAGTTCCTGAAGAGGAGGGATCTCCAGGAGCTACTGACGAAGAAACAACCCTTGACTATTGATGAGTGTAAGGTAAGGATGGCTTGGAGAAGTGGCAGCCTCAGCCTGGAGAAGATCCGTGGCCGCGGGGCTGGAAGCCGTGGCCCCTGCCCAGTGCTGCACCCGGGGGCTCCAGCCTGCGCCCCACACGCCGCTGCCTTCCCTGGGCCCCGCGGGCTCTTCTCCAGGCTCCTGCGGCCCCGAGCCGGGTGCCTGTGGAGTCCCGGCCCAGCGGGGCTGCGGGCACGGGGCGGCACCGCGGCTCCCCGGGCAGCAGCCGGCCCTCTGCCCCCTCCAGAGCCCGGCGCCAGCGGCTGCTGGCCGGGCCTCAGGGCCGTGCGGGCAGGGGAGGCCGGGGCTGGGCGCGGCCAGAGCCCGGCCCAGGGGCTGAGCCCGCGCCAACCCTTCCCTCCTGCCGCTCTCTCCAGCTGACAGATGACAGGATCCGACCGGCCGAGCACCTGCGCCGGGCCCTGCCCTACCTGGAGAACCCACAGGAGTCCCTGCCAGAGGCGGCCATGCGGTTCATGGGTGAGCCATGAGCCCGGGCTCCCTCCCCGGCCCGCCGCAGCTCGGCCCCGGCCCTGGCTGCTGCTGCCCCGGCTGCAGCAGCGGCATCCGGGCCCGGCGCCGTGGAGCCCCGCCTGCCCTCGGGGCTGCTGCCGCCCTCTGGCAGCCGTGCCCTGGGGCGGCAGCAGGCGGCAAGGGCCCGGGCTGAGCCCTGCCGGGGCAGGAGGCCGTGTGGCCACAGGGCTGGCAGCGGCGCTGGCAGGGAGCCGTGCCGCTGGGGCCGTGACACGCTCTCTGAGGGGGCAGCCAGGACAGCTTCACCTTCTCAGTCAGGGTGAGTGAGGGCAACGGGCCGTCAGCGGCTCTGGCGGGGGAAGCTGCACTGCCCGGGCAGACAGCTGCAATCCCCGGCTCTGGAGGCCTTTGCTCCTTGTGTGGACGAGGGCTGGAGAGGGCACAACACACAGAGATTTTAGGGGCACGTGGGGGATTCATGGCAAGGACCTTCAGGCTGATCCCAATGTCTCCTGCTTGCTTCTGGGTGGGATGGTTCTGGCAGGAAGATCTCCTAGGATTCCCACTGATCCAGCCTCTGACCATGGCTCTGTTCTTCTCTCTTGCAGCCCTTCAAACCCAGAGGCAAGACAACAGCCCGTCATGCTCTGAACCTGCAAAATGAAGCCCGCTTTCCCCAGAAAGCTAAACAACTGGGGACGTCTTCTGAATCCAGCAAAACAGTGTCCCAAGAACACACCAGGAGACACTGAAGAGGACACCATCTCTCAGTGCTACTGGAGCTCCACGCACAGCTGAGGCGGAGTACAATTCTCCTGGCTTCATACCTTTCCCTCTTTGTAGTTAACTCCCTCCCTCCAGCCCTCAGACCCTGCCCATCCCTCCTTATTCCCTCCAAGCTCATCCCTTTGCTTGGCCTTGAATTAATAAACACTTTGGCTTCTTCACTTCACCTGTGTCTCTGTGGAGCTGATGCGGCGTAAAAACCTGAGCCCTGGCACACACAGGCCCCTGCTGCCGTCCTCTTGCGCGCCGTCTTTTGTGCAGAGACACAGAGGAGCGAGGCCGCGTCAGGCTGGAAAGGTGCCTGTGCTGAAGGTCCAGTTCCACAACACTGTGCAGTTTAAGGTCCTACTGAGCAGCCTGAAGCTCTG
Source organism: Chamaea fasciata (assembly GCF_029207755.1). Taxonomy (NCBI): domain Eukaryota; kingdom Metazoa; phylum Chordata; class Aves; order Passeriformes; family Sylviidae; genus Chamaea; species Chamaea fasciata. The sequence continues at coordinate 81,375,868 of NW_027094089.1, forward strand.
GATTTTGGGAGAGCCAACCTGAGGACGCTCTGAAGCCAGCTGTAAAGGGATTCCTTGGCAAGCATCTACAGAGGGCAAAGGAGCTTGGAATGCTGGAAGCTTTCAAGAATAGCTTGCTGAAAGCACAGCAGTGCTCCATCCCTGCACAGAGATGGCAGAAGCAGAGACCACCAGGCCTTAACAGGGAGCTTGGGGTGTGCCTAAGGGCAAGTGAAGCAGCAGCAGCAGCAGCACGGTGGCCGAGACTCGGACGCGTGACCCAGCCAATGGCCCCAGCGCCGTCAGGCAGTGCCGGGATCCCGGCTGCGGTTCTGGTGCCCAGAGCTGAGGAATCGCAGCCCCTGCCTCAGAGGCTGCCAGAAAGCCAAGCGAGTGAGAGCAGAGGGAGGGCAGCCTTCCAGTCTCTCCTGGGCATGGCCGCAAAGCAGCCCCTGCTTCTCCTTCCTCTGCCCGTGTTTGGGGTGTGCTGATGGCAGCGCCAGCCAGGTTGCGCTCTGTCTTCCAAAGGATGTGGAGAGTGGGCATGAAAAGTGCTGCGTGCACAGCGGAGAGTCCTGGAAGGTGCTGGCGAGAGCGTCCTGCGGGAACAGGGCTCTCTGGTCTCTGGCCGGGAAGAGCCTGCTTTTGCTGCTGTGAGCGCAGGCAGGAGTGGAGGCAGCGGGCAGCTTGTGTTTGTAGAGGGCCTGGGGCTGCATGTGTCAACCTCCAGCTGGAATCACACTGGGGGAAATGCCATCAAGAGCTGGAGCGCCTGTCCAGAAAGGACCAGAAAGAAATTCAGCCTTGCCAGCGTTTCTTAAGAGTGTCTTGGCATTCCCCAGGAAAGCTTCCAATCTGGGGAAAGGCCTCTGGGGGAAAGGGGCTAGCTGCTGAAGGAAAGTGCTTTCCTAGGAGCTCCCAGTGATGTAGGAACAACTGTCCTCCTTTGGCTCTCTGTGGTCCTTTCAGTCCTTGAGGCCCGTTGCCCTTGGCAGACGGACAAGGGAAGGGAGAAGGCTGTGAAGAGCAGGTTTGGAATCCAGCTGGACCTGCAGAGACCAAGGCAAGCACCTGCAGCAGGGTGTGTTTCCCCCCTTTGGACACAGGTGTGAGCAGGAGCATCTCTGTCCAGCTGCCAGCCCCAAAGCTGTCTTGGAGAGCTCTGAATTCAAAGGCCTTCCCGCACACACGTCTCACGTCTTAGCTGTCTGCTGTGTTTCAACTCTTGGCAATATGCATTTGCCTCTTGCTTGCTGGAGGCTGCTGCGGCCCAGAGGGCCAGCACCGAGCTGGGCTGTGTGGGCCAGGCAGCAGGGAGAGTCTTGGCTGCTCTTGCTGTGTGCGTGGCCTCAGAAAAGGCTTGGAAGCTTTGCCTCCCAATGGGCCCTGCTCCCTGCCTCTTCCTCTGCATCTTGGAGAGAACAAGGCAGGCATTTCTGGCAGCTGGGCATTAGCAGGCCTTCAAATGGGGGCGTCCTGTGGAGCAGGCCCAGCTGAGACACCCTGAGAGGAGCCCAGCGCTCCTTGCCCCTCTGCGCTGACACGTGAGCCTTGTCTGCTTTCGGGATGACCCTGGCTGTGTCAGGGGGTGCTACGTGGACACGAGACAGCCGGTCCTGTCCTGCTGGGTCCCAGCAGTGCGTGGCAGCGGTCCTACCACCCCGTCAGGATGCCGGCCAAGAGAGGTCCTGGAAGCTGAGGGAAGTGATCTGAAGCTTGCGCGAGTGCCTGCAGCTCAAGGTCAAGGGCCTTCCCTCAGGATAGAGCAGTCCTGAGAGGTCTCTAGAATTCAATGAAATCAGCAGACAAATGCATTGTCCACCAAGAGCTCTTTTATTGGCAGGAGGTTAGGGCTCTGCACCCCAGCACAAGGCTTCTTCGCCACGTCCAAATTTCAGTGGGTTGCTGTAGGAATTCTATCAAAAATACATTCCGTCTTTAGACTGCTGAAGTGATTCCATAGGCAGGGGCTTAGAAGGAAACACATTGCGTCAGAATCCTAGGCCTGAAGTTAATGTCCACCTGCTGGCCAGGAGGAGTCTCAGCGCACCAAAGCAGCTCATCTTCCTCATGCCTTCCCTGCACAGGGCTGATTCTGTAGCCGCCCTTAGGTCTTCCCGAAGGTTATGTCTCAAGCTTTTTGTCAAGTCACTCTCATGTCAAGTTAGGCTTCCAGGTTTTTCTGATGTTAACTGGTGCTAAGGACTTCTGGATATCTGCGCTAAGTCCTCTTCACTTCTGTCAATTGCTTGTGCTTCCTTCTATCGAACAAAAGCCTTGTTTCATTCCTCAATGTGCCTGATGCTGGCCCAAGTCTTTTGGCACTGCTTGCTTTCCTGTGGCATGTTCTACCTGCCCCGAGAGTAAAGAGGGAGCTGGAGAAGGAACTTGCCGGGCTGCTCTCCATCCTTTAGCAGCAGTCCTGCTGAAGCGGCCAAGTCGGAGCTGAGCGCAAATGGACCAGCCGTGCACGGGAAGGGTGGGTGGGAAGGATGATCCAGGAACCGTAGGCCTGGCAGCCTGAGCTTGCTAGTGGGGAAGGCCTTGGAGCACATCTTCCTGAGTGCCATGCCACGGCACGTGCAGGGAACCAGGGGGTGGCAAAGCTCTGCGCAGGCATGGGGACAGCTGCGGGTCTTGGCAGGGTGTTGAGCTGGGGTTGCTGTTGCTGGGCGTGTTGGGGAAGGAGTTGTCTGAAAGGTGAGAAGTCTAGGCTGGACCTGGGGTCACTTTGAAGGCAGCACCTGTGCTACGGCACAGCTTTGGTGATGGAGGACTGAAGGAATAGCTGGGACTTTTTCTCTTAGTCATCCTGCTTCTCCTGCAGAGAAGAAGAGGGGAGAGCTCTACTTTCTTGGCCACTTCCATAGCTGGAGCAGGGGGAGGATTAGCCCTTTTGCAATCTACTCATTTGTTTGGGCTTCTTTTGTAACACTGAGTGGGCTTTCATTCCTGGAGAGCTTTGATTCCTTAAGAGAATTAGGCTCTTCCCATGCCTTCCTAGGGAAATGTTTGAAACCAAAGTAAGGCCTTTGTTTTGCCTCTGTGTGGTCTTCTGCTTTGCAAAGTGACATGCAGTGGATGACCTTAAGGCAAACGTGTTGCTGCTGTAATAGATACAAAGTATTAAATTCCTGGATTAAAATTGTGTGTCTTAAAACTTTGCAGCGGAAGGTAAAATCCCCTGAATTGCTGGAAACACTTCCAGGGCCTGTCTTTGCATACCACAGTCTTTTCACAGTCCTAAGGTGTTACCTGGACATCTGCCAGAGAGATAAGCGGGGAAAGGGCCCATGAAGCATGGGCTGACCATATCTTCACAGCTCATCAGGAGATCCCATACCAATCTGGGCGGAGGGCGGCAGAAACCATCTGACAGAAGATTCCGAGACTTTTCACGCAGACGTCTTTTCAATTTCTCAGGAAACTCTTTCAGATACCCCTTGCGGACACCAGACATTTCAATGATTCGCTTATGTACACGATGTCATGTTCTTCGGGTTCTTTGTTACCGTCTTGTTTTTGCCTCAGGGTAGAAAAATGGTCTAAAACACCTCCCCCGAGACCCCGAAGTTGTGGGCAGTACTCTGGAGAAGCACCCTTTGCTGCTCCCGGATTGACCACCCAACATTGGATCCATGTTGTCCTGATTTATTGTAGCATTTCCCGAAATTGCTTTTCAAATTTGTTAACTAAATCTTTGAGTTTGGAAATTGGCTCTGATCATTTCTAACACTGCTTTGAGATGGGAAGGAAGCTTGCAAATCTATCAGGTTCTCAGGCCATTGCTATAAATTTAGGAAGTTGGCAACTTTTTGCGACTACTTGAGTTGAGTAACGGGAAGAAAAGCTTTCCTGAATTGAGGATTCTTAAATGCCAACTCCTTCTATGCCTCTGCTGCCAGGGTGATTTTGTGCTTCAGGAAATCACTCCAAGTAGAAAACAATTTCAGCATGGAGTAAGAGCTTCTGACAGAGACCAAGTGTTGCCAGCACTTGCTCCAGGTGCTCCTGCCAACATCCCCTGTAGGAAGGAGCCCAGCCGCCAGGGCCCGTTGGCTTTGGCTGCCCTGTGGCAGAGAAGCGCCCCGGGGCACAGGTCTCTTGGGCAGGAGATGGCACCAGCGTTGTCAGGGCTCGGGGAGCGGCAGCTCTGCTTGGGCGGGGGCTCCGTCACGCCTGCCGATTTCAGCGCTGCCCTGGCCCCAGGGGTCAGAGCAGCATCCGTGCCCCGGCCCACAGGTTCCTCGTCTGTGTCACACCCATGGGTTTAGGACGGCCACCGGGTGGGACGTGTCCCAGGGAGGCCGTGCCAGCTTCTGTGCGAGGCCCCGTGCCCTTCCCGCTGCGGCTGCGTCGGCGGCCCTGGGGGCTCCTTCTGCTGCCCTTGGCCCGCAGAGCAGGGCAGCGTTTGCCCACGGTTTGAGCCGCTGCGAAAGATGCTGTCTCAGGGCTGTCTTAGACATTTGGGGTGAGGGGTTCCTTCCAACCTGGGCCACTTTGGCTGGGCTGGGAGCGGCCCCAGGGCAGGTGGCAGTGTGTGCATTGGCCCTTTGTGACGCGGTGCAGCAGCGCGGTCACCGTGGCATGGAATGCCACAGGGTGTCCAAGGACCCTTTGTGACACGTGGGGACATAGGTGCTGGCGGTGACGCAGCCAGGCCACATTCCTTGGAGCAGGCGACGGGACAGGACGCGCCAGAGCGGTGCTGTGAGGAGCCCCCGCACAGCGCACTCGTTTGTGCCTGACCCAGAGCTTCTACGAGGAGTGACTCGTGCAGCTGACCTCACGGCCAGACTGCACGACTTGGTGACTCGGAGGTTTTCCAAGTCATCTCTTATCCCTGTGGCCTGTGGCCTCCAGGCCGGACTGTGGGATTTGGTGACTTGAATCGTCTACGAGGAACCTCCTGTCATTGTGGCAGGAGCCCTTGAGACCAGAGTGCAGGACTTGCTGTCCTGCAGCCTTCCTGAGGCTTCTTCTGCCACAGGTGCTTTCAAGGCGCAAGTGCACAACTTGTTGCCTCAGTGCTTTCCTGAGGCATCTCTCTTGAAAGGTGCTGTGGCATGGCGGGCAGATTTCTCGGCCTGTCCAAAGTGTTCAGGGGGAAAAAAAGCAAAGGCCCTGGAGCTACCCCAGCACAAGAGCCTGAAGAGCGCGAGCGGATCCAGACACTACAGGATGGTGAGTGGCAGAGCTGGGCCACAGGGCTGATGGCTGCAGCCAACGTGGCCCCATCCCATCCCGTCCCTATCGCAGCCTGGGGAGGGCAGGGCTGGGCTGTGTTCTCCGGCCTCTCCCGCAGCCCCTCAGCTCTGGCTGCTCTCGCTCTTTGCCAGATGCAGCCACGGACGGCACACAAGAGCAGAGGCCTGCCGGTGGAAGCTTCCGCAGGACACTGAAGGTACCTGCAGCCATCCCCGCCTGGGCTGGGCCTGCTGTCACTGCTCAGCCGAGCACCGCGCTTGGAGCAGTCCATGGAACACGTCTCTCTTCCCTGTCCTTTGTTCTCCTGCAGATGATCCGAAAATTCCTGCGCATTCGGCGTAGAAACACCAGCAGCACGGCAGCTGAGGGCTCAGCTGAGCCTGACTGTGGGCTGACCGAGCCCCAGGCAGAGCCTGATGTCAACACAGATTTGGCTGAGCCCTCAGAAAATTTTGACGCTGCGTTGAATGATCAAAGGACAAAGGCTGACAAGGCAGTGGCTGAGGATGTGGCCCTCCAAACGGCTGACACTGGAGAGACTCAGGGCATCAGAGATACTGGCGCCACGGCCACTCCCACTGCCATTCCTGCTCCCGCTGTGGATTTTATCCAGAAGAGTGGTATTTCTTCTGAGCAGCAGGTAAACAGCCTGGGGCCGGCGCTAGAGGCTTCCCAGGATTGTGTGTCATCTCCAGCCACGGCCACTGGGCCCCCTCAGCCTTTGTGGCCGGCACAGCGTGGCAGGAAAGGGAAGCGATTCTTGGGGGAAGCTGGTGAAGTTGCTCTCCTAGACAGCGGCCCAAGTCTTCCCCATGCCCTTTCCAGGTGCCAGCCATTGTAAAGAAGATGCACCAGAATCTTGCATCGCATGGAAATGCGGATACCAGGCTGCCCATGAACATCGTGAGGCTGGCCGAAGAACACCCAGCTGATGTGGTGCTGACCCTCCTGCGCTGTGCCCCAACATGTGACAGGTATGGGCCCACCTGCCTTGAGAGCTCAGGCCTCCCCGGCCTTTAGGGCCATGGCCCTGCACGGCCCGTGCAATGGGCTCTGCCAGAGCGGCAGACAGGTCCGGGACCCTCGGGCCCCTCTGTTTCCCGAGCCTGCTGCCGTGCTCCCTCCCTGCCCTTCAGGGCACCGGGGCTCTGTCACCCGGCCCCCAGAGCCGCACAGGGCATGGTAGTGTGGCTGAGATGTCCCTGACACAGAGCTCTGATCCCACAGAGCTGCTGCAATGATCTGGAGAAGCATAGGCTCATCGAGTCTCACAGTGGAGAAGGTTCTGCCAACACTGCTCTGTGTGATGGAGGATTGGCCTCTGCACAGCACGTTCACCTCGGATGGGGACAAGGAGGACGTCTTTGCCCTGGCTGTGAGTTTCTGGGCATTTGCTCACCCCCAGGTCACCACTCCAGCAGCTCTCCATCCTCTCCCTGCCTCAGGCCCTGGGCTGAAACCTGGCCTAAGGGCAGGCTCAGGGGGCACCAGGCCCGCTGCTCCCCCTGCGTCTCCCCTGGGGCCCTGCCACATGGACACCTCGCACTGAGCGCTCTCCATGGCAACTTCTTTTGCAGGCAACTCTGGTGGTGTGGGTGATTGTCCAGGTGCCTGAGTGCCACGAGGCAATGATCCTTTTTTCCTCCCGCCTCTTTGTGGCTCTGCTTTTCCATGTTGTCGTCACCACACAGCAGATGCCACCACAGAAAGTCGATCACTTCTGGAGAGCGTGCCGAGAGGAACACCGCCTTCCCAGCGAACCCAACAGGTCTCCGTCCTCCCGTCCTTCCCATGTCCTTGTGGCCAGTGCCAGTGCTCCCAATGTGACCCGGGCTTTGCTCTGCACACAGGTTTGCAGTGCAGGTCATGAAGACCCTGCTCTGCCGGCTGCAGTGTGAGAATGAGGTGATGGCTGTGGAGTCCAAGCATGGCTGGGACACCATGCTCTGCGCTCATACCCAGTACTATGCTGTGGCTCTGCTGGCCAGGTGAGACCCCCTGCTCCCTGCTGTCCCTGGAATTTGTGCCCTGTGCCCGGGCTGCCCCACACAGTCCCTGTGGTCATGGGCCAGAGGGCCTCGTCACTTTAGGGACGGCCGAGCAGACTGGAAAAGGCTGGGAGAGGAGGGTGCACAGGAGTGGCCGCCTCCCAAAGCACCCACGTCCCCTCCAGGGATGCTGGGGAAAGACTGCACCTCTGGGAGTCAGTCGTGAGGAAAGTGTGCCCCCCCCAGCTCAGGCTCTTTCTTCCTTTTTGCCCCTGACAGGGAGATGCGCCATGTCTTGATCCCTTTGTCTGCCTGCATCGCAACCCGCTTGCTCCGGCTGCTCAGCATTGAGAAGCCAGGCTGCGATCTGCCTTTCCTGGCATTCCTTGTGGAGGTGAGCCTGAAGAGCAGCGCTGCCTGGCTGAGCTGCCTCCCAGCTCTCTGCCCTCTCGCAGCCGCATCCCTAGCCTCCTGGGATGGCACCAGCGCCCTGTGCTGCTGCTGCCTGGGGCTGGCCCTGTGCAGTTCTGGGCTCCTGCCAGCCGGGCCCTGTACCACTGCCCTGTGCCTTTCAGGTTCTGGAGTGCCTGGACTGGACTAAATGTGGTGGCTGGGTCCTGAGGGTCGTGTCCAGGTACCTGCGGATCGAGTGCAGGAAGAGGTGTCGCCTGGCGCTCAAAGGCCTGCTGGTGCTCAGCAAGGATCCCCTGATGGTGAGAAGGGGGCAGCAGCTGAAGCTGCACTGGGGAGAGCAGCCCAATGGGCTGGCTGGCCTTCAGGAGCTGAGGCAACTGCTCCCAGCTCTCCTGCCTCAGCTGCCCGAGTGCTTTGGGACAGGCCTTTGGTGTCTGGGCCCTGCGGCAGCAGGCTGGGCTTGCAGTGCCAGGGCGCTGTCGCTGCTGCAGCTGTTCACGGCTTCACAGCGCAGCCTTGTGTTCCACGCAGGCCAGAAGAATGTGCTGCCTGTCTGAAAGCTTTGTGGATCTGCTGGCTGATGAAGATGAAGTGGTGGTTGCCCTGACCCTCCGTGTGCTTACTAATATGCTGGAGAGCGAAAACATCCTGGTATCCAGCACCACCGCCCCAAAGCTGGCTGAGGCACTCCTGGCGCTCTTTGACAATGTAAGGTTCTGCAACCCGAGCCACAGGCATTGGGTGCTGCCCAGAAACGTTGTACTGTCTGCATTTTCAAGTCTTTGCCTAAGTGGGCCTGGAGTAATTGATGCTTAGGGTTTTTCCTTTCCTCTAGGAAAATAGCTACATGCAACTGCTCTCCATGGACCTCTTCTGTAAAGTGATGGAGTTGGTAGTGAAGGAGGGAGAAGAGCCTCTAAAGACAATTGTCAACAATAGCCTGTACCTACTTTTAATCTACTGCCATGATGAGAACCGGCGTGTGGCAAATGTGAGGTTTTGTGCATCCCTGGGACGGGGGCTCAGCTGCCTCCTGCCCTGCTGCAGGAGGAGGAGGAGGCTGCGTCCTCCTCCAGGCCATGGCACAGGGATGCGGGTCCTTGTGCCCTGGGCTGTGGTGCCATCTCTGCATCTCTGCTGCTCTTCAGGCCTCTCGGGAAACCCTGCAATGTGCGGCCAAGTTCCTGAAGAGGAGGGATCTTGAGGAGCTACTGACGAAGAAACAACCCTTGACTATTGATGAGTGTAAGGTAAGGATGGCTTGGAGAAGTGGCAGCCTCAGCCTGGAGAAGATCCGTGGCCGCGGGGCTGGAAGCCGTGGCCCCTGCCCAGTGCTGCACCCGGGGGCTCCAGCCTGCGCCCCACACGCCGCTGCCTTCCCTGGGCCCCGCGGGCTCTTCTCCAGGCTCCTGCGGCCCCGAGCCGGGTGCCTGTGGAGTCCCGGCCCAGCGGGGCTGCGGGCACGGGGCGGCACCGCGGCTCCCCGGGCAGCAGCCGGCCCTCTGCCCCCTCCAGAGCCCGGCGCCAGCGGCTGCTGGCCGGGCCTCAGGGCCGTGCGGGCAGGGGAGGCCGGGGCTGGGCGCGGCCAGAGCCCGGCCCAGGGGCTGAGCCCGCGCCAACCCTTCCCTCCTGCCGCTCTCTCCAGCTGGCAGATGACAGGATCCGACCGGCCGAGCACCTGCGCCGGGCCCTGCCCTACCTGGAGAACCCACAGGAGTCCCTGCCAGAGGCGGCCATGCTGTTCATGGGTGAGCCATGAGCCCGGGCTCCCTCCCCGGCCCGCCGCAGCTCGGCCCCGGCCCTGGCTGCTGCTGCCGCGGCTGCAGCAGCGGCATCCGGGCCCGGCGCCGTGGAGCTCCCCCTGCCCTCGGGGCTGCTGCCGCCCTCTGGCAGCCGTGCCCTGGGGCGGCAGCAGGCGGCAAGGGCCCGGGCTGAGCCCTGCCGGGGCAGGAGGCCGTGTGGCCACAGGGCTGGCAGCGGCGCTGGCAGGGAGCCGTGCCGCTGGGGCCGTGACACGCTCTCTGAGGGGGCAGCCAGGACAGCTTCACCTTCTCAGTCAGGGTGAGTGAGGGCAGCGGGCCGTCAGCGGCTCTGGCGGGGGAAGCTGCACTGCCCGGGCAGACAGCTGCAATCCCCGGCTCTGGAGGCCTTTGCTCCTTGTGTGGACGAGGGCTGGAGAGGGCACAACACACAGAGATTTTAGGGGCACGTGGGGGATTCATGGCAAGGACCTTCGGGCTGATCCCAATGTCTCCTGCTTGCTTCTGAGTGGGATGGTTCTGGCAGGAAGATCTCCTAGGATTCCCACTGATCCAGCCTCTGACCATGGCTCTGTTCTTCTCTCTTGCAGCCCTTCAAACCCAGAGGCAAGACAACAGCCCGTCATGCTGTGAACCTGCAAAATGAAGCCCGCTTTCCCCAGGAAGCTAAACAACTGGGGACGTCTTCTGAATCCAGCAAACCAGTGTCCCAAGAACACACCAGGAGACACTGAAGAGGACACCATCTCTCAGTGCTACTGGAGCTCCACGCACAGCTGAGGCGGAGTACAATTCTCCTGGCTTCATACCTTTCCCTCTTTGTAGTTAACTCCCTCCCTCCAGCCCTCAGACCCTGCCCATCCCTCCTTATTCCCTCCAAGCTCATCCCTTTGCTTGGCCTTGAATTAATAAACACTTTGGCTTCTTCACTTCACCTGTGTCTCTGTGGAGCTGATGCGGCGTAAAAACCTGAGCCCTGGCACACACAGGCCCCTGCTGCCGTCCTCTTGCGCGCCGTCTTTTGTGCAGAGACACAGAGGAGCGAGGCCGCGTCAGGCTGGAAAGGTGCCTGTGCTGAAGGTCCAGTTCCACAACACTGTGCAGTTTAAGGTCCTACTGAGCAGCCTGAAGCTCTGGATTTTGGGAGAGCCAACCTGAGGACGCTCTGAAGCCAGCTGTAAAGGGATTCCTTGGCAAGCATCTACAGAGGGCAAAGGAGCTTGGAATGCTGGAAGCTTTCAAGAATAGCTTGCTGAAAGCACAGCAGTGCTCCATCCCTGCACAGAGATGGCAGAAGCAGAGACCACCAGGCCTTAACAGGGAGCTTGGGGTGTGCCTAAGGGCAAGTGAAGCAGCAGCAGCAGCAGCACGGTGGCCGAGACTCGGACGCGTGACCCAGCCAATGGCCCCAGCGCCGTCAGGCAGTGCCGGGATCCCGGCTGCGGTTCTGGTGCCCAGAGCTGAGGAATCGCAGCCCCTGCCTCAGAGGCTGCCAGAAAGCCAAGCGAGTGAGAGCAGAGGGAGGGCAGCCTTCCAGTCTCTCCTGGGCATGGCCGCAAAGCAGCCCCTGCTTCTCCTTCCTCTGCCCGTGTTTGGGGTGTGCTGATGGCAGCGCCAGCCAGGTTGCGCTCTGTCTTCCAAAGGATGTGGAGAGTGGGCATGAAAAGTGCTGCGTGCACAGCGGAGAGTCCTGGAAGGTGCTGGCGAGAGTGTCCTGCGGGAACAGGGCTCTCTGGTCTCTGGCCGGGAAGAGCCTGCTTTTGCTGCTGTGAGCGCAGGCAGGAGTGGAGGCAGCGGGCAGCTTGTGTTTGTAGAGGGCCTGGGGCTGCATGTGTCAACCTCCAGCTGGAATCACACTGGGGGAAATGCCATCAAGAGCTGGAGCGCCTGTCCAGAAAGGACCAGAAAGAAATTCAGCCTTGCCAGCGTTTCTTAAGAGTGTCTTGGCATTCCCCAGGAAAGCTTCCAATCTGGGGAAAGGCCTCTGGGGGAAAGGGGCTAGCTGCTGAAGGAAAGTGCTTTCCTAGGAGCTCCCAGTGATGTAGGAACAACTGTCCTCCTTTGGCTCTCTGTGGTCCTTTCAGTCCTTGAGGCCCGTTGCCCTTGGCAGACGGACAAGGGAAGGGAGAAGGCTGTGAAGAGCAGGTTTGGAATCCAGCTGGACCTGCAGAGACCAAGGCAAGCACCTGCAGCAGGGTGTGTTTCCCCCCTTTGGACACAGGTGTGAGCAGGAGCATCTCTGTCCAGCTGCCAGCCCCAAAGCTGTCTTGGAGAGCTCTGAATTCAAAGGCCTTCCCGCACACACGTCTCACGTCTTAGCTGTCTGCTGTGTTTCAACTCTTGGCAATATGCATTTGCCTCTTGCTTGCTGGAGGCTGCTGCGGCCCAGAGGGCCAGCACCGAGCTGGGCTGTGTGGGCCAGGCAGCAGGGAGAGTCTTGGCTGCTCTTGCTGTGTGCGTGGCCTCAGAAAAGGCTTGGAAGCTTTGCCTCCCAATGGGCCCTGCTCCCTGCCTCTTCCTCTGCATCTTGGAGAGAACAAGGCAGGCATTTCTGGCAGCTGGGCATTAGCAGGCCTTCAAATGGGGGCGTCCTGTGGAGCAGGCCCAGCTGAGACACCCTGAGAGGAGCCCAGCGCTCCTTGCCCCTCTGCGCTGACACGTGAGCCTTGTCTGCTTTCGGGATGACCCTGGCTGTGTCAGGGGGTGCTACGTGGACACGAGACAGCCGGTCCTGTCCTGCTGGGTCCCAGCAGTGCGTGGCAGCGGTCCTACCACCCCGTCAGGATGCCGGCCAAGAGAGGTCCTGGAAGCTGAGGGAAGTGATCTGAAGCTTGCGCGAGTGCCTGCAGCTCAAGGTCAAGGGCCTTCCCTCAGGATAGAGCAGTCCTGAGAGGTCTCTAGAATTCAATGAAATCAGCAGACAAATGCATTGTCCACCAAGAGCTCTTTTATTGGCAGGAGGTTAGGGCTCTGCACCCCAGCACAAGGCTTCTTCGCCACGTCCAAATTTCAGTGGGTTGCTGTAGGAATTCTATCAAAAATACATTCCGTCTTTAGACTGCTGAAGTGATTCCATAGGCAGGGGCTTAGAAGGAAACACATTGCGTCAGAATCCTAGGCCTGAAGTTAATGTCCACCTGCTGGCCAGGAGGAGTCTCAGCGCACCAAAGCAGCTCATCTTCCTCATGCCTTCCCTGCACAGGGCTGATTCTGTAGCCGCCCTTAGGTCTTCCCGAAGGTTATGTCTCAAGCTTTTTGTCAAGTCACTCTCATGTCAAGTTAGGCTTCCAGGTTTTTCTGATGTTAACTGGTGCTAAGGACTTCTGGATATCTGCGCTAAGTCCTCTTCACTTCTGTCAATTGCTTGTGCTTCCTTCTATCGAACAAAAGCCTTGTTTCATTCCTCAATGTGCCTGATGCTGGCCCAAGTCTTTTGGCACTGCTTGCTTTCCTGTGGCATGTTCTACCTGCCCCGAGAGTAAAGAGGGAGCTGGAGAAGGAACTTGCCGGGCTGCTCTCCATCCTTTAGCAGCAGTCCTGCTGAAGCGGCCAAGTCGGAGCTGAGCGCAAATGGACCAGCCGTGCACGGGAAGGGTGGGTGGGAAGGATGATCCAGGAACCGTAGGCCTGGCAGCCTGAGCTTGCTAGTGGGGAAGGCCTTGGAGCACATCTTCCTGAGTGCCATGCCACGGCACGTGCAGGGAACCAGGGGGTGGCAAAGCTCTGCGCAGGCATGGGGACAGCTGCGGGTCTTGGCAGGGTGTTGAGCTGGGGTTGCTGTTGCTGGGCGTGTTGGGGAAGGAGTTGTCTGAAAGGTGAGAAGTCTAGGCTGGACCTGGGGTCACTTTGAAGGCAGCACCTGTGCTACGGCACAGCTTTGGTGATGGAGGACTGAAGGAATAGCTGGGACTTTTTCTCTTAGTCATCCTGCTTCTCCTGCAGAGAAGAAGAGGGGAGAGCTCTACTTTCTTGGCCACTTCCATAGCTGGAGCAGGGGGAGGATTAGCCCTTTTGCAATCTACTCATTTGTTTGGGCTTCTTTTGTAACACTGAGTGGGCTTTCATTCCTGGAGAGCTTTGATTCCTTAAGAGAATTAGGCTCTTCCCATGCCTTCCTAGGAAAATGTTTGAAACCAAAGTAAGGCCTTTGTTTTGCCTCTGTGTGGTCTTCTGCTTTGCAAAGTGACATGCAGTGGATGACCTTAAGGCAAACGTGTTGCTGCTGTAATAGATACAAAGTATTAAATTCCTGGATTAAAATTGTGTGTCTTAAAACTTTGCAGCGGAAGGTAAAATCCCCTGAATTGCTGGAAACACTTCCAGGGCCTGTCTTTGCATACCACAGTCTTTTCACAGTCCTAAGGTGTTACCTGGACATCTGCCAGAGAGATAAGCGGGGAAAGGGCCCATGAAGCATGGGCTGACCACATCTTCACAGCTCATCAGGAGATCCCATACCAATCTGGGCGGAGGGCGGCAGAAACCATCTGACAGAAGATTCCGAGACTTTTCACGCAGACGTCTTTTCAATTTCTCAGGAAACTCTTTCAGATACCCCTTGCAGACACCAGACATTTCAATGATTCGCTTATGTACACGATGTCATGTTCTTCGGGTTCTTTGTTACCGTCTTGTTTTTGCCTCAGGGTAGAAAAATGGTCTAAAACACCTCCCCCGAGACCCCGAAGTTGTGGGCAGTACTCTGGAGAAGCACCCTTTGCTGCTCCCGGATTGACCACCCAACATTGGATCCATGTTGTCCTGATTTATTGTAGCATTTCCCGAAATTGCTTTTCAAATTTGTTAACTAAATCTTTGAGTTTGGAAATTGGCTCTGATCATTTCTAACACTGCTTTGAGATGGGAAGGAAGCTTGCAAATCTATCAGGTTCTCAGGCCATTGCTATAAATTTAGGAAGTTGGCAACTTTTTGCGACTACTTGAGTTGAGTAACGGGAAGAAAAGCTTTCCTGAATTGAGGATTCTTAAATGCCAACTCCTTCTATGCCTCTGCTGCCAGGGTGATTTTGTGCTTCAGGAAATCACTCCAAGTAGAAAACAATTTCAGCATGGAGTAAGAGCTTCTGACAGAGACCAAGTGTTGCCAGCACTTGCTCCAGGTGCTCCTGCCAACATCCCCTGTAGGAAGGAGCCCAGCCGCCAGGGCCCGTTGGCTTTGGCTGCCCTGTGGCAGAGAAGCGCCCCGGGGCACAGGTCTCTTGGGCAGGAGATGGCACCAGCGTTGTCAGGGCTCGGGGAGCGGCAGCTCTGCTTGGGCGGGGGCTCCGTCACGCCTGCCGATTTCAGCGCTGCCCTGGCCCCAGGGGTCAGAGCAGCATCCGTGCCCCGGCCCACAGGTTCCTCGTCTGTGTCACACCCATGGGTTTAGGACGGCCACCGGCTGGGACGTGTCCCAGGGAGGCCGTGCCAGCTTCTGTGCGAGGCCCCGTGCCCTTCCCGCTGCGGCTGCGTCGGCGGCCCTGGGGGCTCCTTCTGCTGCCCTTGGCCCGCAGAGCAGGGCAGCGTTTGCCCACGGTTTGAGCCGCTGCGAAAGATGCTGTCTCAGGGCTGTCTTAGACATTTGGGGTGAGGGGTTCCTTCCAACCTGGGCCACTTTGGCTGGGCTGGGAGCGGCCCCAGGGCAGGTGGCAGTGTGTGCATTGGCCCTTTGTGACGCGGTGCAGCAGCGCGGTCACCGTGGCATGGAATGCCACAGGGTGTCCAAGGACCCTTTGTGACACGTGGGGACATAGGTGCTGGCGGTGACGCAGCCAGGCCACATTCCTTGGAGCAGGCGACGGGACAGGACGCGCCAGAGCGGTGCTGTGAGGAGCCCCCGCACAGCGCACTCGTTTGTGCCTGACCCAGAGCTTCTACGAGGAGTGACTCGTGCAGCTGACCTCACGGCCAGACTGCACGACTTGGTGACTCGGAGGTTTTCCAAGTCATCTCTTATCCCTGTGGCCTGTGGCCTCCAGGCCGGACTGTGGGATTTGGTGACTTGAATCGTCTACGAGGAACCTCCTGTCATTGTGGCAGGAGCCCTTGAGACCAGAGTGCAGGACTTGCTGTCCTGCAGCCTTCCTGAGGCTTCTTCTGCCACAGGTGCTTTCAAGGCGCAAGTGCACAACTTGTTGCCTCAGTGCTTTCCTGAGGCATCTCTCTTGAAAGGTGCTGTGGCATGGCGGGCAGATTTCTCGGCCTGTCCAAAGTGTTCAGGGGGAAAAAAAGCAAAGGCCCTGGAGCTACCCCAGCACAAGAGCCTGAAGAGCGCGAGCGGATCCAGACACTACAGGATGGTGAGTGGCAGAGCTGGGCCACAGGGCTGATGGCTGCAGCCAACGTGGCCCCATCCCATCCCGTCCCTATCGCAGCCTGGGGAGGGCAGGGCTGGGCTGTGTTCTCCGGCCTCTCCCGCAGCCCCTCAGCTCTGGCTGCTCTCGCTCTTTGCCAGATGCAGCCACGGACGGCACACAAGAGCAGAGGCCTGCCGGTGGAAGCTTCCGCAGGACACTGAAGGTACCTGCAGCCATCCCCGCCTGGGCTGGGCCTGCTGTCACTGCTCAGCCGAGCACCGCGCTTGGAGCAGTCCATGGAACACGTCTCTCTTCCCTGTCCTTTGTTCTCCTGCAGATGATCCGAAAATTCCTGCGCATTCGGCGTAGAAACACCAGCAGCACGGCAGCTGAGGGCTCAGCTGAGCCTGACTGTGGGCTGACCGAGCCCCAGGCAGAGCCTGATGTCAACACAGATTTGGCTGAGCCCTCAGAAAATTTTGACGCTGCGTTGAATGATCAAAGGACAAAGGCTGACAAGGCAGTGGCTGAGGATGTGGCCCTCCAAACGGCTGACACTGGAGAGACTCAGGGCATCAGAGATACTGGCGCCACGGCCACTCCCACTGCCATTCCTGCTCCCGCTGTGGATTTTATCCAGAAGAGTGGTATTTCTTCTGAGCAGCAGGTAAACAGCCTGGGGCCGGCGCTAGAGGCTTCCCAGGATTGTGTGTCATCTCCAGCCACGGCCACTGGGCCCCCTCAGCCTTTGTGGCCGGCACAGCGTGGCAGGAAAGGGAAGCGATTCTTGGGGGAAGCTGGTGAAGTTGCTCTCCTAGACAGCGGCCCAAGTCTTCCCCATGCCCTTTCCAGGTGCCAGCCATTGTAAAGAAGATGCACCAGAATCTTGCATCGCATGGAAATGCGGATACCAGGCTGCCCATGAACATCGTGAGGCTGGCCGAAGAACACCCAGCTGATGTGGTGCTGACCCTCCTGCGCTGTGCCCCAACATGTGACAGGTATGGGCCCACCTGCCTTGAGAGCTCAGGCCTCCCCGGCCTTTAGGGCCATGGCCCTGCACGGCCCGTGCAATGGGCTCTGCCAGAGCGGCAGACAGGTCCGGGACCCTCGGGCCCCTCTGTTTCCCGAGCCTGCTGCCGTGCTCCCTCCCTGCCCTTCAGGGCACCGGGGCTCTGTCACCCGGCCCCCAGAGCCGCACAGGGCATGGTAGTGTGGCTGAGATGTCCCTGACACAGAGCTCTGATCCCACAGAGCTGCTGCAATGATCTGGAGAAGCATAGGCTCATCGAGTCTCACAGTGGAGAAGGTTCTGCCAACACTGCTCTGTGTGATGGAGGATTGGCCTCTGCACAGCACGTTCACCTCGGATGGGGACAAGGAGGACGTCTTTGCCCTGGCTGTGAGTTTCTGGGCATTTGCTCACCCCCAGGTCACCACTCCAGCAGCTCTCCATCCTCTCCCTGCCTCAGGCCCTGGGCTGAAACCTGGCCTAAGGGCAGGCTCAGGGGGCACCAGGCCCGCTGCTCCCCCTGCGTCTCCCCTGGGGCCCTGCCACATGGACACCTCGCACTGAGCGCTCTCCATGGCAACTTCTTTTGCAGGCAACTCTGGTGGTGTGGGTGATTGTCCAGGTGCCTGAGTGCCACGAGGCAATGATCCTTTTTTCCTCCCGCCTCTTTGTGGCTCTGCTTTTCCATGTTGTCGTCACCACACAGCAGATGCCACCACAGAAAGTCGATCACTTCTGGAGAGCGTGCCGAGAGGAACACCGCCTTCCCAGCGAACCCAACAGGTCTCCGTCCTCCCGTCCTTCCCATGTCCTTGTGGCCAGTGCCAGTGCTCCCAATGTGACCCGGGCTTTGCTCTGCACACAGGTTTGCAGTGCAGGTCATGAAGACCCTGCTCTGCCGGCTGCAGTGTGAGAATGAGGTGATGGCTGTGGAGTCCAAGCATGGCTGGGACACCATGCTCTGCGCTCATACCCAGTACTATGCTGTGGCTCTGCTGGCCAGGTGAGACCCCCTGCTCCCTGCTGTCCCTGGAATTTGTGCCCTGTGCCCGGGCTGCCCCACACAGTCCCTGTGGTCATGGGCCAGAGGGCCTCGTCACTTTAGGGACGGCCGAGCAGACTGGAAAAGGCTGGGAGAGGAGGGTGCACAGGAGTGGCCGCCTCCCAAAGCACCCACGTCCCCTCCAGGGATGCTGGGGAAAGACTGCACCTCTGGGAGTCAGTCGTGAGGAAAGTGTGCCCCCCCCAGCTCAGGCTCTTTCTTCCTTTTTGCCCCTGACAGGGAGATGCGCCATGTCTTGATCCCTTTGTCTGCCTGCATCGCAACCCGCTTGCTCCGGCTGCTCAGCATTGAGAAGCCAGGCTGCGATCTGCCTTTCCTGGCATTCCTTGTGGAGGTGAGCCTGAAGAGCAGCGCTGCCTGGCTGAGCTGCCTCCCAGCTCTCTGCCCTCTCGCAGCCGCATCCCTAGCCTCCTGGGATGGCACCAGCGCCCTGTGCTGCTGCTGCCTGGGGCTGGCCCTGTGCAGTTCTGGGCTCCTGCCAGCCGGGCCCTGTACCACTGCCCTGTGCCTTTCAGGTTCTGGAGTGCCTGGACTGGACTAAATGTGGTGGCTGGGTCCTGAGGGTCGTGTCCAGGTACCTGCGGATCGAGTGCAGGAAGAGGTGTCGCCTGGCGCTCAAAGGCCTGCTGGTGCTCAGCAAGGATCCCCTGATGGTGAGAAGGGGGCAGCAGCTGAAGCTGCACTGGGGAGAGCAGCCCAATGGGCTGGCTGGCCTTCAGGAGCTGAGGCAACTGCTCCCAGCTCTCCTGCCTCAGCTGCCCGAGTGCTTTGGGACAGGCCTTTGGTGTCTGGGCCCTGCGGCAGCAGGCTGGGCTTGCAGTGCCAGGGCGCTGTCGCTGCTGCAGCTGTTCACGGCTTCACAGCGCAGCCTTGTGTTCCACGCAGGCCAGAAGAATGTGCTGCCTGTCTGAAAGCTTTGTGGATCTGCTGGCTGATGAAGATGAAGTGGTGGTTGCCCTGACCCTCCGTGTGCTTACTAATATGCTGGAGAGCGAAAACATCCTGGTATCCAGCACCACCGCCCCAAAGCTGGCTGAGGCACTCCTGGCGCTCTTTGACAATGTAAGGTTCTGCAACCCGAGCCACAGGCATTGGGTGCTGCCCAGAAACGTTGTACTGTCTGCATTTTCAAGTCTTTGCCTAAGTGGGCCTGGAGTAATTGATGCTTAGGGTTTTTCCTTTCCTCTAGGAAAATAGCTACATGCAACTGCTCTCCATGGACCTCTTCTGTAAAGTGATGGAGTTGGTAGTGAAGGAGGGAGAAGAGCCTCTAAAGACAATTGTCAACAATAGCCTGTACCTACTTTTAATCTACTGCCATGATGAGAACCGGCGTGTGGCAAATGTGAGGTTTTGTGCATCCCTGGGACGGGGGCTCAGCTGCCTCCTGCCCTGCTGCAGGAGGAGGAGGAGGCTGCGTCCTCCTCCAGGCCATGGCACAGGGATGCGGGTCCTTGTGCCCTGGGCTGTGGTGCCATCTCTGCATCTCTGCTGCTCTTCAGGCCTCTCGGGAAACCCTGCAATGTGCGGCCAAGTTCCTGAAGAGGAGGGATCTTGAGGAGCTACTGACGAAGAAACAACCCTTGACTATTGATGAGTGTAAGGTAAGGATGGCTTGGAGAAGTGGCAGCCTCAGCCTGGAGAAGATCCGTGGCCGCGGGGCTGGAAGCCGTGGCCCCTGCCCAGTGCTGCACCCGGGGGCTCCAGCCTGCGCCCCACACGCCGCTGCCTTCCCTGGGCCCCGCGGGCTCTTCTCCAGGCTCCTGCGGCCCCGAGCCGGGTGCCTGTGGAGTCCCGGCCCAGCGGGGCTGCGGGCACGGGGCGGCACCGCGGCTCCCCGGGCAGCAGCCGGCCCTCTGCCCCCTCCAGAGCCCGGCGCCAGCGGCTGCTGGCCGGGCCTCAGGGCCGTGCGGGCAGGGGAGGCCGGGGCTGGGCGCGGCCAGAGCCCGGCCCAGGGGCTGAGCCCGCGCCAACCCTTCCCTCCTGCCGCTCTCTCCAGCTGGCAGATGACAGGATCCGACCGGCCGAGCACCTGCGCCGGGCCCTGCCCTACCTGGAGAACCCACAGGAGTCCCTGCCAGAGGCGGCCATGCTGTTCATGGGTGAGCCATGAGCCCGGGCTCCCTCCCCGGCCCGCCGCAGCTCGGCCCCGGCCCTGGCTGCTGCTGCCCCGGCTGCAGCAGCGGCATCCGGGCCCGGCGCCGTGGAGCCCCGCCTGCCCTCGGGGCTGCTGCCGCCCTCTGGCAGCCGTGCCCTGGGGCGGCAGCAGGCGGCAAGGGCCCGGGCTGAGCCCTGCCGGGGCAGGAGGCCGTGTGGCCACAGGGCTGGCAGCGGCGCTGGCAGGGAGCCGTGCCGCTGGGGCCGTGACACGCTCTCTGAGGGGGCAGCCAGGACAGCTTCACCTTCTCAGTCAGGGTGAGTGAGGGCAGCGGGCCGTCAGCGGCTCTGGCGGGGGAAGCTGCACTGCCCGGGCAGACAGCTGCAATCCCCGGCTCTGGAGGCCTTTGCTCCTTGTGTGGACGAGGGCTGGAGAGGGCACAACACACAGAGATTTTAGGGGCACGTGGGGGATTCATGGCAAGGACCTTCGGGCTGATCCCAATGTCTCCTGCTTGCTTCTGAGTGGGATGGTTCTGGCAGGAAGATCTCCTAGGATTCCCACTGATCCAGCCTCTGACCATGGCTCTGTTCTTCTCTCTTGCAGCCCTTCAAACCCAGAGGCAAGACAACAGCCCGTCATGCTGTGAACCT
This sequence comes from Chamaea fasciata, assembly GCF_029207755.1. Lineage (NCBI taxonomy): Eukaryota > Metazoa > Chordata > Aves > Passeriformes > Sylviidae > Chamaea > Chamaea fasciata. The sequence goes on from NW_027094089.1 coordinate 81,396,339, forward strand.
GCAAAATGAAGCCCGCTTTCCCCAGGAAGCTAAACAACTGGGGACGTCTTCTGAATCCAGCAAACCAGTGTCCCAAGAACACACCAGGAGACACTGAAGAGGACACCATCTCTCAGTGCTACTGGAGCTCCACGCACAGCTGAGGCGGAGTACAATTCTCCTGGCTTCATACCTTTCCCTCTTTGTAGTTAACTCCCTCCCTCCAGCCCTCAGACCCTGCCCATCCCTCCTTATTCCCTCCAAGCTCATCCCTTTGCTTGGCCTTGAATTAATAAACACTTTGGCTTCTTCACTTCACCTGTGTCTCTGTGGAGCTGATGCGGCGTAAAAACCTGAGCCCTGGCACACACAGGCCCCTGCTGCCGTCCTCTTGCGCGCCGTCTTTTGTGCAGAGACACAGAGGAGCGAGGCCGCGTCAGGCTGGAAAGGTGCCTGTGCTGAAGGTCCAGTTCCACAACACTGTGCAGTTTAAGGTCCTACTGAGCAGCCTGAAGCTCTGGATTTTGGGAGAGCCAACCTGAGGACGCTCTGAAGCCAGCTGTAAAGGGATTCCTTGGCAAGCATCTACAGAGGGCAAAGGAGCTTGGAATGCTGGAAGCTTTCAAGAATAGCTTGCTGAAAGCACAGCAGTGCTCCATCCCTGCACAGAGATGGCAGAAGCAGAGACCACCAGGCCTTAACAGGGAGCTTGGGGTGTGCCTAAGGGCAAGTGAAGCAGCAGCAGCAGCAGCACGGTGGCCGAGACTCGGACGCGTGACCCAGCCAATGGCCCCAGCGCCGTCAGGCAGTGCCGGGATCCCGGCTGCGGTTCTGGTGCCCAGAGCTGAGGAATCGCAGCCCCTGCCTCAGAGGCTGCCAGAAAGCCAAGCGAGTGAGAGCAGAGGGAGGGCAGCCTTCCAGTCTCTCCTGGGCATGGCCGCAAAGCAGCCCCTGCTTCTCCTTCCTCTGCCCGTGTTTGGGGTGTGCTGATGGCAGCGCCAGCCAGGTTGCGCTCTGTCTTCCAAAGGATGTGGAGAGTGGGCATGAAAAGTGCTGCGTGCACAGCGGAGAGTCCTGGAAGGTGCTGGCGAGAGCGTCCTGCGGGAACAGGGCTCTCTGGTCTCTGGCCGGGAAGAGCCTGCTTTTGCTGCTGTGAGCGCAGGCAGGAGTGGAGGCAGCGGGCAGCTTGTGTTTGTAGAGGGCCTGGGGCTGCATGTGTCAACCTCCAGCTGGAATCACACTGGGGGAAATGCCATCAAGAGCTGGAGCGCCTGTCCAGAAAGGACCAGAAAGAAATTCAGCCTTGCCAGCGTTTCTTAAGAGTGTCTTGGCATTCCCCAGGAAAGCTTCCAATCTGGGGAAAGGCCTCTGGGGGAAAGGGGCTAGCTGCTGAAGGAAAGTGCTTTCCTAGGAGCTCCCAGTGATGTAGGAACAACTGTCCTCCTTTGGCTCTCTGTGGTCCTTTCAGTCCTTGAGGCCCGTTGCCCTTGGCAGACGGACAAGGGAAGGGAGAAGGCTGTGAAGAGCAGGTTTGGAATCCAGCTGGACCTGCAGAGACCAAGGCAAGCACCTGCAGCAGGGTGTGTTTCCCCCCTTTGGACACAGGTGTGAGCAGGAGCATCTCTGTCCAGCTGCCAGCCCCAAAGCTGTCTTGGAGAGCTCTGAATTCAAAGGCCTTCCCGCACACACGTCTCACGTCTTAGCTGTCTGCTGTGTTTCAACTCTTGGCAATATGCATTTGCCTCTTGCTTGCTGGAGGCTGCTGCGGCCCAGAGGGCCAGCACCGAGCTGGGCTGTGTGGGCCAGGCAGCAGGGAGAGTCTTGGCTGCTCTTGCTGTGTGCGTGGCCTCAGAAAAGGCTTGGAAGCTTTGCCTCCCAATGGGCCCTGCTCCCTGCCTCTTCCTCTGCATCTTGGAGAGAACAAGGCAGGCATTTCTGGCAGCTGGGCATTAGCAGGCCTTCAAATGGGGGCGTCCTGTGGAGCAGGCCCAGCTGAGACACCCTGAGAGGAGCCCAGCGCTCCTTGCCCCTCTGCGCTGACACGTGAGCCTTGTCTGCTTTCGGGATGACCCTGGCTGTGTCAGGGGGTGCTACGTGGACACGAGACAGCCGGTCCTGTCCTGCTGGGTCCCAGCAGTGCGTGGCAGCGGTCCTACCACCCCGTCAGGATGCCGGCCAAGAGAGGTCCTGGAAGCTGAGGGAAGTGATCTGAAGCTTGCGCGAGTGCCTGCAGCTCAAGGTCAAGGGCCTTCCCTCAGGATAGAGCAGTCCTGAGAGGTCTCTAGAATTCAATGAAATCAGCAGACAAATGCATTGTCCACCAAGAGCTCTTTTATTGGCAGGAGGTTAGGGCTCTGCACCCCAGCACAAGGCTTCTTCGCCACGTCCAAATTTCAGTGGGTTGCTGTAGGAATTCTATCAAAAATACATTCCGTCTTTAGACTGCTGAAGTGATTCCATAGGCAGGGGCTTAGAAGGAAACACATTGCGTCAGAATCCTAGGCCTGAAGTTAATGTCCACCTGCTGGCCAGGAGGAGTCTCAGCGCACCAAAGCAGCTCATCTTCCTCATGCCTTCCCTGCACAGGGCTGATTCTGTAGCCGCCCTTAGGTCTTCCCGAAGGTTATGTCTCAAGCTTTTTGTCAAGTCACTCTCATGTCAAGTTAGGCTTCCAGGTTTTTCTGATGTTAACTGGTGCTAAGGACTTCTGGATATCTGCGCTAAGTCCTCTTCACTTCTGTCAATTGCTTGTGCTTCCTTCTATCGAACAAAAGCCTTGTTTCATTCCTCAATGTGCCTGATGCTGGCCCAAGTCTTTTGGCACTGCTTGCTTTCCTGTGGCATGTTCTACCTGCCCCGAGAGTAAAGAGGGAGCTGGAGAAGGAACTTGCCGGGCTGCTCTCCATCCTTTAGCAGCAGTCCTGCTGAAGCGGCCAAGTCGGAGCTGAGCGCAAATGGACCAGCGGTGCACGGGAAGGGTGGGTGGGAAGGATGATCCAGGAACCGTAGGCCTGGCAGCCTGAGCTTGCTAGTGGGGAAGGCCTTGGAGCACATCTTCCTGAGTGCCATGCCACGGCACGTGCAGGGAACCAGGGGGTGGCAAAGCTCTGCGCAGGCATGGGGACAGCTGCGGGTCTTGGCAGGGTGTTGAGCTGGGGTTGCTGTTGCTGGGCGTGTTGGGGAAGGAGTTGTCTGAAAGGTGAGAAGTCTAGGCTGGACCTGGGGTCACTTTGAAGGCAGCACCTGTGCTACGGCACAGCTTTGGTGATGGAGGACTGAAGGAATAGCTGGGACTTTTTCTCTTAGTCATCCTGCTTCTCCTGCAGAGAAGAAGAGGGGAGAGCTCTACTTTCTTGGCCACTTCCATAGCTGGAGCAGGGGGAGGATTAGCCCTTTTGCAATCTACTCATTTGTTTGGGCTTCTTTTGTAACACTGAGTGGGCTTTCATTCCTGGAGAGCTTTGATTCCTTAAGAGAATTAGGCTCTTCCCATGCCTTCCTAGGGAAATGTTTGAAACCAAAGTAAGGCCTTTGTTTTGCCTCTGTGTGGTCTTCTGCTTTGCAAAGTGACATGCAGTGGATGACCTTAAGGCAAACGTGTTGCTGCTGTAATAGATACAAAGTATTAAATTCCTGGATTAAAATTGTGTGTCTTAAAACTTTGCAGCGGAAGGTAAAATCCCCTGAATTGCTGGAAACACTTCCAGGGCCTGTCTTTGCATACCACAGTCTTTTCACAGTCCTAAGGTGTTACCTGGACATCTGCCAGAGAGATAAGCGGGGAAAGGGCCCATGAAGCATGGGCTGACCATATCTTCACAGCTCATCAGGAGATCCCATACCAATCTGGGCGGAGGGCGGCAGAAACCATCTGACAGAAGATTCCGAGACTTTTCACGCAGACGTCTTTTCAATTTCTCAGGAAACTCTTTCAGATACCCCTTGCGGACACCAGACATTTCAATGATTCGCTTATGTACACGATGTCATGTTCTTCGGGTTCTTTGTTACCGTCTTGTTTTTGCCTCAGGGTAGAAAAATGGTCTAAAACACCTCCCCCGAGACCCCGAAGTTGTGGGCAGTACTCTGGAGAAGCACCCTTTGCTGCTCCCGGATTGACCACCCAACATTGGATCCATGTTGTCCTGATTTATTGTAGCATTTCCCGAAATTGCTTTTCAAATTTGTTAACTAAATCTTTGAGTTTGGAAATTGGCTCTGATCATTTCTAACACTGCTTTGAGATGGGAAGGAAGCTTGCAAATCTATCAGGTTCTCAGGCCATTGCTATAAATTTAGGAAGTTGGCAACTTTTTGCGACTACTTGAGTTGAGTAACGGGAAGAAAAGCTTTCCTGAATTGAGGATTCTTAAATGCCAACTCCTTCTATGCCTCTGCTGCCAGGGTGATTTTGTGCTTCAGGAAATCACTCCAAGTAGAAAACAATTTCAGCATGGAGTAAGAGCTTCTGACAGAGACCAAGTGTTGCCAGCACTTGCTCCAGGTGCTCCTGCCAACATCCCCTGTAGGAAGGAGCCCAGCCGCCAGGGCCCGTTGGCTTTGGCTGCCCTGTGGCAGAGAAGCGCCCCGGGGCACAGGTCTCTTGGGCAGGAGATGGCACCAGCGTTGTCAGGGCTCGGGGAGCGGCAGCTCTGCTTGGGCGGGGGCTCCGTCACGCCTGCCGATTTCAGCGCTGCCCTGGCCCCAGGGGTCAGAGCAGCATCCGTGCCCCGGCCCACAGGTTCCTCGTCTGTGTCACACCCATGGGTTTAGGACGGCCACCGGGTGGGACGTGTCCCAGGGAGGCCGTGCCAGCTTCTGTGCGAGGCCCCGTGCCCTTCCCGCTGCGGCTGCGTCGGCGGCCCTGGGGGCTCCTTCTGCTGCCCTTGGCCCGCAGAGCAGGGCAGCGTTTGCCCACGGTTTGAGCCGCTGCTAAAGATGCTGTCTCAGGGCTGTCTTAGACATTTGGGGTGAGGGGTTCCTTCCAACCTGGGCCACTTTGGCTGGGCTGGGAGCGGCCCCAGGGCAGGTGGCAGTGTGTGCATTGGCCCTTTGTGACGCGGTGCAGCAGCGCGGTCACCGTGGCATGGAATGCCACAGGGTGTCCAAGGACCCTTTGTGACACGTGGGGACATAGGTGCTGGCGGTGACGCAGCCAGGCCACATTCCTTGGAGCAGGCGACGGGACAGGACGCGCCAGAGCGGTGCTGTGAGGAGCCCCCGCACAGCGCACTCGTTTGTGCCTGACCCAGAGCTTCTACGAGGAGTGACTCGTGCAGCTGACCTCACGGCCAGACTGCACGACTTGGTGACTCGGAGGTTTTCCAAGTCATCTCTTATCCCTGTGGCCTGTGGCCTCCAGGCCGGACTGTGGGATTTGGTGACTTGAATCGTCTACGAGGAACCTCCTGTCATTGTGGCAGGAGCCCTTGAGACCAGAGTGCAGGACTTGCTGTCCTGCAGCCTTCCTGAGGCTTCTTCTGCCACAGGTGCTTTCAAGGCGCAAGTGCACAACTTGTTGCCTCAGTGCTTTCCTGAGGCATCTCTCTTGAAAGGTGCTGTGGCATGGCGGGCAGATTTCTCGGCCTGTCCAAAGTGTTCAGGGGGAAAAAAAGCAAAGGCCCTGGAGCTACCCCAGCACAAGAGCCTGAAGAGCGCGAGCGGATCCAGACACTACAGGATGGTGAGTGGCAGAGCTGGGCCACAGGGCTGATGGCTGCAGCCAACGTGGCCCCATCCCATCCCGTCCCTATCGCAGCCTGGGGAGGGCAGGGCTGGGCTGTGTTCTCCGGCCTCTCCCGCAGCCCCTCAGCTCTGGCTGCTCTCGCTCTTTGCCAGATGCAGCCACGGACGGCACACAAGAGCAGAGGCCTGCCGGTGGAAGCTTCCGCAGGACACTGAAGGTACCTGCAGCCATCCCCGCCTGGGCTGGGCCTGCTGTCACTGCTCAGCCGAGCACCGCGCTTGGAGCAGTCCATGGAACACGTCTCTCTTCCCTGTCCTTTGTTCTCCTGCAGATGATCCGAAAATTCCTGCGCATTCGGCGTAGAAACACCAGCAGCACGGCAGCTGAGGGCTCAGCTGAGCCTGACTGTGGGCTGACCGAGCCCCAGGCAGAGCCTGATGTCAACACAGATTTGGCTGAGCCCTCAGAAAATTTTGACGCTGCGTTGAATGATCAAAGGACAAAGGCTGACAAGGCAGTGGCTGAGGATGTGGCCCTCCAAACGGCTGACACTGGAGAGACTCAGGGCATCAGAGATACTGGCGCCACGGCCACTCCCACTGCCATTCCTGCTCCCGCTGTGGATTTTATCCAGAAGAGTGGTATTTCTTCTGAGCAGCAGGTAAACAGCCTGGGGCCGGCGCTAGAGGCTTCCCAGGATTGTGTGTCATCTCCAGCCACGGCCACTGGGCCCCCTCAGCCTTTGTGGCCGGCACAGCGTGGCAGGAAAGGGAAGCGATTCTTGGGGGAAGCTGGTGAAGTTGCTCTCCTAGACAGCGGCCCAAGTCTTCCCCATGCCCTTTCCAGGTGCCAGCCATTGTAAAGAAGATGCACCAGAATTTTGCATCGCATGGAAATGCGGATACCAGGCTGCCCATGAACATCGTGAGGCTGGCCGAAGAACACCCAGCTGATGTGGTGCTGACCCTCCTGCGCTGTGCCCCAACATGTGACAGGTATGGGCCCACCTGCCTTGAGAGCTCAGGCCTCCCCGGCCTTTAGGGCCATGGCCCTGCACGGCCCGTGCAATGGGCTCTGCCAGAGCGGCAGACAGGTCCGGGACCCTCGGGCCCCTCTGTTTCCCGAGCCTGCTGCCGTGCTCCCTCCCTGCCCTTCAGGGCACCGGGGCTCTGTCACCCGGCCCCCAGAGCCGCACAGGGCATGGTAGTGTGGCTGAGATGTCCCTGACACAGAGCTCTGATCCCACAGAGCTGCTGCAATGATCTGGAGAAGCATAGGCTCATCGAGTCTCACAGTGGAGAAGGTTCTGCCAACACTGCTCTGTGTGATGGAGGATTGGCCTCTGCACAGCATGTTCACCTCGGATGGGGACAAGGAGGACGTCTTTGCCCTGGCTGTGAGTTTCTGGGCATTTGCTCACCCCCAGGTCACCACTCCAGCAGCTCTCCATCCTCTCCCTGCCTCAGGCCCTGGGCTGAAACCTGGCCTAAGGGCAGGCTCAGGGGGCACCAGGCCCGCTGCTCCCCCTGCGTCTCCCCTGGGGCCCTGCCACATGGACACCTCGCACTGAGCGCTCTCCATGGCAACTTCTTTTGCAGGCAACTCTGGTGGTGTGGGTGATTGTCCAGGTGCCTGAGTGCCACGAGGCAATGATCCTTTTTTCCTCCCGCCTCTTTGTGGCTCTGCTTTTCCATGTTGTCGTCACCACACAGCA